>NW_026606065.1:84397500-85597500 GCF_029834395.1 Sorex fumeus | reverse complement strand
TAAAATGTAGCAAAAAATATCAAACTACTGTAAATGTATTAGCAATATTGAGGGAAGAAGCTAGATTTAATGCATACTCTATTTCTGAGCTCATTTAAACATAGTTCACAAGTAGGTAAAACTAGCCTGTGATCTTAAGGACAGTGTCACCCCATGTGGGCATACTTTAGGAGGACAACATGTGGGTCTTTGGGTGATGAGAATGTTCTAGCTCTTGAAATGGGAGGTGGCTGCATGGAAGGATACACACACACACACACACACACACACACACACACACACACACACAAAAACTCAGCACAAATCTGGTATATATTTTATGCAATTTCTTTTTAAGTTTTTTAAAAATTTGTTTAAGAACTGTGATTCACAATGTTATTTGATAGATGATTTTGCATACAAAATGTTTTAGTACCAATCCCACCACCAGTGTCAACTTCCCTCCAGCCTCAAATCAGTGTTCCTAAATTCCCTACTGCTTCCCCAGCCTGCCACTTCGACAGGCATATTTTAAATTTTGGCCATTACATGGCCCTCTGCATCCAGGAAATATTTTTTTCTGCCTTTCCTGCCTACCTGCGTTTTCCATTCTTTACCTAAATATCAACTGACTCTTAGGGCCAGAATAGTAGTGTAGCAGGGAAGTGCTTGCCTTGCACACAAGTTTGATCCCTACCACCCATATGGTTAGTCCCCTGAGCACCACTAGGAGCGATCCTTGATTTCAGAGCCAGGAGTAAGCCCTTAGCATTGCCAGGTGTGGCAACACACCTCACCCTCAAAAAAAATTAAAAACCAGGCAAACAAAAAAACCTCACCCAACAAGACATCAGCACAATCCCATATTTGGAGGCATATTATTGTTTTTGTCACTTACAAGTTAGGTGCTCTGTGATTTTTGAGCAAATCATTTCAACTCAAATCTCTTGTCTTTTCAAAAGGCATAGAATGCTAATTCCACTTCTTTTAAAAAAAATATCTTTGGCGGGGCGGGGAATGATAACATGGGAAAAGCCTTGTCTTTATATTTGCTCATATGTAATGACTTTACCTGAATTGGCAAGAAAGTAATGGGCTGCCATGGCAAAGATGACAAAGTCAAAATCTATAGCTCTGTGATCCTGTATAAATACCAAGAATCATAGTAGCAAATTACTTGGTGGCTTAGAAATATAACTGGGGGTGGCACTGAAGACAGAGGGTAGGGCACCTGCCTTGCACTGGCGCATCCGGGTTCAAGCCGTGCTGGGAGTGATCCCTGAGCTCAGAGCCAGGAGTAAGCCCTGAGCACCACCAGCAAAGAACTGCAACTGGGAGCCAGAGAGATAGCACAGGGTTATGTAAAGCACGTGTCTTACATGCTGCTGACTGGGTCCCAGAGGACTGTCAGGTCATTCCTGAAAATGAAGCCAGGAATAAATAGCCCCTGAGCATTCCTATGTGAGGCCCAAACTCCCTCCGCCCCAAACCCAAAAGCAAAAACAATACAAATTCATTGTCTTACAATCCTTCTGGTCAGAGGTCTGAGCCAAATCTCACTGGACTGAAATCTAGGTATTTGTAATCTAGGTAATATGTAACTCTTACATATCACAGTGTGGTTAAATTTCTTTCTAGAAGATCTAAGAAAGGCTCATTTCATTCCCACAGTTCCCACCTCTTAGAGACTGCTTACATTCCCTGACTTATGGCCTCTTTCTCCATCTTCTAAGCCAGCAGTGGCAGACTGAGTCCTTTCCACACTGATTCACTCCCACGTACTTCTCCATGTGGTTAGATTATGGTGACCAGGCGCAGATAAGAAACTCTGTTTCAAGGTCAGTTGAGCGGCAATCTGAATCCTGTTGCCATCTCAGAGGACCTACTTATAGTTTCCAGGGATAAGGACCATTTTGAGGGACCATTTTTCTGCCTATGGTTGTGTTGCAATGGTCATGATGTAATTAATCCCAGGCACATGGTGATCTTATGGCAAAAAAGCAAGGAAATTTAATTATTTAACATCGATGGGCCCCAGCTAGCCAATTACCTGAAATTGCAGCTCAGAGCACTTTTTATAGGAAAAGTCCTGGCAACATAGCACACTTGGGAGACAAAGAGAAGAGCAAACGAATGGAGCTTTTTGATATTATGATACATTGAGGCAGAAAGGGCACAATTCAGGCCTTAGAAGGGGCCCTTGTTGCCAGGAATCTCTGTGGTGGGTACATTCTGTTTTCAGTCCTGTTTTGTCTTCTCTCAACTGTTTCTGCGGCCCCTCATTCCTCTTGCCTATGTCACCAGTTGGGACTCTTCAATTCTGAAATGCTCAGCTTTAAGAAGTACAAGCTGTTCATCTTTGCCCAGTTCCCTGGATCGGTCACTCAGAGGACTGGCATCTCGCTGCCCTGATTACCTGTGCTTATTTACCTAACCTACCCACTTCAGCATTTCATAAGCAAGAGGAGTACATGGAGAAGAACGAGACAACATAACTCTTACATATCACAGTAGGAAAAAATTCAGCAGTCTTAGTGTTTATGAGAATAAAATAGGTCCTGACCTCCTTCCTGCTTCTCTGAAGATATTGGGTCACTATAGAAAAAAACTTGAATGAGAGGCATACCTACTTTCAACCCTGACTCCACAACCAACCGGCCAGTTAAGTAGAGCTGTGCAGCTTCCTCTCAATGAAAAATGAGGAAGATGAAGTCTGTTCCCCCAGGCTGCTAGGAACACAGAGTTTATAGCACACCCAGACTACTTAGCACTTGCCATATGCTCAGTAACTTCCCCAAATCTGGGCATCTTTTCACTAAGAACTTCCTCCCAGGAAAGCAAAGCAAGGTTTTTCTCAGTAGGTTTTCCCCCATATTCATCAAACTCTATTTTATTCCACACACTTATAGCCCACAAACATCCCTTTTGCCTTATGTGTGATTCCCTCTCTTGAGCTCCCAATTGTTTTTGTACTTGAATGAGAATGTATCTCATCTTCCTTTACCTAGTTCAAAAACAGATAAAACTGACCTTTCAAATTGCTGGAAAGAAAGATCACACTTCGAACTTCTCCTGCCCACTCTTTGTCCTTTTCTTTAATCAAAAACACAGACATCAATATCTCTCCACTGGAAAAAACTGTCTTTTCCAGCACCCTTTCGCTAGAGGACACATAGAGAAATTGTTTCACTGAATGTTGTTGCCAACCACCAGTTATAGGAAAGAGTTCTTCGAAGAAGTGTGTGGTGGACCATCCCACACTGAAAGCTGCTCACCTTACATTCTTTTCCTCATTTTCCCCCAGCTTTTCTGAACTCCGCTATAGAACAGTTTCTCAGAATAATATTTCAAGGTACGGCGAATGTCAGGACACTTGGCTTTCCATTTTTGAGGTTCTTTCCTGCTCATCTCTATGAAGCAGTGGCAGGGTCTGAGGATGCCCTGTGCGTTCCGCAAGCATCTCACTCTCCCCCCCAGGGCACGAGGTCAGGTTTCCCTGAGTACCTTTCCCCCGCCTCAGCCTCACGCTAGACCAGAAAACGCTATGTATGTATAGCTTAGAGTGATGGTTCATTTTATTTCAGTTTGAGTGGGCTATAGAATGCCCTGATGTTCCAGGTGTGAAGGTGGTTTGGGAGGAGATTAATGCTGAAATTGGTGGACTGGGTCAGTCATTGCTTGATCGACGTGTGGATGTTGAGGCAAGGGGTGAGGAAACATCACTTGAAGACTGGGTGAAACAAAAGGATTAAACTTCTCTTAGGATTCTTTCATTCGCAGGATGGGGTGAGGTAGGAAACATATCCCATGGTACTCAGGACTTAATTCTGGCTCTGGGCTGGGGGTCACTCTAGGTGGGGCTCAGGGAACCATAGGCAATGCCTGAGATCAAACCAAGTTGGCCGTATGCAAGTCAAGTGCCCTACCCACTCACTGTACTATCTCTCTAGCCCCAGAAGATTTCTTTCTTTGGGGTGAACTTTGAACTGGAACACTAGCATCTTTGCTGCCTTTGTGCAAGAAAGGAAACCATCTCTTTTGTAATTCAGCCCATGGTTCTTCCCACTAGATATGTGCCATCTGCCTCCCTACGGCTCCATATTTCTGCTACAGATCCTCCTCCATAGATGCCAGAGTCGAGAATTTTTTAAAATAAATTTCTATATTTTATACTACTCTATTTCTTATCTGAGTCTATGTCTTTTACACCATTCTATTTTTTATTGAATTGCCATGAAATACAAATGAAGGTGATTCACCATAAAATAGCATGAATCACCATTCTATTTTTTTATTGCAGTTACAAAAATTGTTCATGAGCCATGCCATTTTTTGTATTCTGTTTTATTCTATTACTAAAAAGCACATTCTACGGGTGCCATTTCTCCAAAGAACTCTCATTCACTACAAAACTGATAATTCTCCAGAAATGTGAGACTCAGCAATGTGGGTGCCAGGAACCCCACAATACCACCTGAGGACCTCACACCAGGAATCCCATCATAGTACCTGAAGACCTCACACCTTCATGGGCTGCTCATTTCACTCTTTCTTGTTGGCTGACTTGGGGCTCGATTTGTTACTGGCCCAGACCCCATGCATGCAAGCTGTTATCTTTGCTGCAGTCTCACGCCAGCCTTATTTCCTAAGATCCTTAATTTTGTTTCCCCATTCCAATAAGCTTTAAACCCTAATAGTTCTGCATATGAGAATTGCCTTGGGCTCCTTAGGACTCTGGAATTAATAGGAGAGCTGTACTATTAGCATATGTGCAGTCCTGGTCTGTCATCATTTTCCAAAGCATTATTGAGTGTCACTTCCATCCTAAGTACTAGGTAAGTCATTCAGGATTCTGAGTCAAATGAAGTGACCCCTGCTTGCAAAAATTATTCATAATCTAGTGGAGAATTTATAAACTTGGGACTAAAGAGATAGTACAGTGGGTAGAGCTTTTTGCCTTACACACAGTTGACCCAGGTTCAATCGCCAGCATCCCATATAGTCCCCTAAATACTACCAGAGATGATTCCTGAGTGTAGAGCCAGGAGTGATCCCTGAGCATTGCTGGGTATACTTCTCCCTGGAAATAAAAAACTTTGTAAATGTTCAGCTCTAAAGTGTCTGATGGGTATGATGGTTTATTGCTGTGGGTTAGTATGAATTCACTGCAGGCAAGTACATTAATCCAGTTAGGGAACTCAGGACTGACTTTCGAAAGATGACACCTAGTGGAATTCATCAAAACAAAGAGGAATTGTACCCCACGTACATAACAACATTATTCACAATACCCCAACGGTGGAAACTGTTTACAAACCGGTGAATAGATAAGCAACATGTGACATACACATATGTTGGGATGTATTCAGTCTCAAAAGTAAAGGAATTCATGACACAGGCTAGAATGTGGAGGAACCTCTATGGTCTTATAAAATAAGTGGGCACAAAATACTGCTTGACGTGCTTTGAATGGGCAAATTAATAGAGACAGAAAGAGCTGGAGGTGATCAGGGAGTGAAGGGAATAGAGATGGGAAGTAGGAGTTCCTGGGGCAGAGTGTGATTTGGGAATGAGATGAACCTGGAGCTGGATGTTGTGATAGCTTCACAATTCTAGGCACCCAGATGATACTCCTCAAGCTAGAATACTCCTCAAACAGTACCCACAGTGGGCAGAGACAAAGATGAATGGACTTTGAAACAGATGCTTGGTGTGAAAGAGACCTGGATTTGATCCTGGGTACCTCATGCTCCCCTGGGAGGGATCCCTGAGAAAGAAAAAGTATACGATGCTATGAGATAGCACAGGCTTAACAGTGCAGGCTGACCTGGACCAGAACCCAGAACCATGAGGTTCCTGAACTACTGAGGTTCCCAGCACCGCTACCGTGACCTAGGTCATTCCTGGCACTGCAGAGCCTGAGCAGCATGTCACCCTGGGCCCTGGCATTGAACCACTGGTCTGGTTGACTAAAAATCACTGATGGAGCTTTGGAACTCCTGAGCACCACTTGATAACCATCCAATCCCAAGTGCACGCATGAGATCCCCCCACTCCTGATTCTTGTACCTATGGAATTCTAATGTTGATGAAGTTCTTCCTGGGCAGGGCACCGGGGAAGGTTTAGAATCACAATCGCCCACAAGCGTGTGGATCCTTGGCATGGAGCTCTGCTGGAAGGGCCTGGGGCAGGATCTGAGGCTCCTGGTCTGGAGAATCCCTTCCTGGCCTGCAGGAAGCTCCCCCTTCATGACCCAGGTCTCTGGTCTCCCAGCCACTTGGGTTTGCAGTGGGATCGAGGGAATCTGGGAAGTGAATGTGCCCCTCATCCACTGAGTTGTCAGATACATGGTGTCCTTCCTGCTCTACCAGCCACCCCTGGCTTCTACCTTCATAATTCAGAATGATATACATCTAACTTTTAATTTTATTTTGGAGGGTTTTGAGGCCACACTTGGGGGTGCTCAGGGCTTATCCCTAATTCTGTTCAGGGATCACTCATCGAGGGCATCACATGTAGGGTTAGAGAAGGAACCTCATTTAACTGGATACACTCTTATTCCACTTGCTTTGACCTCTTGGAGCTTTGATCCTTTTTACTGGAGAGCACACACACACACACACACACACACACACACACACACACTACACACACGCTACACACACTCAGAGATCCATATTACTTGGAGACCTGATGCTAGCTTGTTCATTATCTTTGTCATCTGCCTCTAGTAACTGCCACTCACCTCCTCTCACTGCCCACTCTCCTTTGGACACCCCTGTCACCCTGGACACATCACCTGACACCTGTTTTCTAAAGGAAGCAGATTAGACAGTTCCTGAATGGTGGAGGATGTTGGACATCATTATATCGATCCCATAATTACAAAAGATCTCTGCAGCTTATTTTTCTGAAAGCTTCTCGATCTTGATGAATTGCTTTGACCTACTTATCAGATGGGAGCCCAGCAATCTGTTCCTGGTTGCCTGGAAACCCTCAGCTGTTTTAGACCCATTCGCTGCAACAAGCCTTAGCCTACTTTTCTGTTTATTATCTACACAGCCGTTTGGCCTTTATATAACCCCTGTTGAGAATGTGGAAAAATATAGGTTTGACAATCAGACAGATGTGCCTCGGATCCCAGGCCTACCATAAGCTACTTAAATGATTGTGGGCATAGAATTAAATTTCTCTAGACACCAACTTCCCTCTGTGAACACAGAGATGAAAAACCTTGTCACTGAGCGAATTTTATCGTTGTTAAGCTTCGATGAGCTAATGCCTGAACCAAATGTATGGCAAATGCTCAAAAGATGTGAACATGCTTTTCTTTCCGTCCTTTATCTTTGTTGTCATTCTTTGGGCCTCCAAAGTGGTGTTCAGAGAGTCCTTCCTGCAGTCACTCCCAGTGATTCTCAACCAACCAGGACGATGTTTTGGTGCTAAGGCCCATGGAGTTGGTGCCAGGGTCCACCAAGGAGCCTCTGCAGTGCTCAGGATAGAATCCAGATGCCAGGAATAGAAACCAGGCCTGATGCATGTCTAACCCTAAAACTATCTCCTTGGCCCTCTTTATGTTTTATTTATTTATTTATTTGGTTCTTGTGTCACACTTAGCAGTGCTCAGAGCTCTATGCTCAGGGATTACTCCTAGTAGGGATCCGGGGACCATATGTGGTGGCAGGAATCAAATCCAGGTCAGCCGCATACAAGGCAAGGGTCCTACCCACTGTACTATCTCTCTGAGCCCTTTTTTACTTTTCTAATAAAAAAGTAAAATCTCTGTGTATGATTTTTCCCCCCAAATTTCTGTGCCTATGGATGAACAGAGAAGGAAAGTATATCCTGGGAACAAAGAAATAAACATGCAAAGGGAGGTAGGATGTGGCGGTGTAATCCATGGTTTCGGGCACAGAGATCACATGCAGCAGGAACTTGAGGACCCCGAGTCCTTGGCAAAGGCAGACAGTGCATGAGTCTCATGTGCAAACATGTTCTCTGTTCTCATTTCCCCAAAACTGCTATGGCTACCCCCACGTCCACTTCTCCAGTATGTAAGTGGTTGAGAATGAATGGTGTCCAGGCATGTTGACCAATGGAAGAGCCAGAACAAGCATCACAGCCCACTTTGTCTCCAGGGCCTGAAACAGATGTTGAAATGATGAAAAACGTTTCTTCAAACACACGTATGTGGCTCAGCCTGAGGCGCTTCATTGGGAAGCTCATTTCTTCTAACTAGAGCTCTTGGTTTTATAGGCATGCTTTGTATGAAGTGGTCACAAATGACAATTTCAGTGATACTGCCCCAAAAGAACTTTGATTTATCAGAGGTTGGAGAAAACCCTGTTGATGCAGTGCAAGGAACAGGACTTACGTTTGTCATTGAAGAGCTTCCCTAGTCCTGTCAGTAAGAGACAGCAAAGGGACAAGAAAGAAACTATTCAGCCGGTGTTTGCAGGAAGACACAGAGTCTGTCTCAGAGATGCCTGCTTCTGGGTAGCAGTTTTATTTCATATTATTTGTTTTTTGTGGTTGCTGTTCTTAGTTTTTGGGTCACTTGATCAGGGGTTATTTATTCCCAGCTATGCATCCAGAAAAACTCTTAGCAGTGCCAGGGGACCATCTGGGATGCTGGGAATTGAACCTGAGTCCAGCACTTGCAAGGCAAACACCTATCCATTATACTATCTCCCTAGCTCCAGAGTGGCCATTTTAATAGAGCTCTTTCTCACTATTATCAAGCCCACAGTATCTCTTTTCTAGAGCTGTCCTAATAAAGCACCATTAGCTATGTCTCTTGAGCACAGAAATGCATAATAACAGTACTGGAGGTTGTAAGTCTAAGATCAAGGTATTGGCAGACATGTTCCTTTCTCAGGCTGTGAGGGAGAAGCTGCCCCATGCCTCCCTCTTAGCTCCTGGTGGCTTCTGACTATCTCAGATGCTCCCATGATGAAGCAGCACACCCTAATACCTACCTTCAAGTTCAATAATGCCCCTGCTATGTCCAAACCTTCCCTTTTCCACCATATTGGACAAGGAGTCACTGTCTCGAGTGTGGCTTAGTTTTACTTCATTACATCTTTAAAGGCTGCACCCAAAAAAGCTCTCATTTTGAGGAACAAATAGGATAATAGCAAAACATTTGAATTTGTGAGGAACACAGTTCAATCCATGATATCTATCTACCCTCTGACAAACCTCTGCTGGATGCCAAGAGAGAAAGATGCCTTAAAACGCAGCCCGAACCACTCCCCATCCAGGGTGGGTTATGAGCTGGATGATTCAGCAGCCAGAGGAGCAGGACAAAGGGATGAGGGCACTCACCTCTTGGGAACAGGATAAATTCCACTGGAGTGTTAGGGTGGGAGCCTGAGCCTTTCAGTTACGCCCAACGGAGGTGAGAGAAATTCCAGTTTTCTGAGATTTTGTTTGCCACAACACATTTTCAAAGTTAGCCTTTGGAATTGATTTTTTCATTCATATTTAATTTTATTTTATTAAAGCCAAGTTATTTACAAAGACATTCATAGCTGGGTTTTAGACATACTATGTCCCAGCACCAATCCCACGACCAGTGTCTTCTTTCTTCCTCCAGTGTCCCCTGGGTCACTCCCACTTACCCCTCATCTCCAGGCTGCCAACTTTTTTTTTTTTGCTTTTTTGGGTCACACCCAGTGATGCACAGGGGTTACTCCTTGCTCTGCACTCAGGAATTACTCCTGGTGGTGCTCAGAGGACCATATGGGATAGTGGGAATTGAACCCGGGTCAGCCGCGTGTAAGGCAAATGCCCTACTGGCTGTGCTATTGCTCCAACCCTCCAGACTGCCAACTTGACAGACACTTTCTAAAGTTTGGTTGTTGAAGTTTTGGGTCTCTTGTTTTCAGTGTTGTTGACTCTGTGATTTGGCTGTTTAGCTTTACCACTCCTTTACACTATGATGTTCTCATTAAGAGTTCAGTGTAGGTGTAAATGAAAATATTCTAAAAAAATCAAAGAAAAATGCCAATTGTTTCCATCTTTTTTATTTTATTTTATTTTTGGGTCACACCTGGTGATGCTCAGGGGTTACTCCTGGCTCTGCACTCAGGAATTACTCCTGGCGATGGTCAGGGGACCATATGGGATGCTGGGAATCGAACCCGGGTCGGCCGCGTGCAAGGCAAATGCTCTACCTGCTGTGCTATCGCTCCAGCCCCTGTTTCCATCTTTTTTAGAATAAATATTTGGTGAGAAAGTTCACCCAGAGACAACAGAAAAATCATTTTGCTCTGGAATTTTCCTTAAAAAAACACTGCAGTTACTCAGGATGATTCAAAAAATAGCTTCTAAGCTTCTTGAGAGAATTGGGCATTACTCTATGCCCACAGATTCGACGATCGGGAATGCAATAAATACTTTTCAAAGTCATTTTGAGATTCTCTTTAGCCTAATTTTAGAGAAAAAGCTTGCAGCTGTTGTTGAGACCAATATGTGAGTGAGCATAAGCAGTTGGGTCTAGAACGTTCCTAAAGTTTCAAATAATCAAGAAAACAAGAACTTTTTTTTTTTTTTGCTTTTTGGGTCACACCCAGCGATGCACAGGGGTTACTCCTGGCTCTGCACTCAGAAATCACTCCTGGCGGTGCTCAGGGGACCATATGGGATGCTAGGAATCGAACCTGGGTTGGCTGCGTGCAAGACAAACGCCCTACCGGCTGTGCTATCTCTCCAGCCCCAAGAAGACAAGAACTTTAAATTGCTCGAGAAACATATTAAATTAAGTCTGTCATCAGTGTTCTAAGGGTCATGAAACTTGTTCTTTAAATGTGGTTTATTAAAATTACATTGTGTTTATTAAAGGCAGCATTAGATCTCACAACAAGAAGAGAACATTTCAATTGACCTATGTCGCATCACCTGAATTCATGTTGAAGCTCATGGTGCTCAAAATATGAGTGTGTTTGGAGCGAGGGTCTTCAAAGGAGTGGTCACATCTAGAAATGAAGTTTGTGCTACCCCAGTCTGGTTATGTCTTTTTGAAGAGGAGGTCAGCCACATGGTGAGCACGAGAAGCACACAGCTGGGAAGAGATCTGCCTGGTCGGAGGGAGGAGCCTCCGAGACCAGAAAAGGAGCCTCAGAAGTAGCCATCCTACCCACACTTGACCAGAAAATGATAAGTACGATGAGTCTGAGATCATCTATCTAAACAATTTCCACGTTTTTTTTTTTTTTTTTTTTTTTTTTTTATAATTTATTTATTTATTGAATCACTGTGGGAAAAGTTACAGAGCTTTCGGGTTTAGGTCTCAGTCATGTAGATACCGAACACATTTCCCTTTACCAATACTCATTTTTAACCCCGAACCCCAATAGACCCCCACCTCCCACCCCTCCCAATTCTTATGAGGCAGATGAGTTCTAGTTAATACTCTATCTACTTTGACTAGATAGATTATTTCGATAGAAGATGCACAATTATTGTTTAGAGTTTACGACCCACCCCCACCCCAATCAGACATGCTGAAACAGCCTTGTGAAATGATTTGCTTTCTACAACTTGGTTTAAGAATAAAATGATGTCGCGCGGCCGCGATAGCGGCCGCGCGGTTTTGAATTTCTGCTATTTTACTTATTGACCCTGGAAGAATTTCTATTAAAAGTTAGCTAGTTAAGAGATTGATTTCTGTGCCCTGGAGTCGTGGCCGTGCCGGAGAGCCGCTCGTGGGGGGCAGCTGGCGACCTCGGTGGGGCGTGGGGGACGGCCCACAAAGCCCCCCTTCCCATGAGGTCCCCGCCGCTTCCCCGAGCCCGGCTCAAACCCGCTTTCCACAAGGCTCCCGTGCGGCCGCCATCTTTCTTTCCAGAGAGGAGCGGGCGGGCCGGTCAACGCCCTTCCCCCTCCGGGCAGGCTTGGTGGCGCGAATCAACACAAGTCCATTTGCTTTTCTGCTCCAAGCGGCTGGTTCTCTGTGCTAAGTCCTTGTGCCTCCGGGGCCGTGGCCGTGCCGGAGAGCCGCTCGTGGGGGGCAGCTGGCGACCTCGGTGGGGCGTGGGGGACGGCCCACAAAGCCCCCCTTCCCATGAGGTCCCCGCCGCTTCCCCGAGCCCGGCTCAGACCCGCTTTCCACAAGGCTCCCGTGCGGCCGCCATCTTTCTTTCCAGAGAGGAGCGGGCGGGCCCACGTTTTAACTATTGCTCTTAACTCTAAACTAATTCCAGCATGTGCTAGTAAGTCCTTTTTTTAAAAAATAGTTCTTTAGGCCTTGCTGACAATTTAGATAGTCTTTTCTTTAAACTTGTACAGGGTCTAGGAATGGTCACATCCACTCAGATAAATGATAAGGGATAAGATTGGTTACCTCCACTCAGATAAATGATCAAGCGCCTGAAAATTGCAGAACTAACCATAATCTCTCATTTTCTCAAAGCCATATAGCTTAATTTCCTGATTTCAAAAAAAAAAATCCATAGAACAATGCACCTCTCCAAAGTAGAATTTAGACTTAAATGGATTTCTGTTTTATTAGTAGTGCTTAATTGATTGAAATATAAATTAAATATTGTGGATGAGACTTGGTAACCATTTGCATTTTATTGTAACTTTGTATGGTTTTGAATCACTTTGAATTAAAATCAGCCCTCAAGATAGATATAATTTTTTTAGGTAGTAAGTGATATGCCAGATGTGACAGGCTTTTCGACTTGTTATTACCTCCGGGAGATTTAAAATAAGTGTTTTACAATATTTTCTTTCTTTTCCAAAGGATTTCACTTTGATATGGTCATGCACCTTTGTCAATTATTATTTGTACATTCTACCAAGTCAATTTAACAGCAAATCTTTTATTTGAAGTCTACAATAAAAGCAAACACAGTCATCCGAAAGGATGTGAGCTGATTAAAAATTCCAAAGCTTTTACTGAAAAATTTATTTGATTCAAACAATATACAAAATGTCCTAATGCAAATTAATAACTAAAGTACCTACTTATGAGGTACTTATTTATTTATGAGGTTGTAGAGTACACAACTTTTACTAAATATGCTGATCATTCAGAGGTAATTCCTTCAAGCATTTATGGTATCAATCATAGTCAGAACTGTGTTCTGAATACTAAAAGCTTTGTTTTCAGTTCTCATCAACATTCCCCAGTCCTTCCTCTAAGCTCTACCATGAGCCATGATAGATGCAGAATCTACCATAAAGTGCAATTGAGAACTATCATGGAGTAGGTGTCGGAGAACCCTATTACTGTAAGTACAGTAGCAAGGGAATAGCATTAACATTAATAGTAGGAGCATTTATTTCCAAATTACTTTTTTTTATGGGGGCGAAGGGCATTTGGAGTCACATCTGGCAATGTTCAGGGCTTACTCCTGGCTCTACACTTAGGTATCACTCTTGGAAAAGCTCAGGGAACCTTATGGGATGCTGCTTGCTGGGTTGGGAACATACAAGGCAAAGGCCCTGCCTGCTGTACTGTCACTTTGGTCTGTATTTTCCCAATTATTAAATAAAGCATCTGTAATGAAATTTTTAGAAGAATTTTAATAATTACAGTAATTACAATATGAGAAAATCTCCACCAGTGTTCTCAGACTAGGTTCTCTCTCTTCCAAGTTGGTCAAGTATTGTTGGAAGCAGGAGCAAGGAAGATAATGCCCTCACCACTCTATAGTCACCTGGGAACATGCCACAGAACATGGGTGCTTCTGTACCTGGAATGACTGTTGGACTGCAACTGACTCTTTGCAGTCTCAAACTTGGTTCTGAAGTCCTACCAGTTCCAATACAACACTGCCACTTTGGTCAGATCTCCTTTTCTTTTTTTAACCTTTTCCTTTTTCTTTTCTTATCTTTTTTAATTGAATCACCTCGAGATTACATAGTTAGAAAGTTGTTCGTGATTAAATTTCAGTCATACAATTTTCCAACACCCATCCTTTCACCAGTGTACATTTCCCACCACCAATGTCCCCAGTTTCCCTCCTGCCAACCCCCCACCCCAGTCTGCCTCTATAGCAGACACTTTTCTTCTCTCTCTCTCTCTCTCTCTCTGTCTATCTGTCTGTCTGTCACACACACACACACACACACACACACACACACACACACTATTTCTCTCTCACGGTCACTCTCTTTCTTTCCTTCTGAGAATTATGGTTTGTTACTGAAAGGTTTTCATGTATATCCTTTTCCCTTCTTTCAGCACTCAGTTCTTGTCCAGAGCGATCATTTTCAACTATCATTGTCACAGTGGTCCCTTCTCTATTCTAACTGCCCTCCTCACCAATGGTGGCAAACGTCCACGCATGGGCCAGTTCTTCCCAGCTCTTCTTTATACTATTCTTAGGTATTAGTCTCATATTATGCATTTTTATATCTCAGAAATGAGTGCAATCAATCTATGTCTATCCCTCTCCTTTTTATTCATTTCACTCAGCATGATATTCTCCATGTCCATCCATTTATTTGTAAATTTCATAACTTTTCATTTTTCCTGGCAGCTGTGTAGATGTATCATAGTTTCTTTATTCAATCATCTGTTCTCAGGCACTCATGTTGTTTCCAGATTCTGGCTATCATGAATAGTGCTGCAGTGAACATAGAAATGCAGATAGCATTTCTTCTGTATTTTTGGTTCCCAAGAATATATTCTCAGAAGCGGTATTGCTGGGTTGCATGGTGTAGGATAACATTGGTTTGTCCTTCCTGCATAGCCTCAAGTAGTTTAGGTTTATTGGGTTGCTCCCATTCCTCTGTGTTTATTTGTAACGTCTTTCTTTGTGCTCTGTTGACTTGTAAATATTGTTTTCCTCTTCTCCTTAAGTCTTCTGCATAGTTTATTCAGAGCAATGTCCTTTTTGTATGGACACAAGAAGACAGTAAATGCTACTTTTGTAACATGGGAGTTTATTGACTCTCCCAGAAAAATATGAGGTATTTTCCTCTTGGGCATCTGTTCTCTTGATGTAAGCCTCAGCTACCCTTGCTTCCTGGCACCCCCAAAGGGAAGGTCCCAATGAGGGACTGGATGGACCCAGGGCAAGCGGTGAGCTATGTGCTCCCCTGGCATCGAGATGGTCCTGGCCAAAGTGCCCAATGCTTAACTATAAGTTAAGAGCTTGGTCATGGACAAATGTTGTCATGACCCAAAAAGTAATTACTAGATTCAGGCCCTGCTAGGGTTAGGAATGATTAATCTGGCCTGAGCACTGTACTCTGAGTCTGTGGCAAGATGTTCGCAAGAGAGCCTCCCTACAAGCCTCAATGTATCTCTTACTGTGACTATACAAAAATAACTAGAATTAAGATGTTGGTTGAGTTATTGGACTGAGAAAAGGAGAGAAAACACTTTTAGAGGTATTTTGCCCATGGGCAGTGAGGAAGGGCTTTGGAATACCCCTAGGTGGTGTTTCTGCCCTTGAGCCTGATGGGCAGTCAGGAAGGGCTTTCTTATGTTGATTTTGCAACCTGACTGGGTGTAACTCAGCCTGGAGTGCTGGAGTGGAAGAGAGGGGAGAGAGAGAGAACAGGGCGGCAAGATGAACTGCAGAGAGACTAGCAAGGGGTACAGAGGGAGGAGAATGTAGAAGAAGAAGGCAGGATCAGGCACTTGGAGAAAGAGAGCCCAGGATGTGAGATGGAGCGCGAAGAGATGAGCGGGAGAGACAGGAGGAGATGGGAACGAGGAGCAGTGTGAGACTAGAATGGGGAGCTTAGTGAGACTGGAACAAGCACGTGTGGGGAAAATGGAATAAATGGCAACTGATCAACCAACCGGCTTGGTCCTTGTTTCCTCCACCATCTGCCCCATGGCTTGGGCCGCCCTGGCTGGGGGAATGGCCCGAGGCCCCCTGGCCGCCGGGGCCTCTTCCTGGCCACCGGGAGATTATGCAGCATGGAAACTCGATTTCTAGTTTTTTTGAGGAATGCCCACATAGTTTTCCCAAAGGCTGTATCAGCCAGCATTCCCACCAGCAGTGAAAGCCAGCGATCTTTTTCTCTTCAAAAAGTTGGAGCTACTTGCAAAACCTTTTGTGCACAAGCAGTTTCTGCCGGATCTGGCCATGAGGAAGAGAAGCAGAGCAGAAAGGGCTCCTGTCAGTATGGCATGTGCTCAGTTCTGCTTTCCACTCATAGGCTGTTGGATCTTGGGGGCAAATACTAATCCTGCTTTATACCTAATATTCTCAATAGTAAAATAACCTCAGGTTACTACAGTGACTAAAAGTCTGAGTTCCCCCGGGGCTGGAGTGATAGCACAGCAGGTAGGGTGTTTGCCTTGCATGGGGTCGACCCAGGTTCGATCCCCAGCATCCCATCCTGAGCACCGCCAGGAGTAATTCCTGAGTGCATGAGTCAGGGGTAACCCCTGTGCTTCGCCAGGTGTTACCCAAAAAGTTAAAAAAAAAAGTCTGAATTCCCCTGTCTGGGAAGGCCCATTGTCCTCTTCCTGGAGGAGTGACCACAGCTTCTTCTATCAGCCACACCATCCCCATCAAGATCAGTGCTTAGGGGATATGAACATTTTCACTGAATCTGGTCATTAACATGAAACATTATGTAATGGATGAAGCACCTTGGTAACTCATCAACCTTCTCTCTGACTACTGTGGGCAGCTCACAAGGGTAGCCATGGCAGGACTGGAACAAAAACAACAATGCAAGCGTGTAAATCTCTCTCTCTCTCTCTCTCTCTCTCTCTCTCTCTCTCTCTCTCTCGTTTGTTTTGGGGCCACACCTGGCAGTGCTTAGGACTTACTCCTGGCTCTGAGCTTAGGAATTACTCCTGGCAGGGCACAGAGTACTGGGGATTGAGTCCAAGTCAGTCAAGTGCAAGGCAAACTCCCTACCCACTGAGCTCTCTCTATGGTTCCATAAATATCATTAGATTTTAAAAATAAAGTATTAATTAATATGATTATTTTCATGAGTGACAATTATCAAATGACAAACCAGGAAATCACAATAAACTAAATTACAACTTTAAAGATCACTGTAAATAATGATTTAACGCTGCAAACATTAGACAAATCATAAATGTTTTACAAATAACAAGAAAAGAATTTGCCATTATTCTATTTTATTACTCAAACATGAAGTGGTTCAATAAGTTCATTGAAAATTAAATGTCTGTAAAAGTAAAATCAATCTTAAAATAAAAGAAGGCTGAGGCTGAGGATATGCTCAAAGGGCTAAAACATATGCTTTGCATGTTAAAGTCCCAGGTTCAATCCCTACCATTTCATGGTCCCTGAGCACTGAGCCAGGAGAAGCATCCATACACCACCAGCTGTGGCCAATCCCTGTCCTACAATCTCTCTCTCTCTCTCTCTCTCTCTCATACACTCACACACACACCAAAGTATTTAAATAGCTATCATTGTTCAGTGGTGAATGCACTTTTGCTGGAAATTTCACAGCTACTAAAAATGCTCCTTTTCACCTTACGCTAATTTAAAAAAAAGTGTGAGGAGACAGCCATAAGCTAACTCTAAAAATATACTTAGACTTCATCCTTAAATAATTTTATCTCCTTCTTGACAACTCGGAAGAAGTTTTCCTCAATAATGTTTTGGATTTATAGGGGGAAGGATATGCTCAGTGATGAAAGGTTTTTATTGATAGCAGATTGTGGTTATGTTTCAAGAATGGCTTCTGAGTTTATCTGCTCTCTTTTCGCCATATTACATTCAGAGATTCTAGCAGTTTCCATATTCATCTCAAAGGCACTCTGCTTCTATTCTTCTTAGTTTGAAAATATTTGAATTGGTGTAGGAAATAGTCTTGCCATAGAAATTTTTCTCCTTTAATGTCTTCTGAAAGAAAGTAGCTTTTGTTCTATTTGATAATTAATGCAGCATGGAATTCTCTGAGTACATCTTCAGACATTACATGATTCCAGATCCAAGATTATTTAAATATTGCCCCAAGAATAGTTTCACTATCAAAAATAACTACAGTTCCATAGTCTAAATTAGACATACTATTCATTTGTGAAGATGTTATTCTTGTGTATCATTTAAAGGCATTCCTTAAACACATGTTCTCTGCCAAGTCTTCTACTAGTCATTAAAGATAAACAGAAAATATGACAGATGTATTTACCATGTCACTGGGGAACTGAGGTCTAAAGTGCAATACAATAAGCAATTAAGCAAATAAAAAATCGTAAATACTGGTTTAGTGACTCAGACATGGTGCAGAAAATAATCAGGGGAGGTGCTTTTGAGGAGGTGACAGTCAGACTGACTTATGAATAATAATAAAAAAAGATAACCAACTAGCAAGTAGAGGAAAGCAGAAAAGGCCCAGGTAGAATGAAGAGTCCTGAAGCAAGAAAGCACTTCTTGTGTTCTGAGAAACTGGGGACAGCTTTGCCATGGGTGCAGAATGAGAGAGCTGATGATGAGCATGGATGAGGTGGTGAAGTTACAAGGTGCTGCTATGGGCAGAGCCTAATGGACCCATAGAAAAACATGGAGAAGGTAATGCACTTTATCTTTAGAGTTTCCTTTATTATCCTTGAAGGGTTTTCATTAGGGCTCTAACTCTATCTGCCGTTCAGAAAAAGGACTGTAGGAGGAAAGAGAGGAAGCAGTGAGACCAGTCAAAAGATGAATTGATTAAGTAAGTGAAAAGCAGCAGTTGCTTTGACCAAAATGATTTTGATGGAGAAGAAAAAGGGACTTATTTACATTATATGCAATACATCCAGTAGATCTTGCTACTGGGATAGAAGAGATATAGAAATAGAGGCAGAGGTCTCTGCAAGGGGCCCTGGTAAGCAGGAATACCAGAGATTGAAGATGCCTCTTCTTGATATCTGAAAGGAGATATTAGTTGGACTGAGAGAGGAGCATCTAGGATTCCATTTTCAGAGGTTCAGTTTATAAGGCCAGGGGAACATCACAAAGGAAATTGTAATAAGTGTTCCCACTTAGAGAGCACAGATAGAGTCTGGATCGAGGATGAGGACCTGGGCTGGAGATAATCTCCATCTAGGGGCAAGAGGAAGGAAAGTGAATGAAAGACAAGTCAGTACAGTGGGAGGAAATCAAGGATGTGCGACAGCATACAGGCTGAGGAACAGTGTTTTGAGAAATTTCCAGATGGTCAACAGAGCAACCTGAGATTCGAACAGTTCATTGCGTTGGCAGCATGGAGTTAGTGTGCATCCCACCATGCACAGTGCCTGTTAGAGTTGGAAATGTATGGGCTATGGCTGGGAGCTGGGTTGAGCTGCTGAGGAGGGCTTTGTGGGCAGTTTTTTTGTCCTATTTTCCAAGCAGAAGCGTAAGGGACAGAATTCCATGCCACAGAGGAAGTCAACAATCATTTCTCCTATTAACAACTCTTGACTGCACTTCTTAGAGAGAGTTCTCAAAGAGCTTAAGCTTCATTCTCCAGCTTCATCTCCACCTTCCTTATAACTGCATGGGTGAGGGGAACCCCGTGCTACTGGCCTCTGTAATAAACATCTGCTAATTTTGTTGTCCCCTACTTCCCTACCTCTTCCTCCACAGATCTCACTAGTTCAGTCAGGGTTTCTGTCACTTGCAACCCAGAGAAGTTGATTAATGCACACACTCCCTGTAAAACCAACATTTCTTGGCTTTCTCACTTGACCAGCCAGGATACAGCACATGAAAACAGTCTGAGAAACACTGAAGGAGAGGAAATCAAGGAGACCTTGTATGGATGCAATTGTTCTCACCACATTTTGATTTTTCAAATTTTATTTTGTCAGACTAACCACATTATGGGAAATTGCCGATGGAAGAAAATTGATTTTTCAAAGCAGGGCAGTGCTTTAGGAAGCGATTACATGGTTTTTATTAAAATTGCAGGATAGCTTTATTTTGTACATGCCCTCTGTAATGGCCTGGAGGGGAAAGGATGTCTAATAAATGAAAGAAAAGAAATAGAATAAGTTTCATTAAAGATAGGATCCTGCAACATGAAGAGTGCAGATCTTACAAACCTGAAGAAGGGTAGAAATTGGATGTCAGGAACAGGAGGAAATAAGCAAAAATTTTAAAGTTTCATCACATTCAACTGATTCTCATATCACCTGTCAGTTAAACTCTTCTTTTTGGAACATATGTATTTTCACCTTGCAGAAAGTCTTTAAAACTATAGGCTGAGTGGCCAGAGACAAAGTACAGGAGATAAAGTGCTTGCCTTGCATGTGGTGAAACCAGATTCAATTCCAGTACCCCATATAGTCCCCCGAAGACAACAAGGTAACCTCTCAAAAAAACACCAAAGATATCAAGAAGCTGCAGAGATGCCTTTGGATCTTGGGTCAGGCTGAGTCTCATCCGGGCACCCCAGAGAGGGTAGGTGAACACACCACCTGTTAACACCAATAGTTAAGATATGGAATCCAAATAAAGCCCAGCAGCCAAAAGCCTCCACACTCCACAATCACTGCATGCTCCAGGACTGACACCACCGCTCCAGATAAACCACATCCATGAATTGATCTTTTGAAAAACTCAGTTTTCAGGTTTTGTGACCAAAATCTTCAGACTCTCACAAATTCAGGGATGGGCTACTCCCCCCCACACACACCCCATTCTTCCAGGAGCCTGGCAGTCACGCCCATGAACTGCCTCTGGTACCATATAAGCTCATTAACCAGTCATGATGCAGAGACTCATAAATAAATCTTGAAAGAGATCAGCAAGCTGCAGAGACGCTTCCAGACCCAAGAATCTTCATCCAGTTAAAAAAAAATTAACTCCAGCTATATCACTTGATTCAAAATTTTAGAATTTCTGGAGCTTGCAGCTCTGAATCTCAAACTCTATACCATGGATACACCAGGAGTAGCACACCATAATGGATGGGATGTACAGTAGAAGGCAACCAATCTTTTTTTTATTATTAATTTTTATTAGTGAAACACCATGAGGTACAGTTGTAGACTTACAAATTTTTGTGCTTGGGTTTCAATTATACAATGATCAAATACCCATCCCTCCACCAGTGCCCATTTTCCACCACCACTGATTCCAGTATCCCTCCCACCCCCCAGCTCGCCCATCCCACCCTGCCTCTGTGGCAGGGCATTCCCTTTTGTTCTCTCTCTCCTTTTGGGTGCTGTGGTTTACAAGAGAGGCATTGAGTGGCAATCATGTTAGTCCTATAGTCTACTTTCAGCATGCATCTCCCATCCTGGGCGGATCTTCCCAACACCCTTTATTTGGTGCTCCCTTCTCTATCTGAGCTGCCTTTTCCCCTAGAATGCCCGGCTGGACTCTAAGCCATGGAGTAATTCTCCTGATACTGATCTCAGCTATTCTTGGGTATTAATCTCCTATTTTGTTACTTTATGTCCCCCAGATGAATGCAATCTTTCTATGTCTATCCCTCTCTTTCTGATTCATTTCGCTTAGCATGATACTTTCCATGTAGCACCACTTGTATGTAAATTTCATGACTTCATCTTTTCTAACAGCTATATACTACTCCATTGTGTAGATGTACCAAATGGTACATCTTTAACCAGTCATCTGTTCTTGGGCACTCAGGTTTTTTCCAGATTCTGGCTATTGTAAAGAGTGCTGCAATGAACAAACAAGAGCAGATGTCACTTTGACTATACCTTTTAGAAGGCAACCAATATTGATTAAGAAAATATTAACACACAAGGTTAACCTGTAACAACCTGTAGTAACCTCCTGTACAAGGGCTTAATGGCTCCAAGGTGAGATACAACAATCTTCACACACTTTCTTCTAAGGAAAGCTTTTTTGATCATTTTTAGTGCATTATTCATAACAAGCAATATAAAATAAATTATTGATAGCCTGCTACTGGGGCAAGCTTGAGTGGTGGTTGGGAAAATTGGAAATAATGACAGTGAGAAGGTGCAATGGTGATGGGATTGGTGTTGGAATATTGAGTGTAACAAATCATCATGAATAACTTTATAAAATCACGATCACGACCACCCTGTTGTTCGTCGATTGCCTCGAGCAGGTGCCAGTAACGTCTTCTTCGTCCTAGCCCTGAGATTTTTTTTTTAAAGTGCCATATTCAAGGCTTTTTCAGGGTTAGGAGAATGAGACCCATCATTGTTACTGGTATTTGGCATATTGGGTATACCACGGGGAGTTTGCCAGACTCTGCCGTGTGGGCATGTTACATTTGGTAGCCTGCCAGTTTGACCGAATTAGGAATGAGATGATAAGATGTCGCGCGGCCGACATCACACTTCCAGGAGCTGAGTGTGATGATCTCTGGATCCTGGCCGTTGTTGGAGTTACATGGCAGTTGGTGGGTGTAACTGTCTAGTTACTGGCAGGTCCAGTCCCAAACTGTACAGGCTTGGAGATCTCAGCCCCGGGTCCCACACACCTGGGTTCCTCTGTCAGTTCTTTTATGCGTGAGGCTCATCCAAGTGTGTGGAGAGTGGTCTCAGCAAGGCCTTGGCTGGGCCTCGGTGGTCTTCAGCTGTTGGGCCCTGGTGGAGACAGTCAGGCATAGGGTAGGAGACTCTGTCTTGTTCTCTCCCAGGAGCTGAGTGTGATGATCTCTGGATCCTGGCCGTTGTTGGAGTTACACGGCAGTTGGTGGGTGTAACTTTATAAAATAAATAATAAAATTTTTTTAATAGTAGGAACAATCTGTGTGGACAGGGATAGGTGAAAAAGGAACTCTGATTCACCACTGGTGGGAATGTTGCCTAGTATAACCCCTGTGTAAAGCAGTATGGAGAGTTCTCAGTAAACTTAAAACTGAACTTCCATATTACCCAGTAATTCCACTTTGGGGCATTTACCCCCAGGCCACAAAATACTCTCTCTACAGGACATACACACCATAATTTATTACTAAAATCAGTACAATGATTAAGATATGGAATCAACATTGGTGTCCAACAACAGACGAATGGTTATGAAGACGTGGTATATATACATAGTGGAACACTATGCAGCTACAAGGAATGATGAAATCATGCAATTTGCTGCAATCTGGTTGGAACTGGAAGATATCATGTTGAGTGAAGTAAGCCAGAAGAAGAAAGATAAACACAGGATTATCTCACTTATCTGTGGCATAGAGAATAATGGATGAAGAATTGTATCGTAGGGGGGATGCCTAGATAACTCTTAACCCCAGTGTTTATAGAAGGACAGAGAAAGAAAGAAATCAAAGGAGAAGGGGAAGAGATTGGGAAGTAATGGGTGAGCAGGCATCAGGGTTTCGATTATATTGGTGATATGGGTGAGAGGTATCGCTGTATAACCAAAACACAGACTCAACAATACTGAAAACATGAGATCGAAGTTGCAAATACTGAAACTTTGTAATGTGTTTGCCAAGTTGACAAGCAGGGATGGGGTGGGCGATAGGGTAGGGAGGTAACACAGAGGTAAATTGACATTGGTGGTAGGATTGGTGTTGAAATATTATATGCCCAAAACTCAACTTTGTAAATCACAGTTCTTGAAGAAAAAGAAAAAGTTTAAAAGACAAAGAAAAAAGGTAAAAGGGGTCTATCCTCAAGGTATGTGTTGGGGTGGGGGTAGCAAAGGCTGCAGTGTATCTCAATATTCACTTAACCCTTCCTTAATATACCTTTAATTCCTTGACTGACCACCACTCATTCCCAAGTCTGCCCTGAGTAAGGGAGGTTACCCAAATAAATTTGCACCAATAAAATGTAAGTGCCATGTCTGACTTCCATAAAATGTCCCCAAAAGAAAGGGTATGTCCTTCCTCCTACTTTATTCCTTTTTCTTGGCAGAAATCTGGTTATGATGGCTGAAGCCCAAGGAGTCATTTTGGGCTGTTACAGATACCTGGGTTCTTCAGCTCTGGAAAAATATCTGTTTCCAAGAGATCAAAGTCATTTTCCCAGGAAAGTTTATACTAGGCAAAACTTCTGGCCACAAGGGAGGCAGCACAGGCTTCAAGACAGGCAAAATCTGATGAGGGTCTTTTTTCCAGCGTGGATTTTATTTGTTATAGGTTTTTTGATGCCAAGGATCAGACCCAGTGCTTCTTGCATGAAAGCATGTTGCTCTAAGCCCCAACCCACATTAATTTTTCTTGAGTGAAGCTCAAAAATCTCTTTCCAATCTGACAACCCCCTTGTTCTTTGCCGGGAGACTCTACATTAGGCTCCAGAACTGCACACAGCACACTGGTCTGATCGTGACTAATTGGGGTCTGCTGTGCACAAGATGCTACAGATAACACCTGCCTGGGCGAGCAGCCAGAGATGGAGGAGTTGCTCATCACCAACAACTGGTCCAACCACCCCAAGGAGCTCCTAGAGCAGACAGGTTTCTAAATACTGCACAAACAACAGGGCTAGAGATTTCCCTTTGGGGGTTTAGGGGGAGGCTGGCATTTGTAATCAAGCAGCCTAATTAGCTTACCAGTCAGAAATCATTTTGCTACAATGAACAAATGGACTTCCCCCACCTTGTCCTGTCCTCATTCTATCTCAAAACCACAAGGTGAAAGTCTAATGTTGAGAGTGGCAAACCCACAAAATAGAAGACACTTCCCGGAACCACCCTTAGAGAATTTCAGTTGCTGAGATTTGAGGTTTTCTGTTACCTGTATTTGAACCCAAGGAGTCATGGAAGCAAAGAAGCACAGAAAGCCCCTGAATTTATAATCTAGTTTCAAAGGAGAGAGTATGATGAAAGAGACAGTGTGCTAGGCGAGAGGAGAGTCAATGAGGTATGTTAAGGAACTCAAACCTGCATCAGCCACATCCACAGGAGATCCAAAGGAGCAGGTAGAGGGTCGGAAAGCCTGGGAATCATCTACCATGGGCATGAAAAGAGGAGAGTGTTTCAGAAAGGAAGGAGTGAACCAAGTTGACACCATCGTTGTGAGAGGCTGTGAGCTAAGTTCAGTTCAGGAGTATGTGAGGGGAGGCTAGCCTTTGTCTGTCCCCCTCACCCCCCCACCCTAAAGTATACCCATAAAGCAGTATTTCTCCATCTTTTTTCTGACCATTGTCCCTTCTCACCTTGTTTCCTTCCTGTACCCCCCCATCCTACCAATTTGCTCCCCTGTACTCTGCTCCCCATTGAGGCAATTTTTGCCTGAGGCCCCCTCGTGATGCTCTAAGAGCTCACCAAAAGCTATATGGCTTCTAGTTGATAAATACTATTCTGGTAGGCTTCAGAAGAAAACTCTTGTGGTTATTAAATCATGATCATGAAAAATCATTCTTAAAAATGTTCCCAGATGTTCTTCAGTCACCATCTTCCCTGAGATTGTCCTAGATGCATTAAGACAGGACTCGGGTGTAGCCTTGCAATAAAAGAAAATCTGTACGTATAGAGAAAACTTGAATATCACTTTCCCTCTCAACCTGAGATTCTCCTCTCTGTCTACTGCCTTCCTTCACCCCTTCAGCAGAGCCTCTGCTACTCTGGCCTCTCCTGTGTCCTGCCCCTATCCTACTTCTCATTCTTTTATTGGAGGGAGGAGTTGGGGCCACCCCCTGCGATGTGCAGGGTTAATTCCTGGGTCTACACTCAGTAGTTAATCCTGACAATGCCCAAGGGATTATAGGGGATGCTGGGGATCTGCATACAAGGCAAATCCCCTACCTGCTATACTATTGCACTGCCCCCTGATTCTTCACCTCTTTCACTGGTTGTAGGGTTACACCCAATGGTGCTCCAGGGGCCATGCAATAGCAGGATAGAAACCCAGGTCCTCCCACATGCTGGTTTGCCCTCTGACACCTGAACCACAGTTCAACGCCTTCTCATCACTTTGGGTGTTTTTTAAATTTAGTTTATTTTTAATTTAATTATCATGAGTTGCAAAGTTGTTCATAATTGGGTTTCAATCATACAATGTTTCAACACCCACCTCTTCACCAGGGTGGGTGTACATTTTCCACCACCCCACCCCCAACCTGCCTCTATGCAAGGCACTTATTCTCCCTCTGTGTCTCTATGTCTCTGCCTCTCTGTCTCTCTCTCTCTAGCCCCCCTCCACGCCCCAATCTTCTGGAATTGTAGTACAAATACTGAAAAATTATCATGTATATACCTACTTTCTGCACTACGGTCTTGTCTAGAGTGATGATTTCCAACTATCATTGTCTTAGTGGTCTCTTCTCTGTCCTAACTCCCATCCCCATCCCTCCCATTTGTGGCAAGCTCCCAAACATGTTCTCCTGGCCGTTGTTTCTACTCTGGACTGAATTCAAGAGGACAGCACAAGAATCTTAGGAGTCTCAGAAGGACATAAAGGTACAACCCCAATGAGGAAGTAACAGTCAAAGACATCATGGTTGAAAAGTTCCCAGAGCTGGAAAATGCAGGCATCCTGATCCAAGAACCCCAAAGGGTACCAGCTAAAAGAGACCCTAATAAAAAGACTTTCATCACTTTCTTATTAGCTTCACTTTCTGTCTCAGAATTCTTCCAGGAATTTCCATGCATTGTGTTCCAAGGCTCAAACGTCTTAACAGATGTGTGCATCATACAAGACACTGACTTTTCCCTCTAGCCTCAAACACAAACTGTTACCCATGACTAAAAATACACAAAAGTCTCACATAGACAACTCTCCTTTGTGCAGTCAGCCATGGAATAGTGAGGGAAAATCAAATGGCATTTTCAAACACTACGTTCTATCTACATCTACAGCGTCTGTATCTCTGATTGTTTGGGGGAACCTGGTTACAATCACGATCACGATCACGACCATCCTGTTATTCGCCGATTGCCTTGAGCAGGCCCCAGTAACGTCTCCTTCGTCCTAGCCCTGAGATTTTTTAAAAAGTGCCATATTCAAGGCTCTTTCAGAGTTAGGGGAATGAGATCCATCATTGTTACGGGTATTTGGCATATTGGGTACGCCACGGGGAGTTTGCCAGACTCTGCCATGTGGGCAGGTTACATTTGGTAGCCTGCCAGTTTGTCCAAAGTAGGAATGAGATAATAAGATGTCGCGCGGCTGCAAATGCGGCCACGCGCTTCCGGGAGCTGGGTTTTATAATCTCTGGGTCTTGGCCGTTGATGGGATTACACAGTGCCAGGGGACCAGTTGGTGGGTGTGACCCCCGCCTACTGGAATTTGGAGGATCTGGGTGGAGGATGCTCAGCCCCGATCAGAGTAGGCTTGGAGATCTCAGTCCCAGGAGCCGCGTGCCTTTGTTCCTTTGCCGGTACCTTCATGTGTGCGGAGAGAGGACTCAGCATGGTGGTGGCTGGTTCTGGAGGTCTTTGGCTGCTGGAGCCCTGGTCGGGGCGGGGACAATAGTATTTACATTTTCAGTGGTGATATCTAGTTAATCAAAGTGTTCACCACCATCTTTATTTTTATTTTTTTTCATTTTTTAAAAAAATTTTTACTAGTGAAACACCATGAGATACAGTTGTAGACTTACAAATTTTTGTGCTTGGATATCAGTTATACAGTGATCGAGTACTCATCCCTCCACCAGTGCCCATTCTCCACCACCACTGATACCAGTATCCCTCCCACCCCCCATACCTCCCATTCCATCCTGCCTCTGTGGCAGGGCATTCCCTTTTGTTCTCTCTCTTCTTCTGGGTATTGTTCACCACCATCTTTAAAAGGTTTTTTAAATCATTATAGTTTAGGTTATATGTCTATAATAACGCTGACTTTATGATTTGGGGATATACAGTCTTGCCACCTCATTACCTCCAAAGTGCCCAGAACCGTCCACCAATGCCCTTGTGTTTCTTCCGCTCCACCTCCTCATTCATGCCACTCACCCACCCCCCAATCTATTTTTAATTATTTTGCAAGGCTGTGCTCAGGGTCTGTTACCTGAGCACAGACCTAGACCTTTATTTAGTTCTCTATTCAGCCAGTGAATGAGATTATCTTGTCTTTGTCCTTCTCCCACTGGCTTATTTTATTAACATGATACTTTCTAGTTCCAGTCACATTGCAGTGAATTGCATAGTTTCATCTTTTCTTACAGCTCCAGAGTATCTCATAGTGTATATTATACCATAACTCTATATAGGCCCCAAAGTTCTTCTGTGCTAGGATATACAGTAACAGATGCCCAGTGCAGAAATCAGTGCCAGGAACGGTTGCTGACATTAAACTTGGCCCTATTGCTAAATTTCTTGGGTGTCCATCACAGACACTGGTGATGACTGAATCCCAGTCACACCCCATCAAAATCCAGAGGATCCTCCCTGGCAGGACTCTCCATGACACAGTCCTCCTCTGGAACCATGAGACAGAAATAGTTGTCTCTTTGTCACTAACATTTGAGGTGATTTATTATGTCCAATTGTTGTATACTGAATTGTGGTTCCATTCGATACAGCTTAGAATAATTAAAGCCAGTAATAAAAGAAGAAACCTGGACACATATTGATACCATATACCAAGTGGCAAAGTTATCGATTTTATTTTTTGGGTTTGGGTAATAAATGACTTATCTGAAAATGGCTTAAGTTAGGGGCTTGGAATACTGTTTGTCTGTGTTTGGGTTTTTTTTTTAAGGCCTGGACTCAATCCAGAGAAATTCAGGTCAACTGTGTGTGGGTGGGCATCAGGGTTGGTTGTTGTTTTTTCCCCCTTTATCTTGTTCCCTGGGTTTGGGGCTTTAAGATCCCACCTAATGGTACTCAGGGGCAGCACCATAATGAGGGTCACTTCTAGCAGTGCCCTGAAGAGAGATGTGCCAGGATTGAGCAGGGACTGTGTGCTAGATGAGCACCATAACCCCTGTATTATCTCTCTAGCCCCTTCAACTCCACCTATTTTTTTCATAATTAAAAAATTATGTTTAGGATTAGGCAGCTGGACTGTTTAGATGATGCCAGTTTTGTTGGCAACATCCGAGGCATCAGAGTCAGGTGCCAGCCAAACATATGCCTTCTTCCCACCATCAGGTATCATCAGGGTGTTGACCTTGGCCATTTCAATGTCACAGAGCTTCTTCACGGCCTGTTTCATTTGGTGCTTGTTGGCCTTGACCTCCACAATGAACACACTGTGTTGTTATCTTATGTCTTCATGGCTGACTCAGAGGTCAGAGGGAACTTGATGTAATAAAACACAATAGAGATTTACCACTAGGCATGCATCCCCAAGGAGCTGGTCTGGCATCATGGAGGAGCTGGTGGCGTGAGGGACTTTTTCCGTGGCCTGCCTCCTGCCTTGGTCCCATCACCACTCAGGATGGACACTGGGGAGTGCTGACTGAGCATACAGACAGGTCCTGGGGTGGCCCACAGCTCCGTAGCCTCAGTTCACTCTACAGGGAATGCGGAGGCTGGACCCACCCTCCCTCAAGGTGGGACAAGGGACCGGCTCTGTGATGTCTGGAGAAGTTTCTACACTTGCTGACAGGCCAGGGCAGTCCATGGGCAGAAGCCTACTGGGACGGAAGGCCGACTTTAGGTGGCAGGAAGCACCCCACTTCTCTGAGCCCCAGGCTTGTTCGGTAGAAAGCTCCAGACTTCCAGGCTGTGTGCTGTTGAGGTCTATTTCCTTAGCCCTCCAGTGGGACCCAATCATCACTCCTCTGGCCCTGCTGGTCACCCCACACCCACCTCCAAGGGTGACTTTCCTGCTTGGACTCAGTCAGTAGCTCTGGCCTTCCTGGCCAGAGGGGTCTCCTGGCCTTTTGCCCATGTGACAGAGAGCCACCAGGTGTCCGGAGAAAGTCAGCCCTCCCCATCCCCCAGGTCTCTTCCCTCAACCTCGATGCTGCCCCCCCTCCCACTCTGGTCCCACCTGGCTGGGCTGAGGGGGCCCAGATTCTGGCAGGCGTGAATGTGGGAGCAGTCACACCCAGAGTAGAAGGTTGCACTGCCCCACTGGCCATCCGAAAGGAGTGTGCTCTGCAGGAATGTTTTACCTGGGATGACACATGTCTTCAGCATTCATCCATGGCACAGCAAAGCCAACCGAGCACCCCAACCAACATCCAGGCCCCTTCTCTGTCCTAGAGTCTGTGAAGGGACCCACACGTCCCAACTTCCCTAAATGTCAGCTCTGCTCCTTCAATTTCTGAATCCTGGATAGGCCCCTGCACCTCTCTGGACACTTCTGGAGCATGGACACTAGGGGAGCACTTTATGGGACGTTGGCCAATACCTGAGGAGTGAGTGTGAGGAGAGGAAGCTCTCGGCACTGCGCCCAGCAACTCACAAAAGCTTGGAAATATGGGGGGTGTGGACAGCATCCTGGGTGGGGCCACAGATCACAGGGGTGATTCCTCCTGCTCTCTTGGCCCCACCCTGCTTCAGAGAAAGTGATGCTCACTGCCCTCCGCGGTCCTGGACTTCATCTCAGACCCTTCCTCCCCGGTGCCTGAGGTCCAGGTTCTTCGGAAAATGCCAGTTTGCCCTCCTCCTGCAGAAACCAGCACAGGAGAGTGGAACTTCTCTGGGTGTCAGTGAACAAGACTCTGCTGATCTTTGGGACATGGGCACAGAGCTGGCGCTCCCCCACGCCCACGCCCCTCCAGGAAGCGCAGGGAGCAGCCTCTCTTCAGCACAGCATCCATGCCACAGCCCTCAGCTGGGCTGGTGTCTGTCTCCAGCGCCCACTGCTCACACAGCGTCTTCACTGAGCTCCTGGATGGAAGACAGTTCCCCGCTCCGCTCCCTCCCTCTCCTGCCCCCGCTGCTCAGTCCTTGAGGGGCCCAGGGAGCGGGTGGGGTGGGGCGGGGCTGAACTGCTCTTCCACAGACTCTTTTTTCCCCCCCGCTTTTTGGGTCACACCCAGGAATTCTCAGGGGTTACTCCGGGCTCTGCACTCAGGAATCACTCCTGGCGGTGCTCAGGGGACCATATGGGATGCTGGGAATCAAACCTAGGTCAGTCTCGAGTAAGGCAAACGCCCTACCCGCAGTACTGTCACTCCAGCTCCCCATGGTCACATTTTTTAAGTTTGGAGCCTGTGCTTTCAGCCATGTGGGCTCTAGTGCTTTTAGCTCTAGGGCGGGGCCTGCCTCAGCTCCCTGACCTTGCCCCATGCCATCTCTGGGTCTCTTCTCCTTGCTTTTCTCATTCTTCTTCCCTATAATCTAAGACCAAGGTTTTCTCACATTTCATACTTTCCTTGTCTGGTAATTCTATAGATAACAGAATAGTGAGAAAATCCAGTAACTTGTCCTCCTTCAGACTTACTTCATTTAACATCATATTTTCTTTTTTTAAAATTTTTTTTATCACTTCACTTAATCACTTAACTTCCCGTTAGTCGTCGATTTGCTCGAGCGGGTGCCAGTAACGTCTCCATTTGTCCCTGTCGCGTGCTAGTGTAGCCCAATGGCATCTGTTCGCTCCAGGAACATGAAAGGCCTCAAACCGATCGTTCATGATCTTCACGAAGAAGTCTGACCATCTGGTAAGTGGGCGGCTACGCGGTCTTTTGACATCCCGTGGAATCCAATCAGTAACAGCTCTAGTCCAGCGGTTGTCTTTAAATCTCATTATGTGGCCAGCCCATCTGATTTTCGACACCTTGGCAAATGAGGCAGCGTCCCTGATCCTTGATCGTCGATGGATGTCAGAACTCCGGATTCGTTCTCTCATTTGAGTGAAATGTGATATTCCAAGCATAGCTCTTTCTATTCTTCTTTGGGAGACCTGAATAGCGTTCTCATCTTGTTTGCATAGGGCCCAGGTCTCTGAGGTATATGTTAATGCAGGAAGAACAGTGGAATCAAAGAGATGTGCCCGGAGCAGGAGGTTCTTCGTCCTCTTAGCTATTTCTTCGACGTTCTTGAAGGCGTTCCAAGCCGCTCTCTTCCTCCTGCGCAGTTCGGGTGCCAGGTCATTTGTCATGTTGACCTCTCGACCTAGGTACACATAGCTGTTGCATTCGGAGATGGTGGTTCCATTGAGAGCGAATGGGGCGTCAGGAACAAGGCTGTTTCTCATAAACATTGTCTTCGTAAGATTCAGCTGTAGTCCTACCTTTCCACACTCACGGTCAAAGTCGGCCAGCATTTGTGCCGCTTGGCTGATGTTTGGTGTTATTAAAACAATGTCATCAGCAAAGCGGAGGTGGTGTAGTTGCCGACCATCTATCTTCACTCCCATTCCTTCCCATTCCAGTCGTCGCATGATGTTCTCGAGGGTGGCACTGAAGAGTTTAGGTGAAATGGTATCACCCTGCCGCACCCCTCTCTTGACATCAACGATCACTTCTTTGTAGAATGGTGAGATCCTGGTAGTGAATCCGCAATACAGCTCACGGAGGATCCTGATGTATTGTAAATTTTTTTTATCTTTTAAATTTTTCTTAGTGAAACACCATGAGGTATAATAAATTTTTGTGCTTGGGTTTCAATTATACAATGATCTAGTACCCATCCCTCCACCAGTGCCCATTTCCCACCACCACGGATCCCAGTATCCCTCCCCCCACCCCACCTCTGTGGCAGGGCTTTCCCTTTTGTTCTCTCTCCTTTTAGGTGTTGTGGTTTGCAAAAGAGGCATTGGGTGGCAATCATGTTTGGTCTATAGTTTACTTTCAGCATGCTTCTCCCATCCTGGGAGGATCCTCCCAACACCCTTCATTTGGTGCTCCCTTCTCTATCTGAGCTGCCTTTTCCCCTAGCATGTGTGGCTGGCTCCAAGCCATGGAGCAAAATTCCTGGTACTAATCTCTGCCATTCTTGGGTGTTAGTCTCCTATTTTGTTACTTTATGTTCCCCAGATGAATGCAATCTTTCTGTGTCTGTCCCTCTCTTTCTGACTCATTTCACTTAGCATGATATTTTCAAGTTTCATCAAAAGTGCAGCCAATTGCATGATTTCATCATTCTTTGTGATGGTTGCACAGTATTCTACTATGTGTATAGATACACCACAACTCCATTATCTACTTTTCTTTTATTAAAGAAATAATTTCTACAAACTTTAAGTTTAGAACCAGACAGAGTTGGCCTTGCATGTGGCCAACTCCAGCTTGATCCCTGGAGATAACATAACCAAAAGTAACCTCTGAGCACAGAACCAGGAATAATCCCTGAGTACTGAGTGTGACCCAAAGTAAATTTTAAAAAAGACTTTATAAAATAATTACCTGTGTGTATTGATCACTTGTATAATTCTAATTTTCTTTCTGATGTATTTACTCTTACATTGTACCATGGTTGCCCTGTTATCGAGAGTGCTTCAAGCAACGCTGAGCAAGCAGGAGCCACTCAGGGCCTCTCTGCCCACTGTGTGGAGTTGGTGGGTCATGACGGGGCTGGTGGTGGGGAGCTGCTCCGGCCCAGCAGGACAATGACCTGGGGTGCTTGGGGACCCTGGGGGTCTGTGGGGGTCTGGGGATTGAACTGTGGGCCTCTCCCATGCCAGGCCTGCTTTCTGCCCTCAAGTGTCTCTGGGCAACAGATGTGCTACTTCACCGTTGAGAGAACTGAGCACTGAACCCCCTTCTCAGTCTTGGCTGAGTCTCTTGGCCCATATGCTTCAGTGGCCAGAAAGAATTCCGTTTATGGATCTCAGCCACAAAACAGGTAGGGCAGTGATGAATAACAGCAAATCATCACAAATGAGAGATATGGCCAATAAGTGCAGATCACTGGGGTACTCCATATCTTTAGTCCCACTAATATATCATTTATTTTCGATTTTTCTTTTGTTAATGGTTTTTCATAATACCATATATCCTGTTTTCCTATACAGACTTTCATAACCTCTCTCCTGTGAATATGATGAGTGTTTTTTTATAACTTTTCCTCCCTTCTCAACCCTGAATTCATTACGACAGGGTGGAAATAAGATTGACTGTTTGAAATTGTAATTTCATATAACTTTAACTACAAAGTCAGAAGCAAACGCTGTCACTAAAGCATCATTCGAATATGCATTAGATGGCTTCTGTGTGTCTCTGCTAATGTATCAGAGAAAGATGAGTGAGATGTTTTCCTCACAGCTTCCTGTCTCTCCCTGCAGCCTCACTCCCAATTTTGGTTCGCTAGCTCCAAGGAGCTGTTTTCAGAGCCAAAGGCTCCAGGACTTGGGTAACAAGCAGTGAGAAAAGCCTGAGAAATCTGACTGCTGAGGCCACCTGAATGGCCATATAAAATACCAGACTGTGGCTGTCATTTTACAAGGCGTGTCCACATCCAACCTTCATGCTGTGCACTACTGTCTATTCTCAATAGAGCAAGGGGGTTGTGAAACTGAGCACAGGGAATATTAAGGCTACACAGATGCATGTTAGAGAGCTGGGGGTTGTGGTACCATGGACTCCTCAGACAGGGTCAGTAAGTGCACACACAATTGAAACCACCTCTCAGTATACAGAAGTGTGAAAAGGACCAGCAGCAAGAAATCTAATTAAAAAAGGTTATTGGTAGGGCATTTGCCTTGCGCGCAGCCAGCCTGGCTGAGCCGGGTTCGATTCCTCTGCCCCTCTCGGAGAGCCCGGCAAGCTACTGAGAGTATCTCGCCTGTGCAGCAATGCCAAACACAGTAACAACAAGTCTCAAAATGGAGACGTTACTGGGCCCGCTCAATCGAGCAAATTGATGGACAATGCGAGGACAGTGTGACAGAGAGAGATAGTATAGCAGGTAAGGTGCTTGCTTTGCATGCCACTGACCTGGGTTTGATCTCAGCTTCCCATAAGGTCCCTAAAGCACCACCGGGAATGATCCCTGAGCTAGCTGTGGCCCCCAAACCTGTCAACAACAAAAAGGTCATTGTTATACTCAAAGGTAGCACAAAGGGCTGAGCTCATTCTTGTATGTGGGAAATCAGCCTCAAGTAATACTGTCAGGGACCCTGAGCAACATAGGTGTGACCCCCCCAACACCCCTTGCCCCCCCCAACCCACCCCACACACACACAAGTCATTGTTGAGCGTTTCTTTTGAGGATGATGAAAGTGTTCTGGAATTAGATCATAGTGAAGTTTCACAAATCTATAGGTATATTAAAAACAACATACTTTCAATGTATAGGTTTTATGGTATGTGAATCATAGCTCAATTTAAAAAAATGCCCACCCCCATCAGGGGAATCACTCTTATGATCTGGAAGAAATTGACGGCTGATTGCATCATGATCATGGTAAGAAAGTCTCTCAGGAAGAATTAGCTTCCTAAGTAAAAAGAGGACCATGGCAACGACATGAAAGAAGCCAGTGTTCTGGGCCTGGTGAGAAAAAAAAAAAAGCGCTAGAAAGACAGGAGGGCATATTAGGAGCTTGCCTTGGAGATGACTGTCCTCAGCTCCCCCGGAAACTTCTCGTAGCTAAGTGAGGACAATGGGAAGAGAAATCACAGATGGGTGGGGTGCAGGAGGAGATGAACTATCTTGGGCAGACAGAATCATTGATTAGGAGGAGACAGGGTGGAAGGCATTAGTCTCAGACAGACAGACAACTTGTGTGAGAGCTGTCACGTCTGACAGGACAGAGTCTAGTGCACAGTTTCTCTCTCTCACAGGAAAGCCTGCTCAGTGAGAGAAGATAGTGTCCCAGAAGGGCAAGATAAGAACACAGCCCCCCCCCCCCCCCCCGGGGACCTGCAGCCATAGTTCAGCGGGAAGGCCATTTGCCTTGCTCATGGGGAACTGGGTTTGATTCCCAGCATCCCATGTGGTCTCCAATTACCACCAGGAATAATCCCTGAGTGCGAAGCTAGGAGTAAACCCTGAACATTACCAGATGTGCCCTTCCCCATGCCCCCTCACCCAAAAAAGAAAAAAAATACAAAAAAAACCCCAAAATTCAAAGTTAATTTTAAAAAAGAAAACAGATCCCTAGAGAAAGTATCTCACCAGGCTTCTTTATCCACCTTTGTGATCATAAGGTTTTTTTCATTGTCTTCAGAGAAGATGCAACTTTGGTGTTAAAAATGAATATTTAGTGCCAGAGCGTTAATACAGCAGAGAAGGCATTTGGCTTGCCTGTACTTGATGCCAGTTCCACCCCTGGCATTGCATATGGTTCCCCAAGCCCTGCCAGGAGTGACACTTGAGCACAGAGTCATGAGTAAGTTCTGAGACCTACTGTATGTGGCAGAAAAATAAGAAAGCAATTAATATTCTATTTTCATTAATTCTAAAACTTACATTTTTCTCAAACTTTTAAGCAATATATTCTAAAATTCAGATTTTTTTCTCAAACTTTCAAGTTAAAATTAATAGATGCTTTACTAATCACTAAATTTTAATTCATTTAGACATTGTTGAAAGGACTGAATATTTCACCTTATGTTTATAATCATAGATGTATTTAATTGGTGTCTAATAAAGAGGACTTTCCACAAATACTTGAATAATGTTCGCAAAATGATTAAGTCAACCCTTCCACGTGGGAAGATTAGATTCTCTTAAACAGGGGCTGCCTAACGGAGCAGCCCACAGCAGGTGGCAGCTCAGGAGAGGAAGGGCAGAGGGAGGCAGTGACCCTCATATGCAGCAGGAAAGGCTGAGAGGGCTGAGGATGTGCAAATCTGCCCACCAGAAAGTGCTGACTCTGGCCCATCATTAGGCCAGACCTCCAGCAGGGAGATGAGTACTGTGACCTTCTCATGTCTGGCCCCCACACAAAGCCTGTGTCACTTCTCTCCCCCTCTGTCCAGACTCTACTCAACACCCAAGATAAGATCATCCCTTGGTACTTGACCCCCAGATCCCCGGGGATGGGCCTACTGGTCTAAATGTCCCAGATGTCCAAATCGTTTCCATGCATGCATGCGTCCCTGAAAGGGAGAGATCTGGAAGTTCCCTCATTAGCTGGTCACAGAGCTGCTGCCAGGACTTCAGCAATACTCGTTAATTAATGAATCCTGAGCTAAGCCCTGGGCCAGGTACCAGTGGCCCCCATGAAAGCAGGTCAGAGTGCATCACATAGTGTTAGGCAGTGACTCATTAGTCGAAGCTTCAACTCTGGAGAAGTTAATTGTCATTTTTGATATTTCATACTCCAGAAAAACTGGATTAATACCCACATATTGATCCCAAAGGCTCTGACACTGAAATTTAAATAGCACCCAACAATTTATTAACAAATACAATAAATGACTTCAGAGTATTGACTCTTTCTCTTAATCAATTAATTGCAGTGATTTAACATCAGGAGTATTAGGCTGAATTTTATCATAAAAATTAAGGTGTTTGGGGGCTGGAGTGATAACACAGCGGGTAGGGCCTTTGCCTTGCAGTCTGGTGGCCCAGATTCAATTCCCAGCATCCCATATGGTCTGCCAAGTGCAGAACCAGGAGTAACCCCTGTGCATCATCGGGTGTGACTCAAAAAGAAAAAAAAAGGGCTGGAGTGATAGCACAGTGGGTAGGGCATCTGCCTTGCACACAGCCAACCCGGGTTCAATTCCCAGCATCCCATATGGTCCCCTGAGCACCGCCACAAGTAACTCCTGAGTGCAAGAGCAAGGAGTAACCCCTGAGTATCCCTGAGTGTGACCCAAAAAACAAAACAAATTTAAAAAGCAAAAAAAAAAAAAAATTTAAGGTGTTTGACCTTAGTTGGCTAATTTTTTTAACTGAATCACTGTGAGATATAGATATATAGTAACAAAGTTGCTCATGATTGGTTCAGTCATATAATGTTCCAACACCACCTGTCCCTTCACCTGTGTACATTTCCCACCACCAGTGTCCCCAGTTTCCTGCCCCCTCCCCCTCCTGCCTCTATGGGAGTCCTCCTCCTCCTCCTCCTCCTCCTCCTCCTCCTCCTCCTTCTTCTTCTTCTTCTTCTTCTTCTTCTTCTTCTTCTTCTTCTTCTTCTTCTTCTTCTTCTTCTCCTTCTCCTTCTCCTTCTCCTTCTCCTTCTCCTTCTCCTTCTTCTTCTTCTTCTTCTTCTTCTTCTTCTTCTTCTTCTCCTTCTCCTTCTTCTTCTTCTTCTTCTCCTCCTCCTCCTTCTTTCTCCTCCTTCTTTCTCCTCCTCCTCCTCCTCCTCCTCCTCCTCCTCCTTCTTCTTCTTCTTCTTCTTCTTCTTCTTCTTCTTCTTCTTCTTCTTCTCCTTCTCCTTCTCCTTCTCCTTCTCCTTCTCCTTCTCCTTCTCCTTCTCCTTCTCCTTCTTCTTCTTCTTCTTCTTCTTCTTCTTCTTCTTCTCCTTCTCCTTCTCCTTCTCCTTCTCCTTCTCCTTCTCCTTCTTCTTCTTCTTCTTCTTCTTCTTTTCTTCTTCTTCTTCTTCTTCTTCTTCTTCTTCTTCTTCTTCTTCTTCTTCTTCTTCTTCTTCTTCTTCTTCTCTCTCTCAATCTCTCTCTCCAACTCTTGCTCTCTCACTCTCTCTCATTCTCTCTCCTTTTAAGCATTATGGGGCTAAAATATTTTAACAACACTCTTGAGCCCCAGAGCAGAGACTCAGTAGCATTGGTGGCATGCACGTATCAGGACAGTGTTCAGAACCTGGTGGATGAACAGCCCCATATCTAGCTTGGTTTCAGCAACCCTGTGTTTGATGCTGGTCACAAAGGCAACAGAGCTGGTGACAGTGATGCTCTGTACTGCTGAGGATGAGTCAGAACACGAAAAGTAAGGGAGCCGGGGGCATCTGCAACCTTCCCTAACAGACTGCAGAGATTATATGTGCCTTCCTGTTGATAAACGATTGTTCATTTAATATGTGTCAGCATTTGATCTGAACATAACTTTCATTAAAACCCAATACAACTCAACAACAGAAACAATCTCATTTTTTAAAAATGGGCAGAGATATGACTAGATCTTGATCCAAAGAAAGCACACAGGTGGTTAAACAGGCACATGAAAGATGTTCGTGGTTTCTTATCACGAAGGAAATGCAAATCAAAGCAAGCTGTCAACCCATAGCTGTGAGAATGACTAACTAGTGCAAGAAAGACAAGAAACAGTAAGTCTTGCCAAGGCTGTGGAGAAAGGAGAACAGATGTGCACCATTGGTGGGATGAAAATGGATATAGCCATCATGGAGAAATGGTTTGGAAATTTCTCAAAATTCTGAGACTAGAAATACTACCTAATATCATCAACCCTCTTCTGGGGGTACTAATTGAAGAATATTAAAGCACTAACTCAAATATATATATACATATATATGTGTGTGTGATTGTGCGTGTGTGTGTATTCCCAGGTACACTGAAGCATTATTCACCATAGCCAAGAGCCCAGTGACAGATGAGTGGATAAAGAAGATGTGACAGATAAATAGAGAGATGAACCATGGAATATTACTCATCTATAAAAGAGAATAAATGCTTCCATTTGCAATAATGTGGATGGGTGTAGAGGGTATCTTAGAAAAATAAGACAGATGGAGATATAGCAATATGATGTGGTTTCACTCATGAAGATACAGAAGCAAAATTAATGATTAAGTGTAGCAAAACAGAGCCACTCAGACTGTAAGAACAAAATGGCAGTTACCAAAGAGAAAGGGAGAAGGGACGGGTGGTCAGATAAAAGGAGTCAGTGGGGCATGGGTGAAAGCTGGGTCTTCAAGGAAAAACATCATGTCGATGCATATATTGCTGGCACTGCTGTATCCTGAAACTCAGATAATTCTGTCAACTGATGTTACTGACGTTTAGAAGTGGGGAGAGCAACTGGGGAGCAGAGTCCTGAGGGGAGCAAACCCTCTTCCTGAGTTGTCTGGACACAGCCCAGAGTCTGCCCTCTGTGGGCATATGTGAGTTTCTGGTGGGGGAGGGAGCAATTAAGAGGAAAGAGGATTCTGAGTTCCAAAACCATGGCAGGAAAGTGCACAAGGTTCTTTACATTATCCTGAGGCCTGGGGTGCATCTCTCTAAGGGCGCTATTTTCTGGCTTGCATTAGGCTCCTCTGTAAATAGAGCAGAGTCCTGTCTGCTCTGAAATCTCTTTGAGGTTAAATTGCCTTCAAAGAGTCACTTGGGGCTCCAGAAAACTGGGAACTGGCTCCAAAACTCAGCTTCTGTTCTGTCTTCTACTTAGTAGTAAACAACAAGGCTTCAGAGCCTCTAAATTAAGTAGCACATCTTAGGCACGGGGCAGTTTTACATATGTTTTCTCATTTTTTAAAAAAAATTATTAGTGAAAAACCATGAGGTACAGTTGTAGACTTACAAATTTTTGTGCTTGGGTTTCAATTATACAATGATCAAATACCCATCCCTCCACCAGTGTCCATTTCCCACCAACACGGGTCTCAGTATCCCTCCCACCCCCCATCCCCCCCATCCCACCTCTGCCTCTGTGGCAGGGCATTCCCTTTTGTTCTCTCTCCTTTTGGGTGCTGTGGTTTGCAAAAGAGGCATTGGGAGGCGATCATGTTCGTTCTATAGTCTACTTTCAGCATGCATCTCTCATCCTGGGAGGATTCTCCCAACACCTTTTATTTGGTGCTCCCTTCTCTATCTGAGCTCCCTTTTCCCCTAGCATGTGTGGCTGGCCTCCAAGCCATGGAGCAACCCTCCTGGTACTAATCTCGGCCACTCTTGGGTGTTAGTCTCTTTTATTACTTTATGTTCCCCAGATGAATGCAATCTTTCTATGTCTATCCCTCTCTTTCTGACTCATTTCGCTTAACATGATACTTTCCATGTAGTACTTCTTGTATGTAAATTTCATGACTTCATCTTTTCTAACATATACTTTCTCATTTATCCTTCAAAAAAACACCTTGCACAAGAGTTCCTAGTGTCATGATTATGCTGTGAGGAATTGGAGAGATGAACATAAAGCTGAAGAAGTAACAGCTTGTGTGAAAAGCAGAAAGCCAAACCTCAAACGAGGTCTCCAATGCACAAGGTTTTGGTTTTTTGCTTGTTTGTTTGTTTGTTTGTTTGGGGGTTTTGTTTGTTTTTTGCTTGTTTGATTTCTGGGCCACAGCCCACAGCATTCAGGGATCACTCCTGGCAGAGTTCTGGGGGACCAACTGCAATGCTAGGGATCAAGCGCCTTACCCATCGTGCTGTATCTATGGCCCCTGATGCCCACTTCTAGCCCGGAATTCAATTGCATCTGATGCTAATTCATTTGTCCATGGCTCTCATGATCTCTGTCCCCTCCATGAGGTCTTACTACATTGACTAGTCCATCAGTCAGAGGAGAGCACAGCGAGCCTGAGAGCACTGGGACCCGATGACATTCCTGAAGGAAGATGAATTGGTTCCAAGTCGCAGGGAAGCATTTGGATTCCAGCTCAGTGAGCTCTTTATTCTCTGGCAGAACAGCTGGGAGGTCAGGGGGCTGCCGCTGCTGCGGACAGATGGTTAAGGCACAATAGCTCCGGTCCGGAGCCAGCATGGACGTCTTCTCCCCGCCAGCTTGCAGCTAGCACGTCAACCAATTAGTCACACTTAATTTGATTGTTATTCAGGGATCTGGCAAGAACTGCAGCCTACTTTATTCTGGATGAAATGTCAGACCAGAAGTCCGGAAGCCTGGAATCCTGACAGGGCTCATTTGATGGCTTCATCCTGGGTGCTCACAGCCCTGCTTCCCCTGGCAGCTTTGCTCTGGCCACAGGGAGACAGACACAGCAGTGGCAGCCACACTGGCTCCCCGAGCTCAGGCTGCCACTGGTGCCCAACAAGGAGGTCTGTCCACTGTCCACAATATCAGGAAGGGCGTCCTGTTATTCCATGGCACTTCAGGGCAACAGCTCGATGACAGTATAAACGTGCTTGTTGATGAAACAAGTCTTACTACTCACCCCTGCATTGTCTTTTGCCACTGGGTGTGAGGTGAAGGGACCAGAGATGAGTGAAATGTAGTGTCCGCCTCCTGTGGATGTACCACCTGGTGGGGTGGGGTGCAGCAACAGCAGAAGCCTCTCTGGGAGTTTTGGGGTACAAGGAACTGAGGACAAAGAGGTGCAGGCACAAGAAACAGGAGATGCTGCTTCTGGCTGGGTGGGTGGCAGGGTTCTGGGGAAGGCTGCATCATAGATCTAATCCCTGAGGGGAAAAATGCAAACCTAGGATCCCCCTGGGGCTCACTGAGCCACGTTCCCAAGCTATGGGGGCAGAACTGTCTTTCTGACTTTGCTTTCTTTTCAGTGATGAAAGCCTGAAAATGTGCTGCCCTTGCCTTGGAGCTGAGACTCCGGTCAGAGCTGATGTACTTGAAACGTAGATGTTCTCGGTGGTGAAAGCCGTAGGAGCACCCAGTGCTGAGTCCCTCGGCTCTCACAGGAGACCAGGCGTTCCCCACGTGGTCACACTTTTGATCAGAGTCCCTGAGGTTTAAAGCTGTTTTGCTAACACCGGCTGGATATCAGGCGAGAGGGCTAAGCCATGAGCTCACACTTTCCAAAGCCACCCTTCATGGTGCCGGCGCCAGGTGGCCTGGCCAGCAGGAGGGAGGTGACCCCTCCTGCTTTGCTAAGACGTCAGCCTTTGCCTGCAAGGGTAACCTGTGAGGCAGTAGAGCTGCTTGGTCTACTCACTGGGGCCCGGGAGTTGTTCTGAAGGCAGGAGGCACAGGTGGAACCACAGCACTGCAGGGTCCCTGAGCACTGCCAGGAGTAACTCCTGAGCATGGGAGTAGCCTAAACACAGAAACAACCCAAAGTGGGGCCTGAGAAGTAGTACAGTGGGTAGGGTGCTTGCCTTGCAATTGGCCAATTCGGGTCTGATCCCTGGAACCCCATATGCCCACAAGCACTGCCAGGAGTGGTCCCTGAGCACAGAGCCAGAAGTAAGCCCTGAGTACTGTGGGGAGCGGCCCAAAAATTAAAAAATAAATAAATAATAAAGAAACCAAAATAGAAAAGAAAGGAAAGAATTGCTCACTGGAGACTCATTTGTCAATAAACAACTGTCTTCATGCCTTTTTGTTGGTTTGTTCTGGTTTGGGGGCCACACCGGCAGTGCTCAGGGCTTACTCCTAGCTCTATGCTCAGGGATCACTCCTACTGGGGCCCAAGGAACCGAACCCAGGTCAGCCACATTCAAGTACTCAAGAGATCACCCTAAGGGGCAGGTGACGTGCGCACCGGCTCCCCCTCTCAACAGAGAACCCTCCACTGGAATCCCTGTGGTGCTCCCAGACCCATGGCACCAGGGAGCTAGGGGTGCTCTGGACACGGAGCTCTGGGTCAGAGCACAGCTGGGAATCTGGAGAGGACTCGGGCAGCACGGGGAGCTGTGTCTGCCTTGCCTGGTGCCTGTTCTGCGCCTCCCATCCCACCCCCACCCCGATCCCCCCAGCCTCTGCAGCTCCCTGCAGGCAGTGCAGTCATCTGTGTGATGGGTTTTGAGATCCTGCATCTCAACCGGAAGCCAGGGAGGCCTTTGGGTGTGCTCAAATAGCTTGAGAGTCCTGCTGGGCGGTGCCAAAACAGTGGAGCCCTCACACTCCCCCAGTGGCCTGTGGGTCTCATCCCCTTGGAGTCCCCCAAGCCAGGACTAAGGGGTTGCTGTTGAATTAGGGGGAAATCCAACCTGTTGGTCTGGGCCAGACGGTGAGACTGTGTAAGACATTGGCTGTTCTCACCAACGTTTAAGATGTTTTCTCCTCTCATGGAAAATCAATTCTCTTCTGGACTTTTCCTCCCTGATGACTGAATTTGGGGAATTTGCCAAGAATCAGAAAAGTTCCTGTGGATTTCTTCTAGAATTTCCAGGGTCTGTGAAGCCTGCAACTGGCTAAGAGCCTACTTTGATTCCTTCTAATGCAAAAAAAAAAAAAAAAAAGAAGAAGAAGAAGAAGAAGAACGTATGGGAGCATCTGGCCTGGAAATGGATGAAATCTGTCTCTAGTGTAATTGGTTCGGAAAGGACTAGAAGACAAATTGAGGCGGCTGGGTATACATAGAAGAAAGAGAGGCAGAAGGGGAGCCAGATGGATGAGCTCAGACAGAAAACACACACAAACAAAAGCTGCTGGGATACCGGGAGAGTATTTGCATCTGGGGTCCAGAACTGGGAGATGGACAAGGAGGTTCCCAGGAGTGAGGGGACCTCAGGACACCACCTGGGTCTGAGAGCAGAAACCAAAGTCAACCTCCTCAAAGGTTTCTTTTGGCCATGCAGAGCCAGGCAGGCCCAGATCAACCCCGTTTGAGACCACAAAACAGGAACAAATCCGAAGAAACCCTGCAGTTCCATTGGATTTAGGCTCCAGCCTGATGCAGGAGTTGGAGCAGAGTCCAGGATGAAGAGAAGGGACTACCCACCCTCTCCCCTCCCTTTGCTGTCATACAAGGGTTGCAGTACTCATATAATGCAAAGTGCAGATATGACACACCCTTTGAGGTTGCCAAGATCCCAACAGCCATGCCACGGGATCCCTCTCTATGCGGCAGCTGGTGCTGGAGATTAAACTTAACCACTGAGCCTCAAGGACCCAGGTGACTGATAGATCACTAAGAATCTCCCGTGTGCCTGGTCGCATTCCAAGGCATCTTGCTTATACTTCGTTTGCCATACCAGCAGCGGGTAGCCGAACATCTTGCATTTGGTGGCCATCACTGTGTGGTCAATGATAGTGACGCTTATGTGTGGTGAAGAAACATACTGACTTGGTGCCACTGTACTGCAGCGAGAAGGGGAGCCTGCATCAAAGCACTCTTGCTGAACTGCATCTCCTGCTTGCTTACCAGGTGAGCCTAGGAGATGCTATTGTCAAACAGGCTCACTTCTATCTCTACCTGACAGATTCTTGCAGTGAGGAAACAAAGCATTTCCATTTGATCACAAACACTTGCAAGCATGTTCTCTGCATATCAGAAAGGCCGGGAGAGACAGGCGTGGCGAGAGGGGTCATGGAGCCAGATGCGAGGAGCAGCAGAAGGATCAATGATGCTGCTGCCCTTTTCAAAGCTGCAGCGCCTGCTCCGCCCCGCCAGGCGTGCCTGGACCCCTTCACTGGCCCACGGTTCATGCTTCTTTGCACTTGTGTTACAACAGTTTTGCTTTGGGCATCTGCAGGCTCACACAGTCTGCACCCCTTGCCGTCAGATTTCATGCTTCCCAAATGAGAAATAAAACTGCCGGTTCTCATCTCTTTGGGGGAAATGAGTCTTATTTCTCCCATAAATCATCGGCGGGCTGCAGCTGTAAACAAAACATTAGCAACTCGGGAAGCAAATTAACTCTGGGCTTTCCAGTGAGGCCCAAGGTTGCTGATGGGGATGCAGTTGTTTGGACTTCAGACAGGCTAGGTTCAGGCCTCTGGCTTGACCATACTGGTGCCTCTTGGTTTGCCTGGGAAAGCTCCAGGTTATGGGGGTCACTTGACACCCCTAGTACTTCTAAGTGTCCAGGTTTGGCTAATAAATTATGAGGTCACATTAATTAAAATGCAAGTAAAACCAGCAGCAAATGCCTGTTCTACGAAGGAAATTGAACACCAAGGATTACATGTATGATTCTAATAACAGAAATTACTCAGAATAGGCAAATTGAGCTTGACTTGCATGTGGCCAACCCGGGTTTGATTCCTCCGTCTCTCTCGGAGAGCCAGGCAAGCTTCCGAGAGTATCCCGCCCGCACAGCAGAGCCTGGCAAGCTCCCCATGGCGTATTCAATATGCCAAAAGCAGTAACAACCAGTCTCACAATGGAGACGTTACTGGTGCCCGCTCGAGCAAATTGATGAACGGGAGAACAGTGCTACAGTGCAGTGCTACAGGCAAATCAAGAGAGAGAGAAAGTAGATTCATGGTTGCCTGGGGTTTGGGGGGGGGCACCTGGGAAGGACAGAGCATGACTATGAACAGGTTAAGCAACCTTTTGGGGTGGGGGTTGAGGAAAACGTTCTAAAACTGATCGTGGCACCATTGCAAGATTCTATGAACGTATTAAAAACTATTGATCCTATATACCTGAAATGAGAGATTTTTTCTCTTTTAAATTAAAATTACACTATAGTAAACAATAATTCTACTCTGTGAAAACAAAGGTTTAAAAAAATTAAACCACAGAAACAGCCGAAGAGGAACAACCAATAAAGCCTTCTGTCTGGGAGCATTCAGCACTCGTGCCACGCCGAGTGCGGGGCTGTGCTTACGCTTGTTGGCCTCTGGAGGGCGCCTGGAACACAATTCCTGCTTGTTCACAAGGCGGGTTGGAGTTTCCGTGTTCAGGTTCGTGTTCGCTGCTGGGCATGGAGCTGTGGGGGTCCCCAGGGTGGAGTGGTCGGCGGGAGAGGGCCGAGGCTGCCCCTGCAGACTGTGGCCAGGGCGGGAAGGGTGCAGAGGATTCTCATGGGAATTTCCTTTCCCTCAATCATGTCCACTGCAGGTCGGTCCGTCTTGGGGGGGGGGGGGGGGGGAGCAGAGGCAAGAGAGGAGTTGTAGGGTGAGGGTGAAGACTGTGGGCGATGCCCCCGAGTTAATTCTGCATGTGTGAGCTGGGGTGAGACCACGGAGTCAGCTGGGAATGAGACCCCAGCGCGGAAATCCCACGAAGCAAAGGGCAGCCACGAAGGGTCCACTGATAGGCAGACACCCCCCTCCCTGTCCTCTCACTCTAGGTTTTGGGAAAGAGATTGTGGGGCCGATAATGAACCCAATTCCTCCATCTACCCTCACTGGGATCCTCATTCAAGTTCCGGGAGTCGAACGCGAAACCGTTTACTTGTGCTTCTTTAATTTTAGGAATGTTTATTGAGATGCGGTGATCTACAAAGTTGCTCATAATTGAGTTGTTCCAGGAGTTCAACATTCCAACACCAATCCCACCACCAGTGTCCCTTTCTGTCCACCAATATCCCCAGGTTTCTTCTCACCCCACTCCCAGCTTGCCTCCTTGACAGGCATATAACAAATGTATTTCATATTACTTGGCCCAATAAAACTTAAAGGAATTGCAAACAGAATTAGGAGAAAATAAATCAGTAAAAGTCAATTCGTGATGGTTAATTGCTGTATGTTTTTAACCTTTCTTGATTTAATAGAGGACAACCATATACATCATTGAGAGCCATACTCAAGGCCACATGATTGGAAGTTTCTCCTGTCTTTAAAAAAAATTGTTTGTTATGGGGCCACACCTGGCTGTGCTTAGGGGTTACTCCTGGCCCGGAACTCGGGAATTACTCCTGGGAGTGCTCAGGGGCCATATGGGGTGCCGGGGATGGAACTTGGGTCAGCTATGTACAGGGCAAATTCCCTTCCCGCTGTCTTATCACTTAGGCCCCTCCTGTCTTTTAATGCTTCTTGCAAAACTAGTTTCAAGGTTCTGCATTCCCTAAGTTGTTTCCTTTCCATGGAGCTCTGTATAGTTCCACAAGCCACAAGATTAAAGGATGTAGTACTTAAACTCAGAGATGAACAACTCACCCAAGAATACTCTATCCAGCTAGATTATCATTAGGATTTGAAGGAACTAGACAGAGCTTACTTGTACATTTTATGTCCACACCCCCTAGAGCATGGCTTGGCACTAAACAGGGGCTTTGGGATGGAAGGGTGGGTGGAAGAGGCTGGATGGACACACAGCCAGACTTTAGATGAGCAGAAAAGGCTCCGGGGTACCACAACTTACCAATAGAGGGCGCTACATGCCTGGAGTACAATACTTGATCCACAGACAGTGCCTAGCTATTGCAAAATACAGGCAAAGACAGGTTATTGAAAGATGAGAACTAGAGCAGGCGCTGAGCCTCAAATCCACACACTCTGGGCAGCCCGAAGACATAACCATTCTCCTTCCCTGGGCATTTCTTCAGCGTTGTGAAAGGAAAAGCGTGGGTGGGCTGAGGGTAGGATATATGTTGGTTTTGATCATTTTCTATCCCAAGGACCCAGCACAGTGCCTGGTGCAAACATTGCACAAATGGAATGGTGGATGAGTGACCCTAGAGGAGCTGGGTCCTAGTGTCGTAGTGAGGCTGGGTGCTCCTAGCCGTGTCTAGGAAACTGGCTACACAGGAATCCCTGTAAACTGGGGTCTGTACTGGCTGGTTTTCCCATGGGATGGAGTTGAACACTGGCAAGACGCCAGGAGCCTAACTCCTCAAGGAGGAATATTTGTGGGAGATCCGTTGCTAACCCCTATCCATTCCCAACTATCTGAAAACACAAAAGAAGATTGTCAAGGAGCAGAGCAAAGCCCTCAGACAAAGGGCGGGCACCATGACACAAGTGCCAGGGAGCACCCCCACCACCCCAGACATCAGAGGGACTGAGCTGACGCTCTTAGACTCAGCAGTGAACTCACCCAAGAGTGAACAAAATCTGTCTGCCACTGGAATTTCAGTGTCTCATCACATTTCTTCTCTGCTCTTTCTTGAACACACACTTTTTCTGCCTTAATGGGAGGCCTTGTGTCCCCTCTTGATAAGGTTAAGGAAATTTGCAGGGGACGGTGAGAAATTGATGGGATAATGCCACAAAATGTGTCCTCGGCTTCAGGGCTAGAGTTAGAGCTGACACCCACACCACCCAGGCATGCTGAGGAATGCAAGTCCCCATGGGTTCATTCTCTGGAGAAGGTGGGTTGTTGCTGAATGAATTGACGAGAAAAAGGAACTGACAGTTGTCTTTTTTTTCTTGTGGGAGTAGAGTTCTGTTGAATGATCGAGTTGTTGAAAGCACTCATGCCTTCTTTTAAATTCTCCTGGGACAAGTATAAAATAACATAATATGAGACTGACACCCAAGGACAGTAGATACCAGGGCCAGGAAGATTGCTCCATAGTTGGAAGCCTGTCTCATGGGAGGAGGGGAGAAGGCAGCTAGAATAGAGAAGGGATCACTAAGAAAATGATAGTTGGAGGGCTTGGTTGGGATGGGAGATGTGTGCTGAAAGTAGACAATGGACCAAACATGATGACCTCTCAGTGTCTGTATTGCAAACCATAAGGCCAAAAGGAGAGAGAGAGTATGGGGACTATTGTCTGCCATGGAGGCAAGGGGAGGGTGGGAAAGGAGGGGTATGCTGGGGATATTGGTGGTGGGGAATGTACACTGGTAGAGGGGTGGGTGTTTAATCATTGTGTGATTGTAACTCAAACATGACAGCTTGTAACTATCTCATGGTGCTTCAATAAAAATAAATAAATAAATAAATAAAAATAATAAATTCTCCTGGGACAAAATCCATGGACTCTTAGGATTTTAGAGCCAAGGGGGGGGGGGAGGGAAACCTTCAAAGAAACTGGTGGTTAATAACAAACTACACACACACACACACACACACAGAGCTGTGTCACACTTCCTCTTGTTCTCACACATACACAATCCCTCTCACATATTCACGCACATTATCTCTGTTTGTCTGACACAAACACTCTCACGCTCACACGATCTCACACACACTCTTTCACACACTCACCATTTTCTCTTTCATGCACAAACCCACAGACGAACAGAAAAGGGGGTAACATCAGACGGAGAGTGCGCCTCTGTGTGCCAGACCAGGTTTACACAGGTTGCCATTTTGTGCCCAGCTGCAGGCTAGGCCAGACCAGGAGGATGTGCCTCAAGGCACCCAGCAGCCAATTCCAGCTAAGGCCTGAGGTTGTCAAGGCCTGTGTCTCCCTCTTTCCAACTCAACTCGGAAACCATTTTCACATCAGAACTAGGAAAAAACAAACAAAACAGCTGGGATTATCCCTCTGCAGAACTTGCTTTGAAGAATTTTAGGTGAACATGTAAAAAAAAAAAAAGACCAGAATCTCTCAAAATCACAGTAACCCAGCAAGGAACTGTGGCCATGGGATTGTCCCAGTGAGGCCTTGAGAGAAGCCTGCTGGCATTGAAGGACTTTGTCAGTTTGTCAGTTTTACAAAGTGAGGTACCACCTCCAGGGGGCGCTGGCACAACCCAGAGGGTAAACCCAATTGGCCTGGAGGCATTTTCTATCTGTTTGCTTAAAGAAAGTCCCATTTCTAGGATGGTGTGGGAGATGCTATAATTTTTTTTTTCCTGAAAAGCAAATTTTTCCCTTATGGACCATATACATTTGGGATCCTCTGGAATCCCAGAGATGGGGACAAAGTGGGTGGGTGTTGGGTGCTCCAGGATGGGAGATGGGGTGGGGTTGTGGAGGGGGAAGGTAGACTCCACCACCCTGAGTCAGGCTGGCAGGTGGGGCTCAGGTGACTGAGCTGGGGGACCTGCCCAAGCCCCCAATGGAGGCTGACGTGACCTTGGGCTCTATTTGCAGAGGGAGAAACCTGGGGTGTGTGTGGGGGGTGGGGAACTCCGGTTCTTGGTTGCATTTCTCATTGTAAAAAGGTAACCCCTTAATTGTGGGCAAAGAGGGAGAGAGAGATTAGGAAATTGAGTGCTGAGACAAGGCACTACCATTGATGACTGGCTCCATGGCAACCTACTTTTGTTTTGTGGATGCACCCAATGATTCTTAGGGTCTACTCGGAGCTTGGTACTCAGGGGACCATGAGGTGCCAGGGTTCGGACCTGAACTTCCCATGTGCAAAGCCTCACTCGGCCCTTTGAGCCATCTCTGCAGCTCCAACCAGAGCAGGGGGAAAGCCACATAATACTCTCCTTCCATCCTCTGGAGGACGGAAGTCCAAAGCCCAGGTGTCTGCGGGCTGCCATTCTGGGAGGCTCCAGGGAGGGTCCTCACATCACTCCCCCAGTCCCGGCGTCTCCAGGCACCTCTGGGTTTGATAGCACAGCCCTGACCCCGTCTTTACACCCCTGTCATCTCTGCCCCTTACCCACTTTGTGCCTTCATTTTCCTCGGTGGCTCTCTCCTGGTCCCCTGCCACAAGATTTAAAACCCACACTAAATTCAAGAAGATATTTATCTCAAGATCCTGGACTTGATCACTTCTACCAAGACCCATTTTCCAAACAAGATCACATGCCTGTGCCCTGGGGGGTTTGTACTTGGGCATGTCCATAGGGTGCAATTCAACACTCCCAAAACAGCCACATATGCACACATAGACATACATCAGTGCCCCAGGGTCTCAGCTCACCCTCAGGATCATCTGGGAGCAAGCAGTTTTCTTCAAGGACAGCCCCAACTGTGTCCCTTGCTCTGTCCAGTTCCCTCACTGGGTCTGAGGAAATCCCCACAGAACCCAGCTGAGCACCCTCCACCACTAAATGCTCTTCCCTCCGCTCAGAACCGTGTCCCTGAGCACTAGGCACAAGAGCGGAGATCTGTGGGGAATTTTTCTTCTGCTACTATCTCTGCAACAATCTAGAAAAAAAATTCTAGTGGGGCAAAGAGAGAGTACAGCAGGGAATGTATTTGCCTTGCACACTGCCAGCCTGGATTCGATCCCAGACACCCCACTGGGTCACCCAAGCACTTCCAGGAGTGATTCCTTGAGTGTAGAGGAGTAAGCCCTGAGCATTATCAGGTGTGTCCTCCCCCATAAAATAAAATATAAAATAAAATAAACAAAAAAGAAACCCCTTTTCCCCATAAAATAAAATATAAAATAAAATAAACAAAAGAAGAAAATCTTCTAGAGGGACCAGAGAGAGAGAGAGAGAGAGAGAGTAGGAGCAGGAAAGGCATTTGCCTTACACATAGTCAACCCGGGTTCCATTCCTGTTTGTGCATACGGTACCGCATATGGACCCCTTAGCACTCAGAAGTGATCCCTGAGCAAAGAGCTAGATAAAAGTCCCAAGCACCCCAAGGTGCTCCACCCTCCCATTAAACACACACACACATACACACGCACGCACAATGCACACACATGTACAACACACAGAGACATGCACGCACAATGCACACACATGTACAACACACAGACACACGCACGCACAATGCACACACATGTACAACACACAGACACACGCACGCACAATGCACACACATGTACAACACACAGACACACGCACGCACAATGCACACACATGTACAACACACAGACACATGCATGCACAATGCACACACATGTACACACACAGACACACACAACCACACACACACACACACACAAAGAGACTTCTAGAGAAATTTAAAATGCTTACGAATGAAGTCAAGAAGAGGCCCCATTAAACTGGCTCATAAGAACTGTAATTTCTTCATCTTCTCTCCCTTGCCTGCAGGGAAATAACATAATGAGGGTTTGGCCTCACCCTGCCAATATTCACTTTCGCTACTGCTTTGGCTCTCGGCCCTGACTGTGCAGGGCTGGCCACTCCTGCTAGGACAGGCCCAGCCTCGGGGCAGCTGCTGGGCCCAGGGCGCAGCCCCACAAGAGAACTCGCACCAGCTCCGTGTGGATCAGGGAAGCCTTGACCAGAGATCAGCAGGGGCAGTGAGAGGCGGCCTCCTCCTGCGGATGGCCGTGGGGTCCAAGATCAGACTGGGCTTGAGGCATGTGAACATGGGCCGTCCTGAGCCTCTGAGCCTCATCCCCAGAGAAGCAGATGGTGGTCCTGATGAGCTTCCGGGTCAACTGCTCACCCTTACAAGTCTGGTGCACAGTGTCCGGTCAAACTTTGGTGATGGCAGTTGTTATGATTAAGAGAGGGACTGGCTAAGAAAATAGGACGGTGAAGCAGTCACCTACACCCACAAATCCCTCCACTCTCTGACCTGTTTGTCAGTAGGATGTTTGCTTCAGTCATTCAGAGGCGCCCCAAGCATTCCCTTGATCTCACTAATGGGAAAGAGAGTTTGGTTTCCTAGAGCTCGGAGCCTGGAGGAAGGGATTTGTCCAGCAAAGCTGTCAGGAGAGTTTGCGTACAGCCTTCTGGACAGACTGCTCTCCCAACAGGCCCTCGGCACAGGGACTCAGTGTCTTCCCGCTCAAAGAGCCATTCTGGTGTGGGGAACGTTAGCCAGCAGGCCTTGCAGGGGAAGCCATGCCCCAGGGCCCAGGAAAGAAACACGCAAAGGTCTCCCTCAAGGAGGCCCTGACTACCTCAGCCCGGTATGGCCCAGCACACAGCACATGCTTCCACCCTTGCTCCTGAAGGCACGTGTGACCTCAGGATGCAAGTGGCTTCTTCTTCCCTTCCACCCAATCCTGTCTGAATCCACCACAGCCTCCTCAGCCCTCCCTCTCCACCCCTGCTTTTCTTTCTTCAGGTTCACACATTATTCCCTTATTTCCACCTGCGAACTTGCGGGGCCTCCCGGCCCAAGAGTCTTCCTGGGACCTTCCAAATCAATCTCCGCTTCAGCACTCACTCGGGGCTCAACTCCGACATCACCTTCTCAGAGAGGCGCCACCTCAATCACCAGGCCCCTGAGCATCCTTTGCTAGCCAAGACTCTGGCTCAGTTTCCTCCCGAGGTGATCGCAGTTGTTATGATTAAGAGGAAAGAGAGAGCCTGGCCCCTTCCTCTGAGCCCTAAAACTCACGGCGAAGGACTGGAAATAGAACGGTGAATCAGTCACCTACACCCACACACACACATGCTTTCACTGCCCAACCTGTTTGTCATTTGCTTTCTAGCCTCCCATGCCCATCTGCATGTCAACTTGTCTTTGTTCTACAAGTCCCCAAACTTATTGTTTGTCTTCTTCAAGGAAAGGGACAAGGTGCTGCATCCGAGTGTCAGGGCCATACTGTCCATTTCCTCAAGCACAGAGCTGGGAGGAAGAAGGGCTTAGGGTTAGCCGCCTGGGAGTGAATACTGTTTGCAGCTGAAGGAGGAACAGGGGAAGCACTCAAGGATCGAAGCCTGAGAGCACAAATGGTGGATATCAGGGGTTAGCAAGTTACAATTATAATTCCTCCCCCATCTAAGTTTTATTTTATTAAAGCACCATGACTTACAAAGTTCATCATAGTTGAGTTTTATTTATTTATTTTTTTTCTTAGTGAAACACCATGAGGTACAGTTATAGACTTACAAATTCTTGTGCTTGGGTTTCAGTTATACAATGATCAAGTACCCATCCCTCCACCAGCGCCCATCCTCCACCACCATGGGTCCTAGCATCCCTCCCACCCCCCATCCCCACCATCCCACCCCGCCTCTGTGGCAGGGCATTCCCCCTTGTTCTCTCTCTCTCTCTCTCTCTCTCTCTCTCTCTCTCTCTCTCTCTCTCTCTCTCTCTCCTTTTGGGTACTGTGTTTTGCAAGAGAGGCATTGAGTGGCAATCATGTTCGGTCTATAGTCTCCTTTCAGCATGCATCTCCCATCCTGGGAGGATCCTCCCAACACCCTGTATTTGGTGCTCTCTTCTCTATCTGAGCTTCCTTTCATAGTTGAGTTTTAGACATACAATATTCCAGCACCGATCCCACCACGGGCGTCAACTTCCCTCCACCAGTGTCCCCTCTTCGACCCCAAACAGCCCCAGCCTGCAATTTGACAGGCACCGTTCTATGTTTGGTTATTTAAGTTTGGGTCTCACGATTTCAGTGTGGTTTGGATATTTAGCTCTGTCTACCATGCCTTAACACCCCTGGTACACGTTGCCGCTTGCTCCTGGTGCTTCTCGTCTGTCTTGTGCCCCCAACCCTGCTTCACTCATAGTCTCTCCTTCTTCTCCCTGTACTTTGGAACCAAGGGCTTGCTCTGGTGAGACTGGGTGCCACTGAGGGTCTAGAGGAGAAGAGAGAGGCCTGTGCCCACAATGTCTGGGTGGGTGAGAGGCAGGAAACAACCGTGATCAGAGAGCAGCCCTGAGACCTGGAGCGCCCCCAGCCCCACCCCCACCCACCCCGTGCTGGAGCAGGCCTGGCTGCAGGAAGTGAGTCAGAGGCACCCGGGGCCAGGGGCTGGGCACACCTCTGAAGGGAGCCCTCACTCCAGCTGCAAGCCCTGACTCTCACTGACAGCCCAGCGGGGTTATTAATAACCGCCTGCCACAGAGCCAGTGAATGAGTTGATGCAAAGGTGTGGAAGCACGCAAGCTCTTCCAGCCTGGATGTGCAGGTTTTTGGACACAATGCCTGTGTCTGTCCTCTCCCCCAGGGGGCCTCCATCTCCATGCTCAACAGCCAGCTGTCCCCTGCTTCTCCAAATAGGCAGACAGAGGGTTCTCCTTTCACCTGCCTCTGGGGAGCCCTGAGGATTAGCCAGTCAATCTTCCCAGAGATCTTTGCATACCCACAATACACCAAAGATTCCTAGGAGAGTGGCACTGCACTTTGATTTTACATGACTATTCTCCTTGAAACCTTGGGAAGTCTGATTGATGATGGAGTGGATTGTCTACAGTAGAGTTCAACTGCTTTCCTTTGTCTGGCTCCAACCACTCAGAAGGTGAAGTCTATACTCATGATCTTAAGATTATTTATTTTAAAAAAAAGTAACTCATGTGGAACTCATGCCCAATTTAATCAGCTTATTCAATGGCTGAATAAATAGCAGTACTCCTACAGTTAAAAAAAAGATTATTCATGCATTGTGTTCAAATATTTTCTTTCATTCTTATTTTTTTCTTGGCTATTGAATGGAAGGAGCACTTAATGCACTATAGGACAAATCTCTTATCATATTTATGGCATATGTATACATATATGTATATAGATGTCTGAAAATCTTCCCAATCTTTAGTTTATTCATTCATTTTTCTCAACAGCGATTTTGACAAAACATTTTAATTCTGTGAAGTAGGATTTATTGATGTTTTACTCTATGACTAATACTCTCTGGGTCTTAGCTGAGTAAATGTTACCTCCACTAAGTTCACAAAGATAACTTCCTGTGTATCTATCCAGGAACTTCATAGATTTGACTCTTACATTTTGGTCTTTAATTCATCCAGAATTAATTTTTGAGTAAGGTGTGAGATAGGGTTGAGATAGGGGCAAGAAGGAAACTGGAGATATTGGCAGTGGGAAATGTGCACTGGTGAAAGGACCCACACGGGAACACTGTATGACTGAAACCCAATCATAAACAACTTTGTAACTGTGTATCTTACTATGATTCAATTAAAAACATTTTTTAAAGATTTATATTTTTTCTGTATGGTTACTCAGAGCTACTTCCTTTGCTGAAGTGCTTCAATAGCTAAATTGAATACAGCACAAGCTCATAACAGTAGATGTATTATGGGCTCTGTTTCATTCCATTGATGTCCAGATGTAATCTTTTACCAATACCATGTCTTGATTATTGTATATTCACAGTTACTGTTGAAAGGGGAAGTACTCCTAGAAGTACATTAATAGGCCACATATGAAGCTCTATGTTTTTGCATTCCCACAGCAAAATTGAAGGTTTTAATTTCTCTACATCTTCTCTTAACACTTCTTCTTTTCTGCTATCTCTGTATAAATACGTATATTATTATATGCATACATTTATATAACTATGTAACACTCACCCTATTGGGTGTGTATTTATATTTCATGTAATTTTAGTAGTTTGGGTGTCAGCAAAACAGTTTTTATTGAAAGAAATATTACTGAAAGAAATGAGAAGAGAGAAAGAAAGAAAGATGTGTCCATGAGAGAGTATAAGTTTCTCCAGAGGGGAGACTGGAGGGAGGAGGTTCTAGGGAGAGAGAAATGAGTGTTCCAGAGAGAAGTTGGGCTTGGAAGAAAAGGCCTATAATTTGGGTTTTCATTTGGTCAATGACTAATGATTTCTTTCATGGACTTACCAGTAATTTGTGTATCTCCTTTGGGAAAATGTCTGCTCAAATTATTTGCACATCTTTAAAATAGTCTTTTTGTCATCTAGTAGCAGTTATTTTTTTTTCTTCTAGGTCTTAGCAGACTCATGATTTGAAAGCTTTTCTTTCATTATCATACCTCTTGGTAGCAAAACTTTCGTAAATAACTTCCTTTAAAGCATAACATTATTTTATATTTTAATAAAAAACAATTAGTATATTTTTCTCTGGTTACTTATAGTTTTGGTATCATTTCAAAGAAGCCATAATCTAACCCAAAATCACAATGATTCACACTTAAAAGTTTTATGCTTTAGGGGCCAGATAGATAATGTCAGGTAGAGTCATGGGGTCAGAGAGATAGTACAGCAGATAGGGCAATTGCCTTGCACATTGCTGACCTGAATTCCATCCCCAACATTTCATATGGTTCTCTCTGCCATTGCCAGGAGTAATTCCTGAGCACGGGACCAAGAGTAAGCCCTTAAGCACTGCTGGGTGTATCACTTCCTTCCCTCCCAAACCCACAAACAAACAAGATTTGAAGTTTTAGATTTCGCATGGTAAGTCTTTGAGCCACTTGAATCAATTTCTATATAGATACGAGGGGTGGTCCAACTTACGCTTTTGCAAGCAGGTATCCTGCTGTTATCCCTTTGTCATATATTATTGGAGGAAAGATCTATTCTTTTGAATGTCTTTATTTTAGGGGCTTGGGGGATAAGAGTGAAACTCACCTGTCCTCAGGGATCACTCCTGATGGTGCTCAGGGGACCATATGCTATACCAGAGATTGAACCCAGGAGAATTTCCTGTAAGGCAATCACCTTACCTGCTGTACTATCTCTCCACTGTCCTAAATTGAATAACACACTTATCTATAGTCAACTGGTTCTGTGTGGAGGTTTATTTCTGGGTGCTCCATTCTACTCTACATATTTTTATGTCTATCCTAATAATAGTAGTGCACCATCTTTATTATTGCAGCTTTTTGATAAATTTTGAAAATTAAAAATGTGGATTCTCTGAATTTGATCTTTCTTTTAGGCCAAAAGATTCTTTTGGCTATTCTGAGTCACTTGCATTTCATATGATTTTAAAATGAACTTTTCCTTTTGGGGTTTATATATAGCCTACCTTTGTTAATATTATGCACTTGGAAATTATATATATATATATGTATCAAGTGTTGCAATAAAATAATAAACAAATTTCAGTTAAATTGATGTATAGTATTATTCAGGTCTTTTCCATCTTCCCTTATTTTATGATGCAATTGTTACGCATTATAGATAGTTATAGTACACAATCATGACTAAATTTTGACTATAATTGTGGACTTGTCTCTTTAGCTGTCAAATTTTGCTTAATTAAATTTGAAATTCTAAATTCATATGCAGTAAAGGTTGTTATGTATTCTTGATGAGTTGTTCCATTTATCATTTTGACATATATTTCCTATGTCTTATAAAATTCTTTGTTTTAAGATTTCATTCATTAACCTAGACACTTCAGCTTTCCTATGATTTATATAGTACATATCCTATAATTTTACTTTTAGACTGTTTGTGTCTCTCTATATATATTTATGAGAAATAGGTCTCATAAATAGCATGAAGTACATTGGTATTAATTTGTATTCAGTCTATTAATAGCCTTTAATGGAAGTAGTTAATGCATTTAAATCTAAACAGTCATTAAGGGCTTTCTGTTTAAGCCTAATATCTTTCCATTTTCTGCTATTGGTTCCCTTTTATGTCATTTCATATATCTTCTTTACCTTTAATGATTTTTTAATTTCTTGAGTATTTTTGAATATTTGGTCTTTTCTTCTCTTATTGGTTTTTTAATGAAAGCTCTTTGTTTTATTTTATTCATTTATTTATAAAGGATTCATTGAATTATTGATTTTTCCATTAGAAATTAGTTATTCAAGTTGCACACCAGGAGCTAAAGACATATTACAGCAGATCGAGCATTTGCCTTGCATGCAGCTGATCTGGGATCAATTTCTAGCACCTCAGATGATCTCCAGAGCTCCACCAAGAGTGATCCTGAGGGAAAGTAAGCCTTCACCCTGCTGGGGATGGCCCCAAAACAAACAAACAAAACTTAAATGTCACTTCGGGCTTATGAGTTTTTCTGAAAAGGTAATATGAACATAATTAGCAGAAGGAGAGCTAGTTCTTAGGGCCCTACTACAGAGGGAAGGGACAAAATGAGTTTAGAAGGAATGGCTGAAGGGACGGAGAGAGAACTAAAGGAAAGAGCAATGGAAGGAAAGGCAGACCAAAGTTTTTCATTAGAAAGAGTTTGTAATCTAGAGAGAAGAATAGATATACAGTGGCTAATAAGACTAAAAAAAAAAAGTTAGACCTCACTAATCACTAGAGAAATACAAATAATCAAAATCACAATGAGTGAATGAGTGCCATTTCATTCTAATTGTAGAGGTAATTATAAAACTCACTCCCCCTCAAAAAATTAAACTCAGAAAATAAATATTGACATGGATTATGGAGAAATGGGAACCTCAGGGTACTGTTAGTGTAAACGTAATATATATGATCCAACCACTGTGGCAGACAACTTGCCCCACAAAATTAAGCACAAAATCACCATGTGAATGAACTACTCCATATCTCTACTGATGTTCCAAGAGACTTGAATGGGCAGACTTCAATATATGTATATACTGATGGTCAATAGTTAACAATAGCCAAAAACAGAAACAACCAAAAGGCCACAGTTAGGGACCAGAGCAATAGTTCAGCAAGTAGGGAGTTTGCTTTCCATGCTCCAGACCCTATTTTGATCCCTGGCAACCCACAAGGTCCCCCACATGGTCCAGGAGTTAATTCCTGAGTGCAGAGCCAAGAATAAACTCTTTGCCAGCTTTGGATCAAAAACAAAAATAAAATAAAATTTAGAAATCCACAGTTAGATGATAAGATAAAATGTGATATTGTCATGCATCACTTAATGGGAAATCATCCTGAGAAGGATGGCATCTTTAAACATTTCCATCATTAGACAAATGTCATAGAATGGACTGGATGCCAAAGCTTGCCATACCCCAAGCCTATATAAATGAACTATCTTGGTACATTCAGTCCATCATTGACTAAAAGATTGTTATGTTATATGACTGTAGACACTCAAGAGAATTTTATTTAGCTTTACAATGATTGAAAGTTTGATACGTACTACAAAAGTTTTTGTATATGTTTTTGTTTTGGGGGACCATACTTGGCTGTGAATGAAATATTAATAAAGAGGCTGAAGAGGTAGGATGCAGGAAGTAAGGCATATGCCTGACATGCAGTCGACCCCCGTTCAATCCCTGGTACCATGTGGTCCCCCAAGCATCTTACTGGGTGCAACCCTGGGGGCCCTGGGCACTCTAGGGTGACCCAGATAACGCTGGCACCACACAGCCTGAGCAACACCGCAACCTGAGCCCTCTTATGGAACTTCCATATCTGTGGCCACAGCAATGAAATGCTGGGCCAGGCATCACCACCAGGGCCTGGAGGCCTCCTGAGATCTACATGGGGGGGGCGCTCCCCAGCGCCCCACCCCCAGCTTCTTTCATGATTTTTGTACTTCTCTTTGGGGACGGGGAGCCCATACCTGACAATGCTTATGAGTCAACCACTTACAAGGCAAACACTGTCTCTCTGACTCTGGTTCTTGTCATTCTTTACATCTTTAATTTTGCAGACTCAACCCTGAGGTTATTCCTCTTCCCCCAGGGCTAACTGCCCATAGAATTGCTCATCCGTCTATTCAGCAAGGTCTGATACGATAATCAAGTTTATTCAAGCTCCTAGATTAAAACCTGGTAGAGAGAGACCAGCTGGTCCTAATGGTCAGGTCCATGGGGAGTCTGGAAGGGGACTTCCAGTGAGGTGATTTTTATTTTCTTTTTTTTTCTGTAAGCATTTTCTTAATTTTTAACTTTGTAATTATCAAAAACAAGATTCTTCTTTGTCTCTAAAATAAACACATGCACATTTCTTTTTTTAAATTTGTGTCTTTTGAAACAATAAATACAGTGAAAAGCTTTTCATTGTAGAATAACTTTTGCTTTCCAGTAAACTTACAAATATAGCTTCTATATATTTTCCACATTTCCACTAATAGCAACATCCTCTAAAGCTGTCGAAACTCAGAAGCCATCATCAGTACAATACAATCAACCGAACCACAGACGTGGATTCCATCCTGTTTTTTCGCTAATGCCATTTGTTGTGCAGGATCGTATCCGGGACCCCACAGTGCCCTTAATCACCGTCTTCTTAGCCTCCTTCAGTGTCGGGCAGTTTATCAGACTTCCTGCCCTTCTTTATCAGGACCTTCAAGGTGTGGGTTTGTCTATTTTCGCATGACTAAAGTTAGAGGATTTAGGAAAACTTGCCTAGAGATGAAGTGTAGCTAGCTAGAAGCCCGGTGGAGGCCTTGCCCCCCCCCCCCACACACACACACACACAACCTACTACTCCTAGAACAGAAATAGGGACTTTTGTGGGGACCCCCACATTACTCACAAACCCAGTGCTCTGTCCTTACTCCCTGAGCTGGGAGTCAGTCCAGAACACCACCGGTGTGGCTCCTAAAACCCAAAAGAAAAAGCTAAGCTTCCTGCCTTGAACACAGTGTCAGGAATACCAGGGAGAGGAACCAGACTAAGCCAGCCCACGCCTCCAGCCCGATGCTGAACCTTCTAACGTTCCTCTCATTTTAACACCAGTCACCCCTGCGTGGAGATGTAATATACAGGAGAACATGTCTTAGCTGAGCACGAAGCCCTCCAGGGCCTCCACACACAGCAGGGAGAGGCGAGGGAGACGATGCCAGGAGGAAACCAGGCAGAGCAGCTCACCATGCAATAGACAGCTTTTCCCCTCATCCTGTGCCCAGAGGCCTGTTTTATAGAACAAGGCTACAAACCTCCCTAAGTCATATTAATACTTATACAAAATCCTTGTCCTGTGATTAAGTAACTAAATTCCCCAAGATTCTAAAATTCTCTCTGCCCTAAGGGTTCTGAACATTTTCAAGGGCTTCCAGTTCCCCTGGCCCTGGAGGTCTGTAATCAAGGACTTGACTCAGAGCTGATGTGCACACAATAGGACGATCAGGCTGCCTGTTGCTACTGGCCTGAGGTAGACAACAATTTCAGCAGCAAGGTTTCAGCAGATTTAATAAGGTTTCACCTGATTTACAAAAGACAATAGCACTTTCTTCATTGGATTGTTTCAGATATTCAGCAAATGAATGTTAGGTGTTGGCCATAAAATGAGGTTCCTAGCCAGGATAGCTATAGTTAAGGAACTATTACCCTTGTGTTTCATGGGAGAAGGCAGCTGTAAGAAACAGACCCAGAACAATGTAATTAATATAATAAAAAGAGAATGTAAAAGAGACTGAAAATCCAGAGCAAGGGTTCCTAACTTTGTCCAGGAAGGAAGTAGGACTTTGAGGGCCTATTCACAAGGCATAATCCTCAGACTGGTTCTATGGGCATTACCTGGAAAGGGAGAGCCGGACTGAGCCCCGGCCCCTTGCCCATGCACACATAGGCACTAGAGAGTCGGAGCCTGTGTTTTAACTAGCTAGAGGGAAGAGAACTCCCTTACACAGCACAGACTGAAAGGGTTGTGGGTGTCCTTGTGTACTTGCTCGAGTTTCTCCAGGGAACATTTCTAGGAATGCAGTTGCTGGATCAGAGAACAGGAGTTCTGCCATGTCACTGGCTACATCATTGTTTTCTGAAAGGCTTGTACCTATGTTCACTCCTGCTAGGAAAGTGTAACAGTTCCCTTTTCTTTACATCTTCCCCACTACTCAATGCTGTCATGGTGAAAACTTTTTCTTGTTTTAGTTTTTTTATTTTTTGCTTTTGCATTTTGGGTCACACCTGGTGATACACAGTGCTTACTCCTGGATCTGCACTCAGAAACAACTCCTAGCAGTGCTCGGGGGACCATATGGGATGCTGGGAATTGAACCCAGGTTTGCTGCATGCAAGGCAAATGCCCTACCCTCTGTGCTATTGCTCCAGCCCATCTTCTTGTTTCAGTTTTAGTTTGGGTTTTGTTTTCTGCCAATTTGGTGAGAATGGATATTGTATGCTCACACACATTTTCTTAATTACTAGTGAAGTTGAACATGTGACCCCCCCCCCGAAAAAAATAATCTACCTGTCTCAAAGAGTCTCCTGCCCCCACACCTGGCTGTCCTCACCAGGGCCCCTTGGAGGGAAGCAGGTCGAGTTTCCCTCCCCCTACCCCCGAGCAGAGCCCCAGCAGCTGAAGACCTCCAGAACCAGCCACAGCCATGCTGAGACCACTCTCCACACGTCCGGACAAGCCTCATGCATGAAGGAACTGGCAGAGGTACCCAGGCATGCGGGTCCCGGGGCTGAGATCTCCAAGCCTGCTCGGATTGGGACTGGGCCTTCTCCACCCAGATCCTCCATCTTCCAGTAGGCAGGTGTCACACCCACCAGCTGCCGCCAGCGCCAGGTTGGTCCCATCAACGGCCAAGACGCAGAGACTATAAAACCTAGCTCCCGGAAGCACATGGCCACATTTGCAGCTGCGCGATGTCTTATTATCTCATTTTTCCTTTGGAGAACCTGGCAGGCTACCAAAAGTATCCTGCCCGCACGGCAGAGTCTGGAAAACTTCCCATGTCGTACTCAATATGACTCAGTAACAATGATGGGTCTTGTTCTCCTAACCCTGAAAGAGCATTGAATATGGCTCTTTTTTTCCATTTTTTATAATTTTATTTATTTACTCACTGTGAGAGCAGTTACAAAGCTTTGGGGACTAAGTCTCAGTCATACAATGAAACACCTGTACCTTCACCAGTGCCCATTCTCCACCCCCAAAACCCCCAGTATACCCCTATCCCACACCCTCCCCCTACCTGTGGGCCACATGATTTCCACATTACTCTCTCTCTACTTTGATCACATTCAATATTTCAACACCAGATCCACCATTATTATTTGAGATTTTACCCCAACACTCAGATCTGCCAAAAAGGCAACAGTAGACAATTTGTGTTCTATTGCTGATTATGAATAACATATGATGTCACGTGGCTGCAGTAGGGTCATGTGATTTTGAAATTCTGAAATTTTAACACTTAAATCTGGAGGGATTTCTGCCAAAAGCCACTAGTTTTCGAGATTTGCTCCTGAGTCTCTGGGATCATGGCCGTTGAGCAGCTTAATCAGGAGCCAGAGAAGCCATTCGTGGGCGATGACCTGGGGTCTCATTGGGACAGGGAGACCAGAACCAGCTCCACCCCCATCCTGTGAGGCCCAACAAGTTTCATCACTGTGGACCCAGACCTGACTGTCCAATGGCCTCTGGAGGATGACGGCCATCGAGCCGCCAAGAGGGAGCAGGTGAAGGGACAACACCCTTACCCCCCTGGGGTGGCCTGGAGACAGTAACCTACTGCGGGATCCGGACATATTTCTGCCAAAAGCCGCTGGGTTTCGAGATTTGTTTCTGAGTCTCTGGGATCATGGCCATTAAGCAGCTTGATCAGGAGCCAGAGAGGCTATTCGTGGGCGATGACTTGGGGTCTCATTGGGGTGGGGAGGACAGGCCCGCCCCCCCCATCCCGTGAGGCCCAAAATGTCTCGTCACTGCGGGCCCAAGCCTGACTGTCAATGGTCTCTGGAGGATGACGGCCACTGAGCCGCCAAGGGGGAGCAGGTGGAGTGACAACATCCTTTCCTCCCTGGGGTAGCCCGGTGACAGTAACGACTGTGGGGTCTGGACGCATTTCTGCCAAAAGCCGCTGGGTTTCGAGATTTGTTTCTGAATCTCTGGGATCATGGCCATTAAGCAGTTCAATCAGGAACCAGAGAGGCCATGCCTCCAATTATATAGCTGAGCCGGAGGTGGTTTGTGGGTGTGTTTTCCACATACCTAACTTTTGGCCGTTTACTTTCTTGGTAAACTTTGCCCCAAGTTTTTGGGGTCTGGCCAAAGGCACAGCAGCAATTTTGGGGTATCTGGAAGTCTGAAGGCGCCATGAGGCTGCTGATGCACTCACCTCACAGGTACAGATTGACCTGCTGGTGGCACCATACACCCTGAATATGGCTCTTTTAAAATCTCAGGACTAGGAAGAAGGAGACGTTACTGGTGACTGCTCAAGGCAATCGACGAACAACAAGAGGACTGTGTCTCGAAGGGGAAAGTCCTGCAAGAATATTGGATGTCTCCACCCTATCTCCCACCCCCCTGACCCTGCCGTCAGCCTGACACATCTTCTTCCTTGTATTTTTTATTGTTTCTGTAATAAATCCATAAACTTGTAATAAAACCACAGACTTCTGAGCTTACATGATGGTGAATAACATGCTGATTGTCTCCTAATTCTGGAGCTCAGAAATCAGATGGATCCACCTAGGTAAAATCAAGCTATCAATAGAATCACACTTCTTTTGAAGACTGCTGGGTAGAATCTGATGTTTTTTGTTTGTTTGTTTGTTTTTTGCTTTTTCACCCTCTATAGAAATGCATTCCTTGGCTCCTGACCCCTTGCACTATCTTCAAAGCCACTCTCCCCGCCTACTGTTCCTCACTCACTCTGTTTTCTTGCTCACACTTCATTCTCCTTAATTCCTTAGGAAAACCACTGTGATGACTAAGATCCACCTAGTTAAAGAGGATAATCTTCCCTCTCTGGATTTCCCTCTCTTAACTTTCATGCCATCACTGCTAACCCCTTTTGTCAACTGAGGTAACATTCCCATGATCCAAGGATTAGGATAAGGACTTGTTTGCCAGCACCATGCATCCTGCTCTTGGATCAATGCTTTTCAAACAAGAAGCTGTGACTCATTAGTGATTCATAGACCCTCATTTGTTGTATGGGACCAGAATTTTTTCAAGTGAAATCAAAGTGCTCTGCTTCTAGTAAAGTTAAGTACTGCTTTAGCGAGTAAGGTTTAGGATTGCTTTATGGATTTGGGGGTGTGTTTTTAAACGTCTGGAGCAAGGAAACACTGGTTCTAGAAAAAAATAATACAGTTCTTACTATGTTAATATTGTTTTAAAAGGGAAGGAAGAAATTATGGGACAATTATAATAATCTTTTACATATTATATAACTATTATACTAGGCTATTGTAGTTGCTCTTTCTGCCCTGAGACGTCCCATCAATCCTCTATACTGCTGACAAAAAACATTCACTGCATTTAAACAGTTCTAGTGGCTTGCCATTGAACTAGATATTCCCAGTTTCCAGCTCCAGACCCATCACCTGCTTCCTTAGCCTCACCTGATTTTCACTAACTGCCTCAACCAGTCTCCATGTTTTTCTTCCACTTTGATGTGAGCAATGAGAGAAAAAGTCAAAGGTTGAAAGAAAAAAAATGTAGAATAATTTTTCCTTTAGCTTCTTTTCTGCTAAGAAAGGCAAGCTTCATGTATATAGCACAGATCCCAGTGCCCCGAGAGCCTGATATTTTTGTTTGTTTTGTTTTGTTTTATTTGTTTTGGGGACCACACCTGGATGGGCTTCAGATGGAAGAAAAGGAAAAAATAAGGCGTGAAAAAAAACCCCCGAAGAGATTCTATACTTTTTCTCCTCCAATTGCAGAAGTAAAGGCAACATAGAATAATGGGTATTTCTGAAGGGAAAGAGCAAAAGGCTGGAAAGCTTATTTAAAGAAAAATAGCAGAAAGTTTCCCAAAGGTGGGGGGTGGAGACTCAAAACACAGGTTCAAGAAGCACTAAGATATTTAAAAGCAAAGAGAAGCACATTAAGACATATAGTCACTAAGCTCAAGTGTTGGTGATTAAGGTTTACTCTTTGAGCTCATGTTCTCCTTAACCATGTATCGCACTTGCTTGTCTCCATATTTCTTTGTTTCCTTGTTCCTATTTCCACTTTGGAGAACTTTTGAGTTCTCTCTTGAGCATGTACTTCTCTTTTTCTCTTTCCTCACATCTTCCTAAATAAGTTTCAATAAGGACTTTCTTGTAGATGACAGACAATAGGCAGATCGGGCGATAGTTGCCAATGTCATGGATGTCTCCCTTCTTGAACAGTAGTACGGTCCTGCTGGTTTTCCATTGAGATGGAACCTTGCATTCAGACAGGTAGCGAGTGAAGAGCCGAGCCAGTGTATTGATGAGTACTGACGGCAGGTTCTTCAGGTGTTCAGGTCTGACCTTGTCTGGGCCGGGTGCTGTTTGCTTCTTTACTGACGAAATGGCGTGTCGGATTTCGGAAGGGAGAACGTTGGGAACGACATACCCATCCTGTGGAATTTGGTATGTCGGCAAGTGGACATGGCTATCAAAGAGATTTGAGTAGAAGTCATGGATAATCTTCTCCATTGCCGTTCTGGAGGATGTGATGGATCCATCAGGACGTCGGAGGGCAGTCATCTTGGTCTTATAGTTGGCGAAGGACAGGCGGGCATTACGAATACTTTTCCCGGCTTCTGCCGCATCTACCAGTACTTCTGCTCTTCTCTCTTTGAGGTCTTCCTTGATCGCATCTCTGCACTGCTTTGCAAGCTCGGACGTTAGCTTGCGGATGCCTGAGGCATGCGCCAAACCTCGCTGGCGAATTAGCTCAAGAGTTTTCGAAGATAGGCGACTTTTTGTGGCTATCTCTCTCTTGGCGTTCCTCGCACATTCATGGAGGTGCTGAACCAGTCGATCGTATTCCTCGTCAATGTTGTCAACAATGGCATCTTCCCATGTTGCCGCAATAGTACCAAAGAGTTCCCAGTTGGTGGTCGTTCTGGGAGTTCTCTTTTTGAACTTTGCAGCCCTTTCTCCCCGCTCTGTGAAGTAGAATTTTGCACGAAGGAGACGGTGGTCCGATCCCATTCGAAATTTTGGGACAACAGCGACATCAGTCAGGCAAAACCGTCGATTGAATATGATGTGGTCTATTTCGTTGTGGAATCGTCCACCGGGAGACTCCCATGTCCATCGTTTAGATTCTGCCTTCTGGAACTGTGAGTTACCATGAATGGTCTTGGTCGACATGATGAACTCAGACAGTCTCTCACCCTGTTCGTTCCATTCTAGGCCATGGGTCCCGATGTGAAGTTCTTCAGCTGATCTTCTCGGTCCTATCTTGGCATTAAAATCACCCACAATGATCTTGTAGAAGGTGTGGTCTTCTTTATAGAACTTCTCTAGCTCCATGTAGAACTTCTCGATTTCTCTTTCATCATAATGAGATGTTGGTGCGTAGACAACGAAGATAGAAACTGCAGGCAGTGAGCCACATCTATTCAAATGTAAACGTCCGATTCGGGTTGTTAGGCATTCGAATGAATCAATGCTCTTGGCCAAGTTTGTGTTGATAAGGACACCGACGCCTCCAACACCTCTTTTATCGCATGTTCCGAGGAACAATTCTTCTCCAGTTTCGAAAACGGCATGGTGAGATTCGTGCCTTCTTGTCTCAGTCAGACCAATGATGTCGTACTTGATCATTCGTGCTTGTACCATCAGGTCCTCGATGGATGCATCTGATGCTAGCGTACGTGCATTGAAAGTACAGACGATCATTTTTGTCTTCCTTCGTTGTGGCAGCCTAGGTCGGCCTTGAGATTTTGTCGGCCTCTCCTTTCTCATCCTTCTCAGTGCTGCCATGTCGGTGAAGCCTTCAGGGTCAGGTGAATGAGACCAGTTGTAGTTACTGGTTTTGGCATATCGAATACACAGCGGATAGCTTGCCAGGCTCTTCCGTGCGGGCGGAATACTCTCGGTAGCTTGCCAGTCTTTCCGAGAGGTATAGAGGCTTTTGGGGTGACCTCTAATCACCCTTGTAGGTGTTACCATATTTGAACCCTATCAAATATGGTACGACAATTCCAGAGGACGGGTATTTAGTGTCTTATGATGTGTCGCGCTGCCGCTTGCGGCCGCGCGGGTCCGGAAAGCGTCCTGGAGTGTGGCGACGGCTGGGTAGTGGAAGTAGTGTCGAGAGTGGAAGTCTGCCAGTGGGGTATTTATCTGGGTAGGGTGGGTCTCCTGTGCACAATTCGTTCCCTGGGTGGTTGATGGAAGCAGACAGGGCAGGGTAGGGTGGGGCTCCTGATTAGAATCCCTTTGTCACCAAACATCAGCCAAGCGGCACAAATGCTGGCCGACTTTGACCGTGAGTGTGGAAAGGTAGGACTACAGCTGAATCTTACGAAGACAATGTTTATGAGAAACAGCCTTGTTCCTGACGCCCCATTCGCTCTCAACGGAACGACCATCTCCGAATGCAACAGCTATGTGTACCTAGGTCGAGAGGTCAACATGACAAATGACCTGGCACCCGAGCTGCGCAGGAGGAAGAGAGCGGCTTGGAACGCCTTCAAGAACGTCGAAGAAATAGCTAAGAGGACGAAGAACCTCCGGCTCCGGGCACATCTCTTTGATTCCACTGTTCTTCCTGCATTAACATATGCCTCAGAGACCTGGGCCCTACGCAAACAAGATGAGAATGCCATTCAGGTCTCCCAAAGAAGAATAGAAAGAGCTATGCTTGGAATATCACGTTTCACTCAAATGAGAGAACGAATCCAGAGTTCTGACATCCATCGACGATCAAGGATCAGGGACGCTGTCTCATTTGCCAAGTTGTCGAAAATCAGATGGGCTGGTCACGTAATGAGATTTAAAGACGACCGTTGGACTAGAGCTGTTACTGATTGGATTCCACGGGATGTCAAGAGACCGCGTGGCCGCCCACCTACCAGATGGTCAGACTTCTTTGTCAAGGTCATGAACGATCGGTTTGAGGCCCTCCATGTTCCCGGAGCGAAGAGATGCCATTGGGCTACACTAGCACGCGACAGGGACAAATGGAGACGTTACTGGCGCCCGCTCGAGCAAATCGACGACTAACGGGAAGTTAAGTGATTAAGTGAAGGACTTTCTTGCTTTGTAAAAAAAATTGAAAAGAGTTTGTGATATGGAAAGAACATTGAAGAAGAAAGGAAGTGACTTTATAAAGCATCTCTTATCAGACTTTCATCAGCCTTCTCAGCAAAATCTGCCAACCAGGAAAGACTGATATCACAAGCTCAAAATACTCAAAGGGGAAAAAAAACTGCCAGCCAAGAATATTTTATCCTGCAAGACTCTCATTCGGATATGAGAGAGAAATAAAGGCTTTTATAAAATAAAAATGAAGGCTGAAGATATCTGTCGTCCTAGATTTGCCATAATATATTGATCAAAGATATAATGTTATATAGATAGCATCTGTCTACATAAAAGAAAGCCCTTGAAGAAGGAAGCAGACAACCAGAATGCTAAGGATATCTGGCAGTAGTAGTAAGCCTTAACATATCAATAATCACCTTTAATGTTAATGGGCTTAAATCACCAATCAAAAGGCCAGGTGGATTAAAATACAAGTCCAATTACATGCTATTTACAAGGGACTCATTTAAGCTTAAAGATAAACATAGATTTACAGGGTTGGAAATGGATATCCAATCTAATGTAAAACATAACAATAGGAACTATTATACTTATATAATGCTAAATAATTTTCCAGCTAAAAAATTATAGTAAGAAACAAATAAATTTTACAAAATGATAAAGGGATCAATACAAAAAAGTTAGAAAAATTATTAATATACACCCAACATACCACAAATGATATAAAGCAAATAGTAAGAGACCAAAAGAGAAAGATTAACAGTAGCATAACAATAGCTGGGATCTTTACGCCTCACTTACAGTTTTGGACATATGATCCAGCCAGAAAATCATCAAGGAAACCATAGGATCTGGTAAGATTTAATAGAGTATTTACTCTTCACCAAACACTAAAATACATAATCTTTTCAAGCACGCACATAGCAATCTCAAGAACAGATCACATGTTGGGACACAAACCAAGTCTCAATAAATATATGAAAATTGAAATATAATCAAGCATATTTTCAGATCTCAATAGTATGAAATGAGGAATAAACTAAAAGAAGAAATGGGGAAACCACAAATCTGTGAAGAATAAATAATATCCTACTTAAGAAGTGTTTCATCAATGAGAAAACCAAAAGTGAAAAAAATAAAATAAGTGGAACCAAAGGAAAGGGAAGCGGGAGGAAAGTCCTATAAAATTTGGACCTATCATAACCTGTGAAACAGAACAAAAGCAATGCTAAGAGTTCAAGTTCATAGCTAGTGACACAAGAACACTTGTCAAATGAGAAGATCACAAGTCAAAAAAAAAGTTTAATCTTATGCCCTTAGAAATTAGAAACAGGAGAAAAAGTCAAAAAAGACAATTATAAGATGGAAGTAAATAGAAATTCATATAGTAAAGATCAAGAAGAGCATCCTAAAGATCAATCCAAAATCTGACTCTTTGAAAATCTGATCAAGATAGACAACCCTTTAGCCAGACTCAAACAAAAAAGAAAACACAAAGATAAAAATCAGAAACAAAAGAGGATAGTTACAACGGGGTGGGGTTGGGAGCAAGAGAGGTGGAGACTTTGGGACAAAGAGGACAAATGCATATTGGAAATAGAACTGGACCCAAAATGGTGAACTTAAAGCAGTAGATGCCCATGTTAGTTTTCAGTGATGCAGCCCTGAAACATATATAATATAAACTGATATTACTTTAGTAAAAGAAACAAAAAATTTTCAAAAGGGAATGAGATAACATTCAGAGTTTAGCCTTAAATGCAACCCATTTTACATATTATGAATGATATCACAAAGCAGTGGTTGACACTTCCAGCCTGAGAAATCATAAAGTGATTCATTTCAGTGCGTCCAGTTATGCCAGAATAGATTCTGAGGCACAAGGTGTTTTCACGCAGTCTCAGAATGAATAAAATTCACATCACAGGTTCTATTCTAAGGCCATGAGCCCCTGTGGAGCTCTGTCAGTGAGCATGAAGGAGTCGTTTGGGTGAAAGAAACGGAGAGGCAGTGCTCTCAGGATGAAACCTCATACAACTGAAATTGAAGAGCTAAAAATAGGTGCTAAGAAACCTCTCTGTCAGGAATAATAAATCACAAAGCTGGGTTTTACACTCAGGATGTTTGAAAGAACTTTTCTTTTCCTCTGCTGTGATCTGTCTTAAGCAGAGGGGAAATCCTTAAGAGTTTGGGAATACAGGGATTTAGAATTTGGATGAAGGAGGATTCTGCAATATCTCGTCTCATTCAGTGAGGTGAAGAGAAGGGATCGGGAATACACTCAATAGTTCTCAGTGGTTATTCTTGGATCTGTGCTCAGAAGCAATGCCTGGATGTGTTTGGGGCGGGGTCATATATAACGTGCTTAAGCTCTGAGATCACATGTATGCAAGGCTGGCCCCCTCATTTTACTCACAAAACAATTTTTTAGTGAAATTAAAGTAAAGAGAGTAACCAAAGTCAGTAACTAAGAGTTTATCCTCTGATATTCTTGGAGCCTGGATTCTGGGGGCTGCCAGCCCATGAGTGGGGAAGCTGGGCTTATCAAAGCATGCATACCTCCCCCCCCCCCCCCGACAGCTAACCCGTGCTTCCATGAAACAACCATTGCGACATCATTGTTTAGAATCAAAGACATACCAAAGAGAGACTATTGGTGATGGAGCTGGGAAGGGAAAGCTTAAGAAGATGGGACACAATAAAAATATTGAATGCCCTAAATAAACACCAGGACCTCTTGGCACCTGTATTGCAAACCACAATGCACAAAAGTAAAAGAAGATAGAGAAAGACAGCAAGAAGAAAAGTGCCTCCCATATGGGGTGGCTGGGGGTGGGGCTGGGGTGTTGGGGATGGTGGTAGGGAAATGGGGAACATTAGTGGTGGGAAATGTACACTGGTGGAGGGATGGGTGCTGGATCACTGTATGACTGAAACCCAATTATGAATAACTTTGTAATGGTCTATCTCAAGGATGTTCAATTAAAAAAAATTTTTTAAGTACTGTGGTGTTCATGACCAATTCAGCCAGCTTAATCAATAGCTGAATAATTAGCAGTAGTTCTATATTAAAAAAAAAAAAAGAAGATGGGATGAAGGAAATGGTTCTTAAAAAAATAATGTGATCCCCAATTCCTGTGCTGAAGGCCTGACCTACGAAGTGGTTGTATGTGAAGATAAATCTCTTAAAGAGCTAATTAAGGTCAAAGAAAGTAATTAGGGATTGTCTTAGAATAGATGTCCTTGTGAGAAAAAAATAACGGGTACTCACTGGGAGGGGTTACAGGGGAGGACACAGGGAGAAGACAGACACATGCAAGCCAAGGAGAGAGGCCTCAGAGCCTGCACCTTTGACCAGGGCCTCCTGAACTTTGAGAAATAGGTGAAGTAACACCCCACTTGTGGTATTTTGGCAATGGTGGCCTGGCAAAATGAAAGCGGAAGTAACATCGGCTAGACACCCACTAGAAGGAAAGCACTGAGACCAACAGAAGCTGCTCACGGAATCCTAGCAAGAACCCTGCCAGGTCAGCAAAAGTAGAGAAAACGAATCAGCAGCCTGCGCAAGGTAACAGAACGTTGGGGTCACTCTAAGCTCAAGGTTATTGGAATTCAAATCCCAAGCAAAAGTTTTGCATGCAGGGGGACTAGGTTCTATCCCTGGCAATGCATGGTCCCCTGCCCTCATCCCTCCCGAGTACTGCTTTAGTGACCCCCCAAGTACCATAGGCTATGACCCCCAAACCAAAACCCAAGAGATTATGGGTACCTCTTCAGTTTTGCTCAGGCACTCCCGGAGGGACACTGGGTGTAATCAGCCAACCAGGCTGCAGTTCAACCAGTGCTGCTCAGTACCTGATATTTCTTTGCCGTTACCTCAGGGAGGATTCAGGGCTAGGTCAGGACTCAACTTTAGTCTGGCCCTTGGCTGGGGACACTGGAGCAGGGGATGGGGTTAGTAGGAAGTGTGTGGGATCTGTGGGCCAATGGCTTTGTGAGGATGACGGACCACTGGAATGGAAGTGGTGGTGTTCCTCCTCAGCTAAGGTCAAGCTTCCTGACAGTATGGAGGAAAAGAAGCAATGTTCTTAGTGGCCTGCTATTGCAAATAACAATTCCAGCCCATTGATACCGCCCCTTTGAGTTCCAGGTTTTTCCAGTGGTTAGCAGCACTTGGAATGAGCATTGCCAGTGCTGCGTGAATGGTTGTCCACAGTCACAGAGCCTAGACAGTGAGACTCACATTGAGCTCACACACGAGAGCTGCAGCCACCAGCTCCTTCTCCAGCTCAGCCCATCCTGAGTTGGAGCATCCCTACCCTGTGTGGAGCTGCAACAGTGCTGCCTCCTGTCAGAGAACTGCTCCATCTATGACCAACAATCCCAGGTTACACCTCACAGGTAGCCCTAGAAGGCAAGTGTGAGTGGGAAGGACCAAGCACCCCAATGCTTTTTCCTGTCTGAAACAGGTAAGAACCATGACTCAGGGAGTATCAACCTGGTGAAAGTGATAGTCCATGAACAAAGACTTGCTTGGGTCTGTAGAGGAAGTAAAAGAAAGTTGAAAGAAAATTTTACCTTCCTCTCCCCTTCTGCAAACTCAGGCAACTTTTCTCTGACAGGAGAGTCACTCCATTAAAGACTAATGGGCCTTGGAACTGGAGAGATAGTTCATTAGTTAAGGTGCTGGCCTTGCATGGGCCAGACCTGAGCTTGATATCCAACATCTCTTACAGTCCCCTGAGGATCACCAGGAGTGACCTCTGAATATTGCCAGTTGTACCTCCCCCCTCCCAAAAGAGAGCAAATGGACCTAAAAACCTGACTTCTTCCACACAAGTGTGGGAGAGGAAAGTGTTATCCCCTTCCCACATTTGTTGTGGGCCCCTACTCTTTCTAACCTCTCCAGAAAACTTTACTCATAGTTGGGCAGAAATAGGTGGGCTTGGAGAATTGAACAGACATAACTCAGGGAATTAGGAAAGATCAAGCTCCCTTTTTGGAGCAAGATACCAGCTTTGAAGAGTATTGGTGAAAATTCTAGGAGGACTAAAGATTTCCCTTCAGAGTAAGTCACTAGATGCATCACTTACCTTGGACTATTTGAGTCAAAATGTCTTTTTATATGATCTTAATGAAAAATAATAAAGATTTTTTAAAAGATGAGTAAAGCTAATAGCATCTTTCTTACTCTCTCAGGTTTAGTGGAATTCCAGAAAGGATCATTTTCACTGGGTTTTATGGGAGAAGTCCCCAACAATATCAATTTAAAGTACAAAACTCAAATCTTACTTGGTCCACAATATTGGGTAATCACATAGTCTGAATAACCCTTAGTTTTGAAGAGTCTTTGTTATTCACATGCTGAGGATTTGTGTATGAGTAACAATTTCTTTTATGTTAAGTGATTTTTAAAAATTTTTTTATTAGTGAAACACAATGAGGTACAGTTACAGACTTACAAATTTTTGTGCTTGGTTTCAGTTATACAATGATCGAGTACCCATCCCTCCACCAGTGCCCATTCTCCACCACCAATGATAACAGTATCCCTCCCACACCATCATCCTCCCCCTCCCACCCTACCTCTGTGGCAGGGCATTCCCTTTTGTTCTTTCTCTGCTGTGGTTTGCAAAAGAGGCATTGAGTAGCAATCATGTTTGGTCTATAGCCTACTTTCAGCATGCATCTCCCATCCTGGGGGGATCCTCCCAGCACCCTTTATTTGGTGCTCCCTTCTCTATCTGAGGTGCCATTTCCCCTAGCATGTGCGGCTGACCTCCAAGCCATGGAGTAAACCTCTGGTACTTATCTTGGCTATTCTTGGGTGTTACTCTCCTATTTTGTTACTTTATGTTCCCCAGATAAATGCAATCTTTCTATGTCTGTCCCTCTCTTTCTGACTCATTTTTCTTAGCATGATATTTTCCATGTAATACCACTTGTATGTAAATTTTATGACTTCATCTTTTCTAACAGCTACATAGTACTCCATTGTGTAGATGTACCAAAGTTTTTTTAACCAGTCATCTGTTCTCGGGCACTCAGGTTTTTTCCAGATTCTGGCTACTGTAAACAGTGCTGCAATGAACAAACAAGTGCAGATGTCACTTGGACTATACTTTTTTGCCTCTCTGGTATATATTTCCAGAAGTGGTATTGCTGGGTCAAATGGGAGCTCAATTTCTAATTTTTGGAGAATCGTCCATACTGTTTTCCATAGGGGCTGAACCAGTCGGCATTCCGACCAGCAGTGAAGGAGAGTCCCTTTCTCACCACATTCATGCCAATATTGGTTGCTTTTGTTCTTTTGTATGTGGGCCAGTCTCTGTGGTATGAGATGATATCTCATTGTTGTTGTGATCTGCATCTCCCTGATGATTAATGATGTGGAGCATTTTCTCATGTGCCTTTTTGCCATTCAGATTTCTTCTTTGAGAAAGTTTCTGTTCATTTCGTAGCCCCATTTTTTGATGGGGTTAGATGTTTTCTTCTTGTGGAGTTCAATCAGTACTTTGTATATCCTTGATATCAACCCCTTTCCGGATGTGTATTGGGCAAATATCCTTTCTCATTTTGTAGACTGTCTTTGTATTGTGGTCACTGTTTCTTTGGAGGTAGAGAAGCTTCTTAGTTTAAGATAGTCCCATTTGTCTATTTCTGTTTTCACTTGCTTGGCCAGTGGCGTGACATCTTTGAAGATACCGTTAGCTTCAATGTCGTGGAGGGTTTTTGCCAACCTTGTCTTCAAAGTATCTTATGGATTCCGGTCTGATGTAGAGGTCTTTAATCCATTTTGATCTTACTTTTGTACACGGTGTTAGGCAGAGGTCTGAGTCTTTCTTTTCTTTTTTTTTTTTTTTTTGCATGTAGCTGTCAAGTTTTGCCAGCACAATTCGTTAAAGAGGCTTTCCTTGCTCTACTTCACATTTCTTGCTCCCTTGTCAAAGATTAGATGATCATATGTTTGGGGGAGATCAGTATATTCAACCCTATTCCATTGGTCTGCAGCTCTGCCTTTGTTCCAGTATCATGCTGTTTTAATTATTACTGCTATGTAGTTTGAAGTTAGGTAGGTTGATTCCTCCCATTTTCTTTTTCCAATAGCTTGAGCTATTTGTAGGGGCTTATTGTTCCAAATGAATTTTAGGAGTGTTTGCTCCATTTCTTTGAAGAATATCTTGGGTATAATTATAGGGATCACATTGGATTTGTACAGTGCTTTGGGAAGTATTGCCATTTTGACAATGTTAATTCTCCAGATCCATGAGCAGAGGATATCTTTCCATTTCCTCGTGTTCTCTTTTATTTCCTGTAGTAGCATTTTGTAGTTTTCTTCATATAGGTCTTTTACTTCCTTATTTAAGCTGATTCCTAGGTACTTAATTTTTCTGGTGTACAATTGTGAACTGGATTGTCTTTTTCATGTCACTTTCTTCCCTCTCACTATTTGCGTATAGGAAAGCCATGGACTTGTGGGTATTGATTTTATAGCCTGCAACTTTACTATACAAGTCTATTGTTTTTAGGAGTTTCTTTGTAGAGGTTTTAGGGTTCTCTAAGTATACTATCATATCATCTGCGAATAGTGAGAGCTTGATTTCTTCCTTTCCTACCTGAATGCCCTTAATATCTTTTTCTTGCCTAACAACTATTGCAAGTACTTCCAGTACTATATTGAACAGCAGTGGAGAGAGTAGGAATCTTTGTCTCATCCCTGATCTTAGAGGGAAGGCTCTCAGTTTTTCCCCATTGAGGATGATTCTTGCTGTAGGCTTGTGGTAGATGGCTTTAACTATATTGAGGAAAGTCCCCTCTATACCCATTTTGGCTAGGGTTTTCATCATGAACAGATGCTGGATCTTGTCAAATGCTTTCTCTGCGTCTATTGATATGATCATATGATTTTTATCTTTTCTTTAATTGATATGATGGATTATATTGATTGATTTCCGAATGTTGAACCATCCTTGCATCCCCGGGATGAATCCCACTTGGTCATGGTGTATGATCTTTTTGATGAGTTGTTGAATTCTATTTGCTATTATTTTGTTGAGAATCTTCACATCCGTATTCATCAGGGATATCGGCCTGTAGTTTTCTTTTCTTGTGGTGTCTTTTTTTCCTTTTGGTATAAGAGAGATATGGACTCCATAGAAACTGTTTGGGAGAGTTTCTGTTTCTTCAATTTCCTGGAAAAGCTTGAGAAGAACTGGCAATAGGTCCTCTTTAAATGTTTGGAAAAATTCGTTAGTGAATTCATCTGGACCTGGGCTTTTGTTTTTGGAAAGACTTTTGATTACAGTTTCAATTTCCTTGATGTTAATAGGTCTATTCAGGTACTCGAGATCTTGATTCAGCCTTGGGAGATTATAGGAATTCAGGAATTAATCCATTTCTTCTCGGTTCTCTTCTTTCATGGCATACAGACTTTCAAAGTAGTCTCTGATGATATTTTGAATTTCTTTGGTTTCTGTTGTGATATACCCCTTCTCATTTCTGATTCAGTTTATTAGGATTCTCTCTCTTTTTCTTTGTGAGTCTTGCTAGTGGTCTATCTATCTTGTTTATTTTCTTGAAGATCAGCTCTTGGTTTCATTGACCTTTTGGATTGTTTTTTTGGTTTTCATGTCATTGATTTCTGCTCTAAGTTTTATGATCTCTTTCCTTCTGCCTGATTTGGGCTCCATTTGTTGATCCTTTTCTAAGATCTTGAGCTGTGAAGTCAAGTTGTTTATGTGGGGCCTTTCTTCCTTCCTGAGAAATGCTTGCAGAGCTATAAATTTTCCTCTTAACACAGCTTTAACTGCATCCCATAGATTCTGGTAGCTCTTGTCTTCATTCTCATTTGTTTCCAGATATCTTTTGATTTCATCCTTAACTTCCTTCTTGACTCACTCGTTGTTCAACATTGAGTTATTTAATTTCCAGGTACTTGATTTGGCTCTCTGTGTCTGTGTGTGATTCACTTCTATTCTCAGTGCATCGTGGTCTGAAAAGATTGTTGATACTATTTCTATCTTCCTGATTCTATTGAGGTACTTTTTGTAGCCTAGCACATGATCTATTTTGGAAAATGTTGCGTGTGCACTGGAGAAGAATGTGTATTTTTTTTCTTTGGGAGGTGTCAAGCCCTGTATAGGTCTATAAACCCTTTCTCTTCAATTTCTTCCTTTAAAGCCAATGTTTCCTTGCTGAATTTTGTTCTTGTTGATCTATCCAGAGGTGATAAGGTGATGTTAAAGTCTCCAGCAACTATTGTGTTGCTAGCAATGTTCTCTTTAAAATCTGTTAGCAGTTTTAAATATTTAGCTGTTCCTTCATTAGGAGAGTATACATTTAAGAGCGTGATTTCTTCCTGTGTACATATCCCTTGATGAATAGAAAATGGCCTTCGCTATCCCTTCTAATCTTTTTCAACCTGAAATTTATGTTATCAGATACTAGTATAGCCACCCCAGCTTTTTTGAGGGAGCTCTTTGCTTGCAGGATTTTTTCCATCATTTAACTTTGAGTCTGTATTTGCTCTGAATGTTCAGATGAGTTTCCTGTAGGCAGCAGAATGTTGGGTTCTGTCTCTGAATCCATTTTGCCACTCTTTGTCTCTTAATTGGTGAATTTAGACCGTTGACATTGAGAGAGATAATTGTTATGGAGTTTTGTGTTTTATCTTTCTGTAAGGGTCTGTTGTGCTTGTAGGGTTTGTCTTGTCTTTTAGTAGCCCCTTTAGCCCTTCTTTTATGTTTGGTTTTGAGTCTATGAAGTTTCTGAGCTGTTGTTTATCCACAAAATAGTGTACCATTCCTTCGAGTTTGAGTGAGAGTTTTGCCGGATAGTGTGAAGCGTTCATTTCAATGAGTTTTTTTCACTATATCCCACCATTGCCTTCAGGATTGGAGGGTTTCCTCTGACAGGTCTGCTGTGAATCTAAGGAGTGCTCCTTTGTATGTGATTTCCTTCTTTGACCTTGCTGCTTGCAGTATTGTGTCTCTATCCGTGGCACCCATTATTCTAATTATGATATGTCTTGGAGTGTTTTTGTTAGGGTCTCTTTTAGCTGACACCCTTTGGGCTCCTTGAATCTGAATGGCTGCATTGTCGAGCTATCTGAATTTTTCAGCAATGATTTGTTGACCGTGATTTTTTCATTGGGATTGTTTCCCTGAGCATCTGGTACTCCAAGGATTTTAATGTTGTTCCTCTTGGAATCATCTCCTAGGACTATGATTCGCTCTAGAGCTATTTTGAGGTCTCTTGCCATTGTTTGTTGTTGTTTGTTGGCTTCATGCAGCTGATCTTCCAGCTCACTGATTCTGTCTTCAGCTGTGGCAATTCTACTGTTGAGGGCACAGACTGAGTTTTTATTTCATCTACGGAATCTTTTATTTGTGACATTTCTGTGAGTAGCTTTCCAATTTCTGCTCACATTTCTTCCCATAGTTTCTCGATTGTTTCTTTCATGTCCTCCTTTAGTTTACTGCATATCTGTCTCACTGTTTCATTGAGTTCATTGAACATCTTCATTACTTCATATCTGAGTTCTTTGTCAGAGAGGTCCCTTAGGTGAATAGTACCTAGTGAAGCTTCTGGACTCTTTTCATTGTCCTCCCCTTGTAGTGATTTGTGGTGTTTCTTCATGTTGGTTTGGGGGTATGGAGACTAAGATGTTACACAAGATTGCTAGTTATGGGTAAACTACCTGTGGCCTCGTGAGTGTTAACCGGCCCAAAATCAGGCCACGCCCACTTCTACAGAAGTCACACCCACTTCTGAAGGGGCCACGCCCCCTATGGGTACCTGGTGTGTGTGTGGGGGGGGTTCAACCTGGGGGAGGAAGAAGACCGGCATAGCTTTTGGGGTGAACAGGAAGAGGATCAGGAATGAGTAACAATTTTTAGATGAGAAATTTTAGCCTCTGACCCAGTGTTTTCCACTATATCCAATGCAACAATATTTTAGCAGGATAAAAACACAAATTTGCTTTGGAAAGCAATACATATTTCTTGATTCTTAATGTGCTTTGAGTTTGGAATTCTGTTTATTGCAGTCTCCTAAATTTATGGGAAACCATTGTTATTTCTGGCTATTGGGCTATCATTTTGTGAAAGGAAGCAGACTAATACCAGTTATTCCTTCCCTGACTAGGTTCCCAGAACTGTCTAATTAGTCTCAAGGAAAAAGATATCCAATTCATCCCATTATTATCTTAACATCAAGAACTATTCTTTCTAGGCAGCTGTCATACCCCTGAGGGGATGGTTTTGCCAGGCTGTCTCACAACCACACAGGAACCTAATTTGCTTCTACGTGATATATTTGAGGGCCAAATATATTCTTGATTCCTTTCCCACTACCTTAAGTATGCAGCAAGTTCAGAAACTCAATTCAGTTTCAAGGATTGTTAGCTATTTTCTAACTTCCTCTAGGATAAAAAAGGAGGGAGTAAGAGAAACCAAGAAGATAGCAAAAATCAATAGCAACTGCCCAATTTAGCTCCCTACTCTGTCAGCAGAGTCCTAGCAGGGTTTATGGCAGCATCTGGAAGCCAGTGGGCATCAGGGCTAGTCAGGCGCAGCACCATGGCAGGAGGCTCTTCCTGCTCACACAGAGCAGCCCTGGGGAAAGCAGACTCCTGCTTTCTTGCAGCTCATCTTTGTCAGAGGGAAGCAAAGGCAGGCAGAACATAGTTTCTCCAAAGAGAAGTTACAGAGGAAAGAGTCTGTGGTGCCACCCCTAGTAGATGCCTGCCTCTGGTGAGGAACTATTCTAGGCTAGACCAGGGAACCATCCACGTTAAAGGGATGAATGTTGTAGAATGTAGGTCATTATTATATCCAGAGTTTTAAATTTGTACAAGGAAAAGAAAATCTACATGAGGGGCTCTTTTAGTTTACTTGTATGTTACTTGTTTACTCCATCATACTTGATGATGGAGTAGGGATTTTGAGGTGAGAATAAGATAGCAACCCAGGAGCACTGAGAGACAATAATCTTGAGAGGAAGAGGGTGGCTGAGAGAAAGACAGTGACCCTAAAAGATGGTAATACTGAGAGAAAATTGTAGTCTGGGAGAAAGATGGTAGTCCTCGAAGAAAAATGATGGTCCCGAGAATAAGATGGTGGTTCTGACAGGAAGATGGTGGTTATACCAGGGGATTCATATTCTCAAGAAGTCAGAGGAAGGGGCTGAAGAGACAGTACAAAATGTAGGTTACTTGTCCTACAGGTGGTAGAAGTGGGTTTGATCCTCAGCATTTCATGTGGTCCCTTGAATGCACCAGGAGTGAGTCTTAAATTCAGAGCCAGGAGTAACCCCTGACCACAACCAGTGTGTGCCCAAAATACAAAAACAAATCAGAAAAAGAAGAGGAAGAAGAGCTTTTATTTACAGAGCAGCCACTGAAATGGAAAACTCCCTAAGTTTTGACACATACTTACCACTACTATGGGATCTCATGTAAACCCCACTGTCCAAAGGATAAAGGGCATCTCTCTTAGCTTGAACCATAAGACTACAGCCTTGTTCTTCCAGTGTCACTCATGCTTCTCCTCAGTAATGAAGAGCATAACCTAACTCATTTAGGAAACTTAGGAACACTGAACTCACTTGGACTTTAGGAAAAATACTTCATCTCAGTTATAAACTCTCCATAAGGATGGTCTTTTGGAATCAGCATCAGTTGTCAAACCAGTTTATTTATTTAGTCTCCACCTCTCAACCACCAGTCTTTGAGCCAGGGAACATGCTGGTTGTGCAGGAATAAATAGCTGGAAAAATCCCAAAGGCTCCAAGTCAAAACTGTTGACCTTCTGTTCCCTCACTGAAAGTCTTGGACAAGTTCCTGAGAACACATTCGTGGGTGAGTTTAACAAGCCATGGTTCCCTTCAAATGACGTTTCCATTAAGATCATAGTTATCCCTATAGTCATTCTTTTTAAACCCAGAACTTCAGCTCTTTCTTCTTGCCAACACCAGTGATCAATGCCTAGAAAAGATGCAGAGGTTAAAAACTGAAATCACAATTAGAAGCACAATAGGTGAATATTTGGACATATAATAAAAAAATGAGGGCCAAGTGTCGATTCAGTTGCTAAAACCCTTGCAACCCTTGCCTCACAAGTATTAGGTCATAAGTTGGGTCTCTCTTGTTACCTACATATGCTGAGCATGATTCCAATAATTCTGTTTGGGACAATATGCTCTCCACACACAGCAAAGCATGCCTCCCCAGAGCAGCCTAGAGTCTTAGAAATTCAGAGTCTTAGAGCACCTAGGCCAACCACACAACCCCTGGCAAGACTGTGTGTGAGAACCAAAGCAAAAATGGTGATCCCTGAGTATTATATCAGGATTGTGTCAGCATCACAACTAACGGAGTATTTTTGGCCTCTAGTGAGAACTCCCAATCCTGTGTGAGACCCACAAGCAACAGCAGCAGCTGTAAAAACAAATAGGAATGGAGGAGCTGAGAAGAGAGCACAAGGACAGGGCCATGGGTGCTGCACGGCCACGATCCCCTGCAGGCTCGGGGATCCCTCAACCCTCAGGGTCCCGGCAGCCCCACATCTTTGGGGCTTAGAACTGTTTTGCCAAAATAGACAAGTATCACCAAGAATGACCCCCAGACTCCCTTAACGCTGTTGGGAAAGTTTCCATACACACCCCCACATACACACACACACACACACACACACACACACACACACACGACATGGGTGAGAAAGAAAAAGAGATTTAACCCTAAAAGCAGACAGGATCAGCATAAGAATCCAGTGTTCTCTTGCATCACCTTCAGTTACTGAGCAGAGAAGTCCCAGCTTAAGTTACATTACTCTACTGAGGTGTTCTTTTCATTCCGAGCAGAATGTTTATGTCATCCTGAGATTTTTTTTTGTTAAAGTAGTTTGAATTCATTTTCTCTTCTGAACCTTTTTTAAAAAATACATTTTTCCATTGCCTTTCATATAGACTTAGCATTTATTATTTATGTTTTGGTTTAAGGGCTACAGCTGGCAGTGCTAGGGGGCTATTCCCTACTACTTGCTTTCTCCCTCCCTCCCTCCCTCCCCCTCTCTCTGCTGAGTTCCATGGTGACAGATTTGGGTGAAGTCTTGAAGGATCATATGATTCTGCCTTCTGCCAGCACTCAAGTGAATCGGGCAGTCAGGAACAGAGAAGAGACCATTGAAAAGCATGAGAGAAGTTGCATCATATATTCATGCACATACATACACACAAACATCATATGAATCTGTGTACTATGTAAATCTGTTTAACACTAGCCCACTGCATTCTAAAGCAGTTGTGTTTCAGTCACCATAGAGGTTGGTTAGACAGGTAAGAATGGGCTCATGGAACCATGGACTGAAGAAACTTTAGTTTAAAAAAGAGAAATTTTAGCCAAAAAAAAAATAGAGCACAAGGGAAAAGGTGAAAGATTTATGCCACCTAAAGAGAAGTCAGAGTATTGAAAGTGAATTCAAAAGGACATATGCATACCACTATTTATTATAGTACTGAGCACAGTAGCTAAGATATGGAATCAAGTTCAACAACAGATGATTGGATAATGCAAGTATGGTTTTTATGTACACAATGGAATGCTATGCAGCTGCAAGGAAGGATGAAATCTTGGGATTTGCTGAAACTAGAGATTATTCTGAGTGAAGTGAGCTAGAAGAAGGACAAACACTGGTTGAGTTCACTTGTCTATGGTGTATGGAAGGAGGAGGGAATGCCTGGTTGCAAAAGGGGCTATCCAAATTATCCTCAACTCTTGATGATAGAAAACAAAAAGGATGGGGATGGAAAGAAATCAAGGGAGTGATAAGAGATGGGTGGGAGATAGCAGGGTAGGGGCTAAAAAAAAGAGATTTTTAGAGGCAGAAAATTTTCAGGAAGGCTATATAGAAACAAATAAAAAAAAGTGGGAAAATTGGGGGAAGGAAAATGAAGCTCAGATAGGACCCAATCGCTTTTCCTTTGCTAGGTATTTTTATGTTTATCTTGATACTTTTTTAATACCAATAAATATTTGCTAAGTGAAGGAAATTTTAATTGCATAAAACCGTTCTCACCTGAAGAACAGAAGGGCACCCAGGCTCACATAACTTAAAAATACTGAATCAGATCCCCAAACCCTTAAATTTGAGTCTACATTTTTTTAAACTACTGTTGAGCAATATTTAAGATATGCGGAAAAGAGAATAAAGAATAACACAGATATCACATCTTCATTATCTGGCTTCAAAAATCAATGGAATGAAAATGCCCTGCTCACCCTTCCCTTATCATTTCTGATGGGTAACTCTAAGAAAAGTACAAGCCACTCTTCATTGCTCTGTGACAACACAACTGATAAGACATTGTTTCATCATCCAGGGTTCAAAAATTCATCTCAGGAAACAGAGGAGACTGGGGAAAAGCCTTGAGCTAACTAGTTGCTCTTTTGTCTCATCTGCCACAATGCTCTTGCTCTCTCCTTTTGACAAAAACTGCTAGCTGAGAGGACGGTTAAAACGTAATCAGCAGTGTGCTGTGTGTGCATTAGCCGCTCGACAACTGTAAAATGATAGGTGCCACTTCCCCTGAACATGTTCTCCATGATTTGTCTGGTTGTCACATCCCCTGCACCTGAGGTAATGAAGGGTTGGCTGTCATCCACGCCAGGGCAGGCCAAATAATTAGCATTCCACCGGGAGGTGGCTCTGTGACCTTGCAGCTGAACAACGCTGTTGCTTTTTGAAAACTGCAAATGAAAGGAAATAGAGACTGATGGTGAATGGAATGTTTGGTTTTTATGAGCACTTGAAATTGAGTTTTTGCCAATACAATGTTATGTTCTGCAAGCTCATGGATTTGTCCTTGGAGAATAAAGGACATACTTAAAGGATCTGTCCCTGCTACGTTATTTGCTAATGGTTACATGTGTATTTTGTCTTCTTGAATTCAGTAGCATTTATAAAATCCAAGTTGATTCTGTGTAAATAGATCAGAGAATAGTCACAAGGATCAAATGTACACAAGCACCACAAACTAAACTTTTCCTGAGTGGTGAAGTTTATTGTCATCATCCTACCGCATACCCTTTCATTTGACAATGATTGTTTTTATATTTTTTGTTGTTTATTTTCTTGAAAATCCAATTTAAATAATGTTATGTTAGTGCCAGGTAATCAGTCTTGTAGTTTACTTGTATGTCACTTGTTTACTTGTATGTTAGTGCCAGGTAATCAGTCTTTAGTTCTCATTGAAGAGAACTAAGAATGTAATATAATATAATATAATCATACTAAGAATGTGCACGGCAAAGCCTGGCACATGGCAAAGCCTGGCAAGCTACCTGTGACGTATTCGATATGCCAAAGACAGTAACAAGTCTCACTATGGAGACATTACTGGGCCTGCTCGAGCAAATCAATGAACAACGGAAGGACAGTGCTACTAAGAATGCGAAACAACCTAGGTGCCTAAAAACAAATAACTGGATAAAGAAACTGTGGTACATACACATAACAGAGTACTACTCAGTTGTAAGAAAAGATGAAGCCATACAATTTGCTGCCACAAGGATGGATGTGGAGAGTATCAAGCTGAGTGAAATGAGCTAGAGGGAGAGGGACAGACTTAGAGAATGATTTTTTATATGTTGGATATCAAGAAACATCGTAGGAGAGTAACAAATACACAAAGGCAATAGAAACAAAGAACAGGAGAACCGCTCTTCAGTAGGAAGACACAGCGGTAAGGCATTTGCCTTGCACGCAGCCAACATGGCCGACCCGAGTTCGATTCCTCCGCCCCTCTCGGAGAGCCCGGCAAGCTACCGAGAGTATCTCGCCCGCACGGCAGAGCCTGGCAAGCCACCTGTGATGTATTCGATATGCCAAACACAGTAACGACAAAGTCTCCAATGGAGATGTTACTGGGCCCGCTCGAGCAAATCGATGATCAACGGGAGGGCCTTAGATAGGGCAGGGAAGGGAACACTAAAGTGATATGCATGATACTTTATCACTGTATCACTGTATCACTGTCATCCTGTTGTTCATAGATTTCCTCGAGCAGGCACCAATAACGACTCCTTTGTCCTAGCCCTGAGATTTTAGAAAGTGCCACATTTGAGGCTCTTTCAGGGTCAGGAGAATGAGACCCATCATTGTTACTGGTTTTTGGCATATTGAATACGCCACGGGGAGTTTGCCAGACTCTTCCATGTGGGCAGGATACTTTTGGTAGCCTGCCAGGTTCTCCAGAGTAAGAACTAGATAACAAGATGTCGCACGGCCGCGAATGATACTTTATCAGTACCATTATTTGAACAACGAGCCAAAAAGAAAAAAATTAAAGGTACTTACCACAGAGGTAGGCAGTGGGGTGGGAGAGAAATCAAGGACGTTGGTGAAGGAAAGTGGGTTTTGGAACATTGTATGCCTAAACTCAACCATGAATAACTGTAATTCATTTTTTAATAAAAAGTTAAAAATTGTTTAAAAGAATGTGACACATAAATTGTCTAAGTGGGTAGATCGCCTCAGCTCTGCAGTATCAGTTTTACATGGCTCAAAGGAGGGTTAGACGTGAAGGACTGGAATGCTCATACCAGAACTTTCTTATATCCATAGAAGTAAAGAGAGGTGCCAACCAGCTCTCTCCCATCAAGGAATCAGTAGAGGGGCTGTGTTCATTGATTAAAATAGCAGAATTAGATCTCTTGTTTAGATGGGTCTTCTTAACACCATCTGGGTAATTCCTCTAGCTTAAAATTAAAAAGATGATAAAACAAACAAACAACCCTAAACTATCCATTGGGAACAATTGAAATAGCATGTTATATATGTATAAAACTAAAGTGATACTATATCATCATATATCATTTACTTAAACTTAAATGGAACCAAATGTATGATGGATTTCAAATAACAATTTCTTTAGATTTTTAATATTTGGGGGGCACAGATAGTGATGTTCAGGATTTTACTTCTGGATCTGCACTCAGGAATTGCTCCTGATGGTACTCAGGGGACCTTATGAGATGTTGGGGATTGAACCCAGGTTAACCACACGCAAGACAAATGCCTTGCTCACTAATTATCTCTCCAGTCCAACAAATAAGGTGGGGATTTTTTTTTCAGAATAAATCCTTCCCACCTTTCCCAAGACCCCAGGACACTGATGCAGTCCTCAGTGAGAGGGTTGGGAAGGGACCACTGTGTGCTGCCCCCATCATCTTCATCTTTCTTCACCCCTGATTAAATGTGTCTGAGCCACTTCTTAATCTCACACTCATCAAAATTTCATGCTGATGTGGTCATGATATTTGTCCTAACAAATCAGATAATATAGATGAACCGCAAATATTTTACCTTCATTTTATAGACAAAAAAATGAAGAGATGCCACAACTTGCCCAAGAGCCTGTTAGTCAGTGGTGAGGTCAGAGCTGGATTCCAAACACCTAACATCGGGTGCACTGTTCTTCACCTCAGAACACTCTTGTCTTTTAAGGAAGATTGAAGAACATGAATTAAGAAAATTCTAATTAACCAGCACATTTTGCAGAACTCCTTACACTGCATGTGGACATGTCAATGAAAACACATTTATCATTTATATTGTGTTTCTTCTTAGTAAAGTCACATGTTTTTACTGAGATTTGATGATTAACAGTTGCTTGAAATAACTATAAGAATTCCAGAAATCCTGAAATCCTGTGGATCTCTACTGTAGGTTAGATTCTCCATCAATTTCTCAGCAATTATATTGCATTTGAAGTCATCTGGACATAACCAAAATCAAACAATCAAAAATTAAGTAGGAGAACCCAATGCTCTTGATTTAATAGCTTTTTGCATGGCATTAAAATTTGAGAGATGGGGGAGTCTAATGATAATAATTCTTGTAGTGATTCAGTTTTCTTTTGCCACAGCTTGTCTAAAATACTTCCCTTGCATAAATCTTTGGTAAAGACTTTTCTGATTTAAAAACTGCTAAGAAAATGAACAGATGCAAAGAGAAATCTTTAGCTCTTTCCAAGAAATGGAGCTAAACTCAGAGTCCGTTTTCACCTTCCCCTTGAGTTGTACTAGTGCCAGCAAGACACAAGCTTTGCAAGCAGAGACGAGCGCTGTTATCCTATCAGAAGGGAGATGGTTATCCTTTTGCAGTGCAGAAAGGGCATTGTGTAAGCATCTGTGATGTGCTGAGGTTGCTATTGCTTCAAAGTAAAGGTTTGACTGGTTCCCATAACCAGAAGATTCACAGATCACATTTTGGTAAATTCTCCCAGCGTTCCATTTTAGAGTATTACATATAGAGATATAGAGATGTTGTTTCTAGGTTTTATCACAAGAAGGTTTTAATCAGGGAAGAATGGATGTACTTTTTGTCATTGCATTTGTGTTGCATCGAAAGCTGGTCCAAATCATGCTTATTCTCCAGGAAGTGATAAGGGAGGTGCAGGGAGGTTGCCCATCACAACTCTGAGAGGGGAAACCCATGTACCTGAAATATATGGCAGATAAGGCTGTCTTTGGAGCTCTGTCCTGTGGCGATGCACTCCAGTTGAAGGCATGGCTACAGCTTTGGGGATGTGTGTGGCTGCCCAGGTTTTGGTAGGGTGGGAGTTGGCCTGCCCCACTAGATGAGGGAGTTTAAATAAACATCTTGAGTGTGACAAGCAGACCTGTGTGTCCTCAGGAAACAAAAATACTTCCAGTTGTCTTCAATGCCCAAGAGTTATGATCTATTTCCATTGGTGCTCTTTTGCATCAAAGATTGGCGGCAGCAAGACTATACCTCTCTTCTGATTGAGATCCCAGCTGTTACTGCATCCTCTGCTTAGGAAATGCACTGCCAGTTGGTGAGGTAGAAGAGCAAGAGGACATAGAAAGCCACTCATTGTCTCTGAAAACTGGAATCCAATCCACTCCTCTCTGCACTTCAGCTCACATGGTGTTAGTCAAAGCAAGTTAGATGGACAGCACAGGTGTTGGTGCTCAGGGAAGACTGCCCTGACTATTCTGAATGAAAGTTGTTTGAGAAAGAACTGAATCAGGAATTTTCCTCAGACCCCTTAATTGCACTAAAAGCAGGAAATAAGGTGCCCATGAAACTGAACTCTTCATCTACCAGGAAAGAAAATACATCTCTATAGCTTGACCAAGAAGTACAGGCCTATCTGGCTGATTGAACTATTATGTAGCTCAGAAAACTCACTTTAGGATACATATCTAAAAGCAGTACGGCCAGAGAGCATAGTGGGTAAGGCTCATGCTGTGTACATAGGTTCAAACCCTGGCAGCACATATGACCACCCTGACCTCAGTGCTTCCAGGAGTTATTCCTGAACACAGAGCCAGGAGTAATTCCTAAGCATCAGTGGGTGTAATCCCAAAATAGGAAGGAAGGAATAAAGGAAGGAAAGAAAAGGGAGGGAGGGAAGGAGGGAGGGAGGGAGGGAGGGAGGGAGGGAGGGAGGGAAGGAGGGAGGGAGGGAGGGAGGGAGGGAGAAAGGGGGGAGGGAGGGAAGGAAGGAATGAAGGAGGATAGGAGGGAGGGAGGAAGGGAGGGAGGGAGGGAGGGAGGGAGGGAGGGAGGGAGGGAGGGAGGGAGGGAGGGAGGGAGGAAGGGAGGAAGGGAGGGAGGGAGGGAGAGAGGGAGGAAGAAAAAAACTCGAAGACATATTTGGACATGTTTACTGCAGCACTATTCACAATAGTTAAAAGGTAGAGCAGTACAAGTTCCTATCTACAATAAATTGATACATCAAATGTGTATTCATATGGTGGAACTGTATACAGCCTTTAAAATGAATGCAATTTAGACCTATGCTACAGCATTAATGTTCAATGAACAGTTAAAAAGACATTATAAAAACTGTATTTCACATGATTGTGGCAGGGGATTTGAACCACATGCAGTTGTGCTCAAGCCTTACTCCTGGTTTTGTGCTCAGGGATCACTTCTGTCAGGCTCAGAGGACTATATGGGGTGCCGAGGATTGGACCTGCATCAGCCATGTACTATCTCTCTGGCCCCATCACATTTCCCTCTGTACTATCTCTCCGGCCCCATCACATTTTTCAAATATATATTTTATATTCTATATTATTTAGCCAGTTTAAAAAAAGACAAACTCTGCATGATCTCTCTGATAGGATATACCTAAAGTAGTTAAATTCATAGAGCACTGCACTGTAGCACTGTCCTCCTGTTGTTCATCGATTTGCTTGAGCAGGCACCAGTAACGTCTCCATCGTGAGACTTGTTGTTACTGTGTTTGGCATATCCAATACGCCACGGAGAGCTTGCCAGGCTCTGCTGTGTGGGCAGGATACTCTTGGTAGCTTGCTGGGCTCTCCGAGAGGGACAGAGGAATCGAACCCAGGTCAGCCGCATGCAAGGCAAACGCCCTGCCCTCTGTGCTATCGCTCCAGATTTCCAGAGACTGGAGAAATAGGAGCATGGGAGTTTCTGCTTAATGGGTTCAGCTACTAAACAGTGCACCCGGAATTGGTTATGAAGGGATATTTGTGTTCCATGCATCTTAACCAGAATCAAATGAAAAAGAAAAAAAACATAAACAAGTTTCTTTGATGACTGCCTAGAGATAACATCTGCTTTTTAATTTGGTGCGTATGCTAAAAATGTTTTCTATTTGTAGATACTTACTATAGATAAAATAGACTTTATTTTTAATTACTAAATATTATATAGCATTGCATGTATTTTTATCAATATTCAATTTTCATCTACCTACCTATATTAGAGCTATTTTAAATCTGGTGCACATTGATCTAGTCTTTTTTTTTTAATGGCAGTAGTGAATCACTGCATAAAGGTATAACATTACCTAATCAATAAGCTTGGTTGAATGAATGTTTAGGTTATTTTTCATGGTTTCCATCAATATCGCTTTGCACTTATGTGAGGTAACTTCTCTATTTTAGAAAGTTCTAATGCAAATTTGGATCACTGGATAGAGTACTGAGTATTTTAAGTTAAACTGCCATGCTGCTCTCAAAAAAAAAAAAAAACCCAGAAACTCAACTTACCTCTAACATAGGGAAAAGCCATTTCCTCAGCCAACACTCGCTATTAACAATTTCTTTAATTTTTTCCAAACTGAGGGCTGGCTGGAAATGCTGCCTCATTCCTGTTTGATTTTCATTTCCCTGATTACAAGTCACACGGAAGATAGTTTCCTTTATTTTCCACCATCATTTATTTTCCAACATCACTTGTCATGTTTTAATTTTTGGTCATTGACCAAATTTGGGCTGGAGCGATAGTACAGCGGGTAAGGCGTTTGCCTTACAAGCGGCCAACATGGCCGACCCGAGTTCGATTCCTCCGCCCCTCTCTGAGAGCCCGGCAAGCTACTGAGAGTATCTCGCCCGCACCGCAAAGCCTGGCAAGCTACCCGTGTCGTATTCGATATGCCAAACACAGTAACAATTGTCACAATGGAGACGTTGCTGGGCCTGCTCAAACGAATCGATGAACAATGGGAGGACATTGACTAATAATTTACATACAAGTGGTACTACATGGAAAGTATCATGTTAAGCAAAATGAGTGAGAAAGAGAGGGACAGACATAGAAAGATTGCATTTATCTGGGGAACATAAAGTAACAAAATAGGAGTCTAACACCCAAGAATAGCCAAGATAAGTACCAGAAGATTTACTCCATGGCTTGGAGGTTAGCTGCACATGCTAGGGGAAATGGCAGCTCAGATAGAGAAGGGAGTACCAAATAAAGGGTAATTTATTACAGTGACAGTGACTAATAATTTGTCATTGACAATTTGACATTGACATATGTCATATTTTAAAAAAATTTTATTAGTGAAGCACCATGAGATACAGTTGTATATTTACAAATTTTTGTGCTTGGGTTTCAGTTATACAATGATCAAGTACCCATCCCTCCACCGGTGCCCATTCTCTACCACCAATGATTCCAGTAGCCCTCCCAGCCCACAGCCCCCCAACCCTTCCCACCCTACCTCTGTGGCAGGGCATTCCCTTTTGTTCTCTCTCTCTTTTTGGGTACTGTGGTTTGCAAAAGAGGCATTGAGTGGCAATCATGTTAGATCTATAGTCTACTTTCAGCATGCATCTCCCATCCTGGGAGGATCCTCCCAGCACCCTTTATTTGGTACTCCCTTCTCTATCTGAGCTGCCGTTTCACCTAGCATGTGCAGCTAACCTCCAAGCCATGGAGTAAATCTTCTGGTACTTATCTTGGCTATTCTTGGGTGTTAGACTCCTATTTTGTTACTTTATGTTCCCCAGATAAATGCAATCTTTCTATGTCTGTCCCTCTCTTTCTCACTCATTTTGCTTAACATGATACTTTCCATGCAGTACCACTTGTATGTAAATTTCATGACTTCATCTTTTCTAACAGCTACATAGTACTCCATTGTGTAGATGTACCAAAGTTTCTTTAACCAGTCATCTGTTCTGGAGCACTCAGGTTTTTTCCAGATTCTGGCTAACAGTGCTGCAATGAACAAACAAATGCAGATGTCACTTGGACTATACTTTTTTGCCTCTCTGGGGTATATTCCCAGAAGTGATATTTATTGCTGGGTCAAATGGGAGCTCAATTTCTAATTTTTGAAGAATCGTCCATACTGTTTTCCAGAATCGTCCATACTGTTTTCCATAAGGTCTGAACCAGTCAGCATTCCGACCAGCAGTGAAGGAGGGTCCCTTTCTCACCACATTCACGCCAACACTGGTTGCTTTTGTTCTTTTGGATGTGGGCCAGTCTCTGTGGTGTGAGATTATATCTCATTGTTGTTTTGATCTGCCTCTCCTTGATGATTAGTGATGTAGAGCATTTTCTCATGTGCCTTTTTGCCATTCAGATTTCTTCTTTGAGAAAGTTTCTGTTCATTTCATTGCTCCATTTTTTGATGGGGTTGGATGTTTTCTTCTTGTGGAGTTCAACCAGTACTTTGTATATCCTTGATACCAACCCCTTGCCGGATGTGTATTGGGCAAATATCCTTTCCCATTCTGTAAATTGTCTTTGTATTTTTGTCACTGTTTCTTTGGAGGTGCAGAAGCTTCTTAGTTTAAGAGAGTCCCATTTGTCTCTCTGTTTTCACTTGTTTGGCCAGTGGCGTGCATATGTCATACTTTCAAAAATAACTTACAATGTACTTTGAGATCCTCATTAGGTTTCTGTTGCAGTGTAAACTTTGATAGTCTAAAATGTATTTTCTTCCAAATGAGTTTTTGGAAACTTCTAACAAGATTGGGTTAGAGAAGGGAGTTTTCACTGGTATTTCTATGAATGTATAGATTGATTAAAAGATAATTTTTAAGAATTAAATGTTCTCTAAACAAAGAATGTGATTTTCCTGCACCTTTATTTAGATGCTATTTTCTGTTCTTTAATAATGTTTTCATGAGTATTACATTCTGATAAATTTATGCTTAGGAAAGTCAAAGGCTTTGTTGGTGTTATGAATAGAATTTTTAATTTCAGTCAATTTCTAACTACTTTTGGTTAGGGTTCAAGGAAGCCTTTTTGCCCCTCAATGAGTTTATTTTATACTGGTCTACATTGTTGCAATCTAGACCAAAATGTTTTTGATATGGACCAATGATTCCAAGGGCCCCAGAAACACTATCCTGGCGCTCTAAGTTTTGGTTTTTGTTAGGTTTGGGTTTTTTTTCTTGTTGTTGTTGCTTTGCTTTTTTGGGGGGGCCACACCTGGTAGTACTCAGGGCCTACTACTAAATCTGCACTCAGGAATCCCTTCTGGTGGTCTTGGGGGACCATATGAGGCACAAGAGACGAAACTCAGATCAGCCGCATGCAAGACAAGCTCTTACTTGCTGTGCTATCACTCTGGCTCAATTCTAGTGATCTTGACTCTGGCATGCAAAGCTGCTCTGGCCTGGTGGTACTTGAATCACACCCAGGAGTTCTGGAAGAGAGTGGGTGGGGTCCTTGTGTACCAGGGGCTGACTCCAGGATCTCATGCATTGGTTAAAGATTTTCAGCATAAGAAATGGTGCCGTGTCCTTTTCTTGCTTCTTAATGGGAATAATTTAATTTTTCATCATTCAACATGATACTACCTTTCATCACCTAGACATCACAGGCTTTCTGTCATTTTTTTTTACAAAAAAAGTGGGATGTGATCATAATGTGAAGAATTTTTTAAGAAATCATGTCAGTTTACTCTAAAACCATTTATTACTAAACTGTCTTTGGTGCCAGATTTGGATACTTAAAAAACTTGTGAATAGATGTTAAAACTGAGTAGCCCAAATTATTTCTTCATGAGAGTTTAGCAAGGACAGTTTCCATCTTAAAAAAAAAGATAAGCTAACACATCAGTTGTTATTCATTTGTGCACTGTTTATGCACTATGGTCAAATTATTATACTGTGCTCCAGTTACAAATTTGTTGTGAAGGACAGACATGCAAAGTACAGATGCACAAATTTTAATCTTCTGTTCCAAAGATTCTGCACCACTATCCAAGATTTCATCATCCACTATCCTGATTGCCACTCAGATAAAATGTGTTTCTAACACTACCATCTTCAGATTCGTTTAGAACATTCAAGAGTCTCGTTATTTTGAAGCTTTCATGTGTTCTAGAGGTCCAACTTTTCTTTGTCTTTGTTTTTGGCCACAGTGGGTGGTGCTCAGGGCTTACTCCTGGTTCTGCGTTCAGGCATCACTCTTGATGGTGCTCAGGAGACCACATGGGGGAGTGCCCTACTCTCTGTACTTATTGTTATGACCCAGGTTCGAACTCTTAATTACCCACATGCATAACAGTTCCAAGGATGGGTGGTTAATAGTTCCAGAGGCGTCAGCAGAAATCCCAGCTCACCATTGTAGAAAATTGCATGTGACATGTAAAGGGTTTGATACCCCCATACAATGCCTATGTATAAGACCCCTGGCTGGAGGCCGGAAGCACAGGGACAGTGCACATCCCTATGGCCCTGGTTACCTTTTAAATGACAGAGTGAACAGAATTGGACCATGTGACATGTGAAGGTTATGTGATGAAATACAGTATTCAGAGTAGGTTTCTGGCATCTACACCTACCAAACTTACAACTGAAAAAAAGTGATGACTGGCTGGGGAGATAGTTGAGGGGTAGTTTCTCTTGCCTTGCACGTGGCCACTACCAGTTAGGGAGTGGTAAGATTTATCTCAAAGCGTTAGTGTGAGTGACATTTAGGTGAAGGAAGAAATTAAAAGTGGCATTTTGCACACCTCAGAAATAGCAGCTGAGGTCCTCTAGTGGATAAAGCTTGAGGAAACTGCTCTATAGGAGTAACTAATATTTGGCTTGAAGGAACTACCTAGGCAAAAGCATACCTACTTTTGGATAAAATGCACCTAACTCACCATTCCGCACCTCCTAACCCTCACCTCTCCGTCCACACTTCCCAACCTTTCCTCACTCCCCTTCACTGCCTCCACGCCTTTTTATAGAAGTGGAAGAGTGGAAATGAAGCTTCCTCACCCTCGGCCACAGCGCTGAGGGCAGAGATACCCTGATGTTAAACATTTACACAGAACTATATATTCTAAATATTGTGAATAACAGTGAACACAGGCTTCGCTTCTTATACATACAATGACAGAAAAGGTTATGTAAACAGCCTGAGATCTCACCGGGGGACAAAGAAAGAAACCACACAAGACATCTGAAGACCCACTGAGGCAGGGGGAATGAGAGTCTTTTTCAGGCCCTTGGCATATCCTACTTCCTCGCTATTAATGATTTATCTATCAGTTACCTCTTGGAACATCGCCAGACCACTTTCCAAAACAAGCTGAGGCAGAACAGATCCACCTACTCAAAAGACAGGAGAATGTCTGCACCTGAATCTCTGCCAGGGCAACTCCGTGACCACACTGAGCCCAATAAAACACTGTGCTGATTTGCTACCCTCTGCTCACAGGCAAGATCAAGTTCATCAAGGGAGAAATCTGGGCCAGGTATGAGAACTTGAAAGGTCATGAGAAAGGCAAAGCATGCCCAGAGTCTAAGAGAGGTTTGTCATAACCTATTGAAAGATCAACACTTAGATCCTTTCCTTTTATATAATGCAAAACTCTTGCAGAAATTCTTAGTTATTGGGAAGACAGGGAGAGTCTGAGCCACACCTTGGAGGTGCTGGAGGGCTCCTCACAGCATGCAAGTTAAGCTCCTTTACCCTTGGACTATCTTTCTGACTGCAGAAAATTTTCAAAGAAAGAAAAATCTGCAATGACCTTTAAAAATTCCTTAAATCTCATCAGCCAGGATCATCGATTCCATTGACTAATTCACACAGGACAGTCCTGAAATATTTAGTGCTTTGATGCACATGCTCACCCACCCATAGTTGAAAGAATCACATCAACTTCCCACTGCAGCTCCATGTTTTAACTTTCCTTATTTCAAAATCTCACGCTGTCCACTTTTCTTTGAGAATCAAGTTAGGCCTGTTTGTGGTTGGACAGAAGACAAGAATGAGAGCACAGAGGCCCTCAAGGGGGTAGAGCTTGTGGAGGAGGGGAGTCAGTTACATAAGAAGCTACCACGCACACGTATTTTCTCAAAAACGTATTAGCTTTTGGTTTCACAACTTTGCGTTGCCTCACTTCCAAAGCCTCTTGGCTGGGCCCGGAAGGCAGTGGGAGAGCAATATTTCCTCTGGTCTCACCTCTTCCCACAGACAAGGATATGCTGGCTAGTTCCACCAGAAAAATAAGAGCCAGAGAATTTTGAAAATCAAAACTAGAATCATTTTCACTCTTACAAAGAGAACAAGGAAGAAAACACTACAAAAGACACCCTATGTGCTTCCTAAACCCAGGGCAGACTTCTCCTACATCCTCTGGATATGATGTTTCTCTTCCCCAAATGCACATTCATTGCAATTGAACTGGTCCAATGTAAACATAAACTCTTAGGATTTCTTTACATATCTCGTCCTGGCAGACTGTATAAACCTTGTGTGACTGTTGGAGGTCTATCACGCACATGGTACACGGGCTATGCTGTTTTCTGAGGCCAGTCTCCTTAAAAGGAAAGCTAGATGATGATCACACTTGAATCTTTCACCTATGCATTTTCCCTTTGCTCATATTATTCACCACCACCATCTTCCACGGCAAAAGGTAATCTCAAATTCAGTTGCAGAAACCAAAAAGAATGGAGACACAGAGAACAACTGCTCTGAAGGGTCATTCACCATGACGCACGTACAGGTCCCCCAGCTATTTGAGAGAGGGGTGTTCCCATGAGATGGTGAGTGTGAAGCAAAGGAGCTTTTCTTTTTTTCCATATAAATTTTATGTCCGTGGAAAAAATCACTCACCGATCCTAAAAATAACCTACCACATCACACCTCAGCCCTCCAATAACACTCCCAACATAGCAAAAACAGCAAAAGCAAAAACAGCAATGATATGATTGCTAATTTAATGAGGCGGCTGCCTGCCAGGGGGTATTTTCAGGGGTCAGTACTCCATGCTCTTTTAGGATGCCACTGAACAAGTGATGTATGATTAGTTCCAACTGTGATCATAAAAATATATGTAGATCTAGATATAGATTTATGTGACACACCCAGCGATGCTCAGGACTTTGTCTGAACTCTGTACTCAGGGATTGCTTTGGGCAGGGGTTGGAGGGACCATATGCGGTGCCCCATTGGGTCCACCTCTGGCAAGGCTAGTGCTTTCCCCACTGTACGATCACACATCTGTTGTAAAAGCAAAATGGACTAATACAGATCATAGTAAAGCAGGAGCTTCCTTTACAGAAAAAGCCCTACGTGCTATCTTCTGCCTCCCAACCCCTCCTGGTGAGTGCCACATGGGAGAACGTGTGCTTGGCATCAGAGGTTCACCACTTCTAAATCAATGTTTGTCTACTTCTGCCCAGTTCTTTCACCCTAATTAAACAATATTACAGAATTTGTAGCTACATTTTTCTTCCTTTTGATTGGTTGTAAAATCACTTGAAAAACATAAACCAATATCCAAGTTTCTGTTATAAAATCTCCTCTTGGGGTAATTTTGCACAGCAGGCCACATAGTCCTGTCTTTACTCTGCATCACACATGCAAAATGTAAAGGAAAAAAAATTTGTCATCCAGGACCAGAGTGATAGGACAATGGGTAAAATGTGTCCTTGTCTGCAGCCAACCTGGGTTTGATCCCCAGTATCTTATATGGTCCCCTGAGTCCTGCCAGGAGTGATCTCTTGAGCACAGAGCCAGGAGTAAGACCTGAGCACCTCTATATGTGGCCTCAATCTCCCCCCACTCCCCCAAAATAGAAAATAGTTTGTTATCCAAGTTACTGCAAAAACTTGGGGTGGGGTGAGTGTGGAGAGAGAGAGAGAGAGAGAGAGAGAGAGTGAGAGAGAGAGAGAGAGAGAGAGAGAGAGAGAGAGAGAGAGAGCAGGCGGTCAGAGAGAAGAAAAGTACCATAGAGGCAGGCTGGAGCAGGGGTGGGGGGTGGCCGTGGTGGCAGGATGGAAACTGGGGACATTGGTGGTGGGAAATGTCCACTGGTGAAGAAATGGGTATTGAAACATTCTCTGACTGAAACCCAATCATGAACAACTTTCTAACTGTGTATCTCATGGCGATTCAATAAAAATTATTCCAAGTTTTAAAAAATGACTTATCAGCTGTTAGAAAAGACAAAGTCATGAAATTTACATACAAGTGGTACTGCATGGAAAATATCATGTTAAGCGAAATGACTCAGAAAGAAAGGGACAGACATAGAAAGATTGCATTCATCTGGGGTACATAAAGTAACAAAATAGGACACTGACACCCAAGAATAGCCGAGATTAGTACCAGGAATTTTACTCCATGGCCTGGAGGCCAGCCACACATGCTAGGGGAAAAGGGAGCTCAGATAGAGAAGGGAACACCAAATAAAGGGTGTTGGGAGGATCCTCCCAGGATGAGAGAAGCATGCTGAGAGTAGACTATAGACCAAACATGATTGCCACTCAATGCCTCTCTTGTAAAACACAGTACCCAAAAGGAGAGAGAGAACAAGGGGGAATGCCTTGCCACAGAGGCAGGGTGGGATGGGGGGGTGGGGGGTGGGAGGGATACTGGGATCCGTGGTGGTGGGAAATGGGCACTGGTGGAGGGATGGGTATTTGATCATTGTATAATTGAAACCCAAGCACAAAAATCTGTAAGTCTACAACTGTACCTCACGATGTCTCACTAATAAAAATTAAAAAGAAATGACTTATCAATTCTAATAAGACTATTAAGACTACTCATGTTCACTGCAGCTTAGTTGATTTTCACTTCTCAGAATCAGTTCATAGGATAACACTTTTGCAAAAAGTGTCAGTTTTTATTAATCAATTAAAACTAGTTTGCTGAATAGTATATTTTCTCAAGCATGACTGTCAAAAGAAATTTGCTAAAATTGACTTCATCAAAACTATAACCTTAGAAAGCTTTATTAAGAATATTTAGCACTTGTAAAGCATTGTTATGAATCCAAGACTACTCCAGGTGGCTTACATATATGAACAATAAACATCACATTTACCTTATGAAGTGAATGCTATTACTCTCCTTATAGTAAATGAAGTAAATAGAGGAGCCAGAGCAATAGTTCAGCAGGTAAGATGCTTGCTCGCACATGGCCAACCCAGGTCTGATCCCCATCATCCTATATGGTCACCTGAGCTGCGCCAAGGATGATCCCTGATCACAGAGCCAGCCCTAAGCCCTGAAAACCACTGGGTGTGATCCAAAAACCAAAAAGAAGAAAAGTTATTATAAACATGGAGACATTGCTCACAGCAACAAGTTAATGAATACTAAGTAATCAGTACCAGAGGCAGGATTGAACTATGGCAAGTTCTTTAGTAGCTATTTCAACCACTTAGCACTCAAACCAACCAACTGTATTTCAGTTTTAATTTATTGCCTATCCCACAGATTAGACATGATCATATATCATATATATTTAATTATATTTAATGGTATATTTGTTCACATTTTTTTCTTGGGTCTAACTCTATCAGGAATATTTTGCCCATGTTATTTTAAAAATTCCCTGAGTATCTTTCAGAGAAAAACATTCCTAGTTTTTTTGCCAGAAAACACTTTACTAACCTTTCTTCTATTTTTTTTTTTTCATTTTTGAATCACTTTGAGATACACAGTCACAAAGCTGTTCTAGTCAGGTTTCAGTCATACAGTGTTCCAACAACCATCCCTCCACCAGAGCACATTACCCACCAATATCCCCAGTTTTTCTTCTGCCACACACCCCCACCAACCCCACCTATTTCTATGGCAGGCAGTTTCTCTCTCTCTCTCTCTCTCTCTCTCTCTCTCTCTCTCTCGCTCACTCGCTCGCTCTCTCTCTCCTTTTGGACATTATGGTTTGCAATACAGATACTGAGAGGTTATCATGTTTGTTTCTTTACCTATATTCATCGTGCAGTTTTTATTCAGAGTCATCATTTTCAACTATTTTTGTCTACTCTATATCTCAACTGCCTTCTCCCCCAGCATTTGAGACAGGTTTCCAACTGTTGACCAATCCTCCTGGCCCTTGTTTCTACTGTCCTTGGATGTTAGTCTCATATTAAGATTTTTTTTATATCCCACAAATAAGTGCAGTCACTCTATGTCTGTCTCTCTTCTTCTGACTCATTTTACTCAGCATGATACTCACTTTCCATGTCCATCCATTTGTAAACAAATTTCATAGTTTCATTTTCCCTAACAGCTACGTAGTATTCAATTATGTAGATGTACCACAGTTTCTTTAACCAGTCGTCTATTCCTCCTCTTGTTTTTACAGGATCCTTCTGGGGTGCTGGCAGCACTTGGAGTCTCTCTGGGAGAGACTTCGCACAGAGTTACAGACATCTGCAGACCTGGGAAATGCTGGGGAGCAAATTCTGGGCCTCATACAATGCAAAACATATATCCGTCTCTTCAGCTATTTCCCTACCTGGCCTCACGTTCTATGATTACAGCTTCCAGAATGGTGAAGTAAGACATCCGAAAATATACACCTCAAAAACACAAATATGATAGCATTCACAAGAATGAATGAAGGAAGGGAGGGAAGGAGGGGGGACAAAGGGAGGGAAAGGAAAGAAAGAAAGAAAGAAAGAAAGAAAGAAAGAAAGAAAGAAAGAAAGAAAGAAAGCTAACTTTTTCTAATACTGCAGAAATAAAAAAAAGTCAAAAACCTCTGTGTTTCTTCAAGAGAAACAGCTGACTGTACGATGAGTTAATCTTGTGGCATTTCAATTTTTCCTAATCCAATACACTCACTCTAGCACTTCCATATCATTGAAAGTGAATTATAGATGTTCTGAAAACTAGTACCTACTTGCGAGAGGCGGTATGAGTCAAAGCTCCCCAGAGGACCTTCTCCCCAAATTGTTACTATTTTACCTGTTTAACAGTTTGCAAAAAACTATCCTAACTGTTTCTCTTTCTTTGAGCCACTATACAAGAGTTCCCTTTGTGTGAGTAGGCCTTCTAACAGGGTATTTTTTGACACAATCAAAAATAAACAACATTGAAACTGCTTGAGGAAGCAATATCAAAACATAATGGTATTCATAAATCTTGAAAGGATGGGAGTGGAGAGATAGTACAAAGGCAGCACTTGCTAGCATGTAGCTATGACCACAGACACTAGTTAAATTCTCAGTACCACTAAAGTGTAGCCCCTGAGCACAAAGCTGGTATGGTCCCAAAAGAAAATAAAGCAGATGAATAAAACCTTTGGGAGGGGGGAGCAATGGCACAGCAGATAGGGCATTTGTTTTGCACATAGCCAGCTCAGGTTCTATTCTTGGCCCCCAATATGGTTCCCCAACCCCACAGAAATGATCCCTGAACATAGAGCTAGTAATAAACTCTGAGCACAGCAGTGTATAGCCCCCCAAACAAACAAAAAGAAAACAAATAAAAATCTTGAAAGGAAAATCTGAAAAAATGGTATTCAGAAGGAGTTTAAAACTTTTTCTCTTGTGGACTGGAGCAATAGTACAATGGGTAGGATGTTTGCCTTGCACACTGCCAACTCAGGTTCAATCCCTGGCACCCCATATGGTTCCCTGAGCACTTCCAGAAGTGACTCCTGAGAGCAGAGCCAGGAGTAAGCTCTGAGCACTGCAGGGTGCGGACCACCCGGAAAAAAAATTTGTGTGTGTGTTTCTGGGACTCTAGAATATCACAGACATATATTGGTCTGTGTGTAAACCTAGAACTGTGTGTATAACCAAGAAAATACTAGAAAAGGCCCTACACTCTCAACTCCCTGACTTCAAGTGCCAAGCAAGCAGGGTATGAACACTCATGCCTGTTTCAAAAGTACTTGTGAGAGCTTTGCAAGTATACCCAAACACATATGCTGAAATCCTCAGCATAGAGTGAGATAAGAGATAAAGGAAACCTCTGATCAATCAAAAGATGAACATGAAAACAACTGTCAGACTCTTCAGTGGCAATTCATGACAAAGAATTCAAAATTTATAGAATGATTCCAACAATGTCACTAAACAAATGTAAACTAAAATAGCAACATCAGCCTGGAAGGAGAAAATCTTATTTCCAGAATGCCATTATTCCATTATCTTAAATGTCCAGTTTCCAGTGAAAAATTGAAATATGTGGTGGCCCCAAAGAGGAATGTCATATACACAGGAGAATAAAGACTCAGAAGAGACAATCTTTGACAAAGTACACTTATTAGACTTCCTAGACAAAAGCACTGTCATCAATGATAAGGTAAAACAAAATGTGGGGTGGGAGCTGACTCAGAAAGCAGGGGCATAGACCTGGCACATACTGGATCAAAGTTCAAATCCTGGTACCACATGGCTCCCCAGAGTGTCACCGGGTGTGGTTCTGAAGCCCCCCAGACATCTCCAAGGTAGGCTCAGTCTGGTGGTCCCCAGCACTGTTGGGCCCAAGCAGCTCTGCAACCTTAGACCCGTAGACCCTATTGTTGAACCACTGGTCCTGGATGACTGTGTCCTGCAGGGGTGGGTCTTGGGTCCCCTTAATATTTAGGAGACCTCCCAATCAATTAAGAAAATAAAAATGAACCATGTTGAAAGAATTCAAGACAACTGGGAGAATAATTTTCACAAAATAGAATATGTTAGTAAGAATCCGGAAATTGTTTTTAGATGGAAGTTCTAGAATGAAAAGTCACAAAAACTATAATAAAACTGCACTGCACTTGAGAGCCTCGGCAGATGATTTAAACTGGCAGGAGAAACAATCAGTAGATGCACAGTAGATGTAATGTGGGAGTCCTAGTAGTGTTCAACAGCTGCCCTTGGTGGCACTGAGAGGGTTGCGATGTAAGAAGGAAAACAAAGGAGCAACTCTATCTCTGAATTGCTGTTACTGCATATAAAAATAAAAGGGACACATTAGTCTGTGTTTTATTTATGATGAGGTACGCATGTTTATCAAAGGAACTACGAATATATAAGTAGGATTTCTCTTAATACTGAAAGAATAAAACAGAATAAAAATATATGAAGATTAATCAGTGAAATTCTCCATATTAATAGGGCAAATATTAAACAAGGACAAATATTATGTATTCATCCAAACATATGCAGAAAAATCATTTGAAAAACTTCAAATACATTTTATTCATCAATCAATCACTGTCACTGTCACTGTCCTCCCGTTTTTCATCGATTTTGCTCGAGCGGGCCCAGTAACTTCTCCACTGTGACAATTGTTACTGTGTTTGGCATATCAAATACGTCTCGCGTAGCTTGCCAGGCTTTGCCGTGCAGGTGAGATACTCTCGGTAGCTTACCGGGCTCTCTGAGAGGGGTGGAGGAATCCATCTCAGGTCGGCCATGCTGGCCGCTTGCAAGGCAAATGTGCTACCCGCTGTGCTATCACTCCAGCCCATCAATCAATAAACCAGGAAAAGAAATGTATTTTTCTAATCCTAGCTAAAGTTTACAAGTTCTCTTCTCAGCTTCTCTTTCTCCTCCTCTATAAGGGGCTGGAGCGATAGCACAGTGGATAGGGCATTTGCCTTGCACGGGGCTGACCTGGGTTCGATTCCTCCATCCCTCTCGAGAGCCCGGCAAGCTACCGAGAGTATCCCATCTGGACAGCAGAGCTTGGCAAGCTACCCATGGCATATTCGAAATGCCAAAAACAGTAACATTCAGTCTCACAATGGAGACATTACTGGTGCCCACTCGAGCAAATAGATGAACAACAGGACGACAATATTACAGAGCAGTGCAGATAAACTTTATCCCCACAAACAAAATCCACAGCAAACATCATATTTAATGGTGAAGGATTGAAAGTTTTCTCCCAAGTTTGTTTTCAGGGACAAACATGGCTGGCTTCTCTCACCATTCTTAATTATCACTGGAGTGGCAAATGTGGGGACATTGGGCTGCAAGTACATATGAGGTCCTGAAAATCATGTGCCCTGACCCAAATACATTGCAGGTCCTACTACACTCTTGTTGAGTTTCCCAGAGTCCACCTGGCTGTATGGTATGGCCTGGGAAAGATGTTACAAATATCCAAATAGTTTTAGGCAGAAAAACCTTCTCTGCCCCTAGGTTCTACACAGCAATTAGGCAAGAAAAGAGAATGAAAAGACATCCAGATTGGATGACAGGGGCTGGAGCGATATCACAGTGGGTAGAGCGGATTAATAGAGAAATTCTTGTGTATAGAAAACCAAAAAACAAAACACATACACGTACAGAACTATAAGTTCAGCAAGATTCTAAGACACAAGGTCAATATAATCAATTGTATTTCCATACACCATTAATGAAAAATCCAAAGATAAAATCACAGTCACTGTCCTCCCGTTATTCATCGATTTGCTCTAGTGGTCCCAATAACATTGTGAGACTCGTTGTTACTGTGTTTGGCATATCGAATACATCACGGGTTGCTAACCAAGCTTTGCTCTGCCGGCGAGATACTCTCCGTAGCTTGCCAGGCTCTCCGAGAGGGGCGGAGGAATCGAAGGCAGAGAAATCAAACTCTGGTCAGCCCGGTCCGCCACGTGCAAGGCGAACACCCTACCCGCTGTGCTATCGCTCCAGCCCAAGATGAAATCAAGAAAATATTTTTGGGGGTTTTTTGTTTGTTTTTTTGGGGGGGTCACACCCAGTGATTCACAGAGGTTACTTCTGGCTCTGCACTCAGGAATTACTCCTGGCGGTGCTCAGGGGACCATACATGGGATGCTGGGAATCCAATTGGGGTTGGCCAAGTGCAAAGCAAACACCCTACCCGCTGGCTATCGCACCAGCCCCGAAAACATTTTTTCTTAACATGAACAAAGAGCTTTGATTAATGAAGGAATAATAAGATATTATAACCAAGTCAAAGAAGAATATAGCAACTGGACTTCAGAAATGCTGAAATTAGCCTACTAATGCTTGATCATTCACATAACAATAGTAATGGTTGTTGTGACCTCTTTCATGTAACAGTAATCAATTTGTCTTTCCTAATTGGGCCATATTTATTAGCACTTATGTAATTTTTGTTATCTTATATTTTTAAATAAATCTTTCACTTAGCATAAACCCCTCAAGTTCTACCTATTTCATCCTAAGATGGCTAAGAGGTTTTTTTTATCTTTTTTTGGTCATACCTGGTGATGCACAGGGGTTACTCTTGGCTCTGCACTCACGATTTACACCTGGTGGTGCTCGGGGGACCACATGAAATGCTGGGAATCGACTGCAAGGCAAATGCCCTATCGGCTGTGCTATTGCTCCAGCCCCTAAGAGTTTATTTTTTAAATAAGTAATATTCTTTTTCCGGTTGGTTGGTTTTTTTTTTTTTGGCGGCTCACATTCAGCAATTCTCAGGGTTACTGCTGATTTCTGCACTCAAGGATCACTCCTGGTGGGCTTGGAGGACCAAGTGTGGTACCAGGAATCCAATGGACAATTTAGGCCACTCTCAGACCCCAAAATAGTATTGTTTTAAGATTAACATTCTGCTGAGTATATAGACCACAGCTTATTTATCCAGTCATCTATTTATGGACATTGAGGTTAGTTCATGCATTGGTTATTGTGAACAATGATACTATGAGTATAGAGGTGCACATATTCTTTCAAAATAGCATTTTCTTGCCTTCCTTCCTTCTTCCTTCCTTTCTTTTCTTTTCTTTTACTTTTTTCCCTTTTGGGTCACACCCAGCAATGTTCAGAGATTATTCCTGGCTCTGCACTCAGGAGTCACTCCTGGCAGTACTCCTCTGTAGGGGACCGTATGGGATGCCAGGGATCAAACCCCAGTGGGCCAGCTGCTTGCAAGGCAAGTGCCCTATCTCCTGTACTATTGCTCCAGTCCCTCAAAATGGCTTTTTCAAAGGCTTTGCAGAAATACCTAGGAATGATATTGCTGGATCATATAAAATTTGCACTTTTATTGGGCGGGGGGGGGAGCATACATGTTGGTTCTCAGGTCTTACTCCTGGTTCTGCACTCAGGGATCACTCCTGTTGTGCTCAGGGGACCATATGACGTGCTTAGAATCAAATCCAGATTGACCATGTGCAAAGTAAGCATCCTACCCACTGTACTATCACTTCAGTTTCTCCAATTATATTTTTAAGGGTATTTTAAAAATATCCTTATTTTTGAAGGTTCTCTACTGCTTTCTCTCGCTTCATTTTCTAGTGATCCCATAACTCTCATGTTTACCCTCTTAATGGAGCTTGATATTTCTTACAGACTTTTTTTTGGTAAGCCTCATTTATTTATTCCTATTTGAGTCATTGGTATATTTTTTTCCATTTCTGAAAATCATATTCTTTCTTGTGAGATTGAGACTATTTGCTATGATTTCATGTTAGATTAAATTTGATTCCCTGTGCTCTTCAAAGCCAATATTTCTGTTTGGAATTCTTAATTATGTTAATCTTTCTTGTATATCACTTATACTCTCGTGACTACTTTTTAATATCTTATATTCGCTGCTCTGTGTTTAGTTGCCATTCTCTAAGTTCATTGATGTTTTTATGATAGCTCTTCTCCATTATTTGTTATTTTCCCCAATTCTGTGCTTTTAAGTTTATCTCTGGAGACTTGTCATTTTCTGAGAATTCTATCTTACTTTTGCAATTTGTTTTTTCTTTCTTGCCAAAGAAAAAAATTGTTATCAGAATTGTTGTGCTTTGGCATCTGGGTTAGCTTTATTGGGTTTTCTGCAGGTAAAGTCTTGACTTAAGTTTGGGATTCTCCTTTACTTCTCTAGTCTCGATGGCAAGGGAGATGATTTCCGGTGATGAGATCAAACACCCCAAGAAACAGTGCTGCAAGTGCTGAGTAGGGGGGAAGCAGCCTGGAGGAAAAGTCCCACATTGCCTGCCCTTCAGCCTCTGTAGCCAATCCTGACCTCTTTTTCTGTCAACTATTGAGTTCAGTTTCTTTTTTTTTTTTTTTTTTTTCTTTTTTATTAGTGAAACGACATGAGGTACAGTTGTAGATTTACAAATTTTTGTGCTTGGATCTCGGTCATACCCCGATCAAATACCCATCCCTCCACCAGTGCCCATTTTCCACCACCAGGATAATATCCCTCCCCCCCCATCCTCCCATCCCCCCATCCCCCCCTGCCACTGTGGCAGGGCATTCCCCCCTGTTCTCTCTCTCCTCCTGGGCGCTGTGAACTCTTTCAACCTGCATCTCCCAGGAGGGGAGATGCAGGTTGAAAGAGTTCAGTTTCTGACTCTGGGCTGCATCTGTCCAGCCTCACTATTCCCTGAGGAGGGCTGAAAGGGCTCCGCTGCTCCAACTGTTCCTGGAGAAAAACAACATGATCCAATGTTTGTGAGTGTGTGTGTGTGTATGTGTGTGTGTGTGTGTGTGTGTGAATGTGTGTGTGTGTTGGGCAAGAGGAGGAGTCTCCAAGATTCTAATTGCCAGCAGGTCAGCCTTTCACCTATGAGTGAAAGAGAAATCATTATTTCTGTGGTAGTGTCCCCCTTGCCTCGCCAGATCTGCATAGTGAGTACTTGGCTGCTTGAAGATCCTTTCACTGATGATCCCTCTCTGATTTCCTTCCATATCTCAGGCTGTGAGCTCGTGAGGCTTTCTCTAAGGCATGTAGTTGATTTCTGGTTGTGCTTTTGCAGGGAGCTTTGGTAGCTGGCATCTATTCCAACTTTTTCCATGAGGTCCAAAATTCAATCAAGAAAAAAATTTACATTTTAAGAGTATTAAAGATAAATTCAGCAAAATAACTGTCACATTTGCACAATAAAGACTGAAAAACATTGTTTTAAAATTTTAAGTGTATAAATGCTAAGTTAATTTAAATGTGTGGAAATAAATTTTAGGTACTGATTGAAAGACAATATTATATAGGAGAAAATATGCCCCCAACCTTATCTGAAGAGTCCATATGTATCTTTAAGGTTACTTTTCAGAAGAATTTTGAAGAACTATTATAAAGAAATACTGGGGGGGATAGGTGTAGCTAAAAACAAAAAATCTTGAAAAAGAACACTCAGAACTCACATATCTCCACTTAAAAATTTACAATAAAGTCACACTAATCAAAATAGTAAGGTATCTATGTAAGGATCAAATGTAGATAATATAATAAAACTGAAATTCCAGAAATAGATCTTTACATTCACTTCATTTTTAACTGGAGTGCCAGGATAACTAAGTGCAAACAACTAGGTGCTCACATGGCAGAGGAACAAAGGTAAATTCTGGCTTTATTCTATAAGCCAGAATTGATTCTTAGAGGATGATACTTCTAAACATGAAAGCTAAAACTCTTACAATAAAACATAGTAAAGTTTGGGTCAGAGAGATAGTACAGTAGGGGGGATCTATGCCTTGCACAGGGCTGACCCATGTTCATGATCCCTAACATCCCATATGGCTCCCTGAGTACCACCAGGAACGATCCTGAGCCAGGAGTAAACCCTGAGTAGAGCTGGGTATAGCCCAAAGACTTAAACAAAAAAAAAACAGCATGACTTTGCATTAGTCAAAGTTTCTTAAGGATGACCCAAAAAAGATAAGAAATAAAAGGAAGAAAGAAGTTGGACTTCATCTGAAATAAAAACATTAGGGTTCCTTTTTGTTTTATTTTAACTTTAGTCATGCCTGGCAATAGTCACAGGTCATTCCTGGCATGGCACTTGAGGGCCACTCTTGAGGGACCCAGGATGAACTCAGAACCCCTACAATAAGAGCAAACTGTCCAGCCCTTTGGACCACCTCTAAAATTTAGGTGTGTCAAAGGACAACATCCAAAATTTAAAAATAACTCAGAATTGCAGATAACATATGTAAATTACATATCTGGTATGGAATTCATAACTAAAATGTATGAAGAACAGTTATAACTCATTAATAATATGATAACCGAATTTTAAAGTGAGTAAAGGGTCTGAATTGATAATTCCTCAAAGATTATATACAAATGGCTAACAAGCAGATAAAAGGATGCTCACGGTATCAATCACCAATTATAAATCTAAACTATCACAGGATACCTTGTTATGTGCTCTGGGAAGACTATACCCAAATAGACAGACAGTAAAACTCATGGAAAAATTGGTTTCTTAAACATTGTCTGTAAGAATGCAAAATGGTATTACTGCTTTGAAAAAGTTTGGCATGTCCTCAAACTATTATAAAGACAATCTCACTATTATGCCAAATAATTTTATTCTCAGTTATATACCAAAAGAATTGAAAAACATGTGTTCATACATGAATTAAATGTAAAGATTCATGGCATCTGTTGAAAGTAGACCATAGACCGAACATGATTGCCACTCAATTCCTCTTTTGCAGACCACAACACCCAAAAGGAGAGAGAGAACAAAAGGGAATGCCCTGCCACAGAGGCCGGGTGGGATGGGGGGATGGGGGGGTGGGAGGGATACTGGGACCCATGGTGGTGGGAAATGGGCACTGGTGGAGGGATGGGTATTTGATCATTGTATAATCGAAACCCAAGCACAAAAATTTGTAAGTCTACAACTGTACCTCATGGTGTTTCACTAATAAAAATTTAAAAAATATATTCATGGCATCAACCTTTATAATATTTAGAACATGAAAGCAACCCACATCCTTCCATTTAGGAAAGAATAAAAAACAGGTAGTATGAGTAGACCCCATTTTTAGAAAGTCCAGCCGTTTGCATCATGCTACTTCAAATTTTACAAAAGACATCTCCAGTTTCTATTTTGGCTAATCAAAAAAAAAAAACCAAAGAAGATTTTGACTTTTACAACAAAGGGAAAAACCCAGGACCAAAGAGATATTACAGAGGCTGCAGAGCTTGCTTTGCACACAGCAGACCTCAGCTCAATTCCCCACAATGGATAAGAGTCCCTCAGTCTTGTCAGGAGTGATCCCTAAGCACAGAGACAGGAATGGCCTGAGGTACCACTACATGTGATCCTGCCCTGCCTTCCCCCCAAAGGGCAAAAGATTTAATGTGCATTTGATGTTTGGTTTGTACCAGTCATTCCAGAGGGCACACATACCATGAGCAGTGAGAACAAGTCATTTTCCCAGGAACGACTATATACCAGCAGTATAGTTTTCCTGCAGTTGCTACTTTAACTATTTGTTAGTGTTACCTTAGCTTCCATATGTTATTAGATAAAATTAATGAAAATTGCTTCTTGGATCTACTCTGTTTTGAGTTGGAGAAGACTTCATGAGACCCTCTACATTTAGATAGGGTGGGGGAGGAAATCTGTGCACACACACATATGTATAATTAAAATATTATTCAGCAGTAAAAATGCATTAAGTATAATATTTGCCACAACAAAGACAAAACTTTTCCTAATTGACAGAAGTCAAACATGAAAGACCATATGTTGTATGATTGTATCTATCGGAAATGTGAGAAGAGGCAAACCCATAGAAACCAAAAGTGGTTTCCTGGTCACCAGGGACTGACTGGAGAGGAAAATGGGGAATGGCTGATAATAGGTCTGGATTTCTTTGGGCAGTGATAAAAATATTTCAGAGTTAGATAGTGGTCATGGTTACACAACCTTATGAGTAAAAACTTGAAAAATCTACCTTTCTTTACTTCAAACTGGCGGATGTTATTCAGTGACTTTAATGAAGTCATTATTTAAAATTCCCCAATCATCAATAATGCTTTCCTGAGGACATCTTTCATAATCAGTATCAAAAAATTTTCCTAACTAAGATCATAAATTTGTTCACTTACATTCTCTTCTGGTAACTTTGTTATTTTTCTTTTCATAGTTGAATCCACAAACTCTCTAGTATTGATCTATATATATGTAAATACAGGTGTTTCCAGGGCCCATATCTAGAGACTCACACTTGAGAGACAGGTGCTTTACAACTGAGTCACATCCACAGCTGATATTAATATTTTTATAAGGAAGGACTCAGGCTCCATAATTTTAACATGAACTGACTGGAGAGGAAAATGGGGAGTGACTGATAACGGGTCAGGATTTCTTTGGGCAGTGATTCATTTTGCAGAGTTAGGTAGTGGTTATTTCTTTGTCCCAGTCTCATTTATGAAAGGGAACATTCTTTCCAACTCCATAACATATCACTTTTGTTACTACCAAGTGTCTACATATACCTGCTTTTGTGACTGGATAGTCTGTTCTCTGCCATTGCCTTGTTTTGTTAATGCTTCTTCAATATCATACTGTTTTGATTATGATATCTTTTTAACTAGTCTTGCAATATGGTAGATAATATGCTTTTGCTTTTATCTTTGCTAGAGAATATCTTGGTTTTTTTTTAAAATTTTCACATTTATTATAGACAAAGTCCCTAATTTTTTTTCATTGTAACCATAACCTCTATAGATCATTTGGGGAGAATTGATGCTTTTATAATGTCTTTGAAATTAGAAGGGTCAGATTTTTATCTTCTTACAAGCTAATAAGTCAGTCAGAAGATACAAAGCCGCTAGAAGAGAGACAAAGAAATTTACTATTCACAGGACAGCGTAACAGCCTGAACATAGAAATTTTGGTTTTGTTTCTATTTTTTTTTTTGCCAATTATCTATATTTCAGCTCGCACAACAGTGTGAATAAGGCCAATCCAACGCCTAACAGATTGCATTATAAGAAAGGGACTCCGACTTGATGGAGTCCAAATCTTCTATAAAAGAAGTAAGCAAACCTGTCCTTTGCTATACAAATATCTTAAGACAAATGATCTACTCTGTCCCTATATGAGTAGAAATATGAGCAGCCCGTGGAAAGATGGTCTCCTACTTAGTTTTTTCTCTATAAGAGTCTGTGATAAATTATGCTATGGCTTCTCTAAGTGTGCGGGGGGCAGGGGGGGAGTATGTTTGCAATGCTATTTGAGTTGTAATAATAATTAGATTCTTTAGTATTTATATGACATTCAGAATTTTTATTCTTATCTCAATGTTTTGAAATTGTAGTTTTATTTAACAAATTGGACATTTTGTTTAAAATTTCAAAACCTTGTCATCACAATCTTTTATAATATATTCTTATAGTATGTAAATACCTGTAGGGTTTAAGATATTTCCATTTTTTAAATTACTTCTTTGGTTGCTTGTAATTCTTTAAAAGTATTATTGCCCTAATTTTATCAATTTATTCATTTTCATTAGGAATCAAATTTTTATTTTGTTATTCCTTTCTATTTTATTTTACTTTGTTGTTTCTTTGGGGGGCCACATCTGACTATGCTCAGAGCTCACTCCTGGCTCTACTCTCAGAGATCACTCCTGGCAGGCTTTGGAGACCTTGTGGGCTGCCTCAGATCTCACCCTGGCCGGCTATGTGTAAATCAAGCACCCTACCCACAGTACTGTCTCTCTGGTCCCTCTACTTAATTTTTTTCTATGTTAATTCCTGTGCTTATATTGATTATATCTTCCTTTTACTTTCTTGGGATTTTTAAAATTATATTTTATCTTTAAAATAATTTTTAATCTATTGTTCTCTTTTTTCTCATGATAATTGCGTATTGAACTCCATTTTTCCCTAACACGTATTCATGTAAGCTTACAAATTTTTCATGAGTATATTTTTAAATCACAAACTACAATTTTCATATGTAATATTTTCATTAAATTTTAGTTTAAAACATTTTCAAAGTTCTTCTATTTCTTCTGTAGCATTTTTTGTGGAAGTTTATTTCTCAATTTCCAAATATACATCAATGTTCCAATCTCATTTTGTTACTTTCTTTAGATTCAACAGAATAAACATTTTGCATAAATCAGTAACTTGACATACCTTAAGATTTGCTTTCTTATTCTGCTGGTAGCAATTTTTATAAACATTCTTTTTGTGTTTGAAAATGATGAATAGTCCGCTGTTACCAAACCTTGATATTCTGTATTTGACAATGAGATTGTCTGGTTAATTATGTTGAGATCTCTGTATTGTAACTGAATATATCTCTTGTTCTTTTGTTTCTTTCATCTTTTCTTTCATTCTTTTCACAAACCCTGTGTCCAGGGCTGCTAACTGAATTTCCTTTGTTTGCTAGACTAGGGAGATGTGTACAAATATCCCATTGTACTTGCAAACTTACATCCTTGGCTTCTATTTTACGTGTTTTAAAGCTATTTTGTTAGGTCTATATATTTAGAAACAAATTACATTAGTGAATTGGGTTATTTATAAAAATAGGGGTTTTTTAAATAAAATCTGTTTTATAAAACCTGTTTCTCTCTATACCCAGTAGTGCATTTTGACTCAAAATCTATTTAAAGAGGCTATAGCAACAGCAGGTAGGGTGTTTGCCTTGCACACAACTGACCCAGATTCAATCCCCAACACCCCATAAGGTCCCCCAAGCCTGCCAGGATTGAGCCCTGAGTACAGAGCTAGAAGTAAGCTCTGAACACAGCCAGGTGTAGCCCCAAACAAAATTTTTTAAACCTATTTTGATATTAATGTTGCTGGTATTATTATTACTATTTACATGTTCTTTCTCTTTTCTTTGTTTGGTTTTGGCACTGGAATAAAACCTGGCTTGGCCACAAGCAAGGCAAGTGCCCTACACATTGTCCCATCTCTTTGACCCTCTGCTGCTTTTATTTTTTTTTTAAATTATATGTCTTACCTCTAATTTTTTTCTTCTTTTTTTACTGATTTCTGTGGATTGTATTTGTAAACCATACTGTATGTTTACAGGTTCATTTCAGGTGCATGAAAATGAGCAATCTGGAATCATTTTCATGTAGATTTAGGAACTGATGTGATTCAAAGTTGAGCTGTAGTTCTTGAAAAGAACCTGGTACCTGCCATTTGTCTTAGAACAAATAAGGATACCTTACCTCAGGAGTCAGTTCTCAAGTTTGCTGCTCAAAGCTAGAGAGGGTCCCAAAGTCCCCTGCCAAATGCTGACCTTGGCAACCGTTGGCTCAAGCTACAAAGGCTGACAAAACCTCTGGCCTTGTCTGAACAGCCTTTGATGCTATGAAAGGAACCTCTCAGCTTCTCAGAGATGACCCCTATCTCCCCCTTTAAAACAGAAAAAATTATTACTGCTTTGTAGTAAAGTTTGAAGTTAGGGAGGTTGATTCCTCCAATTTTCTTTTTCCATTAGCTTGAGCTATTCGTGGGGGCTTATTATTCCAAATGAATTTTAGGAGTGTTTGCTCCATTTCCTTGAAGAATATCTTGGGTATCATTATAGGGATCGCATTGAATTTGTACAATGCTTTGAGAAGTATTGCCATTTTGACAATGTTAATTCTCCAGATCCATGAGCAGGGGATATCTATCCGTTTCCTCGTGTTCTCTTTTATTTCCTGTAGTAGCATTTTGTAGTTTTCTTTGTATAGGTCATTTACTTCCTTAGTTAAGCTGATTCCTAGGTACTTGATTTTCTGGTGTACAATTGTGAACTGGATTGTTTTATTCATGTCACTTTCTTCTCTCTCAATATTTGCGTATAGGAAAGCCATGGACTTTTGGGTATTGATTTTATAGCTTGCAACTTTACTATAAAAGTCTATTGTTTCTAGGAGTTTCTTGGTAGAGGTATTAGGGTTCTCTAAGTATAGTATCATATCATCTGCAAATAGTGAGAGCTTGATTTCTTCCTTTCCTACCTGAATTGCCTTAATATCTTTTTCTTGCCTAATTGCTATTGCAAGTTCTTCCAGTACTATATTGAACAGCAGTGGAGAGAATGGGCATCCTTGTCTAGTCCTTGATCTTAGAGGGAAGGCTCTCAGTTTTTCCCCATTGAGGATGATTCTTGCTGTAGGCTTGTAGTAGATGGCTTTAACTATGTTGAGGAAAGTCCCCTCTATACCCATTTTGGCTAGGGTTTTCATCATAAACGGGTGCTAGATCTTGTCAAATGCTTTCTCTGCATCTATTGATATGGTCATATGATTTTTACCTTTTCTTTTGTTGATATGATGGATTATGTCGATTGATTTCTGAACGTCAAACCATCCTTGCATCCCTGGGATGAATCCTACTTGGTCATGCTGTATGATCTTTTTGATGAGTAGTTGGATTCTGTTTGCTAGTAGTTTGTTGAGGATCTTCGCGTCTGTGTTCATCAGGGATATCAGCCTGTAATTCTCTTTCTTCGTGGTATCTCTGTCTGTTTTTGGTATCAGGGTAATATTTGCTTCGTAGAACTGTTCGGAAGTGTTTTTGATATTTCAATTTCGTGGAAAAGCTTAAAGAGGATTGGGAGTAAGTCCTCTTTAAAGATTTGGAAGAATTCACTAGTAAATCCATCCGGCCAGGACTTTTGTGCTTGGGGAGACTTTTTATTACCATTTAAATTTCCTTGATGGTGATAGGTCTGTTCAGGTACTCCAGGTCTTCTTGGTTCAGCCTTGGAAGTCTGTAGGAGTCTAGAAATTTATCCATTTCCTCGAGGTTTTGATGTTCCGTGGCATAAAGCTTCTCAAAGTACTTTCTGAGGATCCTTTAATCTGAATGGCAAAAAAACACATGAGAAAATGCTCTACATCATTAATCATCAGGGAGATACAGATCAAAACCACAATGAGATACCATCTCACACCTCAGAGACTGGCCCACATCCAAAAGAACAAAAGCAACCCGTGCTGGCGCAGATGTGGCGAGAAAGGGACACTCCTTCACTGTGGTGGGAATGCCAACTGGTTCAGCCCTTTTGGAAAACAATATGGACCATTCTCAAGAAATTAGAAATTGAGCTCCCATTTGACCCAGCAGTACCACTCCTGGGAATATATCCCAGAGAGGCAAAAATATATCCCAGAGAGGCAAAAAAAAAAAAGATGTCGAAGTGACATCTGCAATTGTTTGTTCATTGCAGCACTCTTTACAATAGCCAGAATCTGGAAAAAACCTGAGTGCCCAAGAACAGATGACTGGTTAAAGAAATTTTGGTACATTTACACAATGGAGTACTATGTAGCTGTTAGAAAAGATGAAGTCATGAAATTTACATACAAGTGGTACCACATGGAAAGTATCATGCTAAGCGAAATGAGTCAGAAAGAGAGGGATAGACATAAAAAGATTGCATTCATCTGGGGGACATAAAGTAAAAAGATAGGAGATTAATACACAAGAATAGCCGAGATCAGTACCAGGAGGATTACTCCATGGCTTAGAGGCCAGCCAGGCATTCTAGGGGAAAGAGCAGCTCAGATAGAGAAGGGAGCACCAAATAAAGGGTGTTTGGAGGATCCTCCCAGGAGGGGAGATGCATGTTGAAAGTAGACTATGGACTGAACATGATTGCCACTCAATGCCTCTTTTGCAGACCACAACACCCAAAAGGAGAGAGAGAACAAAAGGGAATGCCCTGCCACAGAGGCAGGGTGGGATGGGGGATGGGTGTGGGAGGGATACTGGGATCCATGGTGGTGGAAAATGGGCACTGGTGGAGGGATGGGGACTTGATCATTGTATAATCGAAATCCAAGCACAAAAATTTGTAAATCTACAACTGTACTCATGGTGTTTCACAAAAAAAAATTGCTTTTAAGGAAAATGTACCCTTAAATTCAAATGGAAACACAGGCTGTGTCCTGGGCTTCCCTTCAAGCCCCACCTCCCACCTAACTTACTTTTTGGTCTCTTGCTTGTGCTACAAAAAAAATGCATTTTATTTTAATTTCTTTGCAGCAAAATGAAACTTCTAGATAACCTATTCTTCTATTATCAGAAGCCTCAATTGTGCTTTTTTTTTTTTAAACAAGTTAGTTTCCCTGCCTCTGTGCTCAGGGGTCGTTCCTGGCCAGGCGTAAGGGAGCAGACATGGTGCTGAGGCACACACAACTGTGCTGTTTTTAAGGCTCCATAAAGCCATTTTTCCAGTTTTTTAGTGCACAGTTAAGGGGAGTTAAGTATGTTCACAGTGTGTGACCATCACCACTTTCCATCTCCAGGGCATTTTCACTTTGCCAAATTTGAACAGTGTTTCCCAAAGTAGAAGCGACACCTTGGGATTGCTGGAATGATCCCATGATGAGCTGCAACTGGGAGTTGCTTCCTGTTTGTTTGCTTCAACAGGATAGATTTTCAGGTGGGGGTTCCTGAACCATGCCTTTTTCTGAAAAGGAGGTGATAGGCCAAAACACGTTTGGGGACCTCACCTCTACTCTAGCCACTGGCAGCCATCGTTTTCTGTCTGAAAAATTGGACTGATGTGGATACCTTTTCTAAGTGGTATTATACAGAAATTGGGGTTTTGGTTGACTTTTGGTTTTGTTTTGTTCTGTTTTGTTTTGAGGAAGGAGGAACACCTGGCAATGCTCAGGGGTTACTCCTGGTTCTGTGTTCAGAAATTACTCCTGGACGTGCTTGGGGAACCATATGAAGTTCAAGGGATCGAACCTGGGTCAGCCAAGTGCAAGGCAAGCGTCTTTCCCTCTGTACTATTACCCCAGTCGTGATATTGTTTTTTTTTCTGACTGGCTAATTTCACTTACCAGGTTTTTAAGATTCAGGGGCTGGAGCAATACTACAGTGGCTAAGATGATTGCCTTGCATGCAGCTAACCCAAGTTCCATCTCTGACACCTCATATGATCCTCAAGTCCACCAAGATTGTTCCCTGAGTGCAAAGCCAGGAGTAAACCCAGAGCACAGCTGGGTGTAAAAGCGCCCACCAAAAAAAAAAAAAAAAAAGAAAAAACCATCCAGATGTAACATGTTAATATTTCCTTTCCTTTTAAGGTTAAATAATACTATCTTGTTGTATATACTGTATATAATGGGCTGGAATGATAGCACAGTGGGTAAGGCATTTGCCTTGCATGCAGCCAGCCCCAGTTCAATCCCTCCGCCCCTTTTGGAGAGCCCAGCAAGCTACCAAGAGTATCCCACCCCCATGGCAAAGCCTGGCAAGCTACCCGTGACATATTCGATATGCCAAAAACAGGAACAACAAGTCTCACAATGGAGATTTTACGGGGCCTGCTCAAGCAAATTGATGAACAACAAGGAGGACAGTGCTACAGTGCTACTGTGTACAATATATACTGTAATATGTCTATGCTACATTTCACCTATCCATTCATCTGTCGACATACATGTGAACTGCTTTCATCTTTCCACTAATTGTGAGTCAGTGCTGCCCTGAATGTGGGTGTCTATGTATCTGCTCAGTTTCCTCTTTTCCATTCTGTTCGGGACATTTCCAAGAGTGGAATCAGATCCTATAGAAGTTAGTCCTATTGTTTTCTATACTGGCTACTCCCATTTTCCATTCCCACTATCATTGCACAGAGACTCCTGTTTTTCCACATCATTGCCAACGCCCATATGCTTTTTAAAATTATTATTATTATTCATAATAACATCCCAAATGTGCCCCAAACTGAATTTTTAGTGTTAGGATTTCATTTTTAGGGATCATGTTTTCACTGTTGTTGTTCCAAATTTTTATTTTGTTTTATTTAACAGGTTGAATACAACTATTTGTTAATCTGAATGATGTCATTCTGAATCTGAAATGTTTCCATATCTGTTTCAATTTTTGTCTCCACTGCTACTTACTCACTACTGGTCTTCTTTCATGTGTCTATTAATTAGTTAATTTCTTTATTTATAGAGGCCCCTCTGGAAAGATATGGCCCTGTAGTGCTGGTGGACTACCAAACTATGTGGTACCAGGGATTGAACTCAGGGATTCATGCATGCTGCTGATGTGCTCTACACTTGAACTTTTCCACAGCTATTTATGTGTTAATTTAAATTTATTACAATTTGTTCCCCTACATTCACCGGTACTGTTCAAATCCCAGTAGTAACCTCTTCCAGGCTAAGATTTGTGTTTGCTTCTGAAAACATCTAAAAAAAACTTCTCATCAGAAACAGCTTTGCATTCCATTTTAGTTTAAGGATGTTTAGGCCCACAAGTAATATGAACATGTACTGGAATATAGGAGGGGTCTGTAGGATAACATTGGTTTGTCCTTTCTGCCTAGCCGTAGGGAGCTTAGGTTTATTGGGTTACTCCCATCACAGTGTTTCCATTCCTCGGTGTTTATTTGTATCTTCTTTCTTTGTGCTCTGTTAACTTGTGAGAATTGTTTTTCTTTTCTCCTTAAGTCCTTTCATAGTTAATTCAGAGCAATGTCCTTTTTGTATGGACACAAGAAGACAGTTAGTGCTATGCTTTTGTAACCTGGGAGTTAATTGACTCTGAATGATATTTTCCTCCTGGAAATCTGCTCTCTCAACTTAAGCCTCAGCTGCCCTTACTTCCTAGCACCCCCAAAAGCAGCCAGCCGATGAGGGACTGGATGGAACCAGGGCAAGCAGTAGCTATGTGCTACCTTGGCATAGAAATGGGCCTGGCCAAAGTGCCATAATGCTTAACTGTAAGTTAAGAGCATGGTCAGGGACAAATTCTGTCATGATCCAAAAAGTAATAACTAGATTCGGAATCTGCTGGATTAGGAAAGATTAACCTGGTCTGAGCACTGTAGTCTGAGTCTATGGCAAGGTGTTCCCAGGAGAGCTGCCCTACAAGCCTCTTACTGTGTCCATACAAAAATAACTAATATTAAGAAGTAGAATTAAGACATTAATTAAGATGTTAATTAAGGTATTGGACTAAGGAGAAGAGGAACACCCCTAGGTGTTATTTGCACCTTGAGCCTGATGGGCAGTCAGGAAGGGCTTTCTTATGTTGATTTTGCTACCAGACTGGGTGTAGCATCAGCCTAGGGTGCTGGGGCTGGAGAGATGGGAGAATTGGAGGGAGAGAGAGAGAGAGAAAGAGAGAGAGAGAGAGAGAGAGAGAGAGAGAGAGAGAGAGAGAGAGCAGGGCAGCAAGATGGAGCACAGAGAGATGAGCAGGAGAGACTGGAGGAGATGGGAGTGAGGGGCAGTGTGAAACTAGAATGGGGGGCTCAGAGAGACTAGAACAGGAGCCTGGGGAAAATGGAAGAAATGGCAACTGATCAATCAACTGGCTTGGCCCTCGTTTTCTCCTCTGTCTGCCCCATGGCCTAGGCCGCCCTGGGTAGGGGAGCAGTCTGAGACCACCCAACCTGGATGGCGAGGGGGAGATCCATCGGGGCCTCTCCTGGCCATCCCAGAAATTATATAGGAGTCAGAGGGAGGTTTCAAATGCTCAGCTGAGGCTTTTACCTCTCCAGCAAAAGGTACAAAGAAGACAGCCGTTGTTTTCTGCTATGTTGTTTTCTATTTCTTTTTTTTCAGGTTTTATATAGTGATTTTTAAAAAAATTTTTATTAGTGAGACACCATGAGGTACAGTTGTAGACTTACAAATTTTTGTTTTGGGTTTCAATTATACAATAATCAAATACCCATCCCTCCACCAGTGCCCATTTCCCACCACCACGGGTCCCAGTATCCCCCCCATCCCATCCTGCCAACCACACATGCTAGGGGAAAAGGGAGCTCAGATAGAGAAGGGAGCACCAAATAAAGGGTGTTGGGAGGATCCTCCCAGGATGGGAGATGCATGCTGAAAGTAGACTATAGACCAAACATGATTGTCACCCATTGCTGGTTTCTATTTCTTTTTGACCCTAACATGGAGTGTAGTAGCTCTTAAGATCCCAGTCGAATGCCTGAGAGAATATCTGATATCAAATTTTCTGATCTTGAAGGCTTTTAAGCTTTACTTGTTTGCCTAAAGTAAAAATGAGAGATAATTTACATTACTGGTGTTTTTAAAAGACGGCTACAAAAGCATTAATCTTCTCAAATTAATTCATGGTGCTAAAGGAATTCTATTCAAAATTATAAAATTATGTGTATGGCAGAAAAGAAATGTGATAAAACTATCCTAAAATAAATCGGTGCAAAATTTTGAGGAAAAAGTGGAAAGAGGGAATAATTCACCTGTTACTATCGAGATACATTATAAACCTGCATGAGGAAAAGTGGTATAAAATTTAGTTAATATAACTCAATGGGAAAATATAAATAGCTCAAAATAGACAAATGTTCATAAACTAAACACAGACTTTATGTGTAGTTTAAAAAGATCCTATGATATGCAATGGGAAAGGAATGGATGGATTATTCAACAAATAGTTATCAAACTGGCACTGTGCTGGGAGAGAACCATATTTTAACCTTATTGCATGTGCAAGAAGACATTTGTGATAAATAAATTTTAGGATAAGAATACCTAGAAAGTATTATTATCCTAATTATTATTATTATTTTAGGATAATAATACCTAGAAAGTTGTAAATATATATTTTTATGAGTGACTCACCAATCTCTTTTCTAATCAGGAAAAACTTTCTAAGGACACAGTAACTAGAGAAATAACAAAAGGGAAGATAACTAAATAAATATTTGAAGTGTATACAGTAAAAGTCATAATATTGAAAAACTCACCTAGGAAAAATTTTAAACAGTTTTTTAAAATAGCAAAAGCCAGAGAGAGAGAGAGAGAGAGAGAGAGAGAGAGAGAACCTAATAAAGCGTCTCATCTGAAACTACTTTACAGTCCATTTTGGTTTAAGGATGTTTAGACCCACAAGTAATGTGAACTTTTACTGGAATGTAGGAGGGAATGTACAGGGGTTAAGCCCCCTCTCCTGCACACAACTCATTCTGGTTGAATATGAACAGCATTGCCAGAAGTGACTCCTGAGCAGAGTCAGGACTAAGCCCTGAGCACTACTAGATGTGGCTCAAAGCAAAACAAAACAAAACAAAATGGACAATTTTTCTGTCCTTATGGTATATGATTTCTTTCTTAGTTTAAAATATTATTTAAAATTTTTAAATTAATCACCGTGAGATACACAGTTACAAATTTGTTCATGATTGGGTTTCAGTCATACAGTGTTCCAACACCAACGCCTTCACCAGTGTACATTTCCCACCACTAGTGTCCCCAGTTTTCCCTCCTTCCACCCCCCACTCCCAGTCCCCCAGACTGCCTCTAAGGTAGGCACTTTTCTTCTCTCTCTCTCTCTCTCTTTCTCTCTCTCTCTCTCTCTCTTACTCTCTCTCCTTTTGGGCATTATGGTTTGCAATACAGGTACTGAAAGGTTATCACGTATATCCCTTAACCTACTTTCAGCACTCATTTCTTGTCCAGAGTGATCATTTTCAACTGTCACTGTCATAGTGGTCCCTTCTCTATCCTAACTGCCCTCTTCGTCATTCCCCCACTTATAACAAGATTTCTTAGTTTAAAATATTTTTATGTCTACTCTTTGCCTCCCAAACTCTCTTACTCAGCCCTCAAGATGCTGCCTCCAAGTATCACTCAGAATTGTGTCCAGCAACCTGACCAAAGAGTTACACGACATTTCTTTGACTTCCTCTGACCTGGGTTTCTATCTGACGCAGTGGAACCCCTGCTACCATAAAGAACCTCTAGAACAGGTTTGCACATGACACATTCACTCAGCCCTTATTTAATTCTGAATGTCTTTATTCACCACAGAATATTTCTATGGAATATAGAATTTTATACTGATAGTTTGTGTCGATTTTCTGAAGTGTTATTCCTTATTTTCTGGCCATTATTAATTTTTATGAGAATCCTTTTTTTTCCTAGTTGTGATGTGCTTTTCTTCCCTCTATCCCTTTGGGTTCACTTTTCCCCCTTACTTTGGGCCAAAGAGAGTCGAGGGGTTAAGGCACACGTCTTGCCTGCTGCAGATCCCAGCTTGATTCCCAGTGTGCTATGGCCCAAAGCATCACAGGATACATCCTGTGACCCCCAAACATTACTGGGATGTCCCAGGTGATGCCAGGCACCACAGGGCCTTAACAGCAGTGCTTCCTCTGGCCCATGCCTTGGGTCACCTGTTCTCTGACTGAGGGTTCCCAAAGCCTCCTGAGCACACCCCCCTCCCCAAATTCCCTGGTTTTCTCTCTTTCAGAATTTCTGCTGTCTCATCATGATGCTTTCTTTTTTGTTTTGTTTTGTTTTGTTTGGGGGGGGCACATCCGGTGGTGCTCAGGACTTACTTCTGACTCCTGGCAGGGATCAGCGGGACCATATAGGGTGCCGGGGATGAAACCCGGGTCAATAAGGCAAGTGCCCTATCTGCTGTACTACCTCGGTGGCTCCCTAATCATGAGGTTTTTCTTTGTATTTATTCTGTTTCGAGTTTACTGTGTTTCTGAAATCTGTAAATAAATATTTTCCATCAAACTTGGAAATATTTTCCTTTTTAAATTTAAATAGCTTTTTCTGCTAAGTGGGGCCAGAAGTTCAAGTTCCAATGAAGTTCTCTTTGGACCTCAGTCGAATAAAGTGTCTTAGAATAAATTCTAAGGTTCTTGGAATCTTAGTTTCTTCTTTAACAGGAAAGGAGATTTTTAAAAAATCACCTGTGGGCTTTCTCAGTCAGTTAAATGCCACAATGCTTACAAAGGACTTAGAAGGCATATATTGAAAATAGTGGGGCTCCCACATCCACAAGAACAAAAGCAACCGGTGCTGGCACGGATGTGGCGAGAAAGGGACCCTCCTTCACTGCTGGTGGGAATACAGACTGGTCCAACCCTTTTGGAAAAGAGTATGAACGATTCTCAAAAAATTAGAATTTGATCTCCCATTTGACCCAGCAATACCACTCCTGGGAATATATCCCAGAGAGGCAAAAAAGTATAGTCAAATAACATCTGCAATTGTTTGTTCATTGCAGCACTCTTTACAATAGCCAGGATCTGGGAAAAACCGGAGTGCCTGAGAACAGATGACTGGTTAAAGAAACTTTGGTACATTTACACAATGGAGTTCTATGTAGCTGTTAGAAAAGATGAAGTCATGAAATTTACATACAAGTGGTACTACGTGGAAAGTATCATGTTAAGCGAAATGAGTCGGAAAGAGCAGGATAGACACAGAAAGATCGCATTCATCTGGGGAACATAAAGCAACAAAATGGTAGACTAACACCCAGGAATGGCTGAGATTAGTACCAGGAATTTTGCTCCATGACTTGGAGGCCAGCCACACGTGCTAGGTGAAAAGGAAGCTCAGATAGAGAAGAGAGCACCAAATAAAGGGTGTTGTGAGGATCCTCCCAGAGTGGGAGAAGCATGCTGAAAGTAGTCTATAGACCAAATATGATCGCCACTCAATGCCTCTCTTGCAAAACACAGGACCCAAAAGAAGAGAGAGAGAACAAGGGGGAATGCCCTGCCACAGAGGCAGGGTGGGGTGGGGGAAATGGGGGGTGGGAGGGATGCTGGGACCCATGGTGGTGGAGGATGGGCACTGGTGGAGGGATGGGTACTTGATCATTGTATAACTGAAGCCCAAGCACAAAAATTTCTAAGTCTATAACTGTACCTCATGGTGTTTCACTAATAAAAAAAAATAGTGGGCCTCATTTTTCCAGAAGGATCCATTAAAATGCACATCAAATCTATTACCTTTATTAACTTCATAAGACTCATTTGTTGAATTACCCACAATGAGCAAGTATGTATATGGTATTCAGAATTTGGGGGACGGAAGGACAAGAATATTAACAACTAGGCCTCTGGGCTCCAGGAGCGCTGGCAAAGTAAATGGATACATGTGTCAGTCTGTCTTCATCAGCAGGAACCTGTCTTTTTCTCATTCTGCTCATAAGCAGAACTGGTTCATTCATCCTTATCAAATGTGTGCTGCCCGGAGAGAATACACAAGATTCATGCTCTCCATATTGCTACACTCTGCAGTGCTTCAAAGCACAGCAGCAGAACAGCTGTACTGTCAGATTTCAAGTCTTTAAATTCTCTCCCTTATCACTGACTTACTCTGGCAAGAGTTTGCTTTATTCCTTGGTGCTTTGTCTAAGCATATTTTTTCAGCACCTGAAAAGTACCAGTTTAATGACTTCAAGAGATAAGCGAGGTTTCTTAATGACCTGCTTTATTTCTTTATGAAGCACAAAATACTCATGTCAGCCTGGAAGTAGGATGTGGTATGTGCCAGGGGAGGGCTGAAGATTTGTTCTTGAGAGATCATTTGTGATAGGTAGATGGAAATTAAGGCTGGAGGAGTGTGAGAATATCTGAAGCCTGCTGGGAGGAAAGATGTACAGATTAGAGCAGTGATGATGTGTCAGTTGTTCAGTGAGAGACTGCAAATCTGGCCACAAGCAGCATCAGCGTGAGTATAAGAATGTGTTGAAATGCTGCCCAGGGTATCTGCCAACACCTATCTGTATATAATTGTTCCTTTGGATTGGTGAATGGGAAGATATTTTTGGTACAAACAGAAGACCAAGAAACACTGCAAATAGACCTTATTCACTATAGGATCCAAATATTTCTCTTTCACTTTAGAAGGTTCTCCCTGGGCTGCGGGAAAGCTCAAACAACTGGATTGTATGCTTTGCATGTGGCAGGTCTGGGTTCCATTCACAGTACCATGTAATTCTAAAAGCATCACTATGAAAAATTCCAGAACATGAAACATGGTGTGGTTCCTGGAAACTCACTGTGTATGACCACAACCAAAGCAAAATGCTTCAACCCATGGTCAAGAAGCCAATTCTGCATCAGTGATTTAGGAATGGAGCTCTTAAAGCTTAAGACTTATTCATAAATTGGGGAGAAAGAGAGAAATTAAAGGGTTTGGAGCACATGTCTGGTGTGTATGAAGGTCCCAGATTTGATCACCAGCACTCATGTGGTGTTAGAATGTACATCTGCTAAATTACCTTTATTAACTTCATAAAAGATTCGTTTGTAGTTTATTGCAGCCTCATCTCTGACACTCCACTCTCCCCCAGGCAGGGAAAATGAGCTTCATGTCCCACTTCCAGACACTGAGCTGCCAGCACTGGTGGGTTTGGGCCTGGCGGCCCCAGCACCCTGGACCCAGTAGCATGGCATGGCCAAGCTGATGCCACCAAACTGCAGTACCAGATTGGAAAGTGGTTCACAGGGCTGAGCACATGCTTCGCGTGTGGGAGCTCCGGGCACCATCCTTCAAGTCCATTAGGGAGTAAGCCCTGAGCAGCATTGCTGGGTGTGGCCCCCCAAACAACAAAACAAACAATTCTGGGCTGAGTTTCACCAGGAGTAGACCCTGTATCCCTGAGCACTGTTGGGGAATCACCCCCCCCCCCAAATAAGATTTAAATGGGAAGAGAAAGACAAATGGAAGCATCTCTGCATGCAAAAAGAAATTTCCAGAAGAATTTTCTACCTTTTGTTTGTTGTTATTGTTATGTTTGGTTTTGGTTTTGGGCCACACCTGGAGATGCTCAGGGGTTGCTTGTGATTCTTCACTCAAGAACTCCTGCTGGTGAGGCTCAGGGAACCATAATGGGATTTCATGGATTGAGTCATGGCTGGCTGCATGCAAGGTAAGCACTGAACCTGCTGTTCTCTCTCTCTCTCTCTCTCTCTCTCTCTCTCTCTCTCTCTCTCTCCAGGCCCTCTACTTTTAGGTCTTGGAGACAACCAATTCAAATAGAACCCAACAATGATAACTATGTCAAAACCATAAAGGTTAATGCTTTTGTTAACATGGCCCTGAATAAAAATAATAATCAAATTTAAAGAGAAAGAATGACAACCAAAAAAGGTCTCCAGTGTTGCTTAGCCTGATACATGACAAGTGGTGAGATAATAAGTTTCTCAGGACAACTAACCAACTAACAATTAAATGAATCTAGTGAAGAGTAAATAGAGACGCCATCACAATGGCAGCCCTACCTGAGCAGGGATACATGTGTGCTGGCCTAGAGGACAGAGGCTTGGAAAGGAACTCAAGCTGCAGGAGCTCAAGACCAGCGCCCAGGAGGAGGGATAAGGGTCATGCAAGTCACCTTCCTCAACTTGCATCCCTCAACTGCCTTTGAAGAGTTTTATGAGCCAGAAAATAAAGAAAAAGGAGGTAGACAAGACATGTCTTGCAGGTAGTGAGAGCTCCATGCTCTTCAAGCAGTGTTCATACATGGTTCAGTAATAACATAGAGCACCACATTATGGGCCCTCAGACACCAACGGGGGCAGGATGCTCATTTTCCCTGCCAGAGGGGTGGAGCTTAGTGGGGGATATGGCAACTGAAAGGAACACTTGGGGTAGCTTCCACTGGGCACGCTGTGTTCATAGGAGAATGAGAGGAAGCCAGAGCCAGGGTCCCAGTAAAGTGGACCTCCATCAGTCTCCTAACTGGCTGCCTAGCTTAATTCCCACATCTGAAATGCTGAGTTACCTGCTGGCACCATCAGCTGTGCTGTCCATATTCACATTATCAGCTGTGCCCAGGAGACTCCAGAGGCCTCCCAAGGACTTCAGTTCTACTGCTCAATTCCTAGAAATAGCTCAGACACCCCAACCTCACAGACTCGGTTCAGCAAAATTCTCTGCATCTTCTGCTACTCAGATTCCTAGAACTGGCCCCTCTACTCTTCCCCTGAAGAAACTCAAATTATTTATTTTATTTTAGTGGACTATAAAATGACAATGATACTTTGTATCAGTTGAGTTGAGTTTCAGACATACATTGTTTCAATACCAACCCCTTATGACAAAGATACTTTGTATCAGTTGAGCTTCAGGCATACACTGTTTCAACACAAATCCCTTGACCAATGTCCACTGCCCTCTACCAACTTCCATAGTTTTCCCACATGCCCCCAGTCTGTCTCTCTGGCAGATGCTGTCCCCCACCCCATTGTCCCTTCCCATAACTTATCCCGCCACTCCCCACCCCTCCCCAGTGGCAAGACCATTTTTAAATTATTTTATGATCATCTCACTTCCTTCTTATGATTGGCTCGGAACATATTATTGACAACTCACTCCCTTCACTTCCCTGAATTGGCTCCAAATCTTCTGTCTTCCACCTCCCAGAATAAACTCATCTTTAGAAAGCAGAAACTTCTCCCCTAAGCAGCCCAGAAATGCACAGGCTCCCCAGGACTGTGCTAGGTGGATAAGCGGGTCTCTCTCTCTCTCTCTCTCTCTCTCTCTCTCTCTCTCTCTCTCTCTCTCTCTTTCTCCTCCCTCTCCTGCCCCCGCTCTCTCTATCCTTCCCTCCCTCCCCAACACCCCCCCCATCTCTACAGACCAGACTCTCTTTTTATTTATTTATTTATTTATTTTTGCTTTTCGGGTCATACCTGGCGATACTCCTGGCGGTGCTTAGGTCACCATATGGGATGCTGGGAATCGAACTCGGGTCGGCCGCATGCAAGGCAAACGCCCTACCCGCTGTGCTATCTCTCCAGCCCCCCAGACCAGACTCTCTTTTAGTAAGCTCACTTGGCTGTCACCAAACCACCTCACTGCATTGATCAATTCTTTTATCACTCAGATCTGGTGGACTGGGTTCAAGGTCCTCTTCCTTCATCGAGTCCTTTGTGCCTGCTCACTTCTCTTTCTTCTGGGAATTGTCTCTTCCTCTCTTTCCAGGATACTGGCAGAGCTGTCAATGGATTTCATGCTTGTCCTTGGGCCCTGCTGCGGTAGCCCTTTCTGCTGGAACCAGCAAGAGCTACAAATGCTTGGGTGTATGACCCAAGCAGAACCTATCAGAGTCACTTTCAGGGGCTAAAGTGGATGCTCAAAGGGGTCTCCTTCCCTTCTCTGCCATACTTAATAGTTTTCTCTTTCTACCATTTGAGAAATTTAGCAGAGAAATCTACCCAGCAAATGGCATCGAGAAAAATGTGAGGTGGCAAGAACAAGACAGATTTTGAGAATCTGGCTTCATCCACATGGACAATGGAAATTCTAGAATTTTCAGTGGTGTAGTTATAAAGCTTCATGGAACTTCATTCTCATTGTTTACATGAGGTCTAGAATCACAGAGAGGTGGTTCATTGTTTCTGATTTTGACCATTGAAAACTCTAGTCTCCCTGGGCCCTTAGAAATCGCAAACAAAAAAGTCAGGGATAGATTATCATTTCCAGTCTTGCATTCAGCAACGCCCAGGGTTTTGTTTGTTTAGGAAAGTTTTAATATAATCACAAGTATTTAGTTTGTAGAAATTTTCCAAAAACTAACAATTTGATGAGATGGTGATAAAGGATCCTGCAGGGGACCATCTTGGAAGTCTTCACAGCTTCCATTTCCTGGGTGGAGCTCAATATCACTGGATTTAGGATTCTGATTTCCCACAGATGACAATGAATTCACAGCATCTGTTTCTCCAAGCAATGATAGAGAGGGCAAGGGTGGAGCTGGAGATATAGTACAGGAAGTTAAGGTTCTTGGCTTGCATGTTGCAGAGCCCCGTTGGATTGAATATGGTCCCCCAAGTACCACCAAAATTGATGCCTGAACACAGTCAGGAATAAGCCCAAGCTCTGTTGCTAAGCGTGGCCCCAAATTAAACCAAAACAAGATAAGAAAAAAGACAAAAATTATAAAATGGGAAAGGGGATGTAATGATAGGTCCAATATGCATTCGTTTAAGACGTTGAGAAAATGTAGTGGGGGATGGTGATCTTTCCCATCAATGCTTCATGTGAAGCCTGTGAGCCTCATCTGGGATCATTCAGGTCCTTCATCTTTTGTTTATTTTTAGGTTTTTGAGCCACACCCAGTGGTGCTCAGCCATAATTCCTGACTCCATTCTTGAGAATCACTCCTGGTAGAGCTCTGGGAACTATATAGGGTACCAGGGATCAAATCCAGGTTGACCATGTGCTAGGCCAGTGTCCTACTTGCTGTTCTATTGCTCTGGCACTCATTCATCTATTATTGTTCACCATTCAATGAACTCGAATGCCTCCTCTGAGTTAACTTAGTGCGTAATAGTTCATAGGTACGAGAGGGTTAGCTGTTTGGGATTTCTAGTTTAGGAGGGCAAAGACAGACAAACAATCAGGATGAAATATGTTATGAATGAGAAAGCACGAACTGTAATTCAGTTACTTACTCAGTTGGTAAGTGAGATAAATCAAATTCTAGATAGTTCAAGTTAAAACAGGCTATGTGCTAAAAGCATAATGATCTGTGTAAGTCTACTTTTAGGTTTGGCTGGATCCAGGTGCTGGGAAGAGACAGTGTTGTCCCTACACTTCTAGATTCCTTTGTCTGATCTAAGAAATAAGGTAATTAATGTCAGAGGTATTCACTGGGGGAAAAGTAAAAATTAATTTCTGATACACACGGTGGCCCCACAGTAACATGAGAGGCTCCAAGACAGGTAAAACCATCCCAAACTAAGGGAAAGAGATGCAGTCTGTGAGTTCAAAGGGAAGGAAGGCAACTCAAGGGAAGATGGGAAGAGTACATGTCTGTAAACAAACTTTACCGAGACATGCAGAGACAAAGGGGCACAGAGAGGACTTTGAACAAACAGACATTGCGCAATTCCTTCTAGCTTACCGTTCTTAACTCAGTCTTTGTAGTTATTTAGAGGAATAACTCACTTCCTGGAATAAGTCCTCAACAGAAATTCTTTTAAGCAGTTAAAGGAAGGGGGAAAAGGAGAAGGAGAAGGAGAAGAAGAAGGAGAAGGAGAAGAAAGAAGAAAACCTTCCTGACTTTTTTGTACAGTGACTATCTTCAACTCAAAATAATCCACAAGTCAAAGAGGAACATTCTAGGATGACTTGCCTTAACTGGAATCATTGGACTCCTCTGATATAATCTATCCCTTCATCCCCATTCTCTATCTCTAGTTCTCTCTGACCTCAGCTTTCTTTTGCATGGTCTGCATTCTTGGGTAGAGAAATGATAATCATCTTTAGCACAGGAGATCTCAGATAAAGAGTTACTCTTTCTTCCAGTTTTCATAACTGCCTAGTCTTCATTTAAAGTTATTTTTTGGGGGGTCTGTGTCCACCACTTTGTTGATAATTATACCCAGAGACTTGGATTTCTTGTGGTTCATCCTGTTTGTGTTTCCAAAGGTTATGCTAAGAATCTGGGGGGTAAATCCTTGAAGACTTTTTGGAACAGTACTGGTGATAGTACTATAAACATCATTCTATATGCTGTGGGAACCCATGAGAGAATAAGTAAATAAATAAGAACATCAAGAGGGTTTTATTATAGGAAACCGACATGTGAAGGATGACTAACAATTTTAAAACAATAATTAACATTCATTACAAGATTGTTTTATGTTAAGCACCATGTTTTTTAACTTTACATCTAGCTCATTTCATTTTCACAACTTTAGGAGTATAACAACTATGAACAGTAAATAAGCAGAGTGTCTGGTAAATGACATAGGAGGAGGTGCTCCAAGCAGTGGATGACATGTACAGACCTATGTAGGCACCTCTGAGAAACTGGTCCTACCGTGGACCCAGAGGATGACGGAGTTCAGATAGACAGTCTTGGGGGGAATACATGAGCAAATTGGGGGGTTTGGCATCTCTGTTTCTCTGCTGCCTTTAATGTTATAGTGCCTATAACAAAGTGTTCAGCATTTGATTTACAGCAACTGGTAAACTCATTGCCAAGGATCTGGATAACAAAGAACCTTGACGTCTTTGCCCATATCCAGAAACTTTGCCCAAGTGCTCTAATTGAAACATGTGCCTTTATCAAAATTGGTCTTTCTGAGGAGTTTAGCCATTATTTTAATGGATTTTAAAACACAGCAACAAGTGTTTTTGATTATGGAAGTTATGTTACTGTATCTGGAAAATGGGTAACAATTCTAGAGAGAAACTCAACCTAGTTTATCTTAAGTCTTCCCATTGGTCTTTGGTTCATTGGAACTCCAGTTACTTGGCCTTTGCCCCTTCCCCCTTTGCCTATATTGTTGCATTTTTCTGTACATAGATGAAATGCCAGGGACAACACTCTGGATAGATTTTGTCTCTCAAACAGAGCACCTTCTGTTTAAGGCAAACATTCTGGGACACTAAGTTTGAAATCACCCTGTAGAGAAACACGATATACTTGCAAGATCCAAGAGCCAAAGAAGTGGTATGTTTCTTTTCTTTTTTTTTTTTTAGTGAAACACCATGAGGTACAGTTGTAGATTTACAATTTTTTGTGCTTGGGTTTCTATTATACAATGATCAGATACCCATCCCTCCACCAGTGCCCATTTTCCACCACCATGGATAATATCCCTCCCACCCCCATCCCCCCATCCCCCCCTGCCTCTGTGGCAGGGCAATCCCCTGTGTTCTCTCTCTCCTTTTGGGTGTTGTGGTCTGCAAAAGAGGCATTTAGTGGCAAACATGTTCAGTCCATAGTCTACTTTCGACATGCATCTCCCTTCCTGGGAGGATCCTCCAAACACCCTTTATTTGGTGCTCCCTTCTCTATCTGAGCTGCCCTTTCCTCTAGAATGCCTGGCTCGCCACTAAGCTATGGAGTAATCTTCCTGGTGCTGATCTCAGCTATTCTTGGGTATTAATCTCATATTTTGTTACTTTATATCCCCCAGATGAATGCAATCTTTTTATGTCTATCCCTCTCTTTCTGACTCATTTCGCTTAGCATGATACTTTCCATGTTGTACCACTTGTATGTAAATTTCATGACTTCATCTTTTCTAACAGCTACATAGTACTCCATTGTGTAGATGTACCAAAGTTTCTTTAACCAGTCATCTGTTCTTGGGCATTCAGGTTACTTCCAGTTTCTGGCTATTGTAAAGAGTGCTGCAATGAACAAACAAGTGCAAATGTCACTTCGACTATACATTTTTGCCTCTCTGGGATATATTCCCAGGAGTGGTATTGCTGGGTCAAATGGGAGCTCAATTTCTAATTTTTTGAGAATCGTCCATACTGTTTTCCAGAAGGGCTAAACCAGTCGACATTCCCACCAACAGTGGAGTGTCCCTTTCTCGCCACATCCGCGCCAGCATCGGTTGCTTTTGTTCTTTTGAATGTGGGCCAGTCTCTGAGGTGTGGGATGGTATCTCATTGTGGTTTTGATCTGCATCTCCCTGATGATTAATGATGTAGAGCATTTTCTCATGTGCTTTTTTGCCATTCGGATTTCTTCTTTGAGAAAGTTTCTGTTCATTTCATTGCCCCATTTTTGGATGGGGTTGGATGTTTTCTTCTTGTGGAGTTTAACCAGTATTTTGTATATCCTGGATATCAACCCCTTGTCAGATGTGTATTCGGCGAATATCCTTTCCCATTCTGTAGACTGTCTTTGTATTTTGGTCACTGTTTCTTTGGAGGTGCAGAAGCTTCTTAGTTTAAGATAGTCCCATTTATCTATCTCTGTTTTCACTTGCTCGGCCAGTGGCGTGGCATCTTTGAAGATACCATTAGCTTCAATGTCATGGAGGGTTTTGCCAACTTTGTCTTCAATGTACCTTATGGTTTCTGGTCTGATGTTGAGGTCTTTAATCCATTTTGATCTTACTTTTGTACATGGTGTTAGGCAGAGTTCTGAGTCCATTTTTTTGCATGTAGCCGTCCAGTGATGCCAGCACAATTTGTTAAAGAGGCTTTCCTTGCTCCAGAAGAAGTGGTATGTTTCTACTGAGAAAAAGACGTATAGAAGAGAAGCAACCTTAGCATATTTTCTGTGAAGGTCCAGAGGTAAGTAGCTTTGGATCAGCAATAAAGTCAAGCAGACAGAAATACAATTTTGTATTATATTAGACAAAGATAAGAATTGGCAAGGAAATGACAATGGAAGAGGAGATCCTATAAGGATTCGTTGGAAGCCTGTAGGGTAGAATAACAATTGACCACTTTTAAGCATCGTGATGCTCTTTGGATGGACTTCATCATTGTTACATACTCAGCTGAGGTTTGCTTTAAACCTAACTTCTTTAAACACATACACACACACATACAGACACACGCACACATTAACCAAAGACTAATCACAATGCAGAAATTACAATTAACAGTCAATATGGCATTAGCATCGACCAATCAGATCAGGTGTTGCTATGCACAATGGTTGCATTACACTGGTATTAACAAACTAAATCATAGTCTCACTTGCTAGAATCATGTACTTTTTTTAACTGGAGATGATCCCCAAAATCCGGTACAAGACAATCATATGTCTAGCTCAATGATTCCCAAGATAGATTATTTCACTTTCCAGGACTCATTCAACAATATCTGCAAACATTTCTGGTATGGAATGGTTCAACTGACATCTAATGGGTAAATGTCAGGGATTCTGGAACAATCCAATAATGCACAGGGTAAATTCTTAAAACAAAAATATTATCTATTCCCCAATGTCTATAAATCAGGGATTGAAACATCCTACTTTGAGTAAACGCCTCAGTCTGAGTGATACCTGACTATTTATTATTTATAACACATATCTCCTGATGGTCTGGTTGGTGAAGTCCTAATCTTCGGCTAACTTTGGAGACTCACATTCGTTCCCAACAAAAAGCCATTTATAAATGCCACTGTTCCTGTGGCATTTTTCCCTAAGGTTTTCAGCAGTCAAGTAATCAAATAACTAGACACTGATGAAAGCATTCCACTGGCATTTCCTTGCACCAACAGAGCATACGTAAGGTGGAATTTTTTTTAACAATAATAACAACGGTGGGTATCCTTTATGGAGTCATTGTTACTTTGCAGCAGTCACTGCAGAGGGACCTGGCAGGCTCTCTCAATGCTTACCTTAGCTTGTCAGATCTCCCACGGAAACTGAGGCTTCGAAAAGTTATCATCGGAAAGTCCTTCCTATTGGTTCTGTCCCTCATTCTGTGTTCCCAACTGCATGAAGCTTGTTCCCTTGAGGGTTTGTCGTGGGTAGCACATTGGGTCAGATGCAAACATGGATTTCGTTCCGAGAGTAAGATTGAATTAGACAACTCAATGACCACAGTGAGCTGAAACAAGTTCGAGGGAGAAGTAGGATGACTGGGAATATAGGTAAACACTGTAGATGCCCCAAATATCTTTTCTTTAAAGGTTCTAATTTTGCGTAACCAGGTGGAAGTGCTCAGATGAAAACCATTAAATGTTGGCTTGGCTGGAGCTGGTCCATCATTCAAGTGGTACTTTTTTTTCCCCAAAGAAACCTGAAGCACAGGATGACTTTACCCTAATTAAACCCCTACAGAAAAATAACTAAGCCAATAAAAACTGCCTTGGTGAGGGGTCCAGGTGCCACTCTGAACCCTAAAGCTTACCAGGGGACCTCCCCTGGCTAAGCATGCTATGGGTGCTTCCTGGGGAAGGGCCATGGAAAAGGCACTCTCTCTGGGAGGTTACCTGCTTCAGGTACTAAGGGGAGAGGGAGGGATAGTAGGAGGCGATGAGGAAGTGGAAGGGCTGTAGGTCGTTCTCTTTCACACAGTCTCCTTCAATCCCTGCAGCCTGAACAAGGAGACGCATTGGCAGTTTGGGAAGGATTCATACTGTGTGTAACACAGATAAAGTTCTGATTTTCCTGCAAGCTCAGCAGGAAGCCCAGCCCTCTGCAGCCCTGGCCTGTGCTCACCAGCCAAGCCTATGGAAAGCGTTCAGAAGTCCAGACACTGCAAAGGATTACTGAAGATGAGGGTGACAGGTCCTTACCTTATGTGGGGGAGGCAAGGGCATCCAAAGAATGACTGTGTAGCAACAAATTGATATATAAACCAACACAGGAGGTATCTGTGAGGGGCCAAGCCTTCTGCTCTGCACATCTGGACCCAGCACTGCTTCTCATTGGTCCTTCAACCTTGGGGACTGAGCTCGTATTCTGCTATGTGAAACCTAAGGTTTGCTTTGCCCGTACTTACCTCTTGTTTATTTCAGCCCTGACCATTTTTTGCATATTTTAAAAAAATGTTTTTTTACAATATATTTTTATTTCAAAAGTATTTTAATGTGGGATTTTTTAAATTGAGCTTCTGTGATTAATAATACTGTTAATGACAATTTCCCACACAAGTGATTCTAATACCACACCCTCGCCAGTGTACCCACCTCCCTTCTCCAAGGACCCCAGTGCACCTTCCTTTCAAACACTGCCCCCCTCCCCTGCCCCAGCTCAATTGTGTGGATCATTCCTCCTGCTATGTCTTTAGATCTTTGTTGCTACCTTAAAGATACACATATCTTTAAGTCCCACCTATAAGAGAAATCATTCCGTACCTGTCCCTTTCCTTCTGGCTGATTTCATTCAGCATAATTGCCTCTAGTTCCATCCATGTTGTGGAAAATCACATGATTTAGTTGTCCCTTAGGGCTTCACAGTATTCCATTGTGCATATAGACCATAACTTCTTGACTGCTCATCCATCGTTGGACGCTGGAGTTGATTTCCATCTTGGCTATTGCGCTAGTGCTATAATGAATATAGGCGTGCATATATCCTTTCAAATGAATGTTTTGATTCTTTGACAGGTAGATGCTGAAAAACGGTATCATTAGGTTGTATGGGAGTTCTATTACTATTAAATATGATTTTTTAAAAACAGGCTTTCCATCATCTATCCTTTTTTAAGGCTATTACAAAATGCCTGTAGATGGTGGGACGCACATAACAGACATTGCTTTCCTCACTGTGCAGGAGCTAAAGGGGTTGAGCTGAAGGGGGGTGGGTTGAGTTTCCTCCACCTGACTTGTCAGAAGTCAGCTCCTCACTGTGTTCCCAAATGCCAGCTTCTGTGCCCACAGAGCCTGGTTTCTCTCTGCCTTTGCTTCCAAAGTCACGTTGGAGTAGAGTCTCGTTTAATTCACAGCAACTCCTGAACAGAAGTGTTGGCTCAGGCTGCTGACCCCTGAGCACTCAAAACTCCAAATAAAACTTTTGATACCCCTCCCCAGACTTAGCTATAGTTATACCTTGGCATCTATGGTTTATACGTTTCAGGAATCCACCCACCCCCCCCCACACACATACAAGAATACCCAAATATTACAGGGCTCAAGTCCCTTCTGGTTGACCCCTGGGGAAGTCTGCGTCTTCAGATTCAGCCAACCAGTACCTGCCATTTGTTAGATTTGTGAGTGGAATTTGTGGATATAAAAGGCCAACTGTATTTATTGAAAAAAGATCCATGGAGATGTGAACTTTCACATCTCAAATCAGTGCCAATGGTACTTAACTCCTTAAAGGCCCTATCTCCCAATATGGTCACATGCTGAGATACTGCTGAGGACTTCAACAGATGCAATTTGTAACACATTACCTGTTGCAGAATGTTCAGACATGTTTTCTAAATTTAAATGTAAGTGGGCATGGAAATCCAACAAAGGTATGGAAAATTAGTTGAAAACTTTTGGGGGTATAAAAAATCTCTCCAACACTATGGAAACTCAATAAATAATACATGCCATTGAACTTCCTAATAAAGCAAATTTAAATGGAAGGGAAGGGAAGTCTCTCTCAGTTGGGGCATAGGCCAGGGTGAAGAGAATTACCATCAGGATATATATAAATATATGACGTGGAAGAAAATTGCAGGCTCAAGTATTATATCCATTTTAATAATATAATCTGAGTACTTTCCACAACATCAAGCATTATCTGAGAACAAGGAATTTAATGGTCTAGGCTATTTTCAGACAGAATCTGAAAGTATTGAAGCTAATTCTTCTCACTTGAATTTATGAAGTTTCTTCTGTTGCCATTGTCAATGACCCTGTTTATCACATAAACCTTTATGGAACTTGCTCATGATTTCCATACAACTGTCTTTTCTCATAAAGACAAGTATAATAAGAAAGGTCCTTCCTCTTGAGGGTAAGTGCATTTCCTTTGTAGTGGAAAGCTTTTACTATGGCAACTCAGTCAGGTAGACAGCCGGCTTCAAAGGTCTCCGGGATTTCCTTCTCTCTTCTCAACAAGCCTATAGTCAAATCCTCTAGTCCCAGGAGCTGCACCTTCCAACATTATAGGCCTCAGACTTGTCATGGATTGTTTCTTCCATAGAGACACTTCTTCCCATATAAACCAGGGAGGATAACTCCTGGGACAGAAAATCTGTAGGAAATGGGACTCAGTGGGTAACAGAAATCCAGAAGACTTCTGGAGAGAGAAGAGAGAAGATATCTGGGAGAGATGAGAAAGAGAGAGAGAGAGAGGAAAAGAGAGAGAGAGTACACAGACTCCCACAAATGGATTAATCTGTAACATGGGCCCAACAACCATCAATTTTCACTCATCCCTCACCTATAAGTTCTCCATGTTCTCTCAGAGGACTCATTCCACACAGCCACACGAGGAGGGTGGGCAGGGTTCTTCCCCCTGACCAGCTCTGCTGACAGAAAGATGCTTCTCTTTCTTCCAATTCCAAATGCACTTGGAAAGGCTTCCAGGTCTCTTCAGCTTAGACCTCTGCACAACCTCAATACAGCCAGGGGTGGAGTGAGTGATTTGGATCAGGAACTTCCCAACTCCAACAACAGGTCTACACTGGGGGAGAAAAAGTTTTATGAAATGGAAGTTCCTACTGAGGCCACACTAATCGGGAAGCTGGGAGGGATCAGAGAAGAAAGAGGCTACTGGTGGTTCCAAAGTAGAAAGGACCTGGGCTAGTGCCTGCAGAGAGCCTCTGCAGATCAGGAGTCAGCCGCATGCCTTACTGCCCCTGTGGACGGCGAGGCTGTCCTGGCAGTCCTTGCAGAGACGTTCCTGCAGTGTCTGCTTGTCAGAACATCCTGTCATGGAAGGAGAAATGCTCCCATCTCTGCAGTTCATCCAAATTGGCCTATGCCCATTCAAGGTCTCAGGGTACAGGCTCTGTGTGAGGCACTGTCAAAGAACTGGAGGCAAATGCTGTTTTCTACTATTTGATGCTGCCACATTTGCCCTCACTTGAGAAATGTGGAGTGTGATTAAAGTCAAGTAACTTGTCTAACTATATGCAACTCAGAAATTGTCAAGACAGGAGCTAGAAGTCATGCCCATAAGTCACCTCTGGCTGGCGCCAGATAATCTCATCATCGACCACAATCCAGATCCCATATCCTTATCTCCCAGAAGGGAGGGTAACATGACGCTAGCCATAATCATGCCACTGGAACTCGCGCCAGGTTGTTTCACTCGGGGTGCCCCAGAGGGGGCAGTTGAGACCCCTCCTCACCCCAAGGGACCCAGTCCCAGCAGATGAATATCTCCAGAACTCAACCACTCTCCACATGCTTGGGCCGAGTTTAACTCACAGTGGACCTATACCTGGAGCATGCAGCTGCAAATGTGGCCATGTGACACTTCATACCACACACCCTACTCATACTCCAAGAGTACCACAAAGTGGAGTTCAAAGTAGGAGGCAACCAATCTCAGACAGAAATAATTTTTAACATATATGTGTGTGTGTGTGTGTGTGTGTGTGTGTGTGTGTGTGTGTGTGTGTGTATGGGCCAGAGCGATAGCACAGCAGGTAGGGCTTTTGCCTTGCACGCGGTCAACCCGGGTTCAATTCTTCCACCCCTCTCGGAGAGCCTGGCAAGTTACTGAGAATGTCTTGCCTGCACAGCAGAGCCTGGCAAGATTCCCGTGGCGTATTCAATGTGCCAAAAACAATAACAAGTCTCAGAATGGAGACATTACTGATGCCCACACAAGCAAATTGATGAACAGACGACAGTGCTGTAGTGCTCTCTCTCTCTCTTTCTCTCTCTCTCTCTCTATATATATATATATGTATATACACACACACACTTATATAAAAGCACACAAGGCTCAAACTATAGCAACTTGTTAATGATCTTTTACAGAAGGTCTTAATGGCCCCTGGGTGAAATACAACAATCTTCACCCTCTTTCCTCTAAAGATACTTTTTTGTAGCATTTTCAGCAGTTTTTCATAACAAACAATACAAAATATATCATTTTGGTTCTACTTTGGGACAGGAATTGGAGTTTGGGATGGAAATATCCAAAATATGGTGGTGGGAAGGTGTAATGGTGATGGGATTGGTGTTTGAATATTAAATGTAATAAAATACTGTGAGCCATTTTATAAAATTAAAAAACACACAGGAGCTGGAGAAGTAATACGGTAAATAGGACACTTTCCCTGCACACTGCTGACCAAGACTCAATCCCTGGCACCCCATATGGTCCCCCAAGAACTGCCAAGAGTCATTTAACTCCTGCAGAGCCAGGACTAAACCCTGAGCATTGCCAGGTGTGGTCCCAAAACCGAAAAAAAAAAAAAAAGGAAGAAGTTGCCAAGACAGGTGATTCTAACAACATACAAAAATCAAAAGGATTTTTTTTAATGTAGAGAGATACAGTGGGTCAGCCTCTTTGGCACTTTTGCCTTGCATGTAATCAATCCAGATTCTAACCACAAGCACTATCAGAATACTCCCTGAGCACAGAGCTAGGAATCAGTTCTGAGTACCACCAGACATGGGCCCCAAAACTTACAAAAGGCAAAGTTAGGCAACAAAGATGCCTAACTCCCCTCTTCACTGTCAACTAAATTATTAACAAAGTGGAAGACAGTATTCACCCTAAAATGACTGGATAGTGGGGGGGGGGGGCAGAGGTGGGAAGGGAAGTAAAAGGCCAGGAATGACTGTAAAAGGAGGCCCTAGGAGCTGTGAGACCAAGGTCCTGGCCTCTGAGACCAAGTGTCAGGGTGCAGCCAGGATGCGGTCAGGGAGCCAGGATCATGGGCAGACACCTGTGCCACTGCTGCTGAGGTGCCTCGGCCACTGGACAGTGCCTACAGCCACCTGCACAGTTTGAGCCTGGAGGGGCCCAGAGTGTGTGATTTGTTGCCAACGGGAACATTTCTCCTGTGGCCTCCTCTAAAGTGCTCCTTTGTGATGGCTTTGGGGTCTGCAGCACCAGTTCTATGTGCATCTTGGCCTCACTGACATAGTGTTCATTCCTGGTGCCTGATACCTCTGCCTGAGCCTATGCTGAGCACAAAGAAGAACGCAGTGAAGAAGGGAGACCAGTTGTTTCCCCACTTTGACTTATTTTGGGCCCACAGTCAGCCACATGCAGAGTGACTCCTTGCTGTGCTCAGGGACCATCAGCAATGCCAGGTCGGTGGGATGTAAGGGGAGAACTTTAACCTCTGTATTACCTCTATGGCCCAAAGGAGGCGATTTCTGACTTTTTTCTCTCTCTGTGGTCTGTTTGATTCATTTACTGGGCCACACTCAGTTGTGCTCAGGGCTTACTCCTGGCTCTGCACCCAGTGATCACAAACACAAACACAAACAATACAACAATATTTATAAGAGGAGGAGGGATGGGGGGAGGGAGGGAGGGAGAGAGAGAGAGAGAAAGAGAGAGAGAGAGAAATGCCTGCCGCCAGCCCGGAGTTGGTGGGGGTGGGCTGATGGAGGAAAATTGAGGGAGTTAGGTGTTAGAACATTGTATGACTGTGTGCAACATTGTATGAAACCCAATGACAAACAACTTTGTAACTGTTTATCTCATGGTGATTCGAAAAAAAAAGAAGAAAGAAGTACTGAATAAAAAAATTGCTTTCCTTTAGAAAAAAACACCATTTATGGAAGAAAAATATAGAACCTGGATAAGGTGGAATCAGAGAGACTGTAGAAGGGTGAAGGCATTTGCCTTGAGCACAGCTGACCCTAGTTTGATCCTCAGCAACGCCTATGGTCACCTGAGCACTTCCAGGAGTGATCTTTGAGCAGAAAGTCAGGCGTAAGCTCTGAGCACAGCAAGATGTGGTCCAACATTAAAAAGAAAAAGAAAAAGAAATCCATGTAACACAAAAGTATGATGTGCTTGCATATAGAAAAAAATGAGAAGAACAAAATAATAATGACATCAAGAAAACAGCAGAAACAAAAGATAAAATACAAAAAAGCAAAAAATATATATCTGGCTTTTGGTGGTAAAAACAAGTTGCAGAGATGTCTCTGGATCCCAGATAAGTAGAGAGGCATCTTATAAAGGAAAGTTGAGAAAAAACTCAACTGAATAGAATCAGAATTAAGGTGAAAATACATGAAACTATATAATTGCTAAGAATCATGAGAAGCTACTGTGGACAACAAATTTAATAACCTAGAAGAAGTTGATAACTTTTTAGACAAGTACAGGTAAAAGTAAAGGTAAAGGCCCTCCCGTTGTTCATCGATTTGCTCAAGCGGGCCCAGTAACGTCTCCATTGGAGACTTTGTTGTTACTGTGTCTGGCATATCGAATACATCACGGGTGGCTTGCCAGGCTCTGCCCTGCGGGCGAGATACTCTCAGTAGCTTGCCGGGCTCTTGGAGAGGGGTGGAGGAATCGAACTCGGGTTGGCCATGTTGGCTGCGTGCAAGGCAAACGCCCTACCGCTGTGCTATCGCTCCTCAGGAGAAAATAGAAACCCTAAAACAACTAATCATAACTATGGACATTCAAATAGAAATCAAAAAGTATACTCAAAATACCTAAGGCCAGTTGACTTTATCAGTGAAGTTTGTCAAACCTTTAAGGAAGAATTTAAGTCTATTATCTTCAGATTCTTCTAAAAAAATAAAAAATATTACACCCAAATATATTTTATGAGTCCAAAATTATCATATAACCAAAATCAGAGAAACACATAACCAAAAAAAAAGCATAGACCAATATTGTCAATGAACCACTAAGGTGCAGAAACTTTCAGTGAAAATATTATCATATATAATTAAACAATCCATGAAAAGAATCAGACACTAACTCTAAATGGGTATAAAATGGGTATAGTTCAAGAATACAAGGATGGTTGAGTGCCTGCAAATCAATGTAATATAGCAGTGCAATAGAAAGAGAGAAACCATGATATCAAAAATGTAAAGCAAGGGGGTATTGTGCCGCCAGCAGGTCAATCTTACCTGTGTAGCTAGTGCATCATCAGCCTGATAGTGCCTTCAGACTTCCAGATACCCCAAAATTGCTGTTGTGCCTTTGGCCAGACCCCAAAAACTTGGGGCAAAGTTTACCAAGAAAGTAAACGGCCGAAAGTTAGATATGTGGGAGACATACCCACAAACCACCTCCGGCTCAGCTATATAATTGGAGGCATGGCCTCTCTGGTTCCTAATCAAACTGCTTAACGGCCATGATCCCAGAGACTCAGAAACGAATCTCGGAACCCAAAGGCTTTTGGCAGAAATGCGTCCGGTCCCTGCAGTAGGTTACGGGCGCTGGGCCACCCAAGGTGGGAATAATGCCTTGGCCTGTTCCCCCTGGGGGCCCGGTGGCAGCCATTCTCCAGAGGCCACTGGACAGTCAGGTTTGGGCCCACAGTGACGAAACAGTTGGGCCTCATGGGATGGGGGTAGAGCCAGCCCTTTCCTCCCCATCCCAAAGAGACTCTGAGTTGCCACCCACGAATGGCCTCTCTGGCTCCTGATCAAGCTGCGTAACAGCAATGATCCAAGAGACTCAGAAACAAATCTCAAAATCCAACGTCTTTTGGCAGAAATGTGTACAAGACCCCGCAGTAGGTTACTGCTGCAGGGCCACCCCAGGGGGAAAAGGGTGCTGTCCCTCCACCTGCTCCCCCTTGGCATCTTGGTGGCCACCATCCTCCAGAGGCCATTGAACAGTCAGGTTTGGGCCTTCAGTGACGAGACATGCGGAGCCTCACAGGATGGGGGTGGAGCCAGCCCTTCCCTCCCCACACCAATGAGACCCTGAGTCACCACCCATGAACGGCCTCTCTGGCTCCTGATCAAGCTGCTTAGCGGCCATGATCCAAGAGACTCAGGAACAAATCTCGGAACCCAGCAGGTTTTGGCAGAAATACCTCCAGAATTAATTGTTAAAATTTCGAAATTTCAAAATCGCACAGCCACTACTGCAGCCATGTGACATCATATGTTATTCATAACCAGCAATAGAAAACAAATTGTCTACTGTTGCCTTTTTGGCAGATCTGAGTGTTGGGGTAAAATCCCAAATAATGGTGGATCTGGTGTCGAAATATTGAATGTAATCAAAGTAGAGAGAGAATAATGTGGAAATCATCTGCCCCACAGGTGGGGGGGTTGTGAAATGGGGGTATACTGGGGTTTTTGGTGGTGAAGAATGGGCACTGGTGAAGGTATGGGTGTTTCATTGTGTGACCAAGACTTAAACCCGAAAGCTTTGTAACTGCTCTCACGGTGATTCAATAAATAAAATTATAAAAAAATGAAAAAAAAAGTAAGGTGGAGTTCATGCCCAATTCATTCAGCCATTTATTCAGTGGCTAAATATATAGCAGTACTCCTACATAGAAGAAAAAAATGTAAAGCAACAAATAAATCTTGGAAGAGATCAACAAGCTGCAGAGATGCCTCCAGACCCAACTCCAGGCTGAATTTCAGATTTGGAGCAACCTGGAGTGAGGTGGATGGAGGACTTACCCACACAAACAGAGTCCCGGCAGCCAAAAAAACCCCAGAACCCAATCACTGCCATGCTCACAGTCGGACTTGGACTGGCCTTGTCCATGAATGTATCTGATGAAAAACTCAGGTATGAGGGTTTTGTGACCAAAATCTCCAAGTCTTTATGGAGACAGGGATGGGTGACTTTCCTCCATCTCCCTGTTCTTCTGGAAGTCTGGTGGTTATGCACATGAACTGCCTCTGGCGCCATATAAGCTCATTAATGGCCATGATCCAGAGACTCACAAATAAATCTCAGAAGAGAGCAATAAATTACAGAGATATCTCTGACTACCAACGTCACCATCCAGCTGTATCACTCCATCAAAAATTTAACTCCAGCTATATCAATCCAACAAAAAAAAAATTCCTGGGGCATGTGCCTGCAACATCTCTATTCCACTGATATACCAGGAGTAGCACACCACATTGGATGAAATGTAAAGTAGAAGGCAGTCAATCTCAATTTAAAAAAATATTAGCACACAGGGGGCTGGAGCGATAGCACAGCGGGTAGGGCATTTGCCTTGCACACAGCCAACATGGCCAACCCTGGTTCGATTCCCAGCATCCCATATGGTCCCCCGAGCACTGCCAGGAGTAATTCCTGAGTGCATGAGCCAGGAGTAACCCCTGAGCATCGCTGGGTGTGACCCAAAAAGCAATAAAATAAAATAAAATATTAGCACACATAGCTCAACCTGTAGCAACATGCTAGTAATCTCTTATACAAGGGCTTAATGACTCCAGGGTGAGATAAAACAATCTTAACACACTTTCTGCTAATGAAAACTTTTTTGATCATTTTTAACAAATTATTCATTGTTAAATTCAACATCCTGATGGATCTATCACATCTTCCAGAGGGCAATGGAGAAGATTATCCACGATTTCTACTCAGATCTCTTCGATAGCCACATCCACCTGCCCACATACCAAATTCCGCAGGATGGATATGTTGTTCCCAGCGTTCTCCCTTCTGAAATCTGACACACCATTTCATTGGTAAAGAAGCACACGCACCCGGTCCAGACAAGGTCAGACCTGAACAACTGAAGAATCTGCTGCCAGTACTCATTAGTATACTGACTCAGCTCTTCACACGCTACCTGTCTGAATGCAAGGTTCCATCCCAATGGAAAACCAGCAGGACCGTTCTGTTGTACAAGAAGGGAGACATCCATGACATTGGCAACTATCTCCTGATCTGCCTGTTTTCTGTCGTCTACAAGCTGTTCACTTGAGTCATCCTGAATAGGATTGGCAGAACACTAGATGAAGAACAACCATGCAAGCAAGCTGGGTTCTGAAAAGGATTCAGCACCATTGACCATATCCACACAATAACCAAGCTCATTGAAGTTTCTCGGGAGTTAAAGATGCTGCTCTGTCTAATGTTCATTAATTTAAAGAAGGCCTTTGATTCTGTTGAGACTGAAGTGGTCATCGAAGCCCTAGCCAAACAGAGCGTTCAAACTCAATACATCAGGATCCTCTGTGAGCTGTATTACGGATTCACTACCAGGATCTCACCATTCTACAAGGAAGTGATCACTGATGTAAAGAGAGGGGTTTGGCAGAGTGATACCGTTTCACCAAAACTTTTCAGTGCCACCCTCGAGAAGATCATGCGACAACTGGAATGGAAAGGAATATGAGTGAGGATAGACAGTCAGCAACTATACCACCTCCACTTCACTGATGACATCGTTCTAATAACATCAAACATTAGCCAAGCAGCACAAATGCTGGCCAACTTCAACCATGAGTGTGAAAGGTTGGACTGCAGCTAAATCTCACCAAGACAATATTCATGAAAAACGAACTAGTCCCTGACATTCCATTTGCTCTCAACAGAATGAACATCTCCAAATACAGCAGTTATGTGCACCTGGGTCAAGAACTCAACATGAGGAATGACTTGGCACCAGAACTGCTCAGGAGGAAGAGAGTAGTGTGGAATGCCTTCAAGTGCTTTGAAGAAGTTGATAAGAGGACAAAGAACCTCCAGCTCCGGGCACCTCTTTTCAACTCCACCATTCTTCCTGCACAAATATACACCTCAGAGTCCTGGGTCCTATGAAAATAGGACAAGAATGCTATTTGTATCACCCAAAGAGGAATCAAAAGAGCTATTCTTGGAGTATCATGCTTCACTCAAGTGTGAGAAGGAATCCCGAGTTCTGACCTCTGTCAATGATCGAGAATCAGGGACACTGCCTCATTTGCCAAGATGTCAAAAATCAGATGGGCTGGACACATACTGCGATTTGGAGACAACCGCTGGACTAGAGTCATTACCGACTGGATTCCACGGGATGTCAAAAAAACACCTGGCCACTTACATATGAGATGGTTGGACTTCTTTGTCAACACCCTGAACAAACGGTTTGATGTTCTTCGTGTTCTTGGAGTGAGCAGATGCAACTGTGCTACATTAGCAAACAACAGGGTCAAATGGAGAAGTTACTGGTGTCCGCTCAAGAAAATCGACAAACAGCAGGATGACAAGTGATTATAAGTGATTCAAAACAAGCAACACAAAACAAATTATTTAGGACCTGCTATAGGGGCAGTCTTGGGTGATGGCTGGGAAAATTCAAAAATAATGGTGGTGGGAAGGTGTAATGGTGGTGGGATTGGTGTTGGAATATTGAATTCAGCAAATTATTGTCGACAATTTTATTAAAATAAAATAAATTTTTAAAAAAAGTCAAGCATGCACTTGAAAAGATTCAGCACTCATTTGGAGGTAGGGCCAAATGGCTGAAAAAGACATAGTCAAAGGGGCCTCCTGGGGCAGCAAAATGAAGGGTGCATATACGTTGCACTAAATACAGCCCCCTGGAAGCTAATGTGACCCCTTGTTGAGCAGGAAACAGCATGAGAGAAAACGCCAAGAAGACCAATTGAGAGCAGTGCAGAGCAAAGGAAAGCTGAGTGACATCTATTTCCCTTCAGTAGACTAAATAAAATGAGTCACCAAGTCTTTCTGATTGTTCGCAGTAATGAAAGCCTAGAGTCAAAGAGGAAGCTTTCTGCTGAGACTAAGGGAAGCTGGCAACAGACCCACCCTGCACCCTTGCATGTTTGGCCTATTTTCAACCTTTGTTTGAACAATTGAACATTTATTTGTGGTCCGTACCTGGCCAAGCTGAGTGTATGACAACAGGACAATACCTGGATTGGCCTGTGCATGGTAATGAGGCCTGCCAGTCATTGGAAAAATGCAAATATCCTAATTGACAGCAGAATTTCTTGGTGTTAAGGCACTCTTGGGCACTTCTGACCATGAGTCCCAGTTGTTGCCTGTACGTGGTTGGCATTGAAACAATAGTCACTGTCAGATCCCACACAGCGATGAACACAGCCATGGTCTGCCCAATCTTATTGATACAGCTGATACAGTAAGTTTGTTACCTCAAGTTCTCAGAGGCGTTGTAGATGCTACAAGGCATCTGTGACTATGGATCTTCAGCAGGCACGCAGGGTCACATAAACTCAGAGGCAAGGCATTGACTGATGGAAAACATGACCCCTTTATTGCTGGTAGGACAGCTTATTATGCTTGAATCCCTACCCTGGGCCCACCTAGTACCAAGCATAACAAAGAAATGGAGGAATGGGCAATGGATAATGAGCAGTGCTTGGTAACTTACATCTGACTCTTTGCTTATGTATCTCTCCTGACTGAACTGAGGGGGTCATGTGGAATTTTGCAGATCCAACTGGGAAGCTCTCTATGATGTACTATTGCCCTGGCCCCTAGAGAGGGAGTTTTTAAAGACAAGAAACATGTAGCTTGTTGTTCCAGCTGACTCAGTGGTGGACTTCAGAAAGAAAGATCTTAGCACTTTGAGGAAAAACTTTTTGGTATATGACTTCAGGGTTGCTTAACGTGGGGAGTTGTTGCTTTTTATAAATGAGTTAACTTTTGCTTTGGGTGATTTTGGATTGTGTGTGTGTATTTTGGTCACATCCAGCTGTTCTCAGGACTTACTCCTGGCTCTGTGCTCAGAGATTACTCCTGGAGGGCTCGGGGGACCATCTGGGTTTCAGGAATTGAACCTGGGTCATGCAAGGGAAGTGTCCTACCCACTATATTATCACTCCAGTCCATATATGAGTTAATTTTGGTAATTGGATGAGCCTGTGGTGTGTAGTCAATTCTGGGAAGGGAATGAGTTACATATACAATGTTCTAGGCCAATCAGGTGACGAGAGTGAGATATTTGTAAACTATTTTGAGCTTTTTGTGGCAAAGGAGAAATTTCAGGTATTTGACAGTAAAATATATGAACAATTTTGTAGAGCCAACTCTGAGAAGGAGTATCTAAGCTAGTTCTAGGAATTGAGTAGCAGAAGTGAGCTATAGTGGGGCCTGTGGAGTCTCCTGGACACAGCTGATTATGTTAACAGGGACAGAACACCTGACAGTGAAAATGAGCAGGACCGAGCTCAGAATGAGTGACATTTTAGGTATTTTCTCAAAGGACTTACACATACACACATATGTATAGGTATGTACATATGTGTGTGTTTATACATATATGGGGGATAAAATTGAAGATCATTAAAAAGCTACTAGAAATAGTTACTGAATAATTATTGCATGTAGGAACACAAAAATCTCTTGTGCTCCTATGTGCAATTAATGAATGAGAAGAAGAAATTAAACAAGCAATTCTATTCACAATTACATCCACAAGATTACATACTTAGGAATAAACTTTCTGGTTTTTTTTTGAGCCACACCCACCAATGCTGGGGTTACTTCTGGGTCTGTGCCAATGAATCACTTCTGATAGTGCTCAAGGGATCATTCAGGATGGATGCTAGGAATTTAACCCAGATTGACCATATGCAAAGCAAGTGCCTTACCCACTGTACTATCTCTCCGGCCCCTTAGAAATACATTTAACAAAACAAGTGAACAACTAGTAATATGCAAACTATAAAATGTTCTTAAAAGAAATAGGACAAGGCACTGAGGTAGAACAACATTCCATGTATAGGGTCAGTGAGAATTATTATGGTAGGAATGAATGCCTGTTCTAATTAAGGTTACAGGTTTAATGTAATCTCAATAAAATTTCCAGTAATATTTTAAAAAGGAGAAATTGAGCACAAAACATTAGGTTTATATGGATTCACTAAAATTTTCCAACAACTATGGTGACTGTGAGGGAAAATAAGTGTAGACATTCATCAATATTTATGATAAATATCTAAGATGACACAGTGAAAACAAAAGTCTCCTTCAGAAACGATGTGGGGAAACTGAGCAGCCACATGCATAAGAATGAAAATTAAGTGCTCTATACCTTCATAACCAAAATAAATTAAAAAATGGATTTTAAGAACTCAGTGTACTGCCTGAACTCATAAGTACATAGAAGATAAGATAGGCCAAGTCTCCATGACAATCAAGTGAAAGAAATGTCTTTGGGGACTTGGACTCAACAGCTGAGTGAAAGTAAAGATAAACAATTGACTACTTAAATGGAAAAGCTAGTATAACAAAAGGAAATTTAATCAGAAGAAAAATACTACTCTAGCCTGTTGAATAGTAGATTATATTTTCACATCATACATCCAAAAGGAGCTTAACATGCAAGATATATAACCATTTTCCAAAGTGATTGGCCAACCAAGGGTTCTGCCAGCAGAGTTCGTTCTCACCAGATCCCCGACAGCAACTTAACTGTTTCTGGGTTTTCTGATACAGACCATTCCCACTGGTGTTAGGATATATCTCATTGCCATTTTCATTTGCATTCAGCTGATAATCAGTGACAATGAACATTTTAAAATATGCCCGTTAGTTACGGTCATGGTCACGGTCCTCCCGTTGTTCATCGATTTGCTAGAGCGGGCCCAGTAATGTCTTCATTTTGAGACTTGTTGTTACTGTGTTTGGCATATCAAATACATCACAGGTAGCTTGCCAGGCTCTGCCCTGCAGGCGAGATCCTCTCGGTAGCTTGCCGGGCTCTCCGAGAGGGGCAGAGGAATCGAACTCGGGTCGGCCATGTTGGCCGCTTGTAAGGCAAACGCCCTACCGCTGTGCTATCGCTCTAGACATATCTAAGTTATTGTTGAGGAATGCTGGGGAGAAGAGATAGGTTGGGCCACACTCAGTGTGCTCGGACCTTACTCTGCTTCTGTGCTTAGGGCTTATTCCTGATGGTGCTCAGAAGATCATATGCAGTGCCACAGATCAAAGGAGGGTCAATCACATGCAAAGCAAGAGCTTTAACCTTGTATTGTATCTCTCTGGTCTCTTTCTCCCATATTTTGATGGGATCATTTGCTGTTTTATTAAAAATAATGTTGCTGAGTTTTAAGGGTGCTTTTTATATCTTGGAAATAAGTAAGCTCTCTGCTGCTGGTATGGAAATATTTTCTTTCAATCAGTTGGTGTCTTTTAATTTCAAATCTAATTTCTTTCACAGGATAGAAGTGTTTTAGTTTGGTGTAGTTCTATTTGCTTATTTCTGCTTTTGTTTTCTTTCAATTGAGGACTCCTGAGCAACAGGAGGAATATAGGATTTATCTATATTTTGCTTAATTGTTTTATAGAAACAAGTTTGGTAGCAAGGCCTTTAACGTATTTTTTAATCGATCCTTTGTGAATGGTAGGGGAAAATACATTTTCTTAAGCTCATTGATAGGCAATCTGGAATCGCCTATGATTAGTTGCTCTTAGATGTCATTTGCTCATGTAAACAATTTTGTTCTATGGTTAAGTAAAACTTAAAGATATCTTTAAAAGATATCTTTGTATGTATTGATCACTTGATCACTTGATACCCTGTTACTCATCAATTTGTTCAAGTGGGCGCCAGTAACATCTCCATTTGTCCCTGTCGCGTGCTAGTGTGGCCCAATGACGTCTGCTAGTTCTAGGAACACGAAGAGCCTCAAACCAATTGTTCAGGGTCTTGACAAAGAAGTTTGACCAACTCATAGGTGGGTGGCCACGTGGACTTTTGACGTCCCGTGGAATCCAGTTGGTAATGGCTCTAGTCCAGTGGTCATCTCTAAATCTCATTATGTGTCCAGCCCATCTGATTTTCGACGCCTTTGCAAACAAGACAGCGTCCCTGATTCTTGAGCATTGATGGAGGTCGGAACTCCGGATTCTTTCTCTCATTTGAGTGAAGCGTAGATCTTTCGATTCCTCTTTGAGAGACCCGAATAGCGTTCTCATCCTGTTTTCCTAGGGCCCAGGTCTCTGAAGCATATGTTCATGCAGGAAGAACAGTGGAATCGAAGAGATATGCTCGGAGCTGGAGGTTCTTTATCCTCTTAGTTATTTCTTATATAATTTGTATATATTAGATATTAGTATTTCGTCAACACGTGTTTTGCAACAATTTTTCTCCCAGTCTGTGGATTATCTTCTTATCCTTTTAATGGTGTCTTTTATTTTTTACAAAGCATAAGTTTTTAATTTATATTGGTGCCACCCCTGATAATACTCAGGAGCTGCTCCCAGCTCTATGATTCTATATTAGTCCTGGTGGTGCTCAGAGGACCATCTGTGGTGAATCAAGTACAGCCTCCAGAGTGAAAGCCTGCACTCAGCCTATTCACCTATCTCTCCGGCTCACTTTTAATTTTAATGAAGTTCAATATACCACTTTTTGTTTCATGGATCACATTTTTGGGCATTATCTCTAAAAACCCTTCACCAAACCTAAAGAAAGACCACTTAAATTTAACTCCTGTCATTTAGGCATTTGGTCATTTTACACGTAGGTCTAAGATTCATTTTGAGTTAATTTTTGTGAATGGTATACGGTCTGTATCTGATTTTATGTATTGCCATGTGGATTCCAGTTGTTCCAGTCCCCTTTGTTTGAGACCACTGTGATCTTCATTCAACTGCTGTTCTTCCTCTGTCAATATCACATGACTCTATTATGTGGATCTATTTCTATTTATTTTTGTTCCGTCTGCAAGCATATTTTTTCTTTTCTTTTCTCTATCTTTGTTTTAGGGAGCCACACCTTACTGTGCTCAGAGCTTTGGCCCTCTGCTCAGGGATCACTCCTGGCAGTCCTCTAGGAACCATTATATGATGCTGGGGTTTGAATTGGGGTTGGCTGCATGTAACTGGTAAAGAGATAGCTATTTGAACATTATTTGACTGAAAGTCATCATGAACAGCTTTGTAACTATGTATCTCACGGTGATTCAATAAAAACAAACAAAAAAAGGACAACTGCCTTACTACCCTGTACCAATCCTCCAACTTACAAACACATCTTTCTTTCTCTTTTTTCCAGCTTTATGACATGCATGTTTTTAAGTCTCACCATGTTTGTAACTATTCAACAGGCAGTAAACTCCTTATTTTGTAGATGAGAAACCTTGGCTCAGAAAAGATAGTTTTTCAACATCAATTACTGGCAGAAAAAAATAGTTCAAAAATCACATCTGTCTGGCTCATTCTATGTATTTTCTCCCTAAAGGCAATAGTCTGGACCATAGTCTGACATCCCTAATCTTAGACCATGCTCCTCAAGGTCTGAATTTTAATGCCCACTTTCCTTCACTGTCTTTATAATGTTGGCTCAATTCTTTCTCTGATTTTAATCAAGACTACCTGTCTCCCTTACGCACTTTCTTGTCCTGCAATGCAAATCCTAACCTTCCTGAAATTAAGCTCTATGTATAATATTCAGTTAGCTTTTCTCAGTTTTAAGTTTGTTTGTTTGTTTTTTTTCTAAGACTTAGTCCTAACTATTCCTCTCCGATGTCACAATGAATCATTTTTTAAACAGAAAGTTGCATCCTTATGGGCTTTGTCACTGAGGGTCTCCTATTTTCTTCTTGAATATGATATGTGCTTTAGGATTGCTAAACTGAGCAGAGCACCAGAAATCTCCCTGGAAAATACACTCAGAGTGTTGACAGCTGGGTCTTAAAATTGAAAAATATTAAATTTGATACATACTAATCTTGTTTTATTAACATTCTGTTCTCTGTGCTTCCAACCAGAACATCTCTACAACCTCTTAAACTGTATTTTTCATCAGAGAGTTTTGAAATAAAATTCCACTGTCCTATTTCAAGGACTAAGGAGAGCCATCTGGCAAGAGAGCAAAGTTTATAAACTCCAAAAGACAGTTGGCATAGCTTGCAGAAGCCCACTGAGTGCACAAAGTGGCAAAATCCAGCAAATCCAGATGCAGTTTCAGAGAGCAAGTATCTGGGCCTTGAGTCGGTACAGGCTTCCCTCTGTGAGAAGGAACAGCCTTGGATGGCAGTACAGGCAGGCAAAGGAGGCTGTGCAGGATTCAGGGCAAGTCACAGCACAGGAATGACTCCTCCATGCAAGATGAAAGCATCGTCTTCCCAAAATACAGGATGCAGTAGAATTAGTTTACAAAAACTATTCACTACTGCTAAGTACTTAAAAATATTTGTCCATTTCTACATCACTTATCACTTAATCACTTAACTTCCCGTTAGTCGTCGATTTGCTCGAGCGGGCGCCAGTAACGTCTCCATTTGTCCCTGTCGCGTGCTAGTGTAGCCCAATGGCATCTGTTCGCTCTGGGAACATGAAGGGCCTCAAACCGATCGTTCATGATCTTGACGAAGAAGTCTGACCATCTGGTAGGTGGGCGGCCACGCGGTCTTTTGACATCCCGTGGAATCCAATCAGTAACAGCTCTAGTCCAACGGTCGTCTTTAAATCTCATTACATGACCAGCCCATCTGATTTTCGACACCTTGGCAAATGAGACAGCGTCCCTGATCCTTGATCGTCGACGGATGTCAGAACTCCGGATTCGTTCTCTCATTTGAGTGAAACGTGATATTCCAAGCATAGCTCTTTCTATTCTTCTTTGGGAGACCTGAATAGCGTTCTCATAACAAAATTTACTTTTATTTCTTTCTTATTCTGGGTTTTGGGCTATATCCCTGCAGTGCTCAGGGGTTACACTTGGCTTTGAGCTCAGAGATCAATACTGGCAGTGCTCCTGGTAATTGAATTCATTGCTGGGCATGGAAGCTGGATTGTCAGGGGCAAGGCAAGAGCCTTACTCACTACTAACTCTCCAGTCCTAAACCGGTTTCTGACGTAGGCACCATGAAGTTATGCACTTCCTATACTGCTGATGTAAATCTTTTTTTTTTTTTGGTTGTTGTTGTTTGCGGGACATGTCCAGTGATGCTCAGTGTTACTCCTGGTGGAACTCAGGAATTTCTCCTGGTGGGTGCTTGGGAGCTGGAGCAATAGCACAGCGGGTAGAGCGTTTGCCTTGCAAGCGGCCGGCCCAGCCAACCTGGGTTCGATTCCTCCACTCCTCTTAGAGAGCCCAGCAAACTACCGAGAGTATCTCACCTGTTGGGCAAAGCCTGGCAAGCTACTTGTGAGCTATTCAATATGCCAAACACAGTAACAATGGTCACAATGAAGAAGTCACTGGGCCCCCTTGAGCAAAATCGATGAATAACGGCAGGAAAGTGACAGGGTGCTTGAGGGGTCCATATGGAATCCCTGATGGAATCCAGGTGCACCACGGGCAAGGCGAACACCCTGCCCACTGTACTGTATCACTCCGGCCGTTGCTAGTGAAGTCTTAGATTGCCACGCCAACCGCTGCTGGACTGTGAGGCCACACTATTCGCCCACTCCGTTTGCGGGCTTGGTGATGAGGAAAGGGATGGAAGATCGTGCGCAACACTATCCTTCCACTTTTGTTGGCGGAAAAGTCAGGAGGTGGGCAGAATTAATCTATGTGGTCTGCTCCATGCCGGGTGACTGGATCTCTCGATAAATTGTGGTTCTTGCTAGGTCTTATGGAGCAAAAGGAGACAGCCACGTTGGGGGGGGGGGGGGCGTGGGGGGAGCTGACGCCCCCACCATTTCTGGGATGGTAAGTTTCTGAAGCTTCGTTAGGGCGCACGCAGTGTAAAGCTTTAGGATCCTTCCTGGCTAAGAAGCAAGTATCTTTTGAGTGTTTTACTCCTCCTCCCTTCTCTTTATTTACTTTGTCTCTTCTCAGGAAGGGGCAAATTAAAAACGCAAGGGTTGGGCTTGAAAACGTAGCTTGACACGTAGTGGGGATGGCTGAGGGGCGAGGAGGACTAAAAATGACCTAAAGACAGTGGAGGTGGAGGGTCACGGGCACTTTGATGGTGGAGGAGGGCCAGAAACTTTGTACATCAAAACCTTAACCAGTAACACTAACGTAACCGTGTCGCCTAAACTACAACAAAAATGAAAAATGGGGGGAGGGGGGTAAAAGGAGGAAGGAGCAAATAATAAAATAATCAAACAACAAAGAAATGGAGACCTAGAATACTTAGCAAAACAAAAACCCTCTTGCCGCGCTGCCCAAATCCTTTGGACTTTTGTCAAAAGAAACCTCCGGGCCCCGCCTAGTGAGACGTCACAGTCGAGCCTGTCGCTCTAGTCCAGAACCCGGGTGGGAGTGGGGGCCTGTCTCTCTAGAACAGAGCCCAGTGGGAGTGGGGGGCAGGGGTCCCGTTTAGCGGGGAAAAGGCACCCAGCACCCCCGAAAAAGTCGGCGGGGACCGCGCGCGTTCACACGCCCACCCGGGGAAGTCCTAGGTCGGGCCCCGCCCAGGGCTCCCGCGTTGCCGCGCCGCGCTCCCATTGGTGCGGCGCTGGCGGGCGCGCGCGCGGCTGATGTAACCGGGGCCCGAGCCCGCCCGCCCGCCCGCCCGCCCACGACGTTCCAGGCAGCGCGCGCGGCAGGTGTGAGCGGCCGCGCAGCTGCCAGGCGAGGCATTTGGCCAGGGCCAGCGGGCGTCCGTTAGCTGCAGTCGCACCCGCGCCCACTGGCTATTGCCCGCGCGCCGCGCCTCCGTGCGTGCTGTGCGTGCTGTGCGGGGCGGAAAGCAAGTGTTTCTGAAAGGCCAGAGTAAGTGAAAGGACTCAGAAGAAGGACCTAACAGTAAGTTATTGGATGGACCAGCAGGTAGGTTGCCCATGTCAGCATAAGCGCACGTTCCGCTTCAGTAACCCGCTTCGCTTGCTCTGGGTTAAGTCAAGAGTCTGCATCCTGTTTTGTGAAAAAGTACATCCCTGTTCTGTGGGTATAAAAGTTTTGCCCCAAGCATCAATCCGGGTACCAAGCCCAGGGAGCGGTCCCAGGTTGTGAACCCTCGACGGAGACAATTTATTTTTGTCTCGATAAATTCTCTGATAAATTCTTTTGAGCCAGCCTCTGACACGGTGGTGGGAAACGGCCCCATTACATTTTGGAGGTTCCACCGAGATCCCACTCCCACCGCCCCTCTGCCGATATTGGCAGGCGATTGGTTGCCACGAGGCGATCTGTCCGTTTCTGGTGAATACACTCTCTGCCTTTTTTTTTTTTTACTTGCCTTTTGATGTGGAGAAACTTCCACACCATACACACGTCTACTTTGGTGGACTGTGCACCAAAGAACCTATCTAGGAACGCATGAGATAACGGAACTCCTGAGTAAGCAATTTCTGATCGAGGGCTTAGAAAAGGAAGTAGCATGTATTGCATCACAATATTCCAGCTGTCAACAAGTAAAAGCCAGAATAGGTCAGAAGCATCTGGAGGGATTTAGGGAAAAGGGAGATCAGAGAGGAAGGCAGAGGGTGGTAGATTTTACTGGTTTGTCCTGGCACTTACTGCAATAAATATTTTAGTGTTTATTGATACATTTTCAGTCTGGGTTGAGACACTTCCTACCAAGACAGAGATAGCTAAGGTAGTCTGTATGAAAATACTGGATGAAATTTTACAGAGGTGGGGCATTCCGTTGACCCTAGGATCAGATAATGGCCTAGCTTTTGTGGCATCCATTTCCCAGTTGTTAGCCAGGACTCTGGGGACCAATCGGAAATTGCATTGTGCATCTCATGACAGAGTTCAGGGCAGCTAGAAAGGGTAAATTGGACCTTTCAAGGAGACTATAACTAAATTAACCCTTGAAACTGGTATGGGATGGGTCTCGCTCTTGCCTCTAGCCCTTCTCGTGTCTGTTGCTCTCCATATATGAGTAAATTGTGCCCCTTTGAAATTGTATTTGGAAGACTCCCCCGATCCCCAACTTTTGTCAGTTAATGTTCTGGATGTGCTTTTTGAAGAAAGAGTCTGATGACTTGTCCAATCATCTCAGGTTTTTGCAGCAGATCCAAAAGGAGAAATGGGACCCAGTGAAACAAGCCCTGACCCAGAAGAAAAGGATCTGATGGGCATGCCACCCACCTCCCCATTGGAACCAGGGGATTGGGTCATGGTAAAAATACATGACCTGCGAAGTCTTCAACCAAGATGGAAAGGTCCTATATCATTGTTTTGTCTACTCCCACAGCTGCTAAGGTTGCAGGGTTTTGCCCATTGGCTGCTCTGGACCCACCTCAAGTGAATTCCTTCCTCAGCCACTGAGCAATGATGTAAGATTAAACAACCAGACAGCAATCAAGATCTGCTGAAAATCCTGTTGGTGGCAGTCACCGCACCTCAGTGATGACACATACTAACCATGGGGATCCCTTGTCCTGGTTCTTTGCATGACTGTTAGTAGGAAATGTTTGTCCTCAGGAAAAAGGAGAATTCCCATATGCTGTATAATTGTACTTGGACACATAACTCACACCTTGAATGAGCGATTATGAAGGAACTGATTGTCGCCACTCGGCCTAGTTTTAGAATTAGCTCATGTGACCTGTTGAGAAGAGATTGGAATAAGCACCTTTTGGGGTTCGGTGGAAGGTTGGGAGGAGGATATGTGTGCCACAAGACATATGGGTGCAGGGTTACGTGCACGGAAAAAGAACTGGCCAAACTACTATGTATGTTCCAGTCAAGCCCAAGCTGTGGGGGGAAGGATGACTTTTATTGTGACGAATGGGGTTGTCAGACAGAGGCTTCATGGATACGTAGGGACTTTGATATAAATTTTGAAAGGGAAGACAAGTTCTTTCTTGCAGATTGGAGTGCTGTAACCAGTTGAAGATCTCTCCAATGCATTGGATATCCTTTTGATGGGATGTCAGAAAAAACCTGGGGACTAAGACTTTAAGTCTCCAGCCAAGAACTGGGGGTCCTGTTAATAATACAACATTCTAGAGTTCTGACCCTAGGAACCCCTTAGATCTCCTGAAAGAACTGGAACTGGAAGGGGCCTTACACCTACCGCAACCTCCTGGGCTGACATACCTGACTGAACAAGGAGAACTAAACCTCCCCATTCCATACCCAAAAAGGATAGTGTGTAACCACCACCACAGGATAATTCTTTGTTAAAAATGTTGGATGCTGTATTTTTATTCTTTAAATCAGACCTCACCCAATTTGACCAAGGATTGTTGGTTATGTTTAAATTCTGAACCTCTTTATTATGTAGTCATGGGGGCCAATGCTTCTGTGGGCGACAATCCAAGGGAAATACATAAAATCCCTCTTACCCGGGCAAGTGATGCAGGCCAGTCTAAGTGGGGAAATGAATCTCATTACTCTTGGAGATTATGAAGGTTTAGGAACTTGTATCATGACCTTGGGGTACCCTTTATCTAGGTCCCCATTTTTTTTCTTTTGGGGTCACACCCAGCGATGCACAGGAGTTACGCCTGGTTCATGCACTCAGGAATTACTCCTGGCAGTTCTCGGGGGACCATATGGGATGCTGGGAATCGAACCTGGGTCGGCTGCGTGCAAGGCAAATGCCCTACCCGCTGTGCTATTGCTCCAGCCCCTAGGTCCCCATATTTTAAGTCATGTTCTCAGGTGTGAGTGATAGAGTCAGGTGAAGGAGAAGGAGAGTATCAATCAGCAGTACCTGAGGGAGCCTGATTTCCCTGCATCACTGGCATCACCCCTTGTTTGTATCCAGAAGTTTTTCTGTTTCCTCCCTATGTATACTAACTCATATTTTACCCCAAGTGCATTATTATTATTATTCAGGTTCTGGGGCTAAAGAGCGTCTAGGAACATGGAACTATCTAGAGCGGGAGAAATGAGCTCGTGTACTGATTCCTCTACTTGTGAAATTGGGATTGGCTGGCTCAACTGCCGTAAGTACAGCCACCCTGGTCACAGGGATCAAAATTACAAGGCTGTGAGTAATTGATCAGGATATAAGTACTCTAGAACAACATATAGGCAGATTAGAAGTTTCCTTGAATTCCCTAGATGAGGTGATCTTGCAAAATCGAAGGGGGTGGAATTTCCTCTTTGTAAAGCACAGTGGTTTGTGCATGGTTCTAAGAGAAACCTATTGTTTTTACCTCAATCTTTCAGGACTAATTAGGGACAGCCTCAGTCAGCTGAGGAAAAGAGAGGACAAGAGAAAGTCAGAATTGGTATGAGAATCTATTCGCCAGGTCTCCTTGGATGACCGCCTTGATTTCAGCTGTTGTGGGACCATTTTTACTAATTGTAGGTCTACTCATGTTGGGCCTAGTTCAGTTTGTCCAGAGGCGAATAGAGACAGTCAAACTCCTGGTTTTGAGACAAAAATATCAGGTTCTGGTGAAGTTCTAGAAACTGAGGATCAGCTCTGATGATCTGATGATGACCAGTGGGGAACGTGAAGGGAAAAAAGTTTTTCTGAAAGGCCAGTGTAAGTAGTAGAGAGAAGGTATGGGTTAGGAGAATGAGAACATAACAGTTATCCCAGGAACGTTGAGGAATTTATAATAATTGAGGTACTTAGGGGAGTGAAGAAACAAAATGTCTAGGTAGAGTTATGAAAATAGTGGTATAGGGAGAAATGTATGTATGTATTATTATTATTATTATTTCATTTCTCCCGCTCTAGATGTTTCCATGTTTCTAGATGTGCTTTAGCCCCAGAACCTGAATAATAATAATAATAATAATAATAACCTACGTACCAATAGGTTACCCATGTCAGCATAAGTGCACATTCCACTTCTGTAACCTGCTTTACTTGCTCTGGCTTAGGAAAGGAATCTGCATCCTGTTTTGTGAAAAAGTACATCCCTGTTCTATGTGTATAAAAGTTTTGCCCCAAGCATCAGTCAGGGTTCCAAGGTCAGGGAGTGGTGCCAGCTGATGAACTCTCAATGTTGAATTTTTGCCTCAATAAATTTTCTGATAAATTCTTTTGAGCCTGTCTCTGATGCACATGGTGGTGGGAAGAGGCCCTATTGCATGTGTGCGCCTGGCCGGTCTATGCATGCTACCGTTTATGGCGCGAAAGCCGATTTTCCTGCGCTGGTGGGTTCTTGAGAATTGTATGAAAGATTTGCATACAGAATTCAGTAAATGAAATGTTAGAGTTTATTATACCGATAAAGTAGAAGGGTCCGGGTCCCTCCCCAGATGTCGAGGCCTCTCTTTGACGTTCCCAGGCCTGTCCCTGATGCTGTCCAGGTCCTGTGAACCGCAATCCTGCCTGGTCCCACGCAGTCTACTCGCCTCGCGTGGACGACTGCCTGGTCCTGCCCCTGCGGTGCGCGCTCTCCCGTTTGCGCTTTCCCACCGGCCAAGGGCGGTGCGCGTGGGTGAGAGTCCGTGCTCAGTACCTGTCACTACCTGGGCATCCGAGCCCTGCCTGTACCTGAGCTTTCCTGGGCATCTGAGCTCTGCCTGTACTTGCCCCTCTCTGGCCCCGAGTGGCCCTCCGGCACTGGGCCCCGTGTCTGGCCGTGCCGCCCTACCTGACCCTGGAGGAAGAAGAACCGAGTCCAGAAAGTGCCCGTGCTCAGGGAGAGAACTAGGGATGGGGCTGGGGGTCTTCCTTTTATCCGCGGCCAAGTCCCACCCCCCACTCTACGTCCTGATTGGCCGCCGGCCCCAGGGGCGGAGAATGTAAAATAGCTCCACTCCCGGGCTCCCGCTGTATCGCTACCGCCCGCGGCTCGGTGAGTACCCGCCTCCAGCTTCGCCGCGCCCGGGCAGCTGCCGGGATCCCGAGTCCCCTTGGCTGGGGGGCCGCGGCGCGGCGCGTTGTGGCCGTGGGGGGCCGGCGCGGGGCCGGTGCCGGGGCGGGGGCGGGCGCGCGCGCGGGCCGGTACCCATGCGGCCGGCTCCTTTCCCGGAGTCCATTTTGGGTCGCTGCAGGCGCGGCGTGGTGCATGATGCAACACGGCGGGAGGAAGCGTGGGCACCCCGGCACCTCGCGGGGCGCCCCGCACCCCCGCCCCGGGCCCCGCGCGCCCGCGCGCACGTGGAGGTCGCGCCGCGTGGGGGTCGCGCGCGCACGCGGGGGCCGCGCGGGGCTTCCATGGCGCGGGGACGGGCACCCCACCCTGCCACGAGGTCCGCGATGTGTCATCGGCCGCCGCTTGGGAGCCTGGGGCCGCGGCAGGTGGCCGGCCTGGGGACAGCGCCCACCTCTCCAGAAAGCGGTCCGGCCCAGCTGCACGTCTTGCCTGGGTGTCCAGGGTTCGTGGAGGGCGGGGGGCGGCTGGCGGGGAGCCCCCCGCACCCTCCCGACTCGGGGTGGGCTGCTTTGTGACCCGATTTGGCCTGCAAGGGAACCGAGAGTGCTTCAAGCCTTCCAGATGGTCGGGAGCCGAGCGCGGGAGGAAGTTCTTCCGGCGGAATAAAGGCAGACTGGGCTCGGCGCGATCCTCTCTGAGCAGGAGAAGCTTCCCCCCAAGCTGGGCACCCCAACACCTGTGTGTACGCGGAGTCCGTGGCCATGTGGTTCTCCCTTCCCTTCACTGGGCGTAGGAACATAGCAGGAGCGTGGGCATTGTAGGGTTCGGGCCGCCTTGGCAAAACAACCCTGAACCTACGCTTTGGCATCGTCACGCTCTGCCCGGGCAGAAGTGGCCAGGGAGGTTGCATTGTATTCCAGATGGTTTTCCAGTCCCAGGTGGGTCAAACGCCGTGCAACTGTCCGAGGTCATATTCTTCCTGGCCTGGTGACTTGTGTTTAACACTCAGGATCGTTTATTTGAGTCTTCTATGCCCTTGCCCTGTGTGTTTGATTCAGATAATAGAAATTCAGATAATAGAAACCCAGGATACATTTATTCCCCTGATATTTTTAGTTAGTCTCAACAGACATGATCATTTTGATCCTAGAAAAACAAAAGGGGTTAGTTAAGTCACAGGGTCAGAATATTAATTGATGTCTGTAGCAGATGAAGAGTGAGCACTGGTGGCTGGGGAGATAGGGGTAGGGCACTTGTCTTGCATGCGGCCAATCCGGGTTTCCTGGGCACTGCGTATGGCCCCCTTTCCATGAAGTCAGACCTGTCCTAAACACACACGGGGGTGTGGTCCCCAAACAAAAGTGGGCATTGGATTAAATTTGTTTTAGAAGATTTTAGGAGATTCAGACCATGTATCATCATTACAGACAGGTGAGTGTAAAAGACATAAAAGGAGCTTTTACTAGACAGAAGACTTCATAAATACCAGGAATGTTTCAATCTGGATTTGAGCTGCGTGGGATGTTCTTGTGCTTATAATTATTTGCGTGAGAGGGATAGAATTAAAAACAGCTTGAAAGATGAGATTGCTGACCTCAGGGAGATAGACATCTGAGACCATGTTAATTATATTCGATAGGAGATTCCATTTGGTGGGATTAAATACAGGTTTATTGATAGTTTGTAGTTGCTTTCTACTGAGGCTAGTGAAAATATGTAATCACATTAGAGAACCGGCGTTAAGTCTAAATTAATTTCTTGTCTTTATTAGCGAGGTATTTGGAGATTATTGGTCCTGTAGAGAAATTTGAAACAGGTAAAAGTAAATTCTTTGTTGCTTTTGTTTTGTTTTTTGGCCACACCCTGTTTGTACTCAGGGCTTACTCATGCCTTTGTGTCCAGGGATCACTCCAGTGGTGAATCACATGGGGGTGCCTGGGATTGAACCCGGGTCAGACACATGCAGCAAGTCCCTACCCTCTGTGCTATCTCTCCGGCCCCACAAGTACATTTTTGTTCTGGAGAGAAACATTTCCCTTCAGTCCTGGGAGCTGTTTGGGTCAGATTTATCCTTGTTTTGGGGAGTCGCCTCAGAGTAGTGTTCGGGAGGCCCCGGGACCACTCCTGGTAGTTATCAGCCAAGTATGTGAAGGCAGGAGGATGGAACTTGGCTACCCACTGGTACTCAGGGGATCTGGAGAGGCTGGGGAGCCATGTGCCAGGGGTTGCAACGTTGCCAGCACTCAAGGCATGCGCTTAACCTGCTCTCTTTGTCTGGCCCTGCGTTCCATCTTGTGGGGTCGCCATGTCCGTTGTAACTACCTGTGTGTAGGTCCTTAGTGTTTGGCTTTTTTACCCCCCTTGTCTGGCAGTGCCTCTTTCAGCTTGTGGCCTCTCTGCCACTGGCCTGTTTCAGTGATGGGCAGATCCTGGGGGACATGGGCGTTTTGGCTTCTACTTTGTGAGCGATGCAGGGAAGCACTAAAGGATGATATTTCAAAACCTGTGTTTGTAGACAGGGAGCAGGAACTTGCGGGGAGGGATACCGGGTTCAGAAATTGGTAAGCCTCAAGTCACACCCAACTCCCACTGCTTTCTGCAGGAGATTGTGGTTAAGTGGCATTTCTGTGTCACTTTGGCTGGGGCAGAAAGGAGAGAGCTGTGAGGTCACTGAACGCTGCCCATCTCCCTGTCTGCTTCCTTTCTTGCTCCCTCTGGGGGTGAGCTCTCTGGACTTTCGAGGAAGAGCTAGCATTGCCCAGCGGGATTTTTCTTGGGTGGTGTGTGGAAGGGAATGTGATGGGTCCCAAGGATGGAGTTGCTGTATCCAGGAACTGGGAGAGAGACAGGAGTATGTGCAGAAGATCCCAGTTCCCTCTTGTAGACATCTCTATCCTCAAGGGACAGGCTGGTCTCCCTTTTGTTAGACCCTGGACCAGGATGTGGCCACAAAGTGCCACTTCTCTTGGGTTGGAGGCTCCTTTTTCAGTGGGACCTTCTTGTCTTTTTCCCCTGACCTGAGTGGGCAGTGGGGAGGAGGGATTCTCTTATAGTTCCTGCAGCCCCCAGTGGTGGTGTTCAGTGTCTGGGAAGGGAATCCTGCCACTTGGACTTCTAAAGTCCTGGGCACCTGCTTACTCTTTCATTCCAGTGCCTTCAGGCTGCCTATTTATTGCCTAGGAATTTCTCGGGCCTTAGGCCATCAGTATTGGGTGTCAGGCCAACGTCTCAGGCTCCCTTCCACTCCAAGAACAGAGTAGAAACATCTTCATGGCAGATAACCAGCCTGGTGGTTAGCTCTCGGGGCTGCCTTTCCCTACATAACTGCATCCCCCAACTCCAAAGCATGCAGTAGCTTATCATGGGAGGTTCAGTGCATTTGGCTGCTGGGAGTCTGCCATGATCGTGGTCACACCTGGTAAAGGGCTCTAGAGGGCTGTCAAGCATGTTCTTGTCACTGCTGAGGCAGCCCTGGGCCAGGCAGAATGGCAGATCTTTGGGTGGTACAGGTCTTGTGTTTTGTTGTGTTTTGTGACCACTCCCGGCAGTGTTCAGGGGTTACTCCTGGCTCTGCACTCGGGGACCACTCCTGCCAGTGCTCAGGGACCGTATCGAGTGCCAGGGACTGAACCTGGTCGGCCACGTGCAAGGACAACATTCTTCCACTGTGCCATCTCTCCATCCTCTGGACCTGCTTTCTTTCTTTCTTTTTTTTTTTTTTTTTGCTTTTTGGGTCACACCTGTCGATGCACAGGGGTTACTCCTGGCTCTGAACTCAGGAACCACCCCTGGTGGTGCTCAGGGAACCATATGGGATGCTGGGAATCGAACCCGGGTTGGCCGTGTGCAAGGCAAACGCCCTACCCGCTGTGCTATTGCTCCAGCCCCTGGACCTGCTTTCTTAACCCACTGGGGACGGTTGATTTATCGACAGATCCAGAGCCCCAGAATTTTTGGGGTGTTGGAGAAGATGGGAATAGGCTTGCCCACCTGTGCCCTTTGGTTTATGTTTCCCCTCTGGCCACTTTCAGCAACAATGGGACCTGCCCGAGGGGATGGTTGTTGGCAGCGGGCATGCGCTGGGGTCGGAGTTGGCAGCCTGGGTCTGCCCTGGCAGGAAGGCTGGTGAGGGTTGTGCGGGGGCGAACACCACACGGAACTTCTGTAGACTTTGCTGCTCAACCTCCAGAAAGCCGCGGGGCCTTCCTGAGCTCCCTGGCCTGGCTCCATCTGGCCTGGGGGAACTTTCCCTCTCAGCCGCCTTGCACCGGGGTGGGTGCACACCAAAGTCTGTGTTTTTTTGAGTGAATGTGGCACCAGTGAGTTGAGATTTCTTCCCAGAGGTTCCTTTTCTATGCGCCTATCTATCGTCTTATAGTGGCAACCTGTGAAAGGCTCCAGCAAGGAGGGTTTGTCTGCGCCGGGAGAAAGCCTGTCCCTTCCTCTAGAGGCCTGGAGGTCCTCCTGCGTCATCTCTTGCTTCCTTCTGCCCATGGTCACCTTTATCCTCCTCTTCTCTTGGCCTGCAGGGCACAGCAGCCCAGGGTCCTGTCCCGATGCCCTTGCACGCGCAAGTCTGTCCCCAGAAAGTTCCCAATGGAGAAGAACCGAGTCAGCTCATGAGTGTCTGAGTGACCCCATCTCAGGGACCCCATCTGGCTGTCTGGCTGGGGAGCCACCTCTGCTCTGTATGATCCCCTGAGTGCCCCACTGTCGGTCGAGGGCCACACGCTGTCGGGGTTCAGGGGAGATGTGCGAGTGCCCGGCCTGGCCTCTGCCTAGAGTCTCGGTGTCCCTGAGCCACTTCTCATTCCTCCCTCCCCCCTATATTGCTGACACGATTGTTGCTGACATAAGACCAAAGTGAGCCAAGTGAGGCAGTTATCATAGCTTCTAGAACATTCCAAGGGCTTATTGTAAATGTTAATGTTAACTATTCTCCTGTGCTGAGAGTTTGGGTCTTTGCTTAGGTTTGAACACCAGATTTGCTATTCCGTTCCACTAGGATGTTATAAGTGTAGTGAGTTTTCCTTGGAGGTACAGTGGGAGTGGGTGTAGGGGATTAGGTGCGGGTAGTAGCCCATTTGGGACTAGGATTTGTGGGAGCCCTCCTCGACCTGGTGCGCTATATCTCCTCTGTGCACCTGCAGTTGAGGCGGGGAGGGGACTCAGCTCTGGGGCGAGTGCTGCTGACTTCCTAGATGGCCCAAAGCCCTTCAGTCTTGGGGTCCAGGAATCTCAGGGAGTGAACAGGAAGTGCTTCTGAGTCTCAGATCCACATGTGGTCAGTTAGGTCTCTCTCTTCACAGCTCTGGGAAGAGAGTCCAGCTTCACTCTCAGTGGTGTTCATGTGGCAGGTGTGTGTGTGTGTGTGTGTGTGTGTGTGTGTGTGTGTGTGTGTATTAGTGAGAGAGAGAGAGAAAGAGAGAAAGACAGACAGACAGACAGACAGACAGAGAAGGTGTCTGTGCTTTTTTGTGGAAGGAGGAGTTTTGTCTATATCATCGTGATTTCTGTATATGTATTTTCCCCAAATATAATGAAGACGGCCTTCAAGTACTTAGGCCATTTCTCTTTTGAGTTTATTTCATCCCTTTTGCAAATGGGCTTGTCAGACCCCCTGGTGCAGGGGCAGGGGTGGGGATGCTGTCTGTCCTGAGGTGGCAGCAAGGAGGAGGGAAGGGAACCCAGCAGGAGGGAAGGCCAGCGGCATCCTGTGATTGCATCATGCTGTTGGATTATCTTCTTACCAGGGAGGATGTAGGAATTGCTCTGCTGAGGTCTGCCTGGAAGTGTTTTCTTTCTCTGCCTCTTATCTGCCTGCCATGAAGCGAGTACTCATTGCTCAAGTTTACTCCAGCACGCGGGAGGCCGGCTCTGCAACCAGATGCACATACTTTGTGTTCACTGCGGACTTGGCGCTCGCTGTGTTTTCACTGGCTCGCCACAAGTGCACCACGAGGCTGGCACTGCTTTCTTGGTGCAGTGATGCGAGTTGCCTGTGGGCACAGAGACAGGTAGAAAGTTGCAGAGCAGAGCCGGAGGGATGGTAGTTTAGTGGGTAGGGCGTTTGCCTTGCACATTGCTGACCTGGGTTCAATACCTGGTATCCCATATGGTCTCATGAGCACTGCTGGGTGTGGCCCCAAACAAACAAACAAACAAATTCCAGAGCAAGGATGTGTGCCCTGCTTTGGGGTGAGGGGGCAGCCTGCAGACGGGAGATGGATAGAGTTCAGTGACCTCACAGCTCTCTCCTGTGCACACTGACTGCTCCAGAGCCCTGAGCACCAGGTCTGTGGTTGGCTCCAGGGGGCCCAGCCTGTACCGAGGATGTTCAGGGCCATGTGCACAGGGCAGATGTCTGCACACAGATCTCAGCTGCGTGGATCTCTTTGGCTTATTGTTTTTTTTTTTTTTGATTTTTGGGCCACACCCAGCAATGCTTGGGGGTTACTCCTGGCTCCTCACTCAGGAATCACTTCTGGTGATGCTCAGGGGACCATATGGGATGCCAGGGATCAAACCCGAATACAAGCATCCAAGACAAGCACGAAACACACTGTAGTATCACTCTGGACCCTGTCCTTGGTTTCTGAGTGAGGCCCGAAGGTGCAGGAGCAAGCTGCCCACCGCTGGACAGCGCCCTCTCCCTACCCCATTTGCCCTGATTCCTCTCTGCCCTTTGAGGGCAGGCCTTCCTGCCCGAGTCCAGCAGCAACTCCCAGCTCGGCCGGGTTGCTCTTGGGCAGTGACCAGTGCCGGGAGTGGTTGTGTGCATCTCAGGCCAGACTGCATTTGCTCAGGTGTCCACATTGCTGGGGCCACAGTCCTTCAAGTCTTCCTCCTCAGCCCACCTCCAGACCACTCGAGCTACTCTTGCTTCATCTGGCTGCTCAAGTTCGCCTGGGGACGCTCTGTGCCGGGGCCCTCGTGGCAGCCGGCAGGTCTGTTTGTGGGCGCTGGGGTCGGTCGTCCTTCTCAGCACTGCGAGCTTCTGAGGGGCCAGCCTGCAGGTCGGACTCGGCTGGTTTCTGTGCTTTAGCGAAGAGCAACCCTTTTTCCTGGTGGTTGATGCTGTCCACACCAGGGCCACAGCTGTGCCACGGCTGGGCCACGACCGTCTCCAAGACAGGAACTCCTGTGGGCCCTTCTCTTCAGCTTACCAGTTGCCTACACTGTGGTGCTTTTGTTGTGTTACTCTGCAGCACACACAAGACACACACAGACACACATACACACACACACATACGCACAGATACTTGCATGCGTGCACACACACTGTATTTTTTGGGGGAGGGGGACCACACCCCAGTGGTGCTGGGGGGAGGTTACTTCTGGTTCTGCACTGCAGTCAGGAATCATCCCTGGTGTGGTGTTCAGGGGATCATATGGAGTACCAGGTCTGAATCCAGGTCAGTCACATGCAAGACAGTCGCCCTGCCCACTGTTCTACTGCTCCCTTTTTTTTCTTTTTCTTTTTTATTTTCCTGAACCATTTGGGTAAGCCGAAGAGACTGCTCCCTCTTATTTGCCCCCTAATATTTAAGTTTGTATTTTCCCCCACTTTGGTGGTGATGGTGGGAACTCTGGGCACTCAGGAGGCCCAGAGACTTCACTTGGAGATTCACTAGCAGCTGGCTGAGTGGTTCAACATGTGGCCCTGAGGATGCAGTGCTGCTCAGGGCTTATGGTACAGCTCGCCAGGGCTGCATCTGAGGATACGTGGGAGTCAAACACATGCTGAGCATGCACCCTGGCTGTTCTGATCTCTCCCAGATTCCAATGTGTAATTCCAGGAGGCGGGGTACCACACAGGGTACCAGAATGAGGAGATTCAACACAGATCCAACAGGTCATCTGCCGCATTCAGTAGTCCAAATAATGCCCTCTCTCTCTTTTATATCACATGCGTGCATGTGTGTTTTGTGGAAATCTTCCCCCCAAAAGGCAATGGGCTTATATTCTCTCTCATAATCTAATAAACCTCTAAAAATTTTTTTCTGGATGTTTGCGGTGAAAACTTGAAAACTACAGAAAAAAATTGAATATAAGCAAATACCATTAAAAATGAAAAATTTCAACACCCGGGACTGGAGAGATAGTTCAGAGGGTAGGGTGTTTGCTTTGCACATAGAGGACCCAGGTTCTGTCCCTGGCCCTGAGCACTGCAGGGTGTCCTCAAAAACAGAAAACAAAACCAAAACATTTTAACTCTGGCTTAGCATTGTGTCTGCTGCAGGCTTGGTGAGAGGTGGGTGGAGATTCCTTGAGCTGGGGGGGGGGGGGTCACTGCGCACCAGGGTGAGTCCTCAGACTGGAGGGGGTTTCCCTCTTGGGTAGGTGCCCCAGGTAACCAAGGTGCAGAAGACTGGAGATGATAAGTAAATGCTCAGAATCTGTTCAGGACTTGAAACTTTGCAGGTTCTCTCTTGTGGGAGCTCTTTTTCCCAGCTTCCAGGAACTAGCGGAGGGTGAGGACAGGTAGGTGCTCTCCTGCCCATGGCTCGTGGCTATTGAATCTGGCCTTTGGAAGGTTTCAAGACAGGTAAGTGGCCTGCACGGTATTTCCCCCAATCCATCCCCTTTGCCCACATGTGGTACCTGAAGCCTCCGCATTGCCTGGACTTCTGGATTCTTCCTTGAGTGCCTTTGGTTTGTGAATCGGCTCTTTGTTCTTCACAGTGGCTATTGCACGGCCCACGGCTGCCCAGGCCTTGTACCTCAGTTTCCCTGAGCTGCCTCGCTCCAGCTGTGTGTGAGAAGGGGCCTCCGAAGGTCACGATCAAAAGCCTCGAGTATTTGCCTCGAGTGTTTGTTTTTCCTCCTCTGGTCCCAGACCCTCTCCTGGAAGGAGCTGGCCTTGAGCGGGGCCACCGTGGGCAGCCGCCCAGACTGCGCACTCCTGCTGAGGCCACAGAACGCCAACCTGGCCAGGCCGGCCGAGGGCCGCGCTTCAAAGCAGCCCTTTGAAGCGCAGACATTTCCTTTCCTGAAAAAAGGGAAATTGAAATGAAAACGTATTGTTCTGTGCAGACAATGTCCCCTTGGATCAAAGAGAGAGTGGGGTCCATAAAGCCGGGGGGTTGGCGAATGAGACCTCAGTGGAACGCATGGCCGAGGTGTGACTGTGGACGGCACGCTGGGCCTCTGGGTAAGCCTGCTCGCTCTCCTTCCCTGCTTGCCTTCTTATGTTGGACCTGTTGATGCAGATGTGTTCTGTTTCATTCTTGTGTGGCCAGCTGCTGGCTAGGGTTTAGAGGTGTCTTTTGGTAAGTTGTGACATCATGTAGGTGGAATATTATGTAGCCAATTTAAAAAGGATATTGTCACAGATCATCACCTCATGGTGAAGAACTGTTGGTAAACTTGAAAAGAAAATTGATGCAATTTTCCATACTTGGTATTAATGTGAGGTTACAAGATGTGTGTATTTGCAAGGAAAGAAAATGTCGAAAACCGAACTCTGCTCACTGCTTTGTCAGCAGAACCTGAAATAGTATTCAGCAGATACTTGTTGCATGAATACTTTTATAAGTAGTAAGGAACAGTATATTTGGAAGGAGGAATGTTGGGCTAACTAGTAACATGTTAGCGAATGAGAAGAACCATAAATTATTTTGATTTCCTATTGTGATTCTGCTCTGTCATCTTGATTTGGGGTTTTGGTACAAATGTGAACCACATTTTTCACTTTGGTACACATCGTGTGGCAAATGGCTCCGACATTCTAGATTTGGACAAATCCAGTCATGTTGAAATTAGGGTATTGTAAGAAGTTTCTTGGGTTCGGTTGTCCTTCCTGGTGGGGTCATTTTGTTTCTCCAGGATTGAGGCTTCAGAACACGGATGGTCATGCTCAGGGGACAGGGTTCTGGAAGCTTCTGGAATTTTTCCACAGCTGTGTCTGGGGTCAGCTACCGTGGGGAGTGGGAGGTGCGTGCGTGCGCACACGCACACGCGCGCGCGCGCGCGCACACACACACACACACACACAATGACATTTCGTAGACCGCTAAGGTGAGAGATGAATCAGATGAATGAGAACAGGAAATAGTACTCATTCTTGTAAGTGCATTTTTAAATTTTTTGGGTTTGAGGGCCACACCCAGCAGTGCTCAGGGTTAACTCCTGGCTCTGAGCTCAGGGATCACTCCTGGTAGTGCACGCGGGACCATATAGAATACTGCGGATTTAACCCAGATCAGCTGCATGCAAGGCAAAAGCCCTCCCTGCTGCACTATTGCTCCGGTCCCTGCAGTGTATTCTAATTCATGTTCTTTCTCTTTGCATTAAAAAAAAAAAATCCAATCCAGTGGGTGAGCTGCTGTTTGCAGACGCTGCTGGCGCTGGATCAAATCCCCTCTTGCCTCTTCAGCACAGTGTTAGTCAGTTTCAGGTTAGCTCCGCTACATCATAGGATAATTTGCTATTCAGACCTGCAGAAACAAAGGCACTGGTGTTTTATGGGGGCGGGGGGAGGGGGTTTGGGGGTTGGGACGGTGGAGGGAGGATTCTTTTTGTGGCGACTCACTTTTTGTGATTTAAGTCTATATTATATTTTTTCATCCTGATTCATAAGAAAGCAGTTAGGGGTACCTGGTTGGGACCTGTGAGTTCCCATCGTGGTTTACTGCCTGTACAAACCCAGCTGGCTCTGCCCTTAGCTGACCTCATGCTGGTGTTTGAATCGTGGCCTGGCCAGGCTGAATGTGAGTTTTGGTCCTGAAGGCCCAAACAAGTGTTAACTTTAACACTTTGCCTCTTTGGAGTTTATTTTATTGGATGGGCTTTGAGGAAGATTCTGTCTGGAAGATGAGATTCTTCTTCTCTGTAGTTAAGGATTTGTGGGAAGAGTGAGAAAACATACTTTTAGAGAAATATTTTGAGACTCAAGTCTAATGGATTAAAACAGCAGAGTATTGAAAATATAATGTTGACAATCACACTAGTAAATAGTTCTTTAAAAGGCTGACTGCATTTAACATATATTTGTCATGCTCAAGTAGCATGTGAATTTTTGTTTGTTCTGGGTAGGTAGAAAATATTCTCCAATAAGTCTGTGTTTGGAATGATTGGAAATCAAGGGAATTGATTCTGCCAAGCACGAGTATAGTGGCCCAGCAGAACTAGACAGGGCAAGCTGCCTAGTTGATTGACACGATTTACAAATAGCTATCTTTGTTTCTTGTGTACTTTCAAAAAAATTACCGTGCTTCTCAGTAAAAATCAGTTATAATCAGTCATTTAGAAATCCATAAAATACAGACCCTGGTAGTATTTAAGAAGGATATTTTTTTAAAAAGTTTTTTTTTAATAGAAAAGAATTCTGTTTGAATTTTATGCATTACACATGTTCACAGTATGTGAATGGGGAACGCCAGCTCTTAATTGCATAGCACGCCTTCCCATAAGTCTGTAACCTCCATGTTTTTTACAGGCTTTTTTTTGTGTTTGTGTTCTAAACTTTCTTTTGGAAACTACTTTCTCCACTTTGTGTCTAGTGGGCAATCTTGGGAAATCCTAGGCAGTAACATCCCTTAATTCTACGAGTAACCTCTATCGAAGTGGAAAGAATGTCAGCTGGTCTGTTGGACGCAGTCAGAATTTTTGAAACTTGCCCATGTCATTGGCTCTGGGCGAGTTTCTGGAAGCCCCGGGTCTGTGGTAGTGAGTCAGGGGGGCCACAGCCCCTTTAGGGTCCTGGGCTGAGTTGGGTGGGTTGGAGTGGGGGTTAATGAGGGAATCCACAGGGTACATCTTGCAGTATTTCCCTGTTGCTCTGGCAAATGCTGGTCCAGCACTCCTCTGCTGCTCCTCTCTCCTGCCTTGTGTGTCTTAAGGGGGTTCTTGTTTAATCTCCCTCAAGAGCCTTGGGGCCACCGCCTCTGGTCCTACTCCTATGGGCTCTGGTGGCCAGCGGTCTTTGTCCTTAAATCCATCTTCCTGCTGGGTGCTCTTGGCCCCACTAAACTCCTGTGAGCTGGCAGTGCTTTTGGGGCCTGGGTGAAGGGCATAGGCTTTAAAAGTAAAATAAAATAAAAGTTTATGGGTCAAGGGGCCTCTCCCTGCTAGAGCATAGCCTCACGAAAGGCCAGCACTTCCTGCTGTGAAGTGGACCAGAGCAAAAGAAAAATCCACGCCTGGGGCAAGACTTAGCATGTTGTATTAAAAAAATTCTTTTTTTTAGTTTCTGGAAATGTAGCACCCAAGAGGAGACACTGCCATTGTATTGTGCGTATTGGGTGAATTTTATGATTTGCCTCTTCATTATTACTGTTTATATTGCTATTCATAGTAGTGTTTATTATTACTAATTATTACTGTTCATATTAATATTCAAGTGATTCATTACTACTGCTTGTTACCGTTTGTATTACTATTCATTATTATACTGTTCATATACTATTCACATTGCCATTAACTGTTCATAGAACTATTCATTATCCTATTCATTATTACTTTCCTTCCTTCACTCCTGGAAAGCACTTAGGTAGGGAAACACATGGATGGGACAGAAGGTATAAGGGCAGATGCCAAGAAAGAGAAAAGGATTCCATCCATTTCAGTAGTCACTGTCACTATGCTCCCATTGTTCATCGATTTGCTCGAGCGGGCCCAGTAACGTCTCCATTGTGACACTTGTTACTGTGTTTGGCATATCGAATACATCACGGGTAGCATGCCAGGCTTTGCCGTGCGGGCGAGATACTCTTGGTAGCTTGCCGGGCTCTCCGAGAGGGGCGGAGGAATCGAACCTGGGTCGGCCTGGTTGGCCGCGTGCAAGGCAAACGCCCTACCCGCTGTGCTCTATCCCTCCAGCCCATTTCAGTAGTATGTAAGCTTAAGAGTTTGCATAATGCACTGGTATTTTTCCTATCCTGAAATCAAACTCTGTGACACTGTCACTTTCTTTTCTCTTCTTCCCTTTCCCCTCACTCCTTACCTCTCTCTCCTCCCCCTCTCCCCTCTTCTCTCCTTCTTTCCCCTCTTCTCCCCTCCTCTCTTCTTTCCTTCTTTCCCATTCTCCGTGGCCCTAGTTCTTTATAAACTTTGTAGACAAGATCCTCCTGGGGGTTTCCTGGCAGCACTTGAAGTGATTCCCTGGGTCTGACCAAGGGCATGGCTGGGAGCCCCGGCATCTCCTGCAAGAGCTGGCATCTGGGGAGCCCCCGGAAACCTGGAAAGATCAAGGAGTCCCAAGGCGATGCCAGGTGCCAGCGCCTCCTGCACAGTCCCCAGGCCCCCAAATGCACTGACTCATGTGTCCAGAAATGGGAGTGTATGGGGCTCCCTGCACATTTGTTCCTCTCCTGACGCCTCTTATCTGTTGGCAGCTGCCTGGGTGCTCCCCGCAGTGCAGAAAGTGATAACTTGAATCCGGGGACCCTGGTGCCATGGGCGGGGTCCTCGCGCCTGTTGAGGGGACCCTTGAGCCCCGGAGAGGCTGGGCAGCCTGATCCTGTGTGACTCTGTGCCTCTGTTTCCCCATCTGGGAAATCAGGGAAACTGTCCCTACTTTGTAGTTCGTGACGAGGGTTGAATATAACATAGAAAACCCCTTTAGGACATTGCCTGGTGGTCTCTAAGTGTGAATTCTCATTAGGCTTGGCCTGCAAATGGTTACAGCTGGGCCTTCATGGACATCTCTGTCTGTCGGATGAGAACTCTCGTTCCCAAGGCTATGCACGAATAAAAAGGCCCCTTCCCAGGGAGGCACCAAACCGGAGTTGTGACTTGGCTAGTGAAGGAGTTGGTGGAAATTAATATGCAAAGTGATTCCTGTAGAAATCTAGGGGTGGTGAAATGAGCTCAGGAGAAGTTGCTACTTGTTCCGCTCTTAGTCAGAAAATTCTTGAATGCGAGACGTTTTCTAATTGATCAGAGGAGCGGAGGGGGTGGGAGGCAGAATGCAGTAGATTTGGTGCTGGGGGCTGGTTCTCGGACGCTTCCTTCGAAGACACTCGGGTCGCACTCAGCTCTTTTGCAGGTTGCCTGGGTCTGGTTCTGGAGGTGGTTTAGTTGGGGCTCTCCAGGCAGCAAGGCACTGAGGCTTGGGTTCCCACAATTGTTGGATTGGCCGGCGGTGGGGGTGGGGGTGTGTGGGAGAGGTTTGCTTTGAATAGTTAGGGGGAAACTTGGCTGTTTGTGCATTTGTCCTTCAGTTAAAAGCTTTGTGCTGGTCGTGTTTGCCTTGGGAAATTGAAAGCAAGCAAGCAGCGTAGATGTTTCTTAAAAAGCTTTGACATGGCCTTGCTTTCCTGAATCGGACTCCAAATTCTGTCAGGATGACCAGAAATCTTGCCCAGTTACTTGATCTGAGGGGTACCTTTACGCTTTCTCACAGGGGACGCCAGAGGGCATGGCGTGTTGGGTTGTTATGTGTGATTTTTGTTTGTGCTGTTTTGCCTGGTTCATTAGTTCCAATACTCATCTAAAGCCTTTCTATTAAGTAGTCATCAGAAATACCATTTCTGTTTGATCTCTAAATATGTGGCTTTTGGTCCCTGTGATCCCTTTTTTAAAGAGCAGCATGCCTTATATGGGGGGGGGGTGTCTGTGGATGGATTGCATGATCACGGTGGGTTGGAACTGATGGGGGTCTTTACTCTGAGTCCTGGGGCAGCTGCTTTACTCCAGAGGTGTTACCTTTATGAAGTAAATTTTATGCAAGAACATAAAACGTAGCTTATAGTCACAGTCACCCCACCCCCTAGAAACTTGCATATAATTTAAGTCTCACCAGGCATTAAGATGAGCAATATGTATTACCCAGGGTGGGACTTCGCTTCTGGGCCCCTTGAGCAGTCAGTTCTGCCAGTACTCATCACTTTGGCAGGAACCGCCAAGGTTGTGAGTCTTGACGGTTCCAAGGAGCAGCCAGGGCTGCTTCCTTCCACAGGGAAGGAAGGTGTAAAAAAATACCCAGCTGGTGACAGCACTGTCCCCTGCACCGTCTCTGCCGTCCCTGTGTGGGGTCATCTGGGCATGACCAAAGGCCATGAGGAGACAAGGCATGTTTCTCTTGAGTGTGGCGAAGGAAAGGGAAGCCTGGCCTTGGAGTGCAGCTTCGGGAGCTTGGAGTCCTTCCCCTGGGGCCCTGCCGCTGAGACCCACCAGCAGGCTTGTCTCGGCCTCCTCTCCACGCTCCCCTCCAATTAGATTTCACGTGACCTAGAAGTCTGGAGACCTCCTGTCAATGGTTTGTCCACAGACTCAAGTCCTCCTGCCCGTGTCTGTCCACTCTCTCCTGGTCCTCCTCCTGGTGCACTGCCTGAAGGGGAGAGATGTCTGGCCTTGTGGGAAACTAGCAGAGTCACATTTGGTCCTCCGGGCTTCCGAGGTGAGACCTGCTTTTGCTCTCCGAACGGCGCTTTCCTGTCCGCCGGGGCCTGTTCCGGCTCTCCCACATGCTTGTCCCCCCCAGCTCCCTCTGCATCAACCCCACCTGCCTCCCCGTTTCCAGGGTTTCAAGGTCCTGCTTTGTTGCATGGGGTCCCCCATAAATTCTGCTGAACATTGGGCATCTTTTTTTTGTTTGTTTTGGGGCCATACCTGATTATGCTCCAGGCTGACTGACTCTGCACTCAGGTATCATTCCTGGCTAGTGCTAGGGACCGTACTGGGTGCTGAGGATTGAACCCAGATTGGCCACATGCGAGGTGTTATTGCTCTGGCCCCCGTACGGGACATCTTAACATGCTGTTTGATCTGAGGGCGTGGCATGTTAGCATTTTGACTGTTGAACTGTTTTATCCAGAATGCCACAGAAGCCTTTGATGGGAGTGTTATCCTTGGGGACTTCAGTTTTTCCTTATGTTTTCATTTATTCATATACTTTTTTAGTTTGGGGGCCACAGCCAACAAAGCTCAGAGGTTACTTCTGGCTCTGCACTCAAGAATCACTCCTGGTGAAGCTCAGGGATCGAGCCCAGATCAGCTGCATGCAAGGCAAACACCCTACCTGCTGTATTATCTTGGGTCCTCTGCACACACACACACACACACACACACACACACACACACACACACACATTGCATTTATATGAATTCTCATCAAAGTGGATTATTTTCTATTTCCATTTTCCGTATCATGTACTTTTGTGGGAGCTTGGGGAGTTATTCCCAGCTGTGCTCACGGGTCACTCCTGCTGGACTTTACGGGACCAACGTGGGTCAGCTGAGTTCCATTTTCATTTCCGGGAGGGTTTTCAGCTATATCCTGCTGAGTGTAGCTTTTCCTGTGGCTTCTTCAGTGCCACTCACCTTTCCAGTTCCAGTTTTGCCTTCTTGATCTGATTTTGGAGAGTGTTTTTGTGCACTTTTTTAAAGAGCACTTCGGTGACCTCTGCCTATGTTGAGATGCTTGTTAGCTGGTGTGACGGCTTAGCTGCCCCCGGATGGAACTGGCACTGGTCTGCCTTCTTGCTGATCCCCGTCCTGTGGTTCACAGCACATGAGAATAAAGAGCAAAGGGTGGCATAGTGGCATAGTGGACCAGGACCCCATCGCAGTCTCCCCTACAGCTCCTTCCAACCTGAAATTCAGAACGTCTCTGCCTACTTTTGCCCAGACATGGCTTCTTTGTGATTCCTGAGCCAGGCTTGAGATTCTGGGGGAGTTTTTTTTTTATTGAAAAGTATTGTTTTTAATTTCATCTTTATATCCAACTAAGTGAAAACAATACTGACAATATGAAAATGAGTGGATTAAGGACTATGCCTGACTCCAGAATAGAAAATATGAAAATGAATAAATGAAGGACTGTCTGGCTCCAGTTTTTATAACATTAAACTTTTATTTTTTTAAAAATTTTTATTAGTGAAACACCATGGGGTACAGTTGTAGACTTACAAATTTTTGTGCTTGGGTTTCAGTTATACAATGATTGAGTACCCATCCCTCCAACAGCGCCCATCCTCTACCACCACGGGTCCCAGCATCCCTCCCACCCCTCCCCCCGTCCCCTCATCCCACCCTGCCTCTGTGGCAGGGCATTCCCTTTTGTTCTCTCTCTCCTTTTGGGTCCTGTGGTTTGCAAGAGAGGCATTGAGTGGCAACCATGCTTGGTCTCCTTTCGGCATGCATCTCCCATCCTGGGAGAATCCTCCCAACACCCTTTATTTAGTGCTCCCTTCTCTATCTGAGCTGCCTTTTCCCCTAGCGTGTGAGGCTGACCTCAAAGCCATGGAGTAATCCTCCTGGTACTTATCTCGGCTATTCTTGGGTGTTAGTCTCCTATTTTGTTACTTTATGTTCCTGGGGGAGTTTTTGACTGAACACCCTCCCCCCCGCCTCCCCCGTTTCTTGCCTCTCTAGTGTTCAGGAATTGATTGCATCCTGCCCGGCCTTCACCTGCCAGCTCCTTCACCTGCCAGCTCCTTTGACCCACCTGCTCTCTGAGCACTTCTCAGTGCTCAGGGCTTACTGCTGACTCAGCACGCAGGGATCACTCCTGGCCTCATCTCTCTGAATTCCTCCTCGGGTTGCATTCTATATGTTTTTGCATCTCTTCTCCCTCGTTAAACTACCAGCCCCTCTGTACTGGGGGCCGCCTTGCTTGCCCTATCACCAGACTTATCAGCAGGTTAGATGTAGGTAACTGGTGGGGGGGGGGGGCGGTCAGGGGTGCATGGCCCGGCTCTGTCTGGGCCCAGGGTGTGGGTCAGGGATCGCTGGGCGAGGGTGTGAGCTGGCCACGGACCAGACCATCTGTCTCTGCACCTGCCTTTGGTGCCTGTCACACGCTCTGCAGGTGGTAGTAGCCGAATCGCCACTGGGTGCTCCTCTGGCCACTGGCCATCTGGCCTCCTTCCTGGTGACATTTCCCTCTGCCCTTTTCCTTTGAAGACGTGGTCTGAAGCAACACTATCCATGTCAAGGTCAACAAAGAGGAGTGGACGATGGGCCGGCAGGGATGCGAGTTAAAAGGCAGGAAGCAGCACAGCAGACGGTGGACCAGGCCGGAGGGGATGAGCAAGGAGAAACGCCCCGCAAACGATTCTTTAATCCTTGTCTGTGGAGACCTGAAGTGGGACATGGAAAACAAACATTGGTCCTTGACGGAGAGGCACAGTTTGATAAAACAAATAATGGGCTTTGTGCACAGCCAGACCTCCTGGAAGGAGGGAAGTTGCTCTACCCTGGGCATTCTCTTTGCCCCAGCGTTCCCAGTGGGAGACGACAGAGTGGTCGCCTCTGGGCTCGGCCAGGCATAGTTGGTGCATTGCATCTGCTAAGTGGAAGGTGAAAGGTGCTGATTCGGTTCAAAGTCAGACAGATGAACACATACACTCTCCAATGGCCCCCCCCCCCCCCCCACACACACACAAGATGTTGGTTGCAAATGCAAGAGCCAGTGGGATGTTTCAATATTTTATTTTATTTTATTTTTGCTTTTTGGGTCACGCCCAGCAATGCACAGGGGTTACTCCTGGCTCTGCACTCAGGAATTACTCCTGGCGGTGCTCAGGGGACCATACGGGACGCTGGGAATCGAACCCGGGTTAGCCGCGTGCAAGGCAAACGCCCTACCCGCTGTGCTATCGCTCCAGCCCATGTTTCAGAGTTGTGGGCTGAAGCGAGAGTACTGCAGGTAGGGCACTTTCCTTGCACATGGCCGACCCGGATTTGATCTGTGTTATCCCATATGGTCCCCCAAGCACCACCAGGAGTGATTCCTGAGTGCAGAGCCAGGACTGAGCCCTGAGCACTGCTGGGTGTGGCCACAACCCCCAAATAAACATATAAAACATAAAATTCATAGATGAGACCAGTCATTGCTCTATAATTTTGATAAGGTATTTCTTTATATATCATAGTTCTATCAACTTTAATAGTTCTAGGCCACAGTGTTTAAGCCTTATATCATGTGACCTCCTACAGATGGAAGTGAATCGAACTTTTAATGTTCTTCATCAGTTTTGGGGCCACACCTGGCAATGGTCAGGGGACCATGTGGTGCCAGAAATTGGCCTAGGCCTCCCCCATGTGCTGCGCGTGCCTCAGCTGGGTGCCTCAGCCTCCTAGTCTCTCCCCAGCCCCACCCTCAGCTGTCTGAGGGCTCTTACTTGACTCTTGACCTCCTTCTTGTGATGGAAGCACAGTTCCTTTCAGTACCAGGTCATCGCCACCACACTTTTATCTACAAGATCTCTCATAGATTAAGAAATGGAGACTAATAATAGCAAACACTTAAAACAAGTTACATTTACTCCTTCGTTACACTTCCCCCAAACTAAGGTAGGACTCTTGTGATTATTGTCTCGTCTTGTTGAGGGTTGGGAAAACTCAAAGGAACTCAGTCACCATCAGCTCATTATATACCGGATTCAGTTTCATTCAGGATTTGAATCCCTCTCTTGCCTCGCCTTTCTTTGATCTTGCAGCAGAGAAAAGTGGGAGTGGGTGTGTGGGGGTGTGTAGGAGAATGGGGCAGGGCTGTGAGGTCACCTGAGGTCAGCTCTCTACCCCAGTTTGGCAATGGAGTGCCGGAAGTGGGAAGTCAAGTGGCTTGCCCAAGATCACAGAGCCTGGGGGAGACAGATCAGGTCACTCCTCAGACAGAACATGAGCTACAGAAAAAAGCTTTTCCGTTAAGTGTATGCTTGATTCCAAGAAGTCACCTTCACCAGTCATGTGACATGTCCGTGAGGGATAATTTGCTGCCCTGCATTTTTGCCTTTCCTTTCTCCTTGCCCGTTTGTGCCCTGTGACTGGGATGAGCTTGAGGGACTAGATCTAGGTGGCCTGGCTGAAGTCCCTGGTTGATCTCTTCTGGCCGCGGAGGCCAGGGGTGGAGGCAAGCGACAGCTACTTCAGGCTCTGGGGAGCATAGCTGGGGCTCAGGTTGTTTAGATGGGATGTGGTCGCTGCAGTTCTGCTCTGCGTGTATGAGGCCACAAGCAGTCCCTGACATCCAGCTGCTCCAGTGTGATTCCAGGATTCAGATAATGCACTTCTCTAATGCAGCATTGCAGGAACCTCTAGCCCTCGGGGGGGGGGGGGGTGTCCTGGTAGGCTGCTGTCACTAGGGAGTGTCTGGGCACATCTCTGGGATTCAGTTCCCCGAATCTGGGCAGAGCTGTTGGTGGTTTGAGCAGCTGTGAGTGCTCAGAGCTTACTCCTGCCCCCACTCACGCACACATACCCAGGGTGGGAGAGTGGCACCCGGGTGCACAGAGGATTTGGAGGACAAAGGCCTCAGCAGCTGACCTCAGCAGCCTCATTAGACCAGACTCAGAGTCTACCCACGGGTCCAGGGATGGACTCCGATCTTGAAAGCTTCTATACTACTGATAGATCCTGTGGTAAACTTTTCTTCCATTCCTAGCCTGGAGACTTCTGGGTTTTGTGTTCAGTGTCTTTGGATTTCAGTTGCCTGACTAGTAAAATAAAACTGTAGGTTGAGCAGATGAGACCAGGACTTAGACCCACTGGTCTTTGCATAAAATAGCAAATGTTTCAGACTGTGTGTCGTCTGTGGTTTAATACTAACCCCTTTCTCCTTCCCCATCCATCTGTTAAGGGCAAACTCAACAGTGAAAGGCTTTTTTTAAACGTGCATCTAGTGAAGGGCAGTGAGTACTCCTGTTTGCTGAGTGTGGACTCCATCCACGCAGTGTGTGTGCAGAATGACTGGGGAATCCATAACCACCTTTAATAGTGCATCAGGTTCTAACGTGCGTTAGAAGAACTAGATAACTGACACATTTGGAGCTCACCATGTGTGAGCGGGGGGGTGGTTGTGTGTAAGGTGGGGTGCAGGAAGGAGGCCGAGGGAGCGTTCTAGACCACACCCCTGCCCCCTGCACCTCCCTCTTGCGGTGACCTGGTGTGGAATTGCAGCACCACAACCGAGATTTAGCTCCAGGAGCACAAGTTAAGTCTGAGTACGTCCGGAAGTGCAGAAACCAAGACTGGCGCCTGCTTTTGGCTTCCTTCCCGCGGTCATCCCCACCAGCTGCCTCTCCCCTCGGCGCCAGCCTCTGCTGGTGGGTACGGGCGGATAGGATGGACCATCAGTGCCCAGGCCAGTGTGCCTGGTCAGTGAGAGGTGTGATGGTAATATTCAGGTGGAAGGAATCCCCAGGTATACTTTGCCTTCCAGTGCCCGGGTTGGGTGTGCCCCTTCCCTGCCACCCTGCTGGGCTCTTCCTCCTGATGGGGATATCTGGACTTCCAGCCAGGCCAGGTCAGAGATGAGTCTTCCACTACCCCATGGGCTTTGGCTTTCTTACCATTAAGGCCATTTCCTCTTTTCTGCTGTCCTGGACCATAGGAACATGTGGAGTGAGCAGGGTTTCCTCTGCCACCAACCCCGGAGAACTAGGTACTTAACCTTAGCTTAAGTATATGATATTTATATTTATGTAAATAAATATTATATGTTGCATTATGTTATTTAAATTATACATTATATTTAATTAGTATATTATATTTGGGGGGGCTCACTCAGCCTTGCTCTGGGCTTACTTCTGGCTCTGTGCTCAGGAATCTCTCCTGGCAGTACTCAGGGGACCCTATATTGTGGCAGTGTTAGAATCTTTGCCCTGGTATGTTATTTAATTGAGTATTGCAGTCTCCCCTCCCCACCCCCCACTTTTTAAGTTATATTTTATTTTTTAAAGTTACTGAATCACCAGGGGTTGGTTACAGAGTTGTTCATGATTGAGTTTCAGCACACAGTGTTCGAGCACCAGCCCCAGTAGCAGTGTTGACTTCTCTCCACCGATGTCCCCTGTTTCCCTCCCACCCCCAACCTGCCCCCGAGAGCAGGTGCTTATTTCTTTTTTCCCTTTTAGGCATTCTGGTTTGCAGTGCTGTTCCTGAGCGGGAAGCATGATACTGCTTTCCCTCCTTTCAGCACCTACTCCTCGTCCCGTGTGACCCCTTCCCTCTGTCGTCTCCTCAGCGGTCTCTTCCCTGCAGTCCTTTTGTTCCCTGTTACCCTGAAAGAGTTCGAAGCTATGTGTTAAGGACTGGTGCTCATGTTGCCAATTTTACCAGGCAGTAAGAGTTTTTTGAATAGGACCTGATTTCATATTCGTGAAGCTCAAAGCAAAATGATGCTCGTAGAATAGGTGACTTGGTAAAAGAGTGAAGAGCCTTATAACCACCCGCGAACAGTCATCATCATGGTGACTAATTTGGGGAGGTGGCAGTAGGGGGTAAGTTCAGGTGCACAGGGGAAAGGGCTGTTTCAGCAGCTGAACTTGAGAAGTTGATGGATCTGCGCAAGGCACCATAAACGGGCAAGTCACAAAGTGTCCCCTGGGAACTGGGAGTCTGTGGGCATTTTTCTTTTCAGCAGTTTTATTGACAAGAAGTCACGTACATAAGGTCTGTGCATTAAAAGCATAAATTTAGTGGTGGTTATTATTTCCCAGGTGGGCGACCATTGCCACCATGTTTTAATGGAACTTCCCATTCATTCCTTCCTCCTCCGCCCCTCACCAGCTCTCACAAACAACCCTGCTTCTTCTCACTGGGGGCTTATTAATGAATAAGCATAGTTGTGACCTTTTGTGACTGGCGTCTTTCACTTACATTTTCAAGGTTTGTCCAGATAAGTATTTCTTTTCCTTCTGTGATCCAGTGATATTCACTGCAGATGAATAGAGAGTATTTTGTTTATCCATTGATCAGTGGATGGGTATTTAGGTTGCGTAAGTATTTGTGGTTGAAATAATAGTGCTAATGAATACTTGTGTGTATGGCTTTTGGGGGACATTTTCTTTCACTTATGTTGGGAATATACTTAGGTGTTTGATTGGGGGTCATGTGGAAAGCAATTAATTTTAATTGTTTTGAGTAATTTTCTTGTTTTTATTTTTTCTTCGTGGGTTGGTGGTGAGCTACTTTTGTTACACGTTTCAATGGCATTTAGTTCATTCACAGTGTCAGGATGTTGTGTGGTTGACACCACATGCCTTATAGGGTCATTTGTTGTTGTTTTGAGGCCACACCTAGCAATGTTTCCAGCTCAGTACTCAGGGGTTACTCCTGCCAATGATGGGGATTGAACCTGAATTTCCTGCATTCAAAGCAGGCACTCCAGCCCTTTGAGCTCTCTCTCTGTGTGTGTCTCCCTCTTTCTCATTTTCTCTCCCTCTTTCCCTCTCACTCTTCCCCCAACCCCCCACAAGAAAAGAGAAAGTAGTTTTGACTTTGATGCAGTCAAGAGATGGGTTAATTGAGTGTCAACCAACTGGGGTTGACTAGGAGAGTGAAAAGTGCTGGGTCCAAAATTCTAGGTCCAAATGGTACAACCTGTTGCTAAAATGACAACAAACTGTTGGTTAAGGGTGGTGGGGTGGGGTGTCACATGACAGGGCCGCCTGAGAACTGAGAGTAGTGGCATTCATGACATGAGTTGCTCTTACCTTGTGAGTGAGAGCTCACCTTGGCACTCATGAGGGCACACAGCACATGCACACACCACAGCCACAGCTGCCAGGTGGGCACGACTGAAGGCACTGGACATTGTGAGTTCTGATTTCGGAGTCCTGGGAGTTGGTGTCAGTGTAGAGACAGCCTGTGCTGGGCATGCGTGCTTTTGTGTGCCTGTGTGTATTTAGACGACATTGTGGGAGATGCTCCCTTTGCTCCTTTGCCCTCCTCTTCTGCCAGGCTTTGGGTTTGGGTGGGTTTGGGATAGTGTCTCTATCCCCGGGGCACTGCATTAGTTCCCTTCAGCTCCTTCTGCAATGGCCTGTACCAGCCCTCTCCCCCACCCCCCCCCCCACCACCGCACTTGCCTCCGACGACTCCCTGCTGCCTCTCTGGCCACTGCTCTGAAGTTCCCTCCCTTCCCTGCAGCTCCCGTTGGCAGGAACCCTGTACTTGCTGCATTGGGCATGTGCCGTGAGTGCCCCTTATGTGTTCCAGAATCCTGGCACACCCTGCCTGTATCTTAGTCTCCTCTTGAAGTGAAGTCACAGAGGGGCATCCAGGAACCCCGTTCAGGGGAGCAGCCACTTGCCCCCGCGGCATGTCACGCAGGTAATTCTGTGAAAATAGCCACCATCGTGTCACTAAGAGCCAGCATTCCCGGACCACGCAGTGTGATGTAGTGACTCCGACCCCCCCCCCCCCCCCAACCGTGCCTGCCCCCGGGGCCCCTCCACTGCACGCAGAGACCTTTGGAAATGCCAGCCTGGAGCCAGTGCAGCTGAGGACAGGAGGAAAGGAAGAGGAGCTGATTCTGAAATTGCATCGTTTTATTCCGAGAGAATCTCCCAGACTGGGTTTGGGTGGGAAAGTGCCTGATGTCCCTGCACGCACTTACTTTTGCATTGTAGCAGGGAGGAGGTGGAGACGAAGGATCCTTTGCCCACGCTCCTGCAGCTGTCCGGTGGCGGACCCAGGGCAGGAGCCAAAGCCAAGTCTCTTTCAGACCTCTGCCCCTTCCTTCCTCTGCGTCTTACTAAGCCAGAGGATGTGTTCCTGTGTCTGATTCTCTGTTATTTCATCAGGGCGCGTTGCCCCGGGGGGCGTCTATTGGCATTATGGGGCATCATAATGGATTTAGCATTAAAGCTCTGGGGTGTGAGCCAGGCTGCAGTTTCTGCGTGATTACACAGCAGCCTTTTTGTTGTGAAACTCTGGGGTTATAGCTGTATATATGTCAAGGGCTTCGTTCGCATATTAACTGTGCATATGGTACCTTCAGGGAGGGTGTTGGTAGGCAGTGGGTCTTGCCGTGACATATTTTGCCCTTGGCTTATTCCTGACTTTTAAGGGGTGTTTGTTGTTGCTGGGCCAGCGGCAGGAGTCTGAGGATAGCTGGTGAGCTCACTGGAAGCCTCTGTGTGGAGGGAAGTGAGTGTGGGAACCCGCCCTTGCTCCAGCACGCGCCCTCCCTGCCTCTGCCCGTTTCCGGCAGGAATCCGTTTTCACTTGTACAATCTGAGAGCATTTCTGCGTTAGGCAGATGGCTGGACCCTTTCGACTCTGAGAAATTAGGATTTCCTTTCTCCCGGTTTTTATGTCCGGGGAACCGGAGAGATAGTACAGTGGGCATGTGGTTTCTCTTACACGGGACCGACCTGGGTTTGATCCCCGGCATCCCATATGATCCTCTGAGCCCCTCCAGGGTAATGCCTGAATGCAGAGGCAGGAGTAAGCTGTGAGCAGCGATGGGTGTGCACCCCTCGCCCGGCCCGCCAGTCAAAACCCAGTTCTCACACGTGATTAAATGACCGTGGTGGTAGGCTGGGCATTTCTGAGGGGAGAAGCTGCCTCTTCATCCTTGGAGCCCACCTCATCTGTGCTCTTTCAGAACCCCGGGGAAGATGTGTCCCTCTCCCAGACACACACACTTACTTCGACACTGAAGCTGTGTTTTTCTTAGCAAAACTTTTAAAAGGAACATTTTTTTTAATTAAAAAAAAAGCAGCAATTTAAAAATGAAGTGTCAGCTCAAGGACCCCTCCCTTTCCTTCTTTCTAGCTTTGCACTCTGTGACATGGGGGTGCTGTTCTCCCCGGGTAGTTGTGAGTTGGGAAGGAAGCTCCACCCACAGACCACCTGAATCCCACCTGCACCCCACCCGAGCTTTCTCTGAGCCCCACCTGTGCCTCTACACCCCACTGTCACTTCAAGCTCTTGATGGTCTCCAGTGAGTCAGTCCATACAACATAAGGGAGTCAACAAGCACTTCTGCAAACAACCCGATTTGCTTTTAGGAAAAGTAAAGTCTGGGGCCAGAGAGATAGTTCGACAGGCAGAGCACTGAGCTTGCAAGCAGCTAGGTCTGGGTTAGGCCCCCAGCTCCACGTGTGATCTCCAGCACTGCCAGGAGCAATCTTTGAGCACTGAACCAGGAGCAACTGCTGAGAGAAAAAAGGTAAAGAATCTGGATTAATAAAGTTGGTCCAGGTCCTTTTTTTAACTCCTCTCTCCCTTCTCTAGCCCCACCCCCATATTCCTAGTTTTTCCTCAGTCCTGATTTGGGGACAGCCAAGGTTTTTCTGAGACATGCAAGGGCGCAAACCCTTTCTTGTGGCCCCGGCTGTGCTTGTTTGCAGAGATTCTTTGTAATAAACCATTACTCCCCTTCATGTGGTGACCAGGCAGTCTCACATCCTTCCCTGGGGTGCTGGGGGTCTTCGGGCGGGGGGGTGGTGTTTGTCACATCCTGGTCATGCCGGCCAAGGTGCTTGCATGTCCTCTAACTGGGTTTGTACCCACCTGACTGCATCTCTCTCTCTCTCTCTCTCTCTCTCTCTCTCTCTCTCTTCTCCATCTCTCTCTCTTCCACTCTCACTTGCTCTCTCCCCCCTCTCTCCCCCCTGCTCACTCTTGCTCTCATTCTCTCTTACTCTCTCTCCCCTCCCTCTCTCCCCTTTCTATCTCTCTCTCTCGTTCTTGCTTTTACTCTTGTTCTCTCTCACTTCCTCTCTCTCCCCTCCCTGTCTCCTTCAACACCCCACTGTCAATTCAAAACTCCCAGAGAAGTGGAGGCCACATGGCTTTGCCAGTCAGACCTCGCTACTGACTCCTTCCAGGGTTCTCACACCTGCCTGCATCCCCGTGGGAGACGTAGGGGCCATTCTGGAGCATCTTAACCCTCTGCGGGAGCCTCTGGTCTTGCTTGGTGTCAGGAGATATCAGGGCAACCCCTGGCTGCCTGGATCGGTGCTCCCTCCCGATACCACCTGCTCTCCTGACACGGGGCTCCTCTCATTTCTAAGTGTCTCCAGGAACTGTCATCGGAGAGACATGTGTGCTGCCGCCATGGAATATTCCATCCATTCCTTCCTGAAGAGGCGTGCTCACTGTCAGCACTGCCCAGATAGGAGCAGTCATGTCCAGGTCACTCATGGCCCTGCCCCAAGTTTCGAGAACTGCATCTGATAGAGGGACAGTAGAGCAGCCCTTTCACAAGAGTCACTAGCTGCATGGCAGAGTAGTTGGACATTGTGTTGACTAAGCTGGACAACATCTGTAACGGCTCCTGTCCCGGCACTTAATGAGAAGCTCGTGCTCCTTTCCGCAACTTGTTTGTTCAGTGGAAATGCGCTGCCTGATGTTTTGGGTTAATGATGTAGAAACTCCCCCCCTTGCTGGGTGGCACAGACACGTCTCAGCACGTGCGCTCCCCGGGGTCCGCCAGAGGGGTGTAGGAATGCACTATCTATGAAATAAGTGAAATTGAATTCTTTAGGTATGAGATGTGGCTCTAAAAATATTTTTTTAAATGTCGACCCCATGATTTGCAGAACCATGATAACAGTTTCAGGCATACAATGTTCTCAGCTCCACACCCACCACCCGTGGCAGCATCCGGCCATCAGTGACCCGTGGCTTCCTCTCACCCCCGCCAGCCCACGGCCTTAGGAACAGAGTTGTTCTGAGTGAATGATTATAATTTGGGTCACTTGTTCACAATAGTGTTGGCGCTGATGGGGGTTTGGGGGCGTGGCATTTTATTCACTGCTTTTAACCAATGTCTATTTTAAATCCGAAGGAAGGAACAAATCAGCCAGAGCATTCTTGGGTTAAAGAACAGCCGTACTATGGAATCTCTTTGCTCTGCATTCCAATCTCGTTAGTCCCCGTGACTGCATCCCACATTAACATATGGCAGACCTCTCTTTAGGGCTGGTCAGTTGAGCATTAATTGTCTTTATACCATGACAGGAATATGTGAGCAGAGCAGGAATCAGTTCATTGCACCCGAAGGGATCTGTGCTGAGCTGGGCTGTGCTCACCCGTCAGGCAGCCCTCAGAGCTGCAGTGCTCAGACCGACTGGGTTCATTCTTAAAGACAGCAAACGACACCCCTGCCCCCTGGAGCTTTCCATTCATATAGGTTATATCCACACCATCATCTGATGGCAAACTTAATTGTAGACTGACTTCAAATATTTTTATGTCAACCCATGAAAAACTAACATTCATTTCATATTGACCAAGCAGTATTGTTTTCAAAGATTTTTTTAATTGAATCACTGTGAGATAGACCCTTACAAAGCCCTTTGTGATTAGGTTTCAGTCATGTGGTGTTCCAGCACCCTCTCCCCAAGCCTGCCTCTATGACAGGCACTTCTCTCTCTGTCTCTCTGTCTCTCTGTCTGTCTCTCTGTCTCTCTCTTGCTCTCTCCTTTTGGAAATTATGGTTTTCAGTACAGATGCTGAAAGGTTATCATGTATATCTCTTTACCTACTTTCAACACTCACTTCTTGTCCAGCGTGATCATTTCCAACTATTATTGTCATACTGGTCCCTTTTCTATCTTACTTAAAGTTCACCCCACACATACTTGTGGTCGATTCCTCCTAGCCCCCTTTTCCCCTGGCTGATCAAGCAGTATTTTTTATCAAAAAGTAACTATTTTCCAAAACAAATAAGTGGCTTTGTTTTGTTAGATGTCTAATACATGTTTAGCTTACTAAATGGCCACAGAATTCTTTTTATTCCTTTCCAAAATCTTATTTTGTTAAAGCACCGTGAGTTACAAAATTATTCATAGTTGGGTTTTTGACATACAATGTTCCATCACTGATTCCACCACCAGCGTCAACTCCCCTCCACCAGGGGTCCCAGCTTCCCCCTCCTGCCCCCACTCCTCACCCCAACCCCAGTTTGCCATCTTGGCAGACACCTTTTAAATCTGATTATCAAGATCTGTCTCTGCCATTTTACTGTTGTTGGCGCTGTGGTTTGATATTCAACTCTGTCATTCCTGTTTCTGAGTCCCCTTGACCCCTGCTCCTAATGCATCTCTCTCTTCTCCCCTTCTCCTTCATTCTTTTTCTTTCCTCCTCCTCCCTAAATTCTGGGGCCAAGGGTGATCTAGGCATCCCCTCTCCAAGCCATTGTAATTCCTCATCTGGTTACTCTAAATACCACATATAAGTGATACCATCCTGTGTTTGTCCTTTTGGCTTACCTCACTTAACATACCTTCCCGTTCCATCCATGTTGCGGCAGATTTCATCATTACCTGCAGCTTGTAGCATTCCATTATGCTTATCTATCACATCTTCATGATCCGCTGATCTATTGTTGGACATGTAGGTTGATTGCAAATCTTAGCTGTTACTCTGAGTGCTACAATGAATAGTGATGTGCATATGTCCTTTTGAATGAATCGTACAGGTAGATATTGAAAAGTGGATTTGCTGGATCATAGGGTAATTCAATTTTAAGTTTACTGAGAACCATCCATACTGTTTTCCATGGGGGTTGAATGAGACAGCATTTCTACCAGCAATGGATGAGAGTCCCTTTTTCACCACATCCCTGCCAATGCAGATTGTTCCGCTTATTTTTGATATGTGCACTCCTCACTGACGTGAGATGATATTGCTTTGTCACCTTAATTTGGATTTTCCTAATAATAGTGATGGTGAACATTTTTCATGTGCCTTTTGATGGCCACCAAATTCTTAAGTTTGCTAATGCACTCTAGACATGCTCTTTTAAAGTATGTGAAGAAAATATTACCTCACAAATTTCTGCTTGGAAAAAGATTAATTCGTCAGTACCCTCTCCTGGTCACTGTGGATCTTCTTTTTTGACAGTATCTGGGAATGCATGGGCAGGAGTTGGCTTCATGGTGACCTTGGAAGCGCTATTCATGGGCTTTTCATGCCCTAACAGTCTGTGTTGTACTTTGAATCTTTCTCTCACCCCGGCATGATTCCATTTCATTAAGTTGCTATTTCATTGCATAATAAAGCATTTCCACACATGGACACTTGTTTCATCAAGTAACGTAGATATTTCTACATAACACTAACATATTGCCAACCATGACACCAGAAATCTAAGTTTGGGGAAATGGTCAAAACTTGGTGCTATGTAAATTTTCTAGGTTTTTTTCTTTCTTATAGCCTCAAGTTTTGTTGCTCTCAGCAAACACTGGTATTTTTCTTTCAGATTCTGCCCCTTTTTTCCAGGAGTTTCTTCCTAACTGTAGATCCCAGCATATCTTGGCTATCACTCATTTCCCCCAGAGTAAAACTTCATTTTCAAGGCTGGGTCTCAGGAATTTTGATGAGTTCACTACTCCCCAATTCGTGACCATGTCCAGCCTTATTTCCAACATGCCTGGTTTGTAATTTGCTTATGTTGTTTAGTGGCTCAAAATAACAACAACAAACAGATTATCGTAGAGTGATGGAGTGTGGGAACCTGAAATAACCTCCCTGGGCTCAAACTGGGGTATGAGCAGTTTGATGCTTCCCTTCATCAGCGAGAGATGGCCGGGGGGTGGGGTGGTGGTGGACAGAAACAGGGAGAATGAGGGAGAGAGACAGACAAAAAGAACAGGAGGGAGAGAAAGACAAAGGGAAAAAGGGAAAGAGAAAGAAGAGGGAGAGAGGAATGGAGGGAATGCATGGGCAGGAGTTGACAGAGAGGGAAAGAGAAAGAGGGAGAGAAAAAAGGGAGAGGAAAGGGAAAGAGCAAGAAAGTAAGAGAGCAAGAGAAAGAGGAAAGAAAGAGGAGAGAGAGAGAGAGAGAGAGAGAGAGAGAGAGAGAGAGAGAGAGAGAGAGAGAACCAAAGAGCTCAGTCCCTCATCTTCAGCGGCCTTCCTTGGCTGCCTACACGTCGAGGCTATATTCCCTGAGAAGGACTTGCCTCCCACTGCCTCCCTCGGACCAACTCTCCTGTCCTTTAAGGATGAGTATCTCGAGGTCAGCCAGTCGGTATCCCAGAGAGTTCCACACTTGTCTGGCCTACCACCCCTTTCCAGACCTCTCAGTGCCTTCTTGAAGGGAACATACAGCAAGTGCCCCCTCAGGCCCTCAGTTACACTAGTCGTCTCTGCTACTCCCCTGGACAGGTCCAGCCTCACGGAGTCACCTCAGGACTGTGTGTGGCTGCTGCTGGCCACGCCTCAACCCCATCATTTTCACCCAGTTCCCTCCCTGCTCTGAGCGAGGGGAGGGTTGGTTCTCAGCCTGGGTCAGCCAGTGGTGAAATTTCCCTCTAAGACCTGCGCTCTCTGCCAGGACAGAGCCTCATGGAAGAGTCCCCACATTGGCCCCCTGGGGCAGCCAGGCCCTGGGGCTTTTGGGGGGTTTTCTGGGTCACACCCAGCGATGCTCAGGGGTTACTCCTGGCTTTCCATTCAGGAATGACTCCTGGCGGTCCTCAGGGGACCATGTGGGACACCTGGGATGGGACCCAAGTCAGCTGTGTGTAAGGCGAGTGCCCTACCCGCTGTGCTATCGCTCTGGCCCCAAGACCTATGGGTGCGTGGGCTGCCCTCTTGCTGCTGGTCAGAGCGCCAGCCTGTACTCTGTGCACTCTGGAGACACAGTGGGATGCTGACCGTCGCAGACCTATGAGGCTGACCTGCGGTTTTGATGCTATTAGCACCTGTGTGGTTTTTTTTCTGTATGATAGTGGCACCCTGTCATGGTCAGCAGTGGCCTGCTTGGGAGTCGCCAAAGCTCCCTCACCATCTGCCTCAGCAGTTAGGCAGAATGATTGGTCTTGGTAAACAATGAGGAAGGTGTGTGTGTGTGTGTGTGTGTGTGTGTGTGTGTGCGCGCGCGCGCGCGCGCGCGCGTGCGTGCGGTGGGGGAGGGAGTGTCATTGTGCAGCTGACGTTTTCCTAGGCTTGGACATTTTCACAATGGATCGCGGACAGGAATGACATGATTGTGTGGAACGCAGGTGGGAGAAGGTGTGGCTCAGGCTGACCAAGTGGCGTTTCCTGTGCTGGCGACGCGTGTGCTGCTGCTAGAGTTACACATCTTCAACTGCTGCGTTGATTTTTGACTGTTTTTGCCATGGTGATAATTCCCTGAGTTCACTGTGAGGTGTGAATTGTGTTCAAGACATTCATTAGGTCTAGATGGTGGCTCTCGTGGCAGAGCACAGGCCTTGCCTGGCTGAGGTCTAGTGCAGAGCCCCAGCACTAGAGGTCTAGTGCAGGCCCCCTGGTGGCCCCAGAGAAGGCTCCAGAGCTTTCATGTACTTTCCTCTGGATCCCCGATTTGCCCATCTGGGTCCTGCTCTTTGAGTTTGTTTTTGTTGTGGGTTTTGGTTTTGGGGCTGCACCCTGCAGTGCTTAGGGCTGACTCCTGGCTCTGAGCTCAGGGATCACTTCCCTGCTGTGGCTTGGGGGACCCTGTGGGGGCACCAGGGATTGACCCCCGACTCTTCCACATGCAAGGCAAGAGCCTTACATGCTGTGCTGTCACTCGGGCCACAGGTTCATGCTCTTGTGTCATCCGGTTTTGAGATAGGCTTGTCCCTTTGGAGAGGGGATGTGGTCGAGTTTCTGGGTCAAGAATCACATTTCCACCTCACAGATTCCCTCGATAACCCCTGCTGCATGGTGGTCCAGCCCACCCAGCTCCTGCGTTCAGGACCCTCCCGGCCCGCCCGCGTCCCATCTGAAGTTACTGTGTCCGATCAGAGCCGCAAGACCTGGAGGTTCTAGAGTCTCACGTCTCTTCCTTCTTTGCAGGAGCCAGAAGCCCCTCGAGCCCCTCCTGAGACCATCACACTCTAGGCCCCGGGCATCCTCAGGCGGCAGAGGAAAGACCTCCCGCTGCACCCGGTGCTCTCTGCCTGTGGCCAGGCCTCTTGCTTCGCTGGGAGAATCCATCGTTTGTGGAACACCATTGCTGGCCTCTAAGTGAACTCACGCCTTAGCCCACACTTGTCTCCTTGAAACTTCTCCGGCGCTTTCTTGGGCTTGTTCTTCAGTCCCTGTGAACCCAGAAGACAGCAGGTTTGTCTGTTCCCTTGGGGAGGTGGGGTGGAGGTTGGGGGGTGAGCATCTTAAATTCCCACGCTTCCTGTGGGGGTCTGGTGAGCAGAGGCCACCGCTGGACCAGCCCCAGGGCCCCTCAAGTCCTGGTGCGGGTGTGCCTCGGTGCCACAGCCAGGGGTCCTGAGACTCACAGGTGCTGGTGTGGCAGGTGCTGTGCTCTGCCCTTCATTTTCATACCCTGTGTCCTTGGCAGGGGCGTGGGCGGGCTCCAGTGTCCTTCCTTTTTTTTTTTTTTAATTTTATTGAATCATTGTGAGATAGTCACAAGCTTTCATGTTTGGGTTACGATTACACAATGATCAAACACCTGTCCCTCCACCAGTGCACATTCTCCACTAACAATATCCTCGGTATATCACCCATTTCCCACCCTCCTTCTGCCTCCATGGCAGACATGATTCCCCGTAATCTCTCTCTACTTTTGGGCATTATGGTTTGCAGTACAGACCCTGAGAGGTTATCATGTTTGGTTCTTTTTCTACTTTTTGTACATATCTCCCATCCCGACTGATTCCTCCAGCCATCTTTTTCTTAGTGACCCCTTCTCTATTCCAGCTGCCTTCTCCCCTTTGCTCAGGAGGCAGGCTTCCAGCTATGGAGCAATCTATCTGTCACGTGTATCTACTATCCTTAGGTGTCAGCCTCATGTTATGTTGTTTTATACTCCACAAATGAGTGCAGTCCTTCTTTGTCTCCAGTGTTCTTCCTGTCCAAAGCTCTCTGTCTTGTCCTTCTTCCTCTTACTCTTCTGCTTTGTACTCTTGGACTCCAGAATTCTCCTGCCTCTTGCTCTGGGGTATCCATGCCCTGGCCCTGTGCTATAAGCCAGCCTCGAGACTCTGGGCAGGGCAGTGGAGCTTGGTGAGAGGGTGGGGAGGTTGAGGCTATTCAGGGGGGCTCTGTGCGCCTCCCCCATCCTCGTCTCTCTTTAAGAGCGGCCTCATCTTTTTTAATTTTTATATTTGGGTTTGGCACAATGGTATAATTCTTGGCAAAAACTCATGATTACGACTTCATCATTATTAATATTTTTTTCATCATGAAGAAAAAAAAGGCAAACTTGTCAAGTTGTATTTGCCCATATGTACCGTGTGTGTGTGTGTGTGTGTGTGTGTGTGTGTGTGTGTGTGTTTGGGCCACACCTGGCAATGCTCAGGTGTTTCTCTTGGCTCTGCACTCAGGAATCACTCTTGACTATGTTCAGGGGACCATACGGTGATCAAACCCAGGTTGGCTGTGAGCAGGACAAATGCCTTACCTGCTGTACTATTGCTCTGGCCCCTGAACATGTATTTAAAAACCTCACCTTGGGGTCAAAGAGATAGCATAGGGGTTAAGGCACTTGTCTTATGTGCAGCCAAGCCCTTTTTTATTCCTGAGCCCCACTGGGAGTGATTGCTGGGTGCAGAGCCAGGAGTAAGTCCTCAGCAACACCAGGTGTGGCCCACTGCTCCCCTCTCTCTCCTCCTGAGGAAAAAAGACTTGGTATCTCCTGACTTTGATCCCTTTATTACACGTTCTTACAGTTCTTCAGGCCACTCACTATCTTAATTCTGAAGTTATGGCTTTTTTTGAATGCACGCACAGGGCCTGAGCCATCGTAACAGCCAGTAGGGCATTTGCCTTCCACATGGCCAGCCGGGGTTTGATCCCTGCACCTCTGAGCACCTCCAGGAGTGATCTCTAAGCATAGAACTAGGAGTAAAACCCCTGGCCCACCACCATCAAAAAAAGAAAAGGAAAGAAAACAAAACCATGCATCAATAAGCAGCCCACACCAGGGCCTTCATCAGGGGGACGTGGGGACTGAGGCATCAGGACAGAGACACACAGAAGCATCTTGGAGTAGGTTTTCTTAAGGTAGAAGGAAGCAGGCAGGAGCAACAGTGCAGCGGGGAGGGCATTTGCCTTGCATGCAGCCACCTAGGTTCAATCCTCAGATTCCCATATGGTCCCCTTAGCCTGCTGGGAATGATTCCTGAGTGCAGAGCATTGCTGGGTGTTATCCCAAAACCATACCCCCCTACCCACACACATATATACACATACACACACACCGCCTTTATATTGGGAGCTGGAATGATAGCACAGTGGGCAGGGTGTTTTGGGCAGGGTGTTTGCTTTGCCTGCAGCCTCTGACCCAATTTACATCCCTGGCACCCCAAATGGTCTCCCAAGCCCGCTAGAAGGGATCCCTGAGCACAGAGCCAGGAGATTAAGCCCTAGGTGTAGCCCCAAGACAAAACAAAATCTGCCACTGTGTTTTTGTTGCCTGCTTTGTCCATGAAAATGGGGGCCTGAGCCTCACGTGTGTGACTCACCGGGGAACATTCAGAGTGCAGCGTGCCCTCACCTCAGGCTTCCTGTGACCTTGGGCCAGGGAGAGCTGTGTTGGGGCATTAGCTGCCCCATGTGTGTTCAGCCCTTCAGAATCCCCGAGGAACAATGGGGGGCTGTCTGTGTGTCCTCCCTGAGGATGTGCTGTTGGGCTGCCGGGAAGCAGTCGCCAAATAGGCTGGGCATCCAGGAACCTGCCTAACTGACTGAGTGTTGGACGTGACATATTTTGAGGGCTGAGGCCGAGCTTGGCACATTCTGGAGTGGGGGTGCTGGAGCCATGTCTGTGTGCTGTGGCATATTCTGTTTCGGGGCCATACCCCATGATGCTCAGGGCTTTATTCCCCGTTCTGCTCTCAGACGTCACTCCTGGCCGTGCTTGGGGGGCACCATCTGGGATGCTGGGAATCAAACCCAGGTTGGCTGTGTGCAACGCAAGCACCCTACCCGCTCTACTCTCTCTCTGGCCCCTAGCAGGGCCATTTCTTGGAACAGAGCCACCTGCTAAAGCAAGGCGTATGGCCGGGCTCGCCATTATGTGGCGGGTGTGGCCCATCTGTTCCTGGACGCTCATATTTCCATCTGTGTACCTGGCATTCCAGAGCAGCTTTGTCCTCGCCTTCTCCCCCCCCCCCCCCCCCCATCAGTCCTCTGCTGATTGATCGTTTGGGCAAGTGTCGTGGTATTCCCAGGCCCTTGTGTAAATTGCCCAGTGGCTTCAGGAGCCTCGGGGAGTTTCAGGCCAGTTCAGTTACAGTCTTCCTGGACAAGTTTGCAGGTTGCATCTAGAGAAGCTCAAGGCAGAGAAGGAAGGTGCTGGAATATACCAGAGAGTTTGCTGCTTTTAGGGTTGAGAAGTGTGTGTGTGTGGGGGGGGGGGCGGGGGAGGGGCGGAGGGGAGGGGGTGCCTGTGCATCTGAAATTTTGCCAGTGAAGTGTGGCAAAAAAAAAAATCTGAAAAATAGCCAGTGAAGGGTGGCCACTGATATGTCGGACAGATCTCCTGTAAAGTGTGGCATTTCCGGCTTCAAGATGATGTGTGCGTTACACGTACCATGGATAATCCCCATGGTAACCGCAGACGTGTGTGATTGCGTGTGTCTCGGGGCGCTTTGAGGAGAGACGAGGATGGGGAACAACAAAAGGTAAATATGAAAGGTTACAGTGCGGACTTGCGTAAAAGGGCTTTATTAATTAGATTCAAACAGTATGCTCAAAGGTAAACATTGATTTGCTTCCAAGAAAAAAAAAACCTAAGAGCAGCCTGATCCCCGAGCAGCTGGCAGAGCCAGGCTGGCCTTGCCATGGCCAGGTCCACCCCTTGGTGGTTTTGTGTCCACGTCCCTCCTCAGCTTGAAAATGCTGCCTGGTCCAAGCGCAGCATCCGTCCCGCAGCTGGCTCTGCAGACGCCCTGGAAGGGGCCAGGCTGTCCTCCAGACTGACCCTTCCGGCCTCTCCTCTCTGTGTGTTTTTGCACCCACTTTCTTCCTGCTTCGTGTGACCCCCGCCCGCCGCCTGTGCTTCAGCCCCACCCAGCTTAGGCGACTCCTGCGGAAGGGTGAGTGTTGAGCCAGACACCTCCTGGAGGTGCAGTCAGGGGCTGCCCTGGCCACTGCCGGCCGGGAACCGACCCGGAGCTGCTTCTCAGGGGGTTGGCCAGCGCTCCTGGGGTGCTGTCGGATCTCCCTGCCATTTGCCCAAGCGATTCCCTGCTCATGTCCCATGGTAAGAAGTCAGATCACATCTGTCTGTTTCAGATCCTTTACGCCTGACCTTTCTGACCAGATAGTGACAGTTGTCCTATGTTAGTGTAATCTTAATGTCAGGTCATTTTGGGGTGGGGGAGAGAGTGCAGGGGATCAAGGGCAGGCATTCCATGTGGCTGACACGGGTTCCGGAGTTCAAGGCAATGCTTCACATGGGGCTGACCCAGCTCCATTCCCAGCATCACTCGGTTCCTTGAACATCACCAGGTGGAGCTCCCGGCCACCTTGAGGGCTGGTTGCTGGCACTACTGGGCCTAAGAAGTGTGACCTCCTGGGGCCCACCGAGAGTCTCCAGCCCAGAATTGCTGGGCAGCCCTGGACCTCCTTCTGCACCACGTGGGAGGCTCACAGAGGACTTAATAAGCTATGTTATGTGGCTTTTGCTTATGGTTGGATGAGGTTACTCAGGCCTGAAGGTTGGGGATTGGGGGGAGGGGGTTGGGACCCTCGATAAAGATCATGGAAAGAATTTCCTCATTGTTTTCCGGGTCAGCCCTCGGTGAATTCTTTTCACATTTACTTTTGGAAATTTCCAAAATCTGCGTATTTGTAGGGACACAGTAGAATAAAGCCCTATTAAATGAAACCCCACGTAGCCCACGATTCATGTCCCCTAGATATATTTGACAGGGGTTTGACTTGTCTTTTGACTCTCATGCCTCTTCCCCCAGCAAAAGCCCCCCCCCCCCATGCTTGTTGGTTTCATTAAGAGAATTTCTTCCCTTTAATTTTAGAACTAATGCTTACTCATAGGAAAAAGAAAATCACTAGAATGCAGAAAGACTTCAAATGCTCATAATCTTCTGTCTAGATACTCCCTCAATACCCTTTCCAAACCATTCTTTATGTACTTACATTCATGTAGTATGTGATTATTTCTAAGGGAGGCTAAGCATGCTGCTTTGATCTTTTCTCCACTTTTATCTGTGATACCATACCCTTCCCTCTGCCTGCATATTACTTTATCTCTCTGCTTTGGTTAGCCCTTTCCTTCACATACTTTTTCTTTTCTTTTTTTTTAGTGCCTCGGCTGTCTAGCTGCTTTTCAGGACTCTCCACATGGAGCCCCAGCTGGGCCCTGCAGCCCAGAACACCATCCTTCCTTCATCCCAGATACTCCTCCCTTGCCATACCACTGGGGCAGTTGGCCCGTGGTTGGCATGGGTAATGTTGATTTCACTCCACCATGTCAAAATATGTTTACTTCATTTTCACGGGAGTATTAGCATTGAGGAAAAGGTTGCCATTTAACCCATGGGAGCCTTTTCATGGTGGGATTGGAGGCAGGGTAACAAATGAAGCCAGAATTGTCAGGTAGTGGGGGCGGTAAGATTATAGAGTCAGTGTCGAGTTTTTTTTACCCGGCATGGAATGGACCTTCCCGGAATAGGTTAGCTAGGTTCAAATTCTTCCACTACTTTAAGTTAGGTGGCTGATACAGTCAACTCAACCCCGACTCTACCTGTGTTCTTGTGAAGGGAATCATAGTTTCTCACTGTATTGGTCTTTGATGAACAAGAACTGTGTGTGTTAGGCATGGGGCCGCTGGTGACTGACACATGTGAAATGGGGCGTGAGGGAGGTAGCCGCCTTGAGGAATCACCCTATAAATCGCCTTAGGAGGAATACACCTGGTTGGGTCTGTGGCCAGCAGCTCTGTGCTGTGGACACTTGCCTCTCACAACCAGCCTGGTCCTGAGTTCCCCTTGATCCTTAGGGCAGAGGAATGAGCCCCCAACCCCCCTCCCCCCCAGTTTCATGAGGAACTCAGGCTGGAGCTAGGAACCGGTTCTTTGCAGGACAGGAAAGATCGTCCTTCCCTCTGCCCAGGTGACTAGGTTCATTGCCTGCCCTCACAGGAAAATACTTGAGGAAGGTGATGAAGAATAAAGTAGGAGATAAAATTTATTTGGGAGTGACCCTGGCCAGTCCCCGAGATGAAGAGGTGTGGCACTTGCCCCTGTCAAGTGACTTTTTTAGATTCTTTCAAGCTGCCCCCAAAGCCTGTTGCTAGTGTGTTGTCCAGGGCAGAGCGGGGAGCCCTTGCTGGGCGTTGCTACACCTGCCCTAGCCTCTGTTCGCACCTGAGCTGGGGCCAGCCTCTCCGAGCTGCACTTCTGCCTCTGAAAGAACAGCCAGTCCCCACAGTGATTTCTGGGTTTTGGAGGCCTCTGTGCCGTGGGGCTAGTTTGGCTCAAGACAGATTTTTTTTTTGGCTTTTTGGGTCACACCCGGAGATGCACAGGGGTTACTCCTGGCTTTGCACTCAGGAATTACTCCTGGCAGTGCTCAGGGGACCATATGGGATGCTGGGAATCGAACCTGGGTCGGCTGCATGCAAGGCAAACGCCCTACTCGCTGTGCTATCGCTCCAGCCCCCAAGACAAATTTTTTTTTTTTTTAATCGAATACTCTCGGTAGCTTGCCGGGCTCTCCGAGAGGGGCGGAGGAATCGAACTCGGGTTGGCCATGTTGGCCGCTTGTAAGGCAAACGCCCTACCCGCTGTGCTATTTTTTTTTCCCCCTTTATTTTATTTTATTTTTTTTAAAAGTTGTAGATTTACAATTTTTTGTGCTTTGGTTTCAATTATACAATGATCAGATACCCATCCCTCCACCAGTGCCCATTTTCCACCACCATGGATAATATCCCTCCCACCCCCATCCCCCCATCCCCCCTGTCTCTGTGGCAGGGCAATCCCTGTGTTCTCTCTCTCCTTTTGGGTGTTGTGGTCTGCAAAAGAGGCATTGAGTGGCAAACATGTTCAGTCCATAGTCTACTTTCGACATGCATCTCCCCTCCTGGGAGGATCCTCCAAACATCCTTTATTTGGTGCTCCCTTCTCTATCTGAACTGCCCTTTCCTCTAGGATACCCGACTGGCCTCTAAGTTATGGAGTAATCCTCCTGGTGCTGATCTCAGCTATTCTTGGGTATTAATCTCATACTTTGTTACTTTATATCCCCCAGATGAATGCAATCTTTCTATGTCTATCCCTCTCTTTCTGACTCATTTCGCTTAGCATGATACTTTCCATATTGTACCACTTGTATGTAAATTTCATGACTTCATCTTTTCTAATAGCTACATAGTACTCCATTGTGTAGATGTACCAAAGTTTCTTTAACCAATCATCTGTTCTTGGGCACTCAGGTTTCTTCCAGTTTCTGGCTATTGTAAAGAGTGCTGCAATGAACAAACAAGTGCAGATGTCACTTCGACTATACATTTTTGCCTCTCTGGGATATATTCCCAGGAGTGGTATTGCTGGGTCAAATGGGAGCTTAATTTCTAATTTTTTGAGAATCGCCAAGACAAATTTTTAATCCATATGGCCAAGGCCTCCCTCACCTACTGCAGTACAGCATTGGTTGACTCCGGCTTTCCGGGCGGGCCTGTTTTCCCCATGTCAGTTTGAAGTTGTCCTTGAGTTTTCATTGTCGTTGCTGTGTTTCTCCATTGGTAGTGGGGGTGGGGTAGACATCTACTTTGAAACCTCTGCCTTTTCTTAGAATTCCAAGGTTGTTTTTTGTTGTTGTCACTGTATTTATTTCCCCTGAACACATTCGCTTTTACTGATGGGAAAACAACAGGAAGGGTGGAGAAACTTGCAGGAATCTGGGCACTAAGGTATTCCTGGACCTACACGTACCTACCTGCCCGGGTTGGTGTCTGGGTTGGTGTCGGGCATGAGGGCTAATGCGTAAGTGGAAAGAATACTGACCAGGCTGGGAGTGTTCGTGAACATTAGGTCAGATTTTATAGAATTCTCTGGTGTCCTCTAGTCCCACATCTTCCAATTTTTCTTGTGTGCTTTTGGAAAGCATTTGCAGAAAAAGTCACAAAAAACCTGGGACCTTGCAGGACAGAGGACTAGAGAGAGACCATGCTCTGCCACTCCTCTGAAATTTCATCTTAAGAGATCTTTTTTTTTTTTGGCTTTTTGGGTCTCACCTGGAGATGCTTAGGGGTTATTCCTGGCTCTGCACTCAGGAATTACTCCTGGCAGTGCTCAGGGGACCATATGGGATGCTGGGAATTGAACCCGAGTTGGCCGCGTGCAAGGCAAATGCCCTACCTGCTGTTCTATCGCTCCATCCCCAAGAGATCTTAACTTAAGTTCTTCCTTTCCCACTGGAGCTTTTGGGATGGATTCTGCCTTGGTAAAGCGCTCACGGCCCACAGAAAGTGAGGCCAGCTCCCTGGTTCATTCAGTTCCAATGCTTCTCTACACCCTGGGCCAGGGCATCTCCCAGCCGCGGAAATGCCGCTGCAGCCATAAACACCTCAATCACATCCTATTGGCTCAGAGAGGAAGCATTCTCAGATCTTATCTTGGCCTGTGAAGACGTACTTGGTAGCTCTTCCAGCGGCTTCCCGGCACAGATGGCATCTGACGTGCGTAACTAGGAGGGGATTTTATGTAGATGGTATCAGGCACAGGTGGGGCCAGAGCCCAGCTGACTGGGGTCTTCTCCCCTCTTCTGTGCTTTACTCACAGAGTTAAGGTAGAGACCGGGATGAGGCACCCGATGCCTGCTGTGGGGCGGTCATCTCGGTGCTTGGCCGTGGAGACCAGTGGGCTTCGCTTTCCCCTTTCTGGCCATAGTCTCCTCTGCAGTTTCCAGCAAGTGTGTTGGCAAAAGGCCCTGTCTTCTGTTTATACAGAAGAGACTTGAGACCCCAGAGGTTGGGACTTGTTGACGATAACAAATCAGGTCCCTGAGATGATCCTGTGAGCCGGATGGGGAGAAAACACAAATATCAACCCTCCAGCCCCTGGAATGGTAAACCTGAGGGGGACTGGGAGCTGCCGCCCTAACTCTCCCATCTGCCCCACAGTGGCCAGCATCCTGCAGTGCTTTGATTGCTGTCCCGTCCACTCCTGCGGCGAGGAGCTAGTGGCGAGCTTTTGCCTCTTGGTTGTTAGTGCTGCCAGGCTGCCAGGCACATGGGAGCGTGGGGCCGGGCCGTGCGTGTTGATGCTAGGGCAGCTGTAGGGGCTTCGTGCCACATGTGTCCACTGTCAGTGGTTACCCTGAGGCTGGGGCAGACGTGTCTGGACCACTCTACAAGCCACCCAAAGGAGAAGCGGAAGATGGGCTTCATAAGGACGTGAGCTTATCTTCCCCGGACAGTGCTTAGGAACTTAGCACGTGTCTGACCATTCATGCCCTCCAGATGGCTAGTGGACTCTTGGGGTTTTTGTTTGTTTGTTTGTTTGTTTCTACTATATCCATAAAGACTGACTCCTGGCTTTGAGCTCAGGGATCACTCCTGGCAGGACTCAGGGACCATAGGGGTGCTGGGATTGACCCTGGTTGGTTGGATGCAAGGCAGATGCCCTACTGGTTGTATGTACTATCTCTGGCCTCCCTGAAGAAGATTTTGCCGCCAGGACCTCAAGTAGGGCACCTTTCCAGAAATAGAACTATCTTCAGAAGTTTGAAAATGAGAAAATCATACTGCTCTTGCCAGCTCTCTTTCGACCCAGCACATAGACCCGTCTTTATCTCTGCCACATTGACACATTGAATCACTTCTCTCCTGTTTCTCTACAGTGATCAGGAGTTTGATACAGAGTCAGGGTCTCTCTTGGAAAGGGATGGGTGTTTTCTGCTTTTCTAAGAGGGTAGCACCTAAGGCAAGGTAATCTTGCCCTAGATAAGTCTGACATTAGTGAGACTTACCCTACTCGCATCCCACTCCAGAGGGATCTGAGATTCCCACTGTTGTTAACACTTCTGTCCAACCCTCCAAGAAAGCAAGTATTAGCCTCTGTAGAGGTGTCACCCCTTGAGAAAGGGCAACCTAGTTTCCAGAGAATGCTTTCAAAATATTCCGACAGCTCTCTGCATGAACCCTCACACCAGACAGTGTAAGCATCACCGGGACAAGAATGGTCGGTTTGTTTCACACAGAGAAGTTTCATATAGCCTCACTCAGCTTTGGAGTATTGTCATGACTGTGAGTGGGAAGCCGTGGGCAGAATACAGACGGCTAATGGCATGCAGAAGAGAGCATGGTTTTGCAGTTCTTCCATAGAGTATTTCTTAAAAATGGAGCCAGGGAGATAGTATAGGGGTAGGGTGCTTGCCTTGCACATGTCTGGCCAGGGTTCGATCCCCGGCATCCCATATGGTCCTATGAATGCAAACAGCAGTGATCCCTGAGTGCAGAGCGAGGAAGAAGCCCTGAGCACCACCTGATGTGACTCAAAAAGCAAAAATACAACCAGGATGTGCTTCGTGTCTCATTTTCTCTCCTTGGTGGAAAGTAGAAATGATGCATAGTCAACTGCGGGAGTCATCCTTCTCGCTATCAGCCTCTGTTGGATGTGTTTATGTTCTCGGGACTTCCCAAGAAGCAGAGCCTGGCCTTCCTCAACTCCCAGGCAGTACCGAGCAGGTCGCCAACTGTCTCCTGGCCCTTGCTTCCCTCCTGGGCTCCTGTATGGGAGGAGTGGGCCAGCACCTCCTGCCGAAAGAGGACTACTCTTCCCCTGCTGAGAGACATAAAGTACGCCTGTGTAGGCCTGCCTAGTCTCTACAAAGTTCCCTGCTCACTGATTGAGAGCTTGTGTCTGTCTCTAAAATTCCGGAGTTCATGGCCAAGCCCACTTGTTTGCAGATGGTGCCATCCGCCCCCTTGAGTGAGTAGTTCTTGGATTAGATTTTCAGGTGTGAGGTGGGTTTGGGAGATGAGTGTGTCCACTGGTGACATCCAGTGGTCACTTCTGCCAGAGGTGAGGTCACCCCGCTCCGACTCCCTTCCTGTTCTCAAGTGGCTGGGAAACCCTCCCGCACTGCCGATGGCCACAGATCCCTGGGGGTCCCTCAAAGCTTCAGGGGAGTGATTATGCTGGCCCTCCCCGGGGGCAGGGGTTGTGGTGGTGGTGGTGGTGTGCAGCTTCTCCCACAGAGGTCAGGGGGCTCACTAACCTTGCAGGCCGGTCCTCAGCAAGGCGACTGGACTGTGTGACCATTGCCTTGCACTCGACTTGCTCTTTTGGGGCCAGAAACTCAGTGACTGTGAACCAGACACTCCAACTCAGAGGGGTGGGAGCAGGCCACACACTCTCCGCCATCACCAGTCCAGGGAAGGAGCTTTAGCACCTACAACCTTTCCTATCTGCCCGTGGCCGCTGTAGCCATGGCAATAGAACAGTGGTGCTTTTTTTTTTTCCCTCTGCAGGGTTCAGGGCAGACTCCTGGCTCTGTGCTCAGGGGTCACTCCAGGCAGGGCTCAGGGAGCCATATGGGGTGCTGGGGATTGAAACCAGGTTTGCTGTGTGCAAGGCCAATGCCCTCCCCTCTGTACTCTGCCTCCAGCCCCATATCAATGGCTGATGACCTTCCTGCCCCAGGGGGCTGGCCGTGGTGCTCAGACTGGCCGTGGCCACCAGGTACTGTACCTGCCCGTGCTGCCAAGAGGACTCTCAACTCCGTTGTGACACAGCATCTTCTCCCGAGGCTTCTCATGTTAACGTGCTGCCTTTTCCCTTCTGCCTTGTCTGATCCTGAGTTTCTAATGGCTGTGTGATGCTTTTCCGTCTGACTGAGTGACTCCAGTTCATAGAAGGAAGCAGGAAGGCGTTTCCAGAGGCCAGAGTGACCGCACAGCGGGTCGGGTAATTGCCTTGCAGGAGGCTGAACCAGGTTCTAGCTCCCTTACCCCCACAGGAGCCCTAATCCCCTCCACAAGTGATCCCTGAGCACAGGGCCAAGAATAAACCCTGGGCAGTGTCTGGTATGAGCCCCCCAAAATGAAAACCAAAACCAGAAAAGGGAAAGAAAAATAAAATCCATGCTTTATGGGGCTGGAAGGGTAGTCCAGTGGGTAGTCCAGTGGAAAGCGCACTGGCCTTGCTTGTACTTCACCCAGGTTCAATCCCTGGCATCCCATATGGTACCCCAAGCCCTGCCAGGAGTTATTCCTGAGTGCAGTTGGGTGTGAGCCCTGAGCATCGCAGGGTGTGGCTCCACCCCCTAAAAAAGAATGTTTCCAGGAAGACTTTACATCTTGGACAATGCCAGGGCCTCCCCTGACCTGGGAACCCCCCTGTGCCACTGAGAGCCTGGAGTCTGCGTCCCCAGGCCTCCCTGCCTTGCTGAAGCACCTTGGTTTGACTCAGCGCTCAGTCACTGGGTGTCCCTAGGAACCAGAGCCCTGGAGGCAGGGCTGGTCCTGTGCTCCTTCCGCCTGCCCTTTCGGCTCTCTCCTGCCCTTTCCAGCCCCACTCACAACCGCTCCCCGGGCCACGTCACCGTCACTCATTTCCAGCCTGCTTCCTCCCCGCCGAGTTCCCCTGTGATAGCATTTCCTCCCCACCAGAAGCGCAGGGGCCCCAGCTGGACAGTGGGTGCTGCCTCCATGCCCCGACTCGTGTGGCCCGTGGTGCTGGGAATTCTCTCCTCACCTTTGAGCCAGGCAGCAGAGCCAAAGTCCTGCATTCCTTGTTCTTTTCTATTTTTTTGGTTTTGATTTTGGGGCCACACCCAGCGGGTGCTCAGGGATCACTCCTGGCTCTGCTCTCAGATGCTCAGGGGACCATGTGAGGTGCTGAGGATTGAACCCGGATCGGCCGTGTGCCAGACAAGCGCCCTACCCGCTGTACTATCACTCCGGCCCCATAGTCCTCCATCTGAGAGCTTGATGGGTCTGGTGGAAGTCTCGCCTCTTTGTGACCCGCCAGCTGTGACCCTCTGCCTGGACACGGCCCTGCCAAGGGGCCCTAAGGCTACACGTGGGTAGCAGCTCCAGGCCCGGAGGCCTGGGTCACCCCCGATGAATGGGTCTGTATTCCAGTGGCCTCAGTTGCAGCAGGGTTTGGTCAGTGGAAGTTACTCACTAAAAACATCACCACTACCTGCAGGAGAGGAAGAAAAATGTCCTCCTCAGAGTGTGGCCTGAGGGTCCCTGGGAGGAGGCCGCCCCCCCGCCCCCAGTAGCTACCCTGCTCTCCCCCTCAGGGGCTGGGCTCTAGCATATCCACTGTGCCGGCGGGCAGGCAAGCGGACTGAAGCATTTCCCCCGATGGGCGAGTGGTACTCGCTAACAACCTGATGCAGAAGAAGAGAAGGCCCGTTTGGAATTGGAGCTCTTTGTTTTTGGGGTGGGGTGGGTCAAACCTCATCTGGCGGTGCTTAGAGGGTGCTCCTGGCTCTGTGCTCAGGTGAGGTTACTAGCTCTGCGCTCACGGATCAGTCAGAGCTGGAGCTCTTATCTCTGAAGCAGTAGCGGTTCTAGGCTAGAGGAAATGCAGATTGCATGCAAGTGATTTCTCTCTCTCTCTCTCACTCTCTATTTTGGGCCTCACCTGGCAGTGCTCAGGAGTTACTCCTGGCAGTACCTACTGACCATAGGGAATGCCTGGGATTGTACTTGGGTTGGCTGTGTGCAAGGTGAGTGCTCGCCCGCTGTGCTATTGCTCTGAGAGAAAGTAATGTCTTCAAATCACCCCAAGTCTCTTGGGGGTAGGGGCCAGCTTGCAGGTGGCCTGGGACCAGTGGCCAGGGTCTTTGTGGTTGACTCAAAGACATTCCTATAATATGCCCCCTCTACACCGCCGTTTTCACTCTAACATAGCGGTGGATGAAAAGATGAATTAAAAAAAAACATTTGCTTCTTCCCTCGGTAACAAAAAATTCATCACAGTTCATTTGACAAATGGACCTTTGGAACAGTTTTAGATTTACTGGGACATTGGAAAGAAGGTACAGAGTCCTCCCCTTTCTTCCCTAGTTGCTGAAACTTCTCACTCATGACCCCTGTTCACAACAGAAAGTGTCACGTGACCCCAGGAATACACAGTAGGTACAGAAATCAGGCATTTACTGCTAATGAATCAGGCATTTACTGTGGCGCTGACCCAGAGTGACCACCCGCCCAGAGTCAGAATGTAATCATGAGTGGGACAATGTCAGTGCTACTGAAATCCACACGCTGTTCTGTGGCCATCCTGTCATCCTTTCCTGGTGGCTGAGTCCCTCGGCGGTCATCGTGGCTGTGTAGGACCCTTCTCTGTGTGTGTAACCATTTCTCAGGCTTTTGTGATGGCCCTGCCAGAAAGTTCTGAGGAGTGTGACCAGGCTCCTGCTGGATTGGGGTGATTTCTCCGAGGCTAGTGTTTGAGGTGTGGGTTCTGGGTCTGTGAGGAAGGCTATGTGTCCCTGAGTCCTTCTTACATGTCATCAGCGGGACTTGATTGTGAAGATAAGGAAGCGTGTGCCAGTTTCTCTGTGGAAAGGTGGCGTTTCTCCACGCTGAGGCCATCTTCTGTGGCAGCCTCCTGGGCAGTCCACTCTCCCGAGCAGGAGCCAGTTTCTCCTCCCCTGCTCCTCCCCCCACCCCAGCCTGGGGACTGATCCTGGGCTGGCCAGCAGGCCCTGTGGCCGGGGACAGAGCACCTCAGCAAGGCCACGCCCTGTGTCAGGAGAGCCACATCCATGCTGGCCTGAGATGCTGCCCACGATGGCCACTGGTGTATCCCAGTGAGGGTGCGTGGCCGCAGCCTTGTGTTACAGCCACTCGCCTCCTCTGCCGACCCAGCAGTGTTCCCCAGGAGTCAGCTGGACCCTGCTCTCACGTCCCAAAGCCCCCATTTGTTCAGGGTTTCTCGGTCCAGCACAAAACTCTGTTAACCTCAGAGTTGAAGTCTCTCTGGGGCTGGAGAATCAGTGCAGAAACTGGGGTGCTGGTCTTGCATCCAGAGGACCTGGGTTCAGTTCCTGGCATCATGTAAGGTCCCCCCGAGCACTGCCAAGCAGGCTCCGCAAACAAACAAAAGCTGAAATCACGGGATCCCAGAAAGGTCCGAGAAGCCTTGTCATTGCCCCCAGAGCCTTTGGGTTTCAAATTATCAGACTGAAACATGGCTTGGTTGGCTTCGTTTGCACTTGGTAATTGTGTGCTTCTAAGAACGCCTTGCTTTTCCTGCTGAGTTTCGTGTGATTTTTTTTTTTTACCCCCCCAGGGCAGGAATTCTGCCCTGAGCTAGGCGCTCATACTCTGTCATTTCTGTGGGCTTAAGGCTTTCAGCTCAGGAAAACTAAGGTGACTATCCACACTGGGACCACCCGCTAAACAGCAGGTGTCGTGGTTGGAGTGACAGCACAGAGGGTAGGGCGTTAGCCTTGCACGCGGCCGACCCGGATTCGATTCCCAGCATCCCACATGGTCCCCTGAGCACACTGTCAGGAGTAATTCCTGAGTGCAAAGCCAGGAGTAACCCCTGAGCATCGCCAGGTGTGACCTGAAAAGCAAAAAAAAAAAAAAAAAAAAAAAAAAACAAGAAAGAAACAGCAGGTGTCACTGGCCCCAGGGCCCCCCTTGGTGTAAAATGCGCTGGTGGCGCCCAGCACCGGGACAGCCCCTCCGGAGCTCAGGAATTCAGTGTTTTCCCAGCAGAGGCCGGGTGTGTCGGCTGCCATGTGCAGGTGTGCGGTGACCGGGGCCGGGGGCGAGCGGGCAGCCACTAGCGCTGAAAGGCCCCTCCCTGTGCCTCCTTCCCGCAGGCGGCCCAGAGGAGCGCGATGGGGTGCAAGCTGCTGCTTGGCATCGGGCAGCAGATGCTGCGGCGGAAGGTGGTGGACTGCAGCCGGGAGGAGAGCCAGCTGTCGCGCTGCCTCAACACCTTTGACCTGGTGGCGCTGGGCGTGGGCAGCACGCTGGGCGCCGGCGTGTACGTGCTGGCCGGCGCCGTGGCCCGCGAGGACGCAGGCCCGGCCATCGTCATCTCCTTCCTGATCGCGGCGCTGGCCTCGGTGCTGGCGGGTCTGTGCTACGGCGAGTTCGGCGCGCGGGTGCCCAAGACAGGCTCGGCCTACCTCTACAGCTACGTCACCGTCGGGGAGCTCTGGGCCTTCATCACGGGCTGGAACCTGATCCTGTCCTACATCATCGGTGAGTCCCGGGGCAGCCGTGCCCGTTTCTCTGCTTTGCTTCTTGCCCTCATCCCCTACCTCACCCCACCCCATGCCTTTGCATCTCTCCTTGCACAGTTCCAGGAAGCCTGGCGGGGGGGGGGGGGGGGGGGGGGGGGGCGGGGCGGTGGGCACTGTGCTCTCTCCTCTGACCTTGTTTACAAGTTGGGGGCGCATCTGGCCTTTGGTGGGGACAGCCCTTCCCAGCAAGCTGGTCCTTCCTATTGGTCACTCCATGCAGCGACACAGAGACACCGGGATGTTTCTAGTCAGGCTTACTGTTCAAAAAAAGTCAGTAGGTCACTGATGTGGAAATACTGGGGAAATACGGAAAGGCACATGAAAGGCAGTGTAGAGCCTGGTAAGGCGGAGAAACGGATTCTCTTATTCGTTCATTCACTCATTCATTTATTCAACACAGAGTTATTGAGCCCCTTCTCTGTGCCAGGCATTTACTAGAGACCAGAGGAGGAGCAGGACCATCTCTGCTGGTGGGTTTACTTGGAGGGATATGTAAATGGAATATTTTGGTGGACCCAACCAACCAACCACCCACCCACCCATCCTCCCAACCAACTGACCAGTATCAAAAATAGTCTTTTTCACTAGGGTAGGTGAGAAAATTTTTTTTCTCTTCATATATGTGTGTTTTGAATCCAATTAAAGTTGGGCACATTCGCTTAAAAGAAACACCTAAACATAAGAATAAACAAAGGTATGAATAACCAGGCCATAGTAGATAGAACTACATATATATATATATATATATATATATATATATTAAGGCTCTTCCACACGTTCCATTAATGTTTTAGCAAGCCAGTTGTTCCACTGACTTGTATGTTCACGCTTTTGGAGCCTTATGCTTGGCGCTGTGTGTAGCCTCCTATACTCAGAGCTCTGGGCCGATTGGGATACCACTGCTACCTGCCCAGGGCAGCTTTCAGAGAACCCTAGTCCAGCTTTATAAGTGACACCTCCCCATTATTTGCAGATTTCAGAGGCCCCCTAGCCCAGCTCTATGAGTGACACCTTCCCATTATTTTCAGCGCCTGTTCATACAAGCTGCAATCTGGGGGTGGCAGGCAAGAAGGAGCATAACTATTTTAAGTCCATTATAGCTCCCAAGGAGCTACCTGAACGTGAAGTGCCTGCTGCTTCTAGACCAGCAGATAGGAGGTTGTCTCCCAGAGTACTGTGGTGTATGTGTGTGAGTGTGTGTGAGCACGTGTGTGCAAAGATGAGCTGGGCGGGTCTTAGAGGCCCGTCAGCACTTGGAGCAACCACTTTCTTGCCGTGGGTTGTGGCCTTGGTGGACAGCTGTGTTAATGGACTGACTGCTCAGGAAGATGAACTGTGGTTTGATTTTGTGCTGTTGGATAAAGACTTAGTGTCTCTGAAGATCATACGGGCAAAATCCTGTGGATGGCCCAAATGGCAGTCATCAGCCAGTAGACAAGGGAGGAAGATGCTCTGGGTTCTAGCGATGTCCCGAGGAACTCAGCTGGGAAAGCAGGGACTTTATTCCAATCAAAAGAGAGAGCAAGTGAACTCTTGCTGTTACTGGCATGTGGGATGCTCTGTGGGGACTGAGAGAGTGAGGGGGACCCTGGGCGCCTGTGTGTCCGTATCTGCTGGCATGAGTAGATGATCCAGTTGCTGGGGTCTGGACAAGGAGCCTTTCTCCTGAGCCAAGTGCTGGTGTGTCTCTGTGTGAGTCTCCTTGGCCCCTCTGGCTGGAAGAGCCGTAACACTGGCAAGGCAGTTGCCGACAGCCTGTAACCTAGGAGAGTTTGAAGAGGAAGCTTCGAGAGCAGTGCGAACCATCTGCCAACTGGCTGTAGTTCCACGGAACCGTTGTTGATTTAATGACCTACCTGTGCTTCTCTTTGGAATGGAAGATGGATTAAATGCCTCCTAGATGACTGACTGCTCGGGGTAGTGCTGTTCCAATGAACTTGATTCTTTGTCCTTCCAGCATGTTTGGAATGCACGAGTTCATTATTTGTTGGTTCATGACAGAAAACACCTTCCACTCCAGGCCCTGGAGACCTTCTCTTCTCCTGCTTCCCTGCAAACACCCGTCATCCTTGGCTTCTGAGCTCAAATGTCCTGGGGTTTCCATGCACCATCTGTGATCCCCACCTAGATGCTCTAAGCAGTAAACTTGGTAGCCGATGCTCTATTAATTGTTTTCCTTCCTTTTCCTCTTGTATGTTTCGTGACAGGCACTTCCAGCGTGGCAAGATCCTGGAGCGCCACATTTGATGAGATGATAGGCAAGCCCATAGGGGAATTCTCTCGAAAACACATGGCTCTGAATGCCCCCGGAGTGCTGGCTGAAACTCCAGACATATTTGCTGTGATCATCATTCTTATCTTAACAGGTAAAGCCACACATGGAGAGGGACCACGGGTTAGTGGGAGAGTCCAGGATTCCACGAAGGAGGGTTCTTCCTCCTTGTTTTTTCTCCCACACCCCCACTCTCACTATTTTTGTCCTTTTTGTAATGACTCTACTCACCCTATGAGTTCAATTGGCATCTTATAGCTTTATTGCGGGCTGACCGCTTTTACAGATGTTGACTCTTGGGTTTGTGGGGGAGAGTTCTTTAGAGCTTCAGCCTTCCTGTGCAAGTGACACAGAAATGAAAATTCTTTGGGATCCGGTTTTCAGCGGATGGCCGTTTAGGAAGGAAAGTTGTGTCTCATTAGTCAGGAAGATGTGGCGTAAGAATAAGGCCATCTAGACTCCAGCCTGCGCTTGGCTATCCACGCCATCTAGGAGGCTGTAGATCACACAGGCGTCCAGACCCCAAGCATCAGGCAACCTTCAAGGCATCAGACGTCAAACGTGTTTCACGAAGGAGCTATGTGTTACGAAATTTCACAAGTCCGGCAGCTTCTTTGTGCCCTGGATCTCTGTCTCAGCCGTGAGGATGGGGGTTTTGTTCCGTGAGGCATTTTCAGTGGTATAGACAGTAAGCTGAATGTCAGTGATTCTCCTTTGAGGGTAGAGCATTGTGGATGAGCTTTTCTAAAGAAGCAGTCTTGTTTTACGCACCACATAATTGCAGTCATTCTGCAGAGGTTACTCTGAACAGTGTTTATGGTCCAGTTGGCAGGAACAAGTAGCAGAAATTAAGTTTCAACTGTTGAGATCGCCAGAAACACCAGAGGAAAGAATGCCGGAAGAAGGGCGTAGCGGGGCGTCAGGTTCCTTGGGATTAATTGCTCGATTCTCTGCAGATGTCTGTATTTCAGATCTCAGACTATTCTGGGAAGCTTATAGGGGGTTGGGGGTGGGTATACCTAACTTGAGTTATTCCTGGTGCAGTGCTTGGACTGTGGGGTCTGGGAATCCCAGCCTCCTGCACGCAAAGCGCACGCATTAGCCAGGAACTCTTATTCAATGGTTTCTATATTTTTTTCTTTTTGGGTCACACCCAGCAATGCTCGGGTTACTCCTGGTTCTGCGCTCAGGAATTATTCCTGGCAATGCTTGGGGGACCATATGGGATGCCGGGGATCGAACCCAGGTCAGCTGCATGCAAGGCAAATGCCCTACCTGCTGTACGATTGCTCTGGCCTAGTTAAGTGTATCTAAAAGGTGTGCATGGCTGGAAGTACTCTTTATACCCCACATGGCAGCCAGGCATGTTGTGGACACTGTTTCCACACCTTTTTTCTTGCTTTGTGTGGGAAGTTGAACCCAAACAGTCCTTAAATAGCACCTTAACCCCTGGCATAAGCTATAGGATAGTGTTGTCCTGTGTTGTGCAGTTTTTATTGCATGCTCTTGTTTCTATTTTATTTTTTTAAACTTTTTAATTTTTGACTTTTTGGGTCATACCCAGTTGATGATCGGGGGTTACTCCTGGCTCTGCACTTAGGAATTACTCCTGGTGGTGCTTGGGGTACCATATAGGAAACCGGGTTGGCAGTGTGTAAGTCTGTGCTATGGTTCTGGCCCCTCTTGTGAGTAGTTGGCTAGTTCAGAGCTGGTTTTACAAGCACGAAGTCCAAGGAAGAGGCCCAGAGTTGTCATTGCTGCTGTTCCTAACTTGTCTGTGTGAATCTGAACATAAGCGTCATCTGAAAAACTCTCATGTCACAAGAAAGAAAACACGTTATACGGAGAAAGTATACACACTGTCTTCCCACTGAAGAAAAATTAAGTCCTTCCACTGAGGGCATTTCCAGTCCTGTGCTTTCGTGAGAGGGTCCAGGCCAGGCTTAGGGTACCAGCGGCTCTCTTCCTCCTATCCAAGGGGCCGAGGGGCCTACTTGCTACTGGGGGTCAGCCCCTGATGTCCCCTGTGCCTGCTGTCCTCACTAGTGTCCCGGATGATACCCTCAGCTCGGGGTGCTTTGATTTCAAGGCCCTGTGGACGAAAGCTATTTTGATCCTGGTTTCTGAAAGGAGAATGAGTCCAGCCCCTTCCCAGAAGCTCCCCAAAGCCTTTAGGGCTTTGCCACCACTTGGACTAGTGCAAAGTGTCATTTCCACCTTCCTCCCCACAATCCCTTTGTCCTGTGAGATTAACTTGATGAGTTTTCTGTTCCGGCACCTTTTCAGGCCTTCTGACTTTCGGTGTGAAAGAGTCAGCCATGGTCAGCAAAATCTTCACCTGCGTGAATGTCCTGGTCCTGGGCTTCATCATGGTGTCTGGTTTTGTGAAAGGCTCTATCAAGAACTGGAATTTCACAGAGCAGGATTTCCAGAACGGCACCAGTAGGTTCTGCTCCAACAAGTAAGTGGTTTCTTCTGTCCTTGCAGCCGTCAATCGGTCATACCCGGTACTTCACAGAGGTGCCCACTGGGGGTGGGGACTTGGCTTAGACTGTGGTGTAAGGAGAGGGTTGGAGCATCTCTAGGTGTGGCCCTGCAGGCCTGGCCTGTACTCCTGGACCCCACCTTGAACCTTCAGCCTGGTTGACCAAGAATTGCAGGGAGATGAGCCGGAGAGAAAGTACCATAGGTAGGGCACTTGCCGTGCACATGACTGACCCGGGTTCTGTCCCTGACATTCCTGATGGCCTCCCCAGCCCACCAGGACTGATCCCTGAGCACAGAGCGAGGAGTAAGCCTGGGTCCCTGCAAGGTGTGGCCCCCAAACAAACAAACACAAATCCAGGAAGGGAGTGCCTGAGCCTCCTGAGCACTCTTAAAAGATTTCCGTCCCTGCCCACACACACCACCAAAAATCCCAGTCTCTGGGTTGAGGCTGTAGAACAGAGATTCTATTTCTCGTGGTAGCCCTGCTGCTGGGATCAGTACCACAGATTTTTCTTAAAAGCAGAATTAATATTTTTTTCATTTTTATTTTGATTTTGGGTCACAGGACTTTCCTTGACTGTGTGCTCAGGGATCATTCCCGGCCGTATCCAGAGGACCGTGTGTGGTGCCAGGGATCCAACCTGGTCAGGAGCGTGTAGGGTCCTCTACTATTACCCCCACTGGGGATTTAATGTCTTAGAGCAGTATTACCTCCCCTCTATTTGCATAGCGCGGGATTCTAAAAAAGTTTCTAGTTCTGTCCCCATGCACAGGCCTCCCAAGAACTGCCTCCTCCCCCACCTCACAGTCATTCATGTTAATGGCGTGTGTAAGCTGCCATGCCAGGTTCAATCCCCGTCACCCCCGAGGGGCCTCTGAGCCCCGCCTGGAGTGCTCCCTTAATGCAGAGCCAGGACTGACCCTGAGCATCACTGGGTATGGCCCAAAACAAGACAAAAGGATTATTCACTCTTTCAACCTCAGGGCTTACTCCTGGCTCTGTGCTCAGGGAGCACTCCTGGAGACCATCTGGGATGCCGGGGATTGAACCCAGGTTGGCTGCGTGGAAGGCAAACCTGTTGTCCTATCGCTCCGGCCCCTTTGCCTGAGCAGACTTAGATAAGGTTATAGCCTTGCATGTATGTGTGTGTGTGTGTGTGTGTGTGTGTGTGTGAGAGAGAGAGAGAGAGAGAGAGAGAGAGGTGAGAGAGAGGCGGAGATAGAGAGAGGTGTGTGAGTGAGGGGGTATGTGTGTGTGTGGGGGGTGGGCACACTGTCAAGTGTATCGAGGCTGCTCCTGGGGCGTGAGCGGCTCTGGGCCACAGCAACCTTGCAGAGTCTGAATGAGTTTGCAGATGACAGCTGTGACTGAGGCCCGGGGGCTGGGTTCTGGCTGGCGGGCAGTGCTCGCCATTGCTTCTCTGTTACAGCTGTGAACTGTAACCGTGGCTCCTTTTTTCCAGTGACACTCAAATTGGGGACCCTGGCACCGGAGGATTCATGCCCTTTGGCTTCTCTGGTGTCCTGTCGGGGGCGGCCACCTGCTTCTATGCGTTCGTGGGCTTCGACTGCATCGCCACCACAGGTGCGGCCCTTCCCGCTCACGTCCCCCTCTTCCCCCCATCCCCACCACAGGCTGGGCTTTTCCTTCTGGGCCATGTGGCAGCTGCTGCTATTCCCCACGTGGCTCACGTGTCCCTTCTAGCTTCCTGCCTGTCTCCCCCACTTCATCACATCCCCGCTGGCCACTGGTGACAGGAGACCGTCACGCTCATGTGGAATGAGCGGCTCAGCAACCATAGGGAATGCATGGGGCTGACCAAGGGGGTGGACGTTTCCTGGCCCCTGCCAAAGGAAACACCAAAGTGTGACTTCTGGGGCCAACACCCCTTGGGATTGAGAGCTACGACATCCTGGGGTGCCTGGGAGCTCCAGGCATGGTGGACGCCTTGGGGACACCCTGTGTGACCACTGGCTGCTCGTAGGTGAGGAAGTCAAGAACCCGCAGAAGGCCATCCCCGTGGGGATCGTGGCATCCCTCCTCATCTGCTTCGTGGCTTACTTTGGGGTGTCGGCTGCCCTCACGCTCATGACGCCATACTTCTGCCTGGACAAGGACAGCCCGCTGCCTGACGCCTTCAAGCACGTGGGCTGGGATGGCGCCAAGTACGCGGTGGCCGTGGGCTCCCTCTGTGCCCTTTCCACCAGGTGAGGCACCCGAGGCCCTGGCCGGGCACAGTGTGGGGTCAGGGGCCATGGAAAGCTGGGGTTATGTGGTCCCTGGCCCCACGTGGAAACACCTGGGCCAGAACCAGCCCTGATGAGCGGTTTCTCCCTCGTTGATTGTGTTCCTGCCGTTCTATGACAAAGCCCAGCACCCGAGTCTGAGCTGCTGCTGGGCCAGGGGCTGAATTGCTGCCCCTCTGTTGGCCGCTGGCCGGGCCAACTCTCCAAACGCTATTGGAATTTGCCCGGGAGCAGAAGCCACCTGGAAAGGAAAGTAAAAATCGTATTCCTGTCCCTGATACTCCTTCTAGCCGGCATCAACAGGAGACAGTTGCTAAATGTTGACTTCTCCCAAAGAAACCCTCCCCGACAAAGGGACTCATTTCTTTCACCCTTTTGTTCAGCTGGAAGGAATGATGAGAATATAGAAGTTCTGTCCATCCCGAGTTATGGCTAGGATCCCGTGCTAGTCTGTGATAAACATTGCCAACTTTTTCACCGCATTCGTGCAGTAAAGTGCTGTTCTGGGAGCCCGTTTATAGAATCGTTGGGCTTAGGCCCAACACAGACTGGAGTGAAAAGACCTGGTGAGAATTCGAGGTTCCCTGTCTAGAATGTGAGCTGGGGATCTCTTCAGGGAGCCTCTGTGGCTGTGCTCTGGTGTCACGGATGCTCTTCCTTTCCCTCCCGCCCAGCCTTCTAGGTTCCATGTTCCCCATGCCTCGGGTCATCTACGCCATGGCCGAAGATGGGCTGCTATTTAAGTTTTTGGCGAAGGTCAACAATAGAACTAAGACCCCGGTGATTGCCACCATCACCTCTGGCGTCATTGCTGGTAAGAACTCGGACGAACGTCACCTGCTGGTATTTCCATGGCAGAGTTTTATTATAAACTCCCGAGGAATGTGATTTTAGCCCTGCGGGTCAGTGAGTATGGGTGGGCGTGGTCTCCTTCAGCCCTTCACTTTGATGCCGGGATGTGGTTTATTGCAGACAAAAGGCAGTTTTACAGGGGGACTGAGGTGGCTCTTAGAGCGTTCTCTTGTTCTTCTTTTCTCTAACTAGAAAAGAGCGTAAAATGCACATCAGCCCTTCAGAGCCTCTCCCTTTCCCCTGGCCTTTTTTTTGTTTGGACCACACCCACAGTGCTCATGGCTTCCTCCTGGCTCTGTGCTCAGGGAGCACTCCTGGCGGTGCTCAGGAGACCATCTGGGATGCCGGGGATTGAACCCAGGTTAGCTGCGTGGAAGGCAACCTGCTCTCCTATCGCTCTGGCCCCTTTGCTGAATGTTTGCCTGAGCAGACTTAGATTAGGTCCTCGCCTTGCATGTGACACAAGCCAAAGTGGCATTTTGTCACTGTATCATGTATCACTGTCATCCCATTGATCGTTGAATTACTTGAGGGGGCCCCAGTAACGTCTCTATTCCTACTAGCCCTGAGATTGTAGCAGCCCTTTCTTACTTGTCTTTCCCAATGATTGGAGGCTCTTTCAGGGTCAGGGGAATGAGACCTATTGTCTTTACTGTATTTGGCATATTGAATACACCACGGAGAGCTTGCCAGGCTCTGCCCGTGTGGGCGGGATACTCTTGGTAGCTTGCCAGGCTCTCCGAGAGGCATAAATGGGTAGGCAGTGTCTTATAATGTGCCCGGAAAGCAGCCTGGAGTGTGGCAGTGGTTGGGCAGTGGAGGTCGGCTGCCGGAGGTGGGGAGGATCATATGGGATGCCGGGGATTGAACCCAGGTTGGCTGTGTGGAAGGCAAACCTGCTGTCCTATCGCTCTGTACCCTTTGCCGAATGTTCACCTGAGCAGACTTAGATCAGGTCATCACCTTGCATGTGACGCAAGCCAGAGTGACATTTTGTCATGACTGGAAATTCCCTGTCCAAGGAGCCAAGCCCCAGACATCATTTGCTCGGTATTCCAAGGCTGCTCTGCCCCCTCTTCTCCAGGGCATGGGGAGGGCGCTGATGAATGCAGGCCAGTGGAGGACTGCTTGTTGTTCTAAAAATATTTTGAAATCAGCAGACGCAAGAATCCTTTGAACTGTGAGATGACTCAGGAGCCCCCAGTCAAGGAGAAGGGGCCACAGCACACGCGTGCGGGAGCATGTGTTCAGCAGTGTAGGCGGGATACGGTGTTTGTTGTGTGCTTTTAACCGCGGGAGGCGGCAGCCATTTGTGCCAGGGAACAGACGTGCAGTGGAGGCCCGGGGCACACAAGGGAAGGGGCAGACCATCGAGCACCGAGCACACACTCAGAGCAGCCGGCTGCCTCCAGGGTGCAACGTGGGTCTTTGTGGCTCACTGGGACACATGAGCCCAGCCAAGGTCGGGCCCACAGGGACTGTGGTAAGCCACTTGACCATTTTTAAGGGATGGATTACTGTCCGTAGTAGTTATGCCGTTAGCAAAGTGTCTGTTCCGTGGATTAACATTTTATACAGATTGGCTGCGTGATTCTTCTAGAGAGTGATTGTACTTGTCAGGTTACGGAATGCCGTATGTCAAAATATAACTATTATGTTCTAGAGGTTAAGGAACTGGAAAGTGTCCTTTTTTTTTCAGTATTTACATGTTATTTGATCATACTTCCTGTGCTGATGAAGGGGATTAAGCTATAATCTTGAAAGAGTTTATAAAAACACCATTCACCAAGTCAGGGATTTGTGCTTTTCTCTATGGGTGGCTTTCTGAGCTCACCTCACAGGAAGGGAATTGGTGTCAAGTTCCTCTGTGAGTGGGACTGAGACACTTGTGGGCTGCACACCTGGCCACCACACTGCCTCTCCAGAAGACCCTCTGTGCTCTTCATTCCTATTGTTTTTTTCTCAATTTAAATTTGTCATGGTTGCGGTGAACTATAGGGGCCTGGGTCTTTTGGCGGAGTAACAGTGTATGTTTATGTTTGAACTGGGGTTGACCCCATGTAGCTTGGAAGTGTTGCACAGTAGATCTAGCTGAGTTATTTTTCAAGTGGGAAAGTTGACATATCCACCCACATTTGGACACTCAGACAGTACTCAGATGACAAAGGATTTTCCAATAAGTAAGTGAGCATGCTTGATTTTAGTTTCTAAAGTTGGGGGAGTCATCAGTGCCAGAGCAGGTACAGTGGGTAGGATGCTTACCTTGTATGTAACTGACCTGGGTTCAATTCCCAGCACCCCACCTGGTCCCCTGACCCCCGCCAGGATGATTCCTGAGTGCAGAGCCAGGAGTAATCCCTGAGCGCCACAGGGTGTGGCCTAAAAGCCATAATTAATTAATTGGGAATTGTAGTGAATGCCTCCGAATGTTTAGGAACCACGATGCTTTTTAGGGTCACCTGTCTGGGTCAAGAGCCCTACAGACTTCCCCTTCCCCAGATTCTCATTGCTGATGCCTGTGGGGTCACAGAGACCAAAACAATGTTATTGTTATTAACTGTTGGACTTTGTCTGTGGGAAGATTTTCTTCTTTTACATAATGTTTTTTGATGGAAAGGGCTGGGAGTGGGCCAAAGAGATAGCACAGTGGCAGGGCACTTGCCCTGTATGCGACCAACCTGGGTTCCATCCCTGGCACCCCATATGTTCTCCTGAGGATGGCCAGAAGTGATCCCTGAGCACAGAGCCAGGAGTAAGTCCTGAGCACTGCCAAGAAAGGAAGGAGAGAGGGAAGAAGGAAAGGAAGGGAGGGAGGGAAGGAAGGCAGCGGGTGGGTGGGTGGGTGAGAGGGCAGGCTTGATGAGGGGGTCAAGTAAGAACCAGCATCTCCTGAGCTTTGGGGTCCGTGGTGGGGGGTGGTGGCTCTGGCTGGCTTCAGCGGGTCTGACAGGAACACTCATGGGTCTGGCGTCTCTCCCTCCCAGCTGTGATGGCCTTCCTCTTCGACCTGAAGGACTTGGTGGACCTCATGTCCATCGGCACTCTCCTGGCTTACTCTCTGGTGGCTGCCTGTGTGCTGGTCTTAAGGTACGTATGGCCTTTCCATCCCCTCGCACTGCTGGCCTTTCCTCAGGTCAGCTTAACCGTTTCCATGCTTCGACTTGCAGATTGGTGGAAGTATCATGGGGAGGGCAGAACCTCGTGGTTGATCGCATCCTCGCAAGGCGCCGATAGTGGCCTCACACTCTGTTCTGTATCCTCATTCAAAGATAGATTCTCAGCCCAACTATTGGACCTCGATCCTGGGGTCAGAATTTTTGGAGGCTTAGAGTAGTTCTTGCAGTCTCATTCTGTTCTTAGGACAAAGTGTGCTTGGGGAATGGCCCAGTAGGAGTTGGGAAAACCCAGAGAAGTAGGGGCTGTTGGGTCAGCCGTGAGGCCAGTTTCTGTGATGCGTCCTGAGGGCAGTGAGTGTCCAGGGCAGAGAGGGAAGGCCTCCAGGTTCTGTTTTAGCCTTGTTGGATTGGGCCGAGGCCCGTGGGTGATAAAGCAGTTCTGGGTCGAGGCTCAGTGTTCTGGGATCCTTGGGGTCCCACAGCACTCCCTCCCAGACAAAGCATTACCCAGTAGCTCCCGTTTTCCTCACTCCCAGGGATGACCGGGGAAGCATTTAACATTTTATGTGAGAACACAAAGACTTGTCATTAATCACCCAGCAAGAGTCTCCTTCCTTCTTTTCCAGTACTTTAGGCTTGCAAGGCCAGAGGCCCCATTTCTAATGTGGTCAGCAGCTAATTGATGGTCAAACCTGGGCCAAGAATTGATGCTGGCTTTTGGTCTTGGTGGAAGCAGGCAGTGCTCGTTTGCTGAGCACTTGCTTCCCCCGGGCCTAACACAGGGGTCTTCTTGGATGGCCTTTCTCCATGGATTGGGTGGTGTTATACCAGTTAACCTGGAAACCGTGGTGGACTATACTTACACTCATGCTTAGAAGCCACTTTCCGTAAAATAATTCATCAGGGAGAGAGTCTGCCCGCTGGGGACAGGGAGAGGATTTCAAAGCTGCTGGATAATAATCAAACTCTGCTAATTTGGGTTGGGTGGATAAGGATGCTTTCTTTGTCGATAGTTTGTGTCTTGGAAATCATGCCTAGACTCCAGCCTTCCCCAGCCCCGGAGTTATTTATTTCAAGGCACTCTGAGTTTTAAAATAAATTGATCCAATTAAGTCCCACAGAGTTTGTTCTATTCATCAGCCTGCAAACTCATTTCTCTGGCTCTCTACACCAGATAGGATCCAGATAGGATTGCTTGTTATTTGTCACCTGACAGTCAGTCTCTGCAGCTGTAGTTTTGTTGGGGGTGTCCTGATATCTTCGGAGTTCAAGGTCCAGTTCTACTGTGCAGACCAAGAGACACCTGTCAGGACATTCCTCTGGGCTAGTTTGTGATTATGTTGGCCCAAAACAGAGGCATCAGCAAGGACATAGCCCAGAAGCAGGGCAGGAGACGAGATGACACCCTCTGTGTCTTCCTGGTGGGGGAATGCATAGATCTTAACTGCCTTCTCTCTAGATTATACCTTGTGTTCTACCCAACTGAATTTTATTATTATTACTTTATTATTGTTGCTATTATTTTGGGGAGACCACACCTGGTGATGCTCATGTCTCTGTGTTTAGGCTTGTTCCTGGTGGTGCTTGGGGGGACCATATGGGATGCTGGGGATTGAAACCAGGTCTGCTGCATACAAGGCAAATTCCCTTCCTGCCCAATCAGCTGCATTTTGGAGGCCTACCAAGAACTTGAGTTACTATGTGGTGTTCTGTGTGGTTAAGGGATATTCTGATGCTCATGCAGTACATTTCTTTCCAGGTACCAACCAGAGCAACCTAACCTGGTTTACCAGATGGCCAGAACCACTGATGAGCTAGACCATGTGGACCAGAATGAGCTGGTGAGCACCAGTGATTCCCAGACTGGCTTTTTGAGGGAAGCACAGAGCTGTTCCCTGAAAGCCGTACTCTCACCCAGAAACACGGAGCCGACCAAGTTCTCTGGGTTGATTGTCAACATCTCAACAAGCCTCATAGGTACGAGCACCAGCTTCTCTCTGTGGTTTGGGGTAGGAGTGGGGTAGAGTGGGGTCGGACTGTGGCGTGAGCTACTCAGGACTGTAGTGATGTTGCAGAAATGACACCTCCTTCCCCCAGAGGGTTTGGTGTGAGCCAGGGATACCTGCGGAAACTTTTGAGAGATGACTGAATTGCTTATTCCCCCCTCCAGCGGTTCTTATCATCACCTTCTGCATCGTGGCTGTGCTTGGCAGAAGCGCCCTGAGCCAGGGCGAGTGGTGGGCCATCCTCCTGCTCGCGGGCTCTGCCCTGCTCTGCGCCTTGGTCACCGCTATCATCTGGAGGCAGCCTGAGAGCAAGACCAAGCTCTCCTTCAAGGTGAGCTGTGGGGCCTCGCAGGCTTGGGGGAACTTTCGGCCGGGCTCTGGGGGGGGGGGGGGCATCTGGAGGGAGGCACCGGCCAGCCCGCCCACCTGAGGGTGTGGACAGGACCCTCTGGGGGTGTGGACAGATCCCCCTGGGGGTGTGGACAGGGCCCACCTCAACCCAGACTGCTCCGAGACAGCCTCTGACCAGGAGGCCGGTCCCTGGCCCTCACGTCCTGTGGCTCTCCCTAGTTCCATCCTAGTGGGCCCTGCGTCATCACCAAGCCTTGGGGGCCACTGAGGGTTGGTGACCTGCAGAGGTTCCTCCCCTTGAATGACCCACCGCCCCTTTCAGACGCAGAATAGCCCACTGCCTACTTGCACCCTAGCCTCCTGCTGTGCGACAGGAGCAGCTGCGCCCCACCCCCCCACACCCAGCCCTCTTCCTGCCCTTCCTTCAGTAGGAGGGTGCGCTGAGCACAGGCCGGAGGGAGCAGCTCTCCCTGTGTGGGCGTGTCTGTGTGCGTCTGCCCTTCTCCCTGCGTATGGGTCCCTCTGGGGGTGCCCTTCCTGCTGTCTGACGCCCCCTCGCCCGCCTCTAGGTGCCCTTCCTGCCGCTGCTGCCCGTGCTCAGCATCTTCGTCAACGTCTACCTCATGATGCAGCTGGACCGAGGAACCTGGGTTCGCTTCGCTGTCTGGATGCTCATCGGTACAGGATGGGGGAGGGGAAGCTCGAGTGCCTCTCTGGGGCCCCCGCTCTGACCCTCTCGGGGTCCTGCTGCCCTTTGAGGGGGATGCGGGTCACTGCCCTCCGGACCCCCCTGGGGGTGTGTGTTCGGGTGTTGGCTCGTGGGGCTCTGTTCCCTGGGGCTCCTCATTCCCACAGCAGCTGCCCGAGGAATTACTTGGTGGGGTGAGGGCAGACTGGGTCGGCCTCTGCAGGGCCTGGCCTTCCCCCCCCCCACCCCTCTGTCCCAGCCTCTGTCCCCTCCAACTTCCGTGGGCTCTGAGCGCCTGATTCGTTTTTCAGAGCTGGGGACACCTTCCTGAGCACCCCCTGTCGGCTCCTGGCGTGTTTGCTGCCTCCCTGTACCCTTCCTTTAAGGCTCAGTCTCCCCGGCCACAACCCCTGGGGTGGAAGGGAGGCGGCAACACCGATATGTGTGTGGGCGGGGGTGGGGGGGTCCCCAAACTCACTTTTGCAGCACGGCACACCAAACAGATCAGATTTTTTTGTTTTGTGTTTTGTTTCATTTGGGGGCCATCCCTGACGGTGCTCAGGGGTTACTCTAGCTTTGTGCTCAGGAATTATTCCTGGCATTACTTGGGGGACCCTATAAGATGCCAGGATCGAGCCCGAGTCGGCCATGTGCAAAGCAGGTGCCCTCCCCACTGCACTGTGGCTCCGGTCCTCTGATCAGATTTTTGTGGCGCCCAAACAATGCTGGGTGGCTTCAGCGCCTCCCGAATCTGACCCTCACCTAGGGAGGAAGTCTGAAGCCGTGGGGACATTCTTGGACCTCAGAGGCCCCCACCCGCTGGGAATCCCGCCCTGGACGAGGATAGTAGTATGTAGAAAGCGTCCTGTCACTCTGCCGGGACCCCCACTCTGCGCCCTACACACACACACACACACACACACACACACACACACACAAACACACTCCTCACTGAGAACCCCGCCCCCGACAGGCCGTTAGTGGGGGGAAGCCACCCGGTAGCTGTGGCCCCCCGCATGCATCCTGGCTGCTTTTCTCACGGCTCCTCCTGGCCCCGCAGGCTTCACCATCTACTTCGGCTACGGGCTGTGGCACAGCGTGGAGGCGTCGTTGGCCGCCGGCCCTGCACGGACTCCTGACGACAACCTGGACCGCTGCAAGTGACCCATGGCGCTGGGCCCTGAGCTCGGCCCCGGGTCACCCCGGCAGTGCCTGGCTCTGCTCCTGCGGCTCTGCGGGCGCCGGGGGACCCCAGCAGGCAGCCCCACGTGAGTGGCCGAAGCCCACCTGGGCCGCCCCCTGTAGGCTCCACACTGCTCCCGGACCTGGGGCAGCCGCCGCTCCCGTCTCCTCGCGGGCTTGGCAGGAAGGAGTCCCCGCTCCTGCAGACCTCCCGGCACACTCCAGACTCCGCCCAGCCCCCCACAGCCATCTGGCATGTAAGATGTCCCACAGGACCCCGGGCCTGGCACAGCCGCCGTCACACGGGGGAGCACAGCTCCTCGCCTCACCGCCAGCCTGCCGGGGACCTTGGGACTGTGGCTCCCCACCCCCGCACCTCCCCGTTTCCTTTCCAGGCAGGGCTTGTCCCCGGAGGCTGGCTCTGCTCCTGCCTCTGCTGCTCCCCGTGGAACCGGGGGTCCCGCTGCTCCCATGTTTGTCCCCTCCCCATCTCTTGCTGCTTCCGAGTGTGTGGCCTGCGGCACCAGAGCTTGGCTCTGTCTTTTGGGGGCCGGCTGCAAAATAGCCCTGAGAACCCCATTTCCCCAGCTCCTTCTCCCTCTCCCCCACACCCACCTCCTCCAAGGTGTCTGGGCCCCCTGGGTTGTGGGTGAAGATGACTAGGTCCCTGACTGCCTCTGTCCACTTTGGGACACCTTCTCATCGTGGAGCTGGAGGCCTGGTGACAACTCACAGACCCGGAAAGGAAAGGAGGAAACAGTCCAGTGTCCCTGAACCTGGGCAGAGTAGAAACTCAGGAGCCAGGAAGAGGCACAGATGGGGGTGTGGATGGCTGTGTGGACACTCCGGAGAATGCCTGCGCTGTATTTCTATCTGCCAAGGCCCTGGGCGCAGTGGGGCAGGAAGTGGCTCGAAGCCGTGACGCACTTTGTCTCCCTGTCCCGGAAGTTCTTGCAAAGAGATGCAAGGTACAGGGCCCAGCCAGGAGGCTGCTGGTCAGCCGTCAGCAGCCAGGTTCCGGCCTTCCCCACAGTCTGGTCACCTGTGGCTGAAAGCTTCTCAACAGAATTGGTGGGTCTTCCAGAGGGCGGTCATCAGAACCCAGAGCTCGGATTCCTAAAGAAAGGTGTTAAATTCTTGCAGAGTGGTGCTGTAAACTATTTCAAAACATGTAACTTATGTCGGGGGTGGCTTTGGTTGCCTGTTAACTGTTTGTTTTTCTCAATATCCCGGATAACTCCCTTCCATTCCCCCATGTCAGCAAACTGAACCCAAGGAGAATGCTGTGTCCAAGAAAGGTAGCGGGTGGCAGCTGATTCTTTCTCACTTTCTCTTTGTGGCTGCCTATCTCCTGAGACGGCAGCCTGCAGATTGTTTACAGATGACGACATTTCCCAACAGCGGAGGTTGTACCACACTTGGCCCGGAGGCAGGTGTGTGTGTGTGGGGGGGGGGGGGGCGTGAGCCCCACTGCACAGCGGATGCGGGGTCAATGTGGGCAAGCAACCCCCGCTCCTCTGTTGTTACCCAGCCTTTTCCATGTGCTTGCTCGGGTCTTTCCCTTCTTGTATCTTCAGGGCAGGGCTGGAATGGTGTTTGGACTGGTGACCCCCATCCTTCCCGTCTGCCCCCTCTCCCCACCACAATCTCTCTCTCTCTCTCTCTTTCTCTCACACACACACACACATACACACACACACACACACACACACACACACACACGCGCGCGCACACGAGGTGCCCCATAGTCCTGTATCTTTCGTCTTCGTCCTGGGCAAGAACAGGATTCCGTGATTCTGTTTCACAGCTTGGTGGGTGTTTCCCACACAACCAGAGGTCCCACATTTCTAGGGATACACCCTTTAGGTGTTTCATGTCTGTGCCCCAGGACCAAGGAGCTCCCAATGGAAGGACCCCTTTGCACCCCTTCCTGGCTCCCAGGACACCGCCCCCCCCCCGCGCACACACACACACACACACACACACACACACACACACACACACACACACACACACTCACCTTGTGTGAGCACTTATGAAGCAACAGCTCCAGGGCCTCCCCAAAGAGAAAAGGGTGAAAGGAGTCTTACGTTGGGGGAACCCCAATCACTGTACCCCACCTGCTCACGCCTCAGCCTGACTTTGGCTGGATTTTTTCTTTTTTGAGCCGAGAGGGAGGAGCGGAAGAAGAGCCTTTGTTCCCAGGGCTGTCTGGGAGAGGCACACAGGCCTGCCGGGCTCCAAGTTGGGGGTCTGCTGCTGCAGATCCTTTGTCCGTTCAGTTGACCGGCCGTCGGCTCCCACACCTGGGGCACCCCGAACTCTAAACTCCAAAGCATTCCCTTCTGCTCCTTTGAGCCCGGACACGCCTCCTACACCCGGGACAAACCCCACCTGATGCCGCTGGGCCCTGCATCGGCACATGCAGAGGACCTGGTTCTGTTGGCATCTGAGCACCACCACTGACAAGGGCAGTGAGGCCCCCCCCCCCCCGCCGTGTTCTAGGAGGTCCAGGCGAGGTGTGTGGGTGCAGCCACATCCCACCTGCAGTGGGGATTGTTGATGCTGCTGTGCAGAACAGTTCAGAGTTCACAAGACAGAGCCAAATACCGGTTCCGTATCATTGTTCTGTGTAATTTAACGTGTACGTTTGCCATCACACTGAGAGTTTTGTATGCAAGACTCATTTAGGGTGAGTGAGATGTATGTGCGTTTTGTCAGACTTACATGGACTTTTTTTTTTTTTACAATGAAATACTCTTTTTGAGAAGCTTCACTATGTATTTCCTCACTGCAATTATGATGCCTCGTGGATTTTTAAGGCAAGAAAAAAAAACAGAAGCAGAAAAACACAGCAAAACTGACTTCTTATTAACTGTAGTCCAGAGTCTCTGAGCCCGGTGCTTCGCTGAGTGGCAGTGATTTCTGGAGAAAGGTGGAGCTCCTGGGAGTGTGGCCCCCCACCCGTGAAGCGCCGTGGGATGTTCTCAGGCAGGCAGCAGTGCCACAAAGATGCTTTTAATCTAACTTTGTTAATTTATTAACAGGGTCGATGAATTCATAATTCTTGATGACAAGCTTTTACGTTTGGGACTCATTTTCTTATTTGAGAAGTTATTATATATATATTTAAATAAGTTTCCTGCTTAAGTTGTGCCTTTCAAAGTCAACGGGTCTGAGCACAAGAGTCATGGTCCTGAGGGTTGGTTTCTTGTCAAACCCAAATAGCTGTGGTTGCTGGAAGTGACCGTTTTCTCCTACTGAACATGGAGCCATTATTACAAGAGTTGAGTGGGGTTTTTTATTATGTAAATTGTATATTTTTTTGCTTGTTTGATCTATTTTTCTAATAGTTTTCTTAGTTTCTTATAATTGTAATATTCAATTTAGATCTCTGATGCTACATGCCAATCACGTTGGTCTCTGCTGCTCCCTCCTGTTTGTATTTTGTTTTGAGAATAAGCCTAGATGTTCATAGTCTTAAAAAAAATTGTGAAACTCCTGTATTCCTTATTTGCAGACAATGGCATATTGACAACTTGAACCATGCTTTATGTTGTAAAATCAAGCCTTTTTTTTGGGGGGGGGGGGGTTGCTACATTATCCCATAACTCCACAAGTTTTAATAAATTCCTTTGGTGTGCCCTGGTCAATCTCAAGATTTCTAGGTATGGGGCTGGAGCGATAGTACAGCGGGTAGGGCATTTGCTTTGCATGCAGCCGACCTGGGTTGAATCTCCGGCATCCCATATGGTCCCCCCAATACCTCCAAGAGTAATCCCTGAGTATAGAGTCAGGAGCAACCCCTGGGCATTGCTGGGTATGACCCAAAAAGAAGAAGAAAAAAAAGATTTCCAGCTACGCTCGGAGTTCGGGGTGGAGGACACAGGGGTGGTACTAGAACCCATCCTTTGCTGCTGTTACGTCCCATCTTCCCTCAGCTGAAATTGTTGCACCTGTCTTCTGGTGATTTGAGGAATGCCCAGAATGTACCTTAATCCGGGTGTACCGAGACACCCCTCATTTTGTATCCCCTGATGTTGCCTTCCTGCCTTCCACTCTGGAGGCCCAGATGTTCCCTGACCCTTTGAACGACCCTGCCAGATGCACATGGTGGAAGAACGTGGCTTGGGGTGCTGTGCAGCAAGTCCTCGCAGCCATTCCCATCTTGGCCCTGGGCCTCTGCACACTTGGGGTGCCAGTGGCTTCCCCCTACAGGCAGACAGGGGCTGGGAGAAGGAGCGGAGCTTCTGTCATAAATCTTGGTCATTCTGCTCCCACTTGAGAAAAACCTTTTTTCTCTCACCGGGAAGCCCGATTGAGTGGGACTTCACCCTTAGCACGAAGACACCGGGATTGTGGGTGTCCCCAGAAGTGAAGGCGGAACTTTGGTGCTTCCCGGGGCCCCACAGTGTAGAGAAGTGACCTAAGAAAACAGCATGACCTGTGACACGTGGGCGCTCCATCCCTGGGGAAAGTGTGTCGCTCCCTCCCTGGGACACGCAGCGCCCTGTCCTGGGGACGCGTGGGCGCCCCCAGCCCTGGGACAGGTGGGTCGCCACATCCCGGGGACACGTGGGCGCCCCATGCCTGATGCGCGGAAACCACGTGGTCCAGCCCTGAGTGGAGGCATGCAAGCACCCAGCCCAGAGTGTGCTCAGAGGGGACGCGTCGCAGCTCCCGGGTGCTGCGTCGTCGGCAGATCCTGAAGTCGACCACTTCAACCCCCCCCCGCCCCCCATGCCTCACTGAGCCCCGGGAAAGGAAGCGATTGTGGGACAGCGCGGGTGCCTGGCTTTGTTCGCGTTCTCGCGGCGCCACACTGCCACCTAGTGGCTGACGCGGGGCCCGCAGGCAGCAGCCTGCCCTGCAGGACCCGCTTCTCACACCGGGGTTCCAGTATGGTTTTTTTTGGAGGGGGGGGGCGAGTATTTGGGGCCATATCTATTGGTACTCAGGACTTACTTGTGCTCCGAGATCACTCCTGGCGGGGCTCGGGGAACCAAGAATGGTTCCGAGGATTAAGCCTGGGTCAGCCACGTGCAAGGCAAGTGCCCCCCCCCCCCCCCACCACCACCACACACACGCACACAAGAATTTAAGAATTTATCCCTCGGGGCTTCAGCCTTGAGGCTTTGGGGTGACTTTACTGGGACTACAATTTCCCGCGCTCCGTAGGAAACACTTTAGGTCACCCAGAAGTGGCCCCCAAACAGCTGGGCCCTGACAGGAAGGAGGACTCCCAAGCAGGTCCCAGGTGCCACCGTGTGCTGGCAGCAGCCCCAGAGCACTAAGGTCGGAGAACCAATCCCAGTTGACCCTGTGGCCCCATTCCAAATGGAGCCATTTAGATTGACCAGTTAAGCCAGTCTTCCAAGAAATGCAGCCCAAATTAAAAAGCAATAGGAGAGGAGGCTTAGGGATGGGGCTGGAGTGATAGTACAGTGGGTGGGTGTTTGCCTTGTATGTGGCTACCTCAGGTTCAATTCCCGGCATCCCATATGGTCCCCCGAGCAATGCCAGGTGTAATTCCTAAGTGCAGAGCCAGGAGTAACCCCTGAGCATATCCAGGTGTGACCCTAAAAGCAAAATCTTTGAGGCTGGGGTGCTACTTTCAGCTGCGGAATCCTGGAGTGTGGGAGGGGGGGAGGCGCCCTCTGTAGGCCAAAGGAAGTCAGTGAAACCAGGAACATCAGCCCGAGAAATCAGAACTTGATCCTTGATCCTATCCCATCTCACCCATCTGGCATGAGATTTAATGACAAGCCTTGGTGTGTGTGTGGGGGGGGGGGGGGTCCTCCCTGGCCGGGATTCCTTGATGGATGGAATACACCCCACCCCAGGACAAATCACATCAAATTCTCACAGAAGGTCCCTCAAGTTCGTTTTAATATGCTTCAAACACAAATATGTAACACAGAACCGCATGGGGCCATCAGAGTGTGTGCCCCTGTCCACAGAGTCACCGAGTGTGCCAGCCCATCACTCCGCCTCCCCCCTGCCCTGACACCCCTGGGGCCTCCCAGACCCCGACGGGAGGTGGATGAGGTCTGCTGGGTCTGCAGCATCTGCACGTGGAAACAGCTCCGGGGATGGGGGAGGTGGTATCTGGGGCATGGGGTCCCACAGGGCAAGAGAGGGCAGAGGGTCACGGGTGCGGGAGGTGAGGGCGGGGAGGGCTGTCTCCCCCTCGTTTGGTTGGGGCTAGGAGCCGGGCGTGATGAGTGTCATGGACAAGGGAAAACACGTGCCCGTGCGTGGGAAGGTGCCCAGGTCCGTGGATCAGGGTTGGTGAGGGCAGGGGGCTTGGGTGCACAGAGGAAGGGGTACTTAGCTCTAACAATCTCTACGACTCGGACCGCAATAGGCTAACACACTGAACCACATCCTAATGTAACACTGAACTCTGTATTGCTGTGTCACTGCATCTAGCAGGTGCCGTGAGGGAAGCAGGCCCTCACTGCCGCCACCCCGGCTCGGGTCTGCGGGGGCGGGGGGGGGGGGTCTGGCCGCCAAGAGAATAACTAATTGTGTGTATAGTCAACGTGGCATGATCTACTCTAATAAAATGCCCAACTTGGGATCATAGCATCATGCAGAGCCACTAAAGAAAAACGAAACAAAGGTTCTTCAATGTGTGACTATTGTGTGTGTTGGGCAAAGACCGGGGGGAGGATGGCGAGGGATGAGATGCACCTAGGCCAGGGCTCGATGTGAGTGACTCATGGTGCCTGAGACACACACACGAGTGAACTCCTCTGGGGGGTCTCCTCACTGCTCCCCGCCTCTGGTGCGCATCCCTGTGTGCTTCTGCCCTGCTACGGGACAGCCCGGCCCACAGGAGCAGAGCACAGGGCCACCATCACAGTCAGGAAACTACGGCACCCAGGCCATGCACGCTACTGACAGGTGAAGCGGCTTCTTCCTCATGGTGCCGTGTTCCTACTCGGCCTCAGTGCTACAGGAAACCTTTCACATCCTACTTCTACCGTCTCAGACACAAGCGCAGCTCGCCAGCCTACACTACTTGGCGGGCTGATTCGCCAGGCTCCTCAGGGTGGCGGACTCTCCTGGGCCTGTGAGACCCCTGTCTACTGTGGCTCTCACTGCGTATTCACCCATCAGAAAAACAGACCTGTTTTTCTGGGGGGGCAGGCTATGGTGTTGCACAGCTTGAAAACTGATTTGCCGGCAGAGAAGTCGTCTTTCTAGAAGTGCCTGTTAGAACCCCTGAGTCATCTCAATAGACAGGGATGGGTTTGAGTTACAGAACCAAAGTGAAGGGAGGGTGTGGTACTTATGACACAGGGAGGTTGAGGGTCTGATTTGGTGGTGTTACCACTGCAGAGTGGCACATCAGAGCAGACCAAGTGGAATTCTAAAGATGCTGACTGTGCTCAGAATACAGACCCTCTCAGTAGTTAGCTTTCTTGAGCATGGAGCTCCCACCCATGGACTCGGGCCAGCTCCGGGGCCCCCTCCCCTTCCTGAGAGAAGGTAATGTGTGTCCATGGTTTCCTGAGGGTGCTATCACTTAATGATGGATCCCAAGATGCCATTTAGGAAAAAAGCAAAATTTCTGTTGACGAGACTATAGATGATGATTCACTGTCGTAAGGAGCATCTGCAAAACTGCTGCCTCTCTGGGCTCTCTCTAATCTGCTCACGACAGGATTATTAATAATTAAAATTTGGGAATGGAAGAATAGTGACTTCACATCATGTTGACTAAGAAGCTGATGGTTCCAAAAGCAATTACCGTTCACAAATCGCTGGTGTTTGTGTTAAATAGAGTACCACTTGGTGGCAGGTTGAAAGGCGCTTCTTCTTCTTCTTCTTCTTTTTTTTTTTAAATTTTTTTAAACTTTTTTTTCTATTTTGGGTAGAAATATTCCTGGGAAGCTAGATAGAAATGCATTTTCATTTCCCAATAATTCTTAGGCACAAGTTAGAAAAAAAATGCTGACCTTCACCAAAATATGTCAGCACTTTGTGGTATAAAAAAAATGCAATTCCGATCGGCCGCGTGCGTCTATCGAACGATACACACGCAGCGGTGTAGTACACAATAATTATTCAATGTAGACTCAAAACTGAGCTCTTCGTAGCTCACCTGAAATTCTGCGATGAAAGTTCATTGCTCAAAAACAAGTGGGGGTTTCCGTTCTTTTGACTCTATCTAAGGTCAAGCGTTTGCACATCAGACACTACCGGTTCCTTTCTCCTAGGCGCCAACACGGGGACAGTGGAGCACAGGGTCAGGGGGGCTCAGCTCGGAGTGGCTCTGCAGCTACTGAGCATGCGCGGGCCGGCCCGCCCCCTCACTTCCCCCCAGCCCGACAGTGACCGCGGGACCGGGCAGCGGGGGTCGTGGCTCCTTAGGGGCGTCATCTGGGCGTCATGCTGACTCTGGCTGGAGACGAGGGCCCCGAGGAGGAGCCCCGGTAAACTGGGGATGTGGGGGAGAGTTTAATGGGACTGGTGGGGTCTCCAGTTTGGAGCTTCCAAAGCAGTTCTTCGTTGGTCCGGCTCAGTCTCTTCTTTTCCTGGGTTTCTTTCTCCACGTATTCCTGGAGGTTAGCGTTCTCCTCCGAGAGTTGTCTGCGGCGGGGGAAGAAGAACCATTCAGGGAGCTAGCCAGTGGGGTCAGGGCGGTGGAGGTTGGGGGTGCTCAGGGCCTCTGAACCACCTGGGCTGAAACTCAGTTTCCAGAGCCCCCCTTCCCATCAGCTGCAGAATCTCTCTGCTAGCCCCTAATGGGGGTGGGGGTCTGCCCGTCAGGGGGTGGGGGTGCTTATCCAATGGACAAAGCAAAAGCCCAGGGCTGAGGAGGAGAGGAGGGATGTGGGGACCATATGGATGAGCATCAGTTACTGGTAAGGTGCCCGGAACTGACCCTAATGATAATACTCAGGATAACAGGTCTGAGCCATGGGACAGCAGGTAGGGGATTTGTATGTGGCTGCCTGGGCTCCATCCCCGCACCCCATGTGGTCCACTGAGTCCCAGGAGAGATCTCTGAGTACAGAGCCAGGAGTAAGCCTTGGGCACTGATGATTGTGCACCCATCCCCCCAAATACAAACGACAAAAATTAGGATGACACTAAGGGACAGTAATGTCACTTCGGAATAGCTCCTGGGTATCCTGCCCCCAACCAGGGCCACCCGAGGAGGGTATCATCTTCCCGTGTGGTTCTGGGCTCTGAGCCCTGCAAGACAGGGTAACCCAAGCTTTCCGTCTTGAACCCCAGCCTCTAGCTGGGTTCCCAGCACCCGAAAGATGCTCAGTTCACATTTGCCCAGGGGGAAATGAATCCACATCAGCAGCCCCCTTCTCAGCTCCCTACCTGGTAACAACAGTGTTCTGGTCAATTCTTGCTTTGAGGTCTTCATTCTGCTGCTGCAGAACTTGGATCTTTTCCTCCAGGATAACGTTTTTCTCAGCCTGGGAAGGAGGCAGTATGGAGAGGTTTAGTCAAGGCTGTGGACTTGGGCCCTTGGCTTCGACTTGAGGGACTGCCAAGAAAAGAGCTCTTGCAAATGGGTTTACAGCATACTGTGGGCTGGAAATCTGGAGAGCTGGAAAGTCTGGAGAGAAGGATGTGTGGGGTACTTCTTGGAATAAAACAGAATGGCACGGGGGCTAGAGAGCGACAGTACAGCAGGTAGGGCGCTTCCTTTCATGGCAGCAGACCCAGCTTTACTCCCCAGCATTTTATAAGGCCCCCTGGGCCCCACCAGAAGTGATTCCTGAGCACAGGGCCAGGAGTAAGTTCTGAGTACCTCTGGGTGTGACTTCAAACAACAACGCAACACAGAACTGGATAGAAAATGATGGAATTAGGCCAGAGTGATAGTACAGCAGGTCAGCCTTACATGACCGACCTGGGTTCAATCCCCAGCATCCCATAAGGTCCCCTGAGCACCACCAGGAGTAATTTCTGAGTGAAGAGTCAGGAGTAACCGCTGAGCATCACCGGGTGTGGCATCATCTGGTATGGCCCAACAACAACAATAAAAACAAAAACAACCAAAAACCAACCAACAAACACCACTGGAATAGAGCAGGAGGGAGTGCTCAGGGACTTGAGCCTTGACTGCCACTAAGTCTATTTCTTTTTCAGCATCACTTAGTCTCCTGGGCACTTCTGGGTCGATCTTGGCACCTCTGGGCTGGAACAGTGCTGCTTCTCTGGGCACTGGACCTCTGAGCTATTGGCCAAGAATCACTGGCAGTGGTAGTGGGCGCCATGAGCATTACTGAGGGGGACCCCACCCCCACCCCTGCTCACCATCAGAAAGAAAACCCTGGAGTGCTGCCCACAGTCTGAGGTGGCCATGTATGTTTTATGGATCTAGACTATTTAGACGCATCGCAGTGTGTCTGTGTACACAGTGGGTTCCTCATAGAAGATCCTCTTTACAATGAGGGGACTGGCAGAGACAAGTCGCAGCACCCCAGAATCGAGCTCAGTGACTGCTCCATGCTCTTCATTGGTCAGCTGGCCTTATGGCCACACACCGGCTTCAGAATTAACATTAGACTCGACAGGTAAATAGTGCGGGAACATTATGGGGAAATAACACCAACCTGGTTGTCACACCCCACAACTGCTGCCATTCTCTGTCAGTGTGATCCTGGGGCTGGGGACCCCCCCTGCGGATGACTGCATTCCCAGATGAACTGAAAAATTAATCACTCTTTGGGAAGACTGTGAGGAATTCTCTGGTGGTGCAGTGAAGCCTTCAAGAGAACGTTTGTGTTCCCAAAAGGGAAGCTTAGGGATCCGAGCTGAAGGCCTGGCACCCCTCACAGCCCTCACTGCACCCAGGAAATGGGAAAAGATTCAATCACTTATCAGTTTTGCCTAGAAAGGGATGTGGTCACGCCTACTTACAAAAAGCCGGACACAAAGGAACCAAGGAGGGAGCTGGAGCGATAGCACAGCAGGTAGGGCACTTGCCTTGCCTATGACCAACCTGGGTTTGATCCCTGGCATCTCATATGGTCCCCTGATCCCCGCCAGGAGTGATCCCTGAATGCAGAGGCAAGAGTAAGCCCTAAGCACCACCAGGTGTGGCTCCAAAACAAAACAACAAAAACCCTAGATGCAGCTAAGGTAAGGTATTGGGGACCAATAGCACCCAGATGTAGCAAAAGATGCTCGCATCCCTGAGGGCTCCTACAGACATCTGAAAAAGGGAGGTTGTTCCGTAAAGAGGGAAGCTGACACCTCAATGCACCGGGGTGGGGGCCTAGTACAGCTCAGGGATATACCAACTTTGAAGGTCGTGTCAGAGACAATCAGAGAATGTTAACGGTCAGATAAAATAGCACAGTGGTTATCGCACTTGCCTTTCACGCAGCTGATTTCAGTTGGGTTTCCAGCACTACACATGGCCCTCCAAACCCTCAGAGAAGGATCCCTGAACACAGAGCCAGAAGTAGACCCTGAGCACCCGTGGGTGTGGCCCCCCAAGCCACAATAATAATAATAATAATAATAATAATAATAATGATAAAAGTTCAATGAAACGGTATGTTGTTACAGTGCTGTTGCAGGATTTCTGACTCAGGTTGCCTCACTGCAGGGCAGCAGACTATAAAAGACTTACAGATGGGGGCATGGGCTCTGAAAAAGATGGCACATTCTGGAAAGTGATCATAGTGGAAGAAATATCCTACTTCAGTAAAGGGATATACACAAACCTTTTAGTATCTGTACCATAAACCATACTTTCCAAAAGGAGAGAGAGAGAGAGAGAGAGAGAGAGAGAGAGAGAGAGAGACAGAAGAAAAAATAAAAGCAGGATGGGGTGGGTGGGTGGGAGGGAAACTGGGGACATTGGTGGTGGGAAATGTACACTGGTGAAGGGATGGGTTTTGAAACATGATATGACTGAAACCTAATCATGAACAACCTTCTAACTGTGTATCTCACTGTGGTTCAATAAAAATAAATTAATAAAACAAAAGAAATATGCTCCTTTAATTTTCTTATTTATACTTCGCGGCATATTCGATATGCCAAAAACAGTAACAAGTTTCACAATGGAAATGTTACTGGTGCCCGCTCAAGCAAATTGAAGAACAACGGGAAGACAGTGCTACCGTGATACAGTGCTATGCTTTCCTACAGATTCTCCTGTTGTTTTGGTATCTGAGGTGTGTGCAGGTGCTCTCTAACATAAACTGAAAATAATATGAGCCAACTTCTACATCAGAGGTGACTCCTTGGAAGCAGACTGCTAGTTTTCTGCACCACTACCTTTCAGTGCTAACCATTCTTGGTTCTCGTGGCCTCGGGGTTCAGGGAGTGAATTCTGGGGTGCTCTGTGCCCCCAACGGGGTGATCTTGGCTAATTTTGTGAGAGCTAGGCTGAGACTGTGTTTCTGGGGGAGGCCCCTCGTTTCACCTGGACATGGGGACAAATGCTGTGTCTTCCCTGCTGGGGAAAATGCAGGGCTGTGGACAGCGGCTGTGGATACAGATGGGCAGCGGTTCCACCGCTCCACTGTGCTCACTGGTCACACACCCACCCAGGGGAGAGAGAACAGGACACTGACCCTCGCAGTCGGCAGGCACTGAGGTGCAGAGCTCTCTGAAGGGCCGTGAACACCTGGCTTCCAGAGAAAGGCCGCAGCCTCACCTAGGGAATTTTCTTGTTTTTGTGTGTTTCTGTTGTAGTTGTTTTGGGGCCACACCTGGTGATGCTCAGGCGGGGCTCAGGGGACCATATGGGATACTGGGAGTTGAACTAGGGTTAACTGTGTGCAAGGCAAGTGCCTTAGCTGCTGTACTATCTCTCCAGGTCCCTGTGAGCCCAGCTATGGAATTTTCTATGTGGTCCTGAGCCCCGACAGGCAGGGGTGCCTCTCTGGCTGGCCATCTGCGGGATGTGGATAGGACACCCAGGTCACTGGGGCTCTCCCCAACAACCTCATGGACTCACCAGCTTTTCCAGCTCGATGATCCGCTTTTCCTGCTGGTGTATTTGTTGATTCTTCATCTCTAACACCTGCTTCAGACTCTTCATGTCTTCTTCCAAGTGCTGGTATGGCGCCAGTGCAATCTGTGGGGTTGAGAACATGGAACTATGACAGGAGCCACCAGTATCACAGAGTCCTATCCAGATTTTTCATTTTGTTTACTTGAGGGGACCACTCCTGGTGGTGTCAGGGCCCACGTGGCGTTAGGGAGTCAGACCAAGGCTCTGACATTAGAAACACAGGCTCTAGTCCTTTCAGCAGTCATCCACCTGGTCCAAATTTAGCTTTTAAAAATTGCCTACTAGGAACTAGAACAGGGGTTGTGGGAGAGAATGAGCAGGGGCAGGGTGGACAGCAGAGAGAAGGAAATAGGGAGGAAGAGGAAGAGAGACAGAGACAAAGAGAACAGAGGAGGGAGAGATAGAGACAGAGAATAGAGGAGGGAGAGAAGGAATAAAGAAAGAGAAGGAAGAAGGAGAGAGGGATGGAGGGGGAGGGAGAGCACAGATAGGAAAGAAAATGGGAGAGAGGGAAAGAGAAAGATGGAGAGAAAGTCAGAGAAGGGAGAGGGAAGAAAAGAACGAGAGAGTGAGAGAGCAAGAGAGTGAGAGAAAGAATGAGAAGGTGAGAATGCTGGAATGTTCCTATACTTCCAGTCCAGTCCCCAAAGGGAACTCGTGGGATAAAAAGTAAATTCTATCAGATTTTCATATTCTCCCAGACACCCTGGATTAACAGGCAGGGTGGCGGGTGGAGTGACAGGTCCCACCTGTGACCACGTGACACTCCCATCCCTACACCAGGCCTAGGGAGAGTCTGCTGACAGAACAGAAGGGCTGTTCTAGACAGAGAAATGTTTGAGCAAAGTGCCAGATATCACACAGGCATCAAACCAGAGAGCATTAGGTTAAGTCTGAATTTCATGTAACTTCTTTTGTCTAAATGTCATGGGATACTCTTAGGTTCAAAACATTCATTAATCTGTCATTTAAACATCCCTGGACACCTTGCATTTTCTCTGAGAGAAGGAACATCACCAGCTTTTCTGGATAAACCTCCCCAGCACCCACTAACTGGAGCTTCAGGGGGTCTGTCACTGTGGGCTGAGTGGGCTGGCATGGGGCGTGACTGGTCAGGTGATGGGGGCTAGGACAGGGGTCGGGGCGCTGGCAGTCTGATGCAAAGATGAAGCCCATATGTCCCCTTCACAGGAGGTTGACGGGTCGTGGGGGAAACCCAGCGGCCATGGTGAGCTATTGCTGGTGGGCCAGTAGGGAGGGCTGTTTTGGGGGCCCAGCTTCCCAGGGTGGGGTTCCACAGGGCTGGGGGTGTGGGTGTGGGAAGCCAGGGAGCACCTCCAGCTGCTCCTCCGTGTTCTTCCGCAGAGCCTCCTCGAAGCGCCTGGCTCGGTCTCGCAGACACTCACTCTGGAAGGTCAGCGTGTCCACCTGATCCTGCAAGTGACCCCGAGAAGCCCAGCTCCAGCGAGATGTGTGCTGTTGCTGGGAGACCCATGGCCCCCGCCCCGCCCTGGGAAGGCCAGACCCTCCCACAGTTCCTGTTTCCTGCTGCTGCTCCTTGGTGCCCCCATTCCTTTCACATACTTTCAGTGTACACCCCAGGCTCCTTGCCTCCTTGCCTCCTGCCACCAGACATGACTTGGATCTACCCCCCCTATGGGGCCCCACAGAGAGGGGCAGGAGTAGTCATACGTCCTGCCTTGCATGGTGGAGAGAACGTCGCCCACACACTCCTATTTCTCGGTCCTGGGGCCTTGTCCAGAACAGAGCACAGAAGTACTGACAGCGGAGGGTCTGCACAGGAAGTGCACAGACACCATATGTGCATGTCTGTCTGCGTCTGTGCATGTGTGTGTATGTGTGTGCGTGTGTGTATGTCTGTGTGTATATCTGTGAGTGTGGGTGACTGTGTGTGCATGTTTCTGTGTGTCTGTGCATGTCTATGTATATCTGTATACGTGTCTGTGTGCTTCATTTTGTGCATCTGTGTGTGCATGTATCTATATGTGTCTGTGTATTTGTGTCTCTCTCTGTCTTGGTATATTCATGCATGTGCATCTGTGTGCTTCTGTACATGCACAGAGTGGGATAAAGGTGGGAGCTCAATGCAGCAACCCTGAGACCACCCACAGCCCTGAGAGGAAGTTTGCCTTACAAACTCACGAGAGTTCTCTGGACTCACAAAGACAGCAGAGAGAGAGGCACCTAGTTTCAGGGGCATCTTGTCCCGGCCTTTAGGAGGAACAGCTGACCATCTCACAGAGGAATCCTTCCCTCAAGCTCAACACAGAAACCATCCAACCACCCTTGACTTCCCCCAATCCTAACACACTGGTGACAAGGTGTCAGGTGTCCTTGTTCCAATCCTGCTGAATCCATCTCCTAAAGTCCCACAGTGCACAAACTCTCCTGACCACTCTCCCTCGGGTGGGGCCACCTTGCTGGTTTTCTCCTGCCCCCAGCACCTGTATTCTAACTCTCCAGCCTTCAAATTGAAGTAAGGGTGAAGGGATGCTTTAAAAGTATAAATCCAGGGGCAGAGAGAAAGTGCAGCAGGCAATGAAGCACCTTGTATACGGCTGACCCGGGTTTGATCCTGGGCATCCCGTATGGTCTCCTGAGCACTGCCTGGTATGGCCCCAAACGAAACAAAACCAAAAGTACGAAGCCAAGCCCCCTACCAGCCCCAGCCAAGTCAAACCCTGCTGCCTTCCTGCATGAGGTGCCTGTTCTGATGCAGAGTAACACGTGCCCCTCCGTCCCTCTCCTCTCCCAGCCTGGCTCTCCATGAATCCTCACCCACTTACCTTCCTGTTTCTTGCTGGCATTGTCTGCTCCCCACTCACTCTTATTCCCCAGACACATCCCTGTCTGACCCTCCGGTCATGGGGCTGCACAGCACATCCCTGGAGGGAGCAGAGTCTGGGGTCCTCATTCACACCTGCTCCCTGCTGGCTGCATCTCTAACAGCCAGCGCATGCCCTGTGTGGAGGTGAAGGAATGGAGGCCAGTCTAGGATGCTGGTTCCTGCCAGGGAGTCAAGAGAGCCTGCTCCTGACTTTCAAGCAGAGTGAATGATAGCACCTGTCTCGAGCAGTGCTGTGGTTATAAAGTTCTCCATTCAATGCCCCCATTTCTGTTAATGGTAAAATCCAGGGACAAGAGTCTTCCTATGAACTACTGTGGCAAGAGAATGGCCTCATGCCACTGAATATTGGAGTCAGGTATTGCAAATGAGGAATTTAACCCCAGTGATCCAGCAAGGTCCAGAGTGCCACCTGAATGGCGATCTGCACCTGGGCAGAGGAGCCTGTTCTGCAAACCAACTTCAGCAGCTTCACTGGCTGCTTCCCCCACCCGGCCCTGCCCAACTGCTCCTATCTCATGTCTGAATCAAGGCTCCTACAGCGCCAGGAAGTGCAGATGCTGGTGCCTCGGGACAGCAGAGGGGTGAGTGGGCGCTTGTAGGTCTGTGAGGCAGCAAATGTAAGTCAAAGCCCAGGGCAACCCAGTTGGATTCCTGCAGCCCCACCCCACTCTGTTGCCACTGCAGGAACTTTCCAGAGCACGCCAGAGAAATGACCATTGCTACAAGCTCTCCGGCTCCAAGCCTTTTCAGTGCTGTCAAAGGGGATCTTTCTTTCAAGCCTTTATTCCTCTATCAAACACCAAACACCAACCCCCCCCCAAAAAAAAAAAAAAACAGGCCAGCATTATCAAGGATGGATCTGAGACACAAAACTGTGGTTTTTCCTAGCACAGAGACTACTTTGGACTGTGCGTGCACCTGGATGTTAGGCTACAAGGTGCAAAGACCCAGCTAGTGAATGTCCGGGCCTCGAATGGGATACTCATGAGTGAACCAATGACAGTGATGGGGTTAAGTGTAGCAACACTTGAAAGCATAATGATAGCAACAGCTGTGACATAAAGCATTTACCCACTACAACACACCTTACAAACACTCCTTCTCTAAAAGTGCATATGCCGGGGCTGGAGCGATAGCACAGCAGGTAGGGTGTTTGCCTTGCATGCGGCCGACCAGGGTTTGATTCCCAGCATCCCATATGGTCCCCTGAGCACTGCCAGGAGTAAATCCTGAGTGCGGAACCAGGAGTAACCCCTGTGCATCGCCAGGTGAGACCCAAATACCAAAAAAAAAAAGTGCCTATACCTTGGGGAAAGTCCTACTGGTCCATTTGACACCTGAGCACACTGAGGCCACAGAACCCGTGTAACTAAGAGATCAAAGTCAGTAAGAGATGGTATACTGGGGATTTAAGTACAAAGTTCAAATCTATTACCACCAAACCTGTTTCTCCAGCTGCCAGGATCCCAAGGAGGCTGGCTGGGCCTTTGCACCCTCCTGTGCCAAGTGCTCTCAGCCCCTCTGACTATCCACTCTCATAGCTCGAATGGAGGAGAAGCAGGACTGCCGTGGAGTGGACAGTCGGGGCTGAAACAAAACTCACTTTCTTTTCAGTTTGGGACCAGAAGGTTTGTGTTTTTGTTTTGCTTTTAATACACAGGATGGGGACCATATGCCTCCTATTTTGCTATCTGCTTTCCACTTTCTTTTCCCTCCCTCCCTCATTTTCTCTTTCATTCAGTCATTCACTCTTTTTTCTTTTCTGTCACAGCTGCTGGTGGTCAGGGGTTATTCCTGCCTGTTCTTAGGAGTGACCCTTGGCTGTGCTTGGGGGACCCTATGTAGTGCTGGGGATTCGCACTGCAGTTGGTGAGGTGCAAGGCAACTGCCTCAACCCCTGTGCTGTCTCTCTGGCCCTGGCTTGCTTCTGCTGGAGTGAGATGCGGGGTACCCAAGGGAGTCTAGTGGAAGTCCTCTGCCCAGGACAAGCCACAAAAGAGGGTTGCAGGGGCCACTGGAGGCCTGTTGCTGAGTCGAAGGAGGGCACCGTGCTGGCAGCAGCCAGCCCCCCAGTTCTGGACAGGACAAGCAGCCAGTGATTGTCCCCAGGGTCTGTATCCCGCCCTCTTCAGGCAGATCTGTGATACACTCACTGCTGGGGCAGTGCTGTTACAGTCACAGCCACCCTCCACTGTTTACCAGGCCACCTTCCGCTATATAAATATAAATATATATATATATATATATATATATATATATATAGGCTGGAATGAATGATAGCACAGTGGTAAGGCGTTTGCCTTGCACGCAGCCAGACTGGCTGAGCCGGGTTCAATTCCTCCACCCCTCTCGGAGAGCCTGGCAAGCTACTGAGAGTATTCAATGTGCCAAACACAGTAACAAGAAGTCTCACAATGGAGATGTTACTGGGCCCGCTTGAGCAAATCGATGAACAACGGGAGGACAGTGACAGTGATATATCACTGTCACTGTCACTGTCCTCCCATTGTTCATCAATTTTCTCAAGCGGGTCCAGTAACGTCTCCATTGTGAGACTGTTGTTACTGTGTTTGGCATATCAAATGCGTCATGGGTAGCTTGCCAGGCTTTGCCGCACGGGTGAGATACTCTCAGCAGCTTGCCAGGCTCTCCGAGAGGGGCGGAGAAATCAAACCATGTTGGCTGCATGCAAGGCAAACGCCCTACCGCTGTGCTATCGCTCCAGCCCGGGAGACCCATATAGAAAAAGAAAACACATAGGAATAGAAATACCTGTTAATATATAGTTCTCACCTTAAAAGCTGTTTTTCAGACTTAAGAAGTTAGCAGCATATAATAATCACAGAGTTCTACAATGTTTACCACTCTCTACAATATGAACAATGTTCATTATATAACATAGCATGTAAATCACATATATACACATACACACGTGTGTATATTTGGCATTTGATATTTGGCAAAGAATCTGGCAAGATGACCCAGTGACACCTCACAGAATGACCACAGCATCGTGGACTTCATTTCCCAGGCAGCTCCTGGCTAGGAGTGTGGGTGGTCCCTGTGGCTCTGGGTCTCTGGGAGGCTGAGGGAGAGGCAGAGAACAGGGGAGGCCTTTCATTGTCCCCTTGAGATCAGGCGGTTCCCTGCAAATGCCAGCCCTTAGGTATGGCAGAGAAGAGGTTCCCACTGCACCAGCTGGAGGTACTTCGAGCCCCTTTGCAGTTCCCAAGCATTCACGGTCACTTCTGTGCTTTGCAGTTCTTCCACCGTCCCCTCTGCTGAGAAAGCTCTCCCCCCCTCCTCCCCCTTGTCCTTAGGCACAGATGTTTCTCTCAGGCACGGTGTGTGCTTGGGGGGGTGGAGGGGGCAGTCCCTTGGAACTCCCGTGATGCTCCTGTGAGCTGCGTTCAAAGGAGGAATCTGTGGGACTCTGGGGACAAGTCGGTGTCACCGGCAGGCTTACATGCCACTGGCCCTCACACTCTGAGCAGATGGTCAGTTGCCTGAGGTGAGGAAATGAATCCTGCTGGCCGCTAAAGTAAAGGCTTAGTGCAGGACCCAGGGTGGAACGGGAGCTAGATGCCTGTCTACAAGGGGCAACAATGAAATATTAACCTGTAAGGACAACCGCAGCTTTTCAAAACTTTCTTCCAGTTCTTTCTTTTCAAGCTCGTGGGTAGACATCAGCTCTGAAGAGAAGACAGCACATAGTTAAGAGGTCTTTCTTTCAAAAAGGATCAAACCGGACCCTCTGTCAAAACAAGGAGCGGAGGTAACTAAGGGTCACTGGTAGCTAGGAGAGGGACCTGGAGAAGTTTCCCCAGCAGAGAGGAATGGTGCGTGGTGTGAAGCAGATGGGAGAGGAAGAGAAGAGGAAAGAAGGGAGAGAGGACAGAAGTGGTGGAGGGAGTCACGCGTGCTCAGGGGCACACACTGATGTACCCTGCTCTGCCATTTTATTATTATTATTATTATGTTTTGGTTTGGAGTCCACACCCAGTGGTACTCAGGACTTACTCCTGGTTCTGCACTCAGGGATCACCCCTGGTGGGCTCGGGGGACCATATGGGGTGCTGGGGTGCAAACCTGAGTTGGCTGCTTGCAGGACAAGCCCCCTACCCACAATATTATGTCCCACCAAGTCAGACTCTCCATCCATGGTATTCATTGATTCCCACCACCCCGACTTTTCCTGCTGGTGAAACAACTAAGCAATCCATGTTAAGTCTCCATTTCTTTTTTTTTTATGATCTCAGGATCACTCCTTTCACACTATGAATAAATCCAAATTTAGGGAAAAAGAAGGAAGTTTATGAGGAGTTGTGAGGGACCGTCTTGCTCATCAGGGCTAGCTGGGGAGTGACTGGGTAACTGCTGCCGTGCTAAGTCTGCGAGGACATGGGCCGTGGGGTGGCATTTGGGAAACTGCAAATCTCCAGGATTTGCTAAGAGCAAAGATTCTAAGTAAAAAACACAGACCAAAGGAAGGACTAATTGGATTGGTTCCTCTTGAAGAGTTTGGAACAATTCTAATCCTTGAAAAGTGTCATCCCAGTGATAATTTGCAAGTTCGGCAGAAAGAGATGTCATGTAAGAGTTATTAAGCAAATGGATTCTATTTTCCTCCAGATGGGAACAGTCTTATTAACTGGGTAAAGCCCATTTCATTCTGGCTACACAAGCAATTTGTTTTCAGGTTACCACTGGAAGGAGGAAAGGTCTCATTAATCAGCCTGAATCATTTGCTTAGAACAGGACGGTGCTGGAGACCAACAATTATCATCCAGGCTGACAGGCGCTGCAATTAGGAAAAACTCTGTGGTTTCTATTGACCCAAATCTTTTAACTAATGATGATGAAGGCCTCTAAGAAACCCAGTTGTTAGAGCTGAAATTTACATTTGAAGAAAAACCACATTTGTACTTACTTTGTGTGGACATGGAACCACATAGCTTTTTGATCTATCTGCCTGTGTCTAAATGATCAGTTTAAGAAGTCATCAAGAGCACTGGACTGTTCTTAATAATGAACTCTTCAGCTACCATTACAAATGCCTACATTCTCTGACACCTTGAATATCTAACTCAAAGGCCTTGGGTAAAACTTCATTGGCAAGAACAACGCTGCCAGTTGTTTACATGGAAAACCAGCACTACAGTTCAGGGTGCTGCCTCCAAGCACAGCGCCTTTCCAGAGGCCATTTTCCTACAGGCAGGGGGAGGCTTTATGCTATTGTCAAGGGACCCTAAGGCCCCAAGAGTAAAGAAAAGTCAGGATCTAGTCCAGATGCTATAAACCATGACTGATATCTGCATACCCAGAAAGCAACCCATTGGGGCTGGAGAGATCGCACAGTGGGTAGGGCATTTGCCTTGCACGTGGCCAAGCCGGGTTCGAATCCCAGCATCCAGTGTGGTCCCCTGAGCACTGCCAGGGCTGATTCCTGAGTGCAGAGACAGGAGTAACCCTTGAGCATCACTGGGTGTGACCCCAAAAAGGAAAAAAAAAAGGAAAGCAGCTCATTTACTGTAAGGTTGTAACAACTTGTCCTACATTTGATTTTGTGCTTGAAGACTATGACTGGCAACTTTTTTGTTTTGTTTTGGGGAAAACACACCCAGAAGTGCTCAGGGATCACTCCTGGTTGGGATCAGGGGACCATGTGGGATGCCAGGGATTGAACCTGGATCAGCCTCATACAAGGTAAAAGCCCTACCTGCTGTACTGTATCTTCAGCCCCAACGATTGACAACTCTTGCTGTCTATTAGCATCACCTGGGGAGCCTTAACAATCTTGATGTCTGACTTCAACCTAGAGCAGCTAAATTAGATTTGCAGCAGGACCTAAGCATTAGGTAGTTACCCAAAAATCCAGGTGGCTCCGATGATGTGCACCCCAGGGTTTAACTGGTGTTCAGAGCTGAAGATCCAGTGTGGGTACACGAGTGATGGAGGCTCATTTGTGGAAAGGCCTCTCCCTCCTACTACCTGGTGCGCTGGGGTCCCAGGGGGGCAATGACAAGAGACTTAATTGCCCCACAGTAGACTCTGTGGTTTACAATGGATACAAATTTTAAAAACTCATGTTAATTTTCAAATCAAAACTTTTTTTTAACCAATGGTTAACTTTCTTTGTCTTCAATCTAACAACCACCCAACTGAAAATAAAAAGTGAAAAAAGAAAATGAATTGTATATAAGAATGAAAAAAATGCTAGAGTGTAAAAAGCTTTGGCAAAGGCAGAATCTTGGTAGCACTTGGTAAAGGTGGCCATTGCTGTTTAACCCACACTAGACCCATGGGATCCGATGAGAACTCAAAATTACACAAAGGCACAAATTCAGCCCACAGTGAACATGCTCTGTGAGAGCAAGGCGGAGACCCAGGGACGTCCAGGGCTGCTGTGGCCCCGAAACCACAAAACAGGGTTATCAGTTAATTTTATAAGCTACCCCAGACAAAATCAAGGATTCCCACGCCCAAAGCTGGCTGTCAAGCTCAGTGACCCGTTAGAATCCCGTTAAAGCTCTAACACCTCTTGATGCCTATAGGCCTTACCCAGCCCAGCTCCCCAGAAACAAGGGGTGCTGCTTGCTTCCTGTCCCAGATCCCCCCAGCTTCCCTGCCCTGGACTCCAATATCTAGGTAAGGAGGGGAGAAGCTGCATGAGAAAAGAGTTACCTGGACCCCACATTTCTAACCCTTCTTCCCACAGGAACCCAACACAGGGGAAGGAAGGAAAGTCAGCACAGGAGGAAGAGCAGAAGGGCAGGCTGCGTCTCCATGCAGCAGGCGGTGAGGGGGACAGGGGTGACTGGTGTGCCCCCCAACACACACGCACATGTACACATATGCACACCCACACACATGCACATACACACATGCACACGCACACGTGCACACACACAGGCACACACACGTACACACACACACGCGCACACACACAAGCCCTGGCAGCTACCTTGGACCTTGTGGTCGTGGTCGTCCTGTAGGATGGCGATGGCGACCGTGTGGTTATTTTCCATCTCCAGGAGCGCAGCCTCGTGGCTGCCACTGATGTCTTCCACCTGAGGGGCAGGCACAGGGGGTCACACCAAGCGTGGGGCAGCCACAGAGGAAAGCGCAATGGCCCTGAATGTTGGAAGCCACTGAGCCCAGGTGACAGCCAGGAGCTGTGCTGGTGAGGAGGGGAGTAGGGAAATGTGCCAGGACCCTTTCATCCCTTTTTCCCCATGGCAGGGGGACGGCAGTGCTGAGGCCGGGTGTTTGCAGGGGACAGGCTGCCAAAGCCATCTCTTTCTGGTCCCAGGTTGCCTGTGCTCCCTCCTTCTGTATCTATGTATCCCAAGGCCTCCCTACCACAGGGTCTGTGCGGTTCTCAGCATCAGGGGGTACTGTGGGGTGCAGGCAGGCAAAAGGATGCAACTGAGTTTACTAAGTTCCACTTTACCCTCACAGGAACAGGAAGTCTACGTGTTATGTCCATTTCACAGATGTGGAACATCAAGGCCCGGAGTTTGGAAAACCCTTGCCCAAGGCCTTACAAATGACAGAGCTCAGCCATCAGCCCAGGTCTATGTGACTCCAAAGGCGAAGTTCCCTCCAACACACTTTTGCTGCCAAAAGTAACCCAGCATCGAGTACCTCCGAGTGTTGCAACCAAACACCAAGCAGGGCTGTGGGCGCTGCTGCACCTGCCCTCCTGCCTGATAGTAACCTAGACTCCCACTGGCCATATGGATGGGGCCTGGGAAGGAGGAGCTGCTGTTCCCGGTGGAAGGTGCATTTGCAGCAGCAGACTCGCATGGTGGGGACTCTTGTAGCCCACATTCCCCTTCCCCACCTCCCTGCACACTCTGCCCATCCCTCCCACAACCACTATGGTCACTGCTTTGGTGGCTCTTGCTTTAACTTCAAATGTGGCTTGCCAGATTCCCGAAAATATCCTCTTCCTTCGACGGCGAGCCCCAGGCCAGAGTTGTCCCAATGTTTTTGCAGGTGAACCCCGGAGACAAGTACCACGAAACAGGAATCCAGGGTGCGAGTGTGCACTCTAACTCAGACGCAAGGGTCAGAAAACAATAGTTTCCTTTGTTACCTGGCTGATAGCATTTTATTGCTTTTATAAATAAAGTCACCTACAAAGCACTAACTTCATTTCATGAATTACAAACATGTCAAAATCTGGCTTCTGAAAAACACTGAACCGGAAAATACATCCAGGTCTTTGAGCAGTTAAGGGGGGGGGGGGGGGTGGATAGCAATGGGCTGAGCACACGCTAAGTGCATACTTTGCATGAAGAAAACATGGTTAGATTCCAGGGCCCTCCTGGTCACAGAGCTGGGTGTAGGAGCACCACATGTGCCCCAGGAAAATCAAACCAAAAGGAAGCCCAGCCTCTAGCTGGTGATACTGAGCGCCTCTCATGAGCCCTCCTTGGCCAGGACACACCTGACCTTGAAGGAAGAAGGTTCCTGAGGCCGGCTCACTCTGAAATGCAGGCAGAGCTGTTTTTATACACAGAAACAGGAGTGTTCCCTTCTAGATACTGGTCAGTTTCTTGGGGGAAATCTGCCTGACTTCTCTCCTGCAGAGCTCACTGCAAGAGAAAGCCCGTAGGTAAAACCAACACTGAGTTGAAGAGCTCTGGGAAACGGCAGGTTTCATTTACTGCTCTTTCCCCGGGGAAACTGTCGTTTGCTCGGGGCTCAGAGCTGTGAATCCAGCCCACAGAGAGGCTGAGGACCACCGCAGTTAGTGGTCTCTTTCCCACTTGGACAAGGTTTGGATGGAATCCTTGTCCAACGTCTTTCAGTCTCTGGGAAAAATAACCCCCTGGGAAAGAGAGTGAGGAACGCCTTTGTTTCCTGCTTCGCCTGTGAGGCGGTGGCTGTGACTTGCACTCTGCATGGTGAGGGGCCTCGCTCTGGCTCCAGCACACTCCTGCACTGATTCTTGGTGAATCAAGGGTGAGCGCACCCAGCTGCAGAGGGGCTCTGGGTACTGCTGACTTGATGGTAACCTGCCTGTGACCAGATCACATCCCCCTGGTCGACTGGGTCTGTGGGTTGGCGGCAGTCTCGCCAACACGTGAGGACTGATGGGTGGGACCCCGAGAGCAGAGCCCCTCAGGGAGCCTGTATGAGTGAGCATACAGCCTTAAGTTCGAGGCGACTGCAAGGACAGTCAACGAGTCTGGATTGGGCACAATGATCCCTGCTCTTTCGTGGATTTGCTTTGTTCTGTTTTGGGGCCACATCTGGCAGTACTGAGGGCTTACTTCTGTCTCTGTGCTTAGGGGTCACTCCTGCGGGGACGCCTGTGGTACCAGGGATCGAGCCTGGGTTGGTTGTGTGCAAGGCAACGTACTATCACTGCAGCCTGTGTCTGCACATCTTGTAACGTTGAAAGGGACCCTGTCCCCCCATGAGAAAGGGGTGGTCCGCTGCTGACCCTCCTCTCTCCAGAATTTACCTCCTGGGCGCTGCTCCCCACACTCCTAATTTCTTTCTGACTATCAGCAGGAATTCTGTCTCCTGCCACCTTCAGACCTTGGAGGGGACTCTGGGGTACCTCGAGGTGGTTTTCTGCATTCAGTGAAGTTCACTAAATCAGAGGCAAAAGGCGCTGAACCAGTGCCCTGGGAGATGTCCCCCTGCTTTTCTCCCTGTCAGAACCCGTGGTGCCCCCTTCGGCCACTGCGGCTCCCCCTCCTTCCTGCAGGCCGAGCATGGAGGCGTCAATGTGCCCATAGGCTGAACTGTCCCTACGCCGCAAAGAGTCAGTCGGTTCCAGGCAGCAGACTCCAGCCCGAGGCTGTGCGTGCTCTGCTGGGTGACTGGGGGTAGAGGGAGGCAGAGGCGCCTTCTGGGATGGGTGTGAGAAGACAGTGACCCAATGGCTGCAGGCATCGGCGATTCCCATGTCATTTAGAATGAAGTGCTTTACACGGTCTCAGTTTTACTTATGACATCCAAACGTGATGAAATTCACATCAGCCTGCACCTCAGACACTCTGAAGCCCACTCAGGCCTCTCTCACTGACTCCTCTACAGAGAAGGTTGAGGTTTCTGCCCTCCCGCACCTGCTGCTGTACCTGGGGACTGACTCAGGGCAGGTAGCGAGCGTGCTGGAGCCTCCGAGCTGGCTCTGGTCCCACGCCAGCATGTGCTTATTGGCCCCATCTGAGCTCCCCAGTGGCCTGGCCTCACCTCCTTTCAGCAGAGAAAGCCTCATGGCTGTCACAGGGTGCGGAGTGGGGAGAGGGACTCTGGTGCTGAGGGACAACGACCTCATGCTTGTTGGTTAGAGAGAGCTTGTTTCTGCTGCTGGTGCTGTGGTGCCTGAGAGCCCTGGACACACGGAGCAAGGCCCTGGCGGAGTAGCCTCTGCCCACTCTGGGTCACAGGGCCACAAGTTCACAAGTCATGTGTCTGAGGAGCTCAGCATCTTTGGGGAAATGTTAAAGGCAGCCAGGCATCCCAGATGGGGCACTGGAAGTGGAGCTGAGGGGGCACTGTGTGGGGAGCAGGAAGGCAAAGGCTTGAGCATGAGTGTGATATGATCTGTCCCTTCCAGAAAGGGAAGTTCTGGAAGTCGTCTTCCATTGACGTGGACTTAGCTGTAGGTGAGTACTGGTTTTACTTTATTTTTGTTTGGGGGCCAACCTGGCAATGCTCAGGGGTTACTCCTGGCTCAGCACTCAGGACTCACTCCTGGCAGAGTTTGGGAAATTATCTGGGAAGCCAGGCATGGAGCCTGGGTCAGCCACACGCAAAGCAAGTGCCCTACCCACTGTACTATCATTCTGGTCCTGAGAGTGCAATTTTAATCTAAGTTTACAATCATACTTGAAAATAAAGGTCATGTGCCTGTCTTTAAAGTCACTTAAAAGACCCAAGAGGCAATTTCATTGTTTTTTACAGAGACCATCTGGTTTTCCCATCACTATTTGTTGAAAAGATTTTCCTTGTTCCACTTCATGTACTTAGGCCTTTATCACAGGTCGTGTTATTCTCTATAAATCTAAAGATATACCTCAGAACTTCCAGTTCTTCCCTGATTGTGTGTCAATATTTAATTCTGATTCCATACAGGTTTATTTTTTTGTTTGTTTGTTTTGGGGCCACACCATGCAATGCTCAGGGGTTCCTCCTGGCTCTCTGTGCTCAGGAATCACTCCTGGCAGTGCTCAGGGGACCATATGGGAGACTAAGGATCAAACCCAGGTTGACTGCTTGCAAGGCAAACACTGTACCCACTATACTATCACTCTGGCCCCTCCACGCAGTTTCAACTACTATAGATTCGTAATATGACTGGGAGTTGGAAAACGCAATCCTTCCCACCTTCCTTTGGTATTCGGGGAGACAAGAAGCCAAAAACAGGACTCTGCAGCTCTCACGGACACCCTCAGTTCAAGGTCCAGGAGAACTTCTAATGACCCGAGGTCCTGAAAAATAGAGAAGCCAATGCGGCCTCAGTGAGGACTTAGGCCTGAGTTTTGGCCCCTAAACTTGAGTTGCTGTTTCCCCAAAATAGAGCAGCGAGGTCAGCAGAACAAGTAATCAGACATGACACTAGCCAGAGCATCTAATCTAATCAGACCAGGAAAGACCTCACCATGTCTGCCCCATGTACCCTCACCTCCACCCAGCCAAAAGTCACTAAGTAATGGAAAGTCCCCTAGACCATTGCCAATGGAAAGCCCCCATCATGTAGCTGTTATGTATAAAAACTCTGGGCTTTTGTAGCTCGGGGCCACTCACAAGCCACTGTGTGGGTGAGCCAGACGGGGGCCCTAGCTCGAGCTAGTCAATAAAGATCCTCTTGCGCCTGCATCAGAGTCAGCTCCTTGGTGGTCTTTCGGGAAACTGAATTGTGGGCTAGCAGCCCAAACTTGTAATTTTGCTTCCACGAGTGATTCCGACTCGCTGAGTGTGGGCTGAACAGGAGGAGGAAGGCTTCCTGCAGTGCTCCCTTCGGAACTCCCAGGAGTGTCCCACGGAGCCTGCTCTGGCCTGGGAGGAGGGTGGCCGGGCTATTCATGGGGAGACCCTGCCATACACTCACAGGTTTGACGGTCTGAGCAAGCGAGTTCCCAGCCAGAGCTCAGAAAACCCTGCCAGAGCAAAGTAGCCTCTCTCTGAGCACTCTCCGTGGGGACCCCTGCAGGGGTCAAGTGGGCCGAATGTATAAGGCTCCAAAATGAACAGCTGCCACACCCGTGGGACGAGCACTGCCGAATGTGCAGGAGGCCACTAACATCCAACTCTCCACTGCAGTCACGCACTGGAGTCTTCCCCGGGCCTAGGCAAACACATCGATATCACCTGGAAATCAGCTCCTATCTCACCTTCTTTCTTATTTTTTGGCTTGCGTGCTCTCTGCTGGAGAAGACGGAAGTTGGGATAAGAGTCAACAATCAGCAGGAGAAGAACTGAGGGCTGAATAATTCACAGACCTAAATCATCTCTCTCCTGCAAACCAAGGGGCTTCTTAGGGAGAGGACTAGAAGGAAGGCACTCAACAGCCGCTCTCCCTCTAGTCTCGCCCTCTCCTCCCAGCTGGAAGTATAAACTCTCAATCCCTAAACACACCATCTGTATTTTTCACCCTGTGTTATAGGTTTGGGGGTTCTTGTCTCTGAACATTCCCTGGGGCCAACTCTGGGGCCATGGTCCAGCAAAACCACATCGTATAGATGCCTTGCAGGACCCTTTTGGGAGGCCGTGTATATAGCAGGCACTCACCAAACTATTCTTTGCATAAGCAGATGAATACTACAAATAAACTGTCTTTGCCCTTGGAGAAGATCAAAAACAGAAGTTCAAGGTTCCCAAAGAGGGAGCATTTTTTCAATGCACACACATCTGGATGGAATTCCTTCCCCAGGGCAAACATCAAGGGTTCCTTGTCTTGCAAGCCTTTCCGTGGGAAATCTCAGAAAGGCTCCTGCACTCTCAATTCAAGGCCAGCACAGGGCCCATCTCCCAGGGGGTGCTCCTGTAAGTGTGGGGCTTCCATCTTCCATACATGGCACCCCAATGTGTGCCCCCCCCCCCCCCCCGCACACACACACGCACACAGTCTCAGTATCTTCTCAACCCACTTTTGGGCCACAGAGGACATTAGCGGCAGAGTGAGTCTCTGGCCATGGCATCAGTCATCGTTGACAATGGCCCACTGACAGGCACTCTGCTCAGCGCATCTGGAGCCGGTCCACAGGCTCCATTTCAAAGGCTGGCAACAGTGGTAACTTGAACTCTAACTTGGTCCACTTCCCAGATTGTACGTCTCCAACCCCGCAAGCCTAAGGCAGATCTGGTTTCTATGGCCCCGAGGACACAGACCAGCCTGAACAGAATCAACAGATGTGACTGACCGCCACGAGAGAACCCGGGTGTTTCACTGAAATTTCTCCTGTGGCCGTGTCTCACGTTGGAGTTCCAGGACCAGGTCACTTCTCTGGAAGCAGATGGGAGCAGGCACCCCAGACTGATGATGATTCAGCAGGGTGGCTCAGCAGGAATCCCAGCTCTCAGGGGGGCCCTTCTGAGCTCTAGTTTCCCCTGGGGCTGTGTAAGAGACTGTGATGGTGTCAGAGCCCTAAGGGCTAGAAAGAAGAGACAGCAAGTTCTCTTGGGAGCAGAGTGAGCTGCGGGAGCACGGGTAGCCACTGTGGGAGGGCCCGGACCGACCTCCTTCCGGCTGGTGGTGGGAACCGGTCTCCAGTTACTCCGGAGATGCATGGCCCCGTCTAGCAAGGCTGCTGGGCTGAGGAGAACTCAAGGCATTTACACCTCGGAGGGCCAAAGGCCTCCTGAGGGCTCGCTCTGTGCAGGCCCTGCCAGCCTCCCGGGGTGAGCCAGGAACCTGGAGGAAAACTCTACTTCCAAGCTCAGGTGCATGGACTCTGGAGCTAGACCTGCTTCAACCCTGGCGTCTCCAGGAGCAGCCTGTCAATATAAGGGAGTTCTCTGACTTCGGGCCTTGGTTTTCTCACCTGTAAAATGGAGATAAGTAGCACCCCCTACCTGGAAGGGTTATTTGTTTGTTTGGGGACTATTTCCGGCTGTGCTCTGGGCTTAATTCTGGCTCTGTGCTCAGGGATCATCCCGATGGGATCTCTGGGGTCATAAAAGGTACAGGAGATGGAACCTGGGTCAGTATCATGCAAAGCAAGTGCCCTGCGCTGTACTGCCTCTCCAGGCTCCCAGGAAGGGCTGTTAGGCCGGGAAGGGAGTGAGCACAAGAGGTGAGCGCAGAGCCTGGGGTGGACGTGGACTGGATCTGCGTATTGGTGTTACCAGCCCTGAGCTGGCGGAGGGAGCATGCAGAGAATAAAGGGCACCACCTTAAACACGACAATAACTTTCCTGATAAGAGCTGAGGAAAACTAAAGCAGACTGGAGGAGGCAGCGAAGAGTAAGTGGTGGTGGTGTTAGGGTGTGGGGGCCGGGAGGGGCAAGGTGGGTACCACAGAGTGTCTGCAGGGACAGGGCGCAGGGGGCCAACGCGCTGGGTGGGAGCGTGGGCAGGGCAAGGGTCAGAGGTCAAAGTGAGAGGCAAGTGGGAGCAAGAGCGTCAGCCCAGCTCGCGACCGAACAGGATGGGCTGATGCCGTGGCAGGGCCGCGGGGCTGCAGCCTGAGCACTGACCTGCCGCTGGTGCTGCCCGCGGATGCGCAGCAGCTGCGCGCCGTGCTCCTCCCCGAGGCGCGCCAGCTCGGCCTGGAACTGCAGCTGCAGCCGCTCCTCCAGCTCCTGCAGCTCGGCCTGCTGCTGCCAGCCCAGCCGCCGCACCTCCTCCTCAAACCGCAGCTCCAGCTCCTCCTTTTCCTTCTGCAGCTTCTCACACTTGGCTGTGCTGAAGGCTGCGGGGAGAGCGATGAGAGGGGCTCGTTCAGGAGTCGGGACTCAGCGCCAGGCTCTCTGGCGCTCCTTCGGGGAAACCCAGCCCCGACGCTGCTCCTGTCACGGCAAACCCAGTGCTCCTGCTGCCAGCGCAGGTCTAAGGACCAAAGACAGTTTCAAATGCTCCCTCCTGGGAACATCCTGGCTGGGCTGGGGGGTAGGGGTGGGGAGCAGGGAGGGGGTGCCTGGTGCCTCTTTCATGTCCGGATGCCTAGGAGCTGGGCCCAGGACGGAGGAGGGACCGTGTGGGGGAGATTTTCCTCTCCAGGCTGCAACGCCCAGAGGGACCATCTCAGAGGCATCTCAGAGGCAGTACTGCCGCCCTGCCCCATGGGAGGAAGGGTGACCACCCCACAGCCCTCTGCCCTGGCATGCTCCCTCCCCGCACCCCGTCCTGGGGACCTCGCTGGATACTTCTAGGCTGCAGAGGGAAGGGCAGTGAGGGGCTCCATCTGAGTGTCTGTGCCGCCCTGGGCTGTGGACAACAGTTGTGCAAACAGTGGCAGGTAGCTGCTGCTGGAAGGGAGAGAAGTGTGTGGTCTGCAGACGGATCATACACTGGTGGGCACCAATGGGGCAGACACCAACAACACCCCAGAGACGGATGCCACTGTGTGCTGTGCTCTGTGCTCCAGGCTGGGAGTGAGGCTGTTGCTCTATGGAGTGAGTGGATGCAAGGGCAAGCTACGTCCAGAAGCAAGCTACGTCTTTGCTTGAGATCCAGAAAATACTTGAGAGCCTGAGATACAGCTATTCAGAGCATTTGTGACACCATCTTCAGAAGTTTCACCTTAAAGAGGCGGCTAATTCAAGGACAACCCCCCCAGCCCCCTACTTGCCTCCCCCCCCACCCCCAGTCCAGCTTTAGTCCCACCTATGCTTGAGCCATGGGAAAGGCTAAGCCTCGAGACACTGGACTAGAAAACGCAAGTTAAACAAAGTAAATACAAGTAAATGCGAGGAGTAAATACAAGTGATAATGTATATTTAGAAATGCTGAGCTCTTTCTAGACGTTTAATGATTTTGTTGTTGTTGTTGCTTTTTGCGTCACACCCAGCGATGCACAGGTGTTACTCCTGGCTCAGATGCATTCAGGAATTACCCCTGGTGGTGCTCGGGGGACCATATGGGATGCTGGGAATCGAACCTGGGTCGGCTGCATGCAAGGCAAACGCTCTACCCACTGTGCTACCTCTCCAGCCCCATAGAAGTTTAATGATTTTTTAAATACAAGTTTCTATTTAAAGAACTATGACTTATAAAGGTATCAATAGTGGAACTTTAGGCGACTTTGATGATGTTTCTGTGAGAAGAAATTCGTCACAAGAACTGAAACTCTTTGTTTATCGGCGGGTAGTAGAGTCGCTTGCATTGCATGCTGTTTCACTGGAGGTCACCATTTCTAAGAACTATCTATGATGCTAAGTGATGCTGCATTCCCCTCCAACAAGGATGTCACCAGAATCCCATCGTCCACATCAGGAAACAGAAACACAGACAACAGGGCCAGCCAATGCTCACACGCACTCCCCCAACGCCTGTCCCTGAGAAACTCACCTGGGGCACCTATGCTGGACCTGAGCTGAGATGGGGACACTGGGGGGTTCCTGAAGGGTCTGACACCAGGACAGGACCGCCTGTACACCCACATCTCTATAGCACAAGTTTATTTTCCTTCTGTGAGATAACCAGTAATAGACATTGATTTTCCTGACTGCTTCCATAATCCAGGAACAAAAGCTAAGTGATTTCCGTGTTGAAGGTTCAGATAAAGACACAGGAGAGAAGAGCTCAATGAACTACTCGCGGGTGTGATCTCAGTCTCCCCGCGAGACAGCTGCCAACAAGCTGAGAGACAGCCTACACAACAGCCTTCATTCAAAACAAAAACAAACCGTCACCTCCGAAGGTGGTGGGGCCTGACTGCTGAGGGAAGACAGTGATGGGCCCGGAGAGAGGGGACGCACAAAGGCACGTGTGGGCTGTAGTCTACTACCTGGGTGGTCTGGATCTCTCTCTCAATAGAGCATTCAGAGAAACACAATATTAAATTAAAAAAAAACATAGTTTGTTATGAGGAGAAATAGGTCAGAGGAGATATCATTTTTTATATTTTGCTTTTTTGGGTGACACCCAATAGAGTTCAGGATTACTCCTGGCTCTGCATTCAGATATCATTCTTGCTGGTGCTTGGGGACCATATGGGGGTCCTGAGGATCAAACCCGGGTCAGCTGTGTGTAAGACAAGTGCTCTACATGCTGTGCTATTGTTCCACCTTTAAAAAAATGTAGAGGTTTTTATAGGAGAATTGTTTTTCGTTGTGATTTTTAAACCTGTAACAATGATGAAGAAGCAAAATAAAACAAAAAAACCCAAGCTCCAGGAGCAGGGTGGAGGGCAGGGATGGGACACAGCACAATGTCCTGGTCAGACCCTGCAAGGTGGTCCTGGGGGGCCCCATCACTGCAGGACCTGAGTAGCACTTCCTCCCTGCTCCGGCACTAAACACCCAGCACGGGTTGGCCAAGTACCACTGGGATTGGCCCCCAGGACCCCGATCTGCTTGGGAGGACCCCCAGTAAAATAAAAATGAAGCCCCAATCACACTGCTATTTTACACACACGTACACATGTATATATGTGTATGTGTGTATACTCACGTGCACTTTATTGGTGGGAACTGAGAACAAGGTTGCTGCTCCCTGACAAGAGATTCGGTGAGCATATAAAACCTCAACTGAAAATAATTTTTAAAATTTAAGTGCTGATTTTGTCTCTGACAGGGATTATTTTCAATGTACTCATTTTTTTTAATTAAAAATTTTTTTAATAGTGAGACATCATGAGGTACAGTTGCAGACTTACACATTTTTGTGCTTGGGTTTCAATTATACAATGATCAAATACCCATCCCTCCACCAGTGCCCATTTCCCACCACCACGGATCCCAGTATCCCTCCCACCCCCCCCCCCCATCCCCCCATCCAACCCTGCCTCTGTGGCAGGGTATTCCCTTTTGTTCTCTCTCTCCTTTTGGGTGTTGTGGTTTGCAAAAGAGGCAATGGGTGACAATCATGTTTAGTCTATAGTCTACTTTCCGCATGCTTCTCCCATCCTGGGAGGATCCTCCCAACACCTTTATTTGGTATTCCCTTCCTTATCTGTGTACTCATATTTTTAATTCTAGAAAATTAAAGGCACTTGGTGGACCCTACAGAGTGTTTCAGTGGTATGAAACCAATCAAGCTAGAGAAGTGAATTAAGCAGACTGAACAAAAATTAAACGACATAGTTGTGCAGCCCATCCCTACACAAGTATACACAAAAAGTAACTGGTCGAGAGTGACTACTACAATTCGACTATACAAGAGAAACTGTCGAGGTCTGGTTACATAAGAACTGATATATCAGTATATACAATCCAATATACCTTAGAAGACCCAGTGCACCAGGATCTAAAGTATGAAGTATATTAAAAAGTATAAAATATAAGGCATTCAGAGAACAGACTGGTGGTTTCCAGGCAGGGGCTTGGGAGTATTTATTAACTGTGTCAGGGGATCAGCTGAGTGGCTGTGGATGGAAATTAAACTTTTGGTGGGGATCATGATGCAGCTACACAGAACTCAGATTATAATCCTGCAACCCGAACCATGTTAGAAACTGTTACCTCAATACATCTTTTTAAAGAAGGATGTTGAGGGGCTGGGGCAGTAGTACAGAGGGTATGGCGCTTCCTTGCACACAACTGGCCCGAGTTTGATCCCTGATGTCTGACATGGTCCCCTAAGCACCACCAGAGCGATCCCTGAGAGGAGAGCCACGGATAAGCCCTCAGCACCATTAGGTGTGCCCCCTCCCCCACCAAATGGAGGTATAGATTTCTCTGCTATCATGGCATCATGGGAGAAAAACAAGTAAGTAGAAAAGATGGCTTGCCTGCAGAATTCTTGCTGGGCAAATGTGGCTCTCTCTGCCTTCAATTAGTCCCTCCTCTTTCTCAAGATTACATGATGCATAAACTACAGGACTCACTGCTCAAGGAACATCTGCAGCGAACATATAGTCGATACTATTACCATTTATTTATTTTAATGTAGTATTTTTTGTATTATAATCTGTGGTAGAGCATTAAGATTACTATTTATTTGCCTGCTTTATGAGTGAAAAATATTTGGAGGGGAGTAGGAGATAGGACCACACCCAGTGGTGCTCAGGCTGACTCCGTGCTCTGTGCCTAGAGACACTCCTGGCGGGACTTGGGGAACCATATGTGGCGCCTGGGATCAAAATAAATTGACCACATAAGGGCAAGTGCCTTAACTGTACTATCTGTCCAGCTACAAGCAAAACATATTTTTAAAAACCATTACCAAAAAAAAAAACCCAAAAACCATCACCATAATGAAGGAGACCAACTACAAAAAGGTTATTTCGTCGGGGGGGTCTGAAATAACACGGCTCTTCTATCTCATTTGCAATTTTATTTATGTGAGTGGCAAGTTGATTTGTGGGCCTTTCAGAGGGCTTGGAAATGAATGGTTTTCACGCCATAATTGTCCTGGAAAGTGCTGTTGCATTTTATGAATTATAAACTGATGACCTCAGTTTTTCTGTTTATAAAGCAACCACTTTTATCACCATCAGCTTCGGACCACAGATTTTCAAGTGCTATTACATTAGTATGGTTGGAGCAATAGTGGGTAAGGCACTTGCCTTTCAGAGAGTCAATCAGGTTCCATCCTCAGCACCCTATATGGTCCACTGAGCACTTCCAAGAGTGATCTCTGACCACAGAGCCAGGACTAAGCAGAAAGTACAGCTAAATATGGCCCCAAACCAGATATCGGCATGGCGAAAGCTATTCTCCCAATCACCCCGCACTGCAAGCTCCAGGGTGCCAAGGGAAAGAGCCTCAATAACAGAGTCTCCAAAGAAATAGATACCCTCTTGCCTCTGGTAAATCTTCAGACTCATTTCTATTGTGGCATTTTGCAGGCAAGAATTAATGTCAGTTCATTTAAAAGCACTAAGAAACACCTGGGAGTCTGACTTTGATTTCTTTCTATTAAAGTGAGAATATTTTCTGCTTAATAGTAAGGCAAGCGCCACAATAATAAATCCCTAGAATCTAAGAGGTTGGGAAAATAATCTCTAAAACAACAGGATTGTGAGTGGCCAACAGACCCACATAAGCATGAACTTGACAAGCAAAACCAGAGTAAGAATCTATTGTGTGTTTTGGAGGATTAAAAATATATAGAGGCTGGAGTGACAGTATGATGGGTAGGATGCTTGCTTTGCATATAGCCTGACCTAGATTCAATCCATGCATTCCACGAGAGATTCCTGAGTGTAGAGTCAGGAGTAGGCCCTGAGCCCGGCCGGGTGTGACTCCCAACAAACAAAAATATATATGACTATATGTATATTGTGTGTATATATGAGGCCAATGATGTTACAATTCCTAAAATCATATTAAAGTTGCATAAAGAACACATCCTTCCTATACAATTGAAACTCTCTGCAAGCCTTTGTGTATATGAATGTATAAGCACCGACAACAGTGGCTGAGTGAAACTTTTGAGCAGTCCTTTGTAAAACAAGCTGAATTTCAACCACAGTTCGGAAGTGAGGGAGGCAAAACTCAGCGAGTCTGACAAATTTCTTCAAACAGCTATCACACTGTCTCCAGAATAATTACAACTTTATATTAGTTTAGCAAACATCAGTGATGCCAGCCCTAAAGGAAGGAGGGGAGGGAGGGAGAGAGAGAGAGGAAGAGAAAGAGGGGAGAGAGAGAGAGAGAGAGAGAGAGAGAGAGAGAGAGAGAGAGAGAGAGAGAGAGAGATTTGTCCTTTGTGTCAGAGGGTGCTGAAGCTTGAACAATGATATGAGAAATGGCACGATCCCTACACAGTGACACTGTGACAAGTCACGGTGAGGGCACAAATGTGTCCCGGTGCCAGGAATCATATATCAAAACAGGAATCTCAGTATGCAACTGCTGGAAACATGATCTCAGATGCAACTGCTGGAAACATGATCTTTACAGAAGAGATGGGGTTAAAATGAGTTTACTGGGTGGTGCCCTAATTCCATGATGGAGCCCTTTTAAGAAGAGATTAGGGTACAGAGCCCCCTCAAGGGAAGACCCCCTGGCTTTCTCTGTCAAGAGGAGAGCCCTTTGCAGAATCCAAACTCACTGACACTTTGAGTTCAGCATTCTGACCTCCAGAATAAAGAGGAAACAAATGTGCGTTTTTTGTTTGTGTATCACACCCGGTGGTGCTCAGGGTCTACTCCTGGCTCTGCACTCAGGGATAACACTGACAGTGCTTGGGGATCTTCTGTGGTGCTGGGATTGAACCCTGGTTAGGACATATGTCAGGCAAGTGCCCTGCCCGCTGTACTATCCAGCTCCCATCAAATGCATTTCAAAATCCCCACATCCCCACACACAGCTTTAGTAAATGAAGAGCCTTATTACTGGAACCTATGGACAGGAGGAAATCCTGCTCTTAGACAATCACACTGCTGCTTTGGACAATGCGAAGTCACAAAAAAGAATTTCAAGGAAAACATGTAATTTTAAAATTTCCCATAATCTCCCTATACAAAGAAAGTGTGACTTGAAATTGAAAGCACGGTCCTGGGGCTGAGGTTATAGTATAGTGGGCAGAACATGGCTAACCCAGGTTCGATCTCCAGCGTCCCATATGGTCCCCTGAGCGTCACCAAGAGTGATTCCTGAGTGCAGAGCCAGAAGTAACCCATGAGCATCTCTGGATGTGACTCCCAAACAAAACAAAACAAAACAAAAAATTAACTGCATGGTCCTTTTATAGCTATTGCTGTGTGATTCTTAACTCTCAGCAATTTACCAGACTTTGTAAATTGATAAATTTATAATTGTCTGATAAAGACAGTTTACATTAACACTGTGATGGTTTCCTACAGTCTCCTGTTGCTGCTCCGTAAAGTACAGGTCCTGGTTGACAGAGACACTTGGCTTGTGTGACCCACGTATAAGTTGATTTTTTCATTACAATTGATTCCTAGATCTGAAAAGCTGGGTGGCGAGGACGAGTTAAGAAATCAAGTGACCACCAGGGGGCAGTGTGACACCTAAGAAATGTCCTCTGCGGGTGAACGCCTTTGTTCAAACTTGTCAGATCAGGGGCATGCAGGCAGGGAATGAGAAAGACTCAAACATGCTGCCTGGGGGGTCTGGTCACATGGCCCTGCACAGCCCACTCTGCCTCTCAGACCTTTCTTGGGACATGGCGAGGAGAGCAGAAAGCTGAGGCTGAGCACGGAGTGTGAGAGGGTCCTGGGCGCAGCGAGAGAAGTTGGGGAATGTCCTGGGTCGTGGGAGGGTGTCTGGGCAGTGTCACTGGGATCTGGGCTAAGTGGGCACTGTATTAACTTCCTAACAAATCCCAGCTCACGTGAACAGAGGCACCACGTGTCTTCACCAGCCCTGCCAGCTGGCTAGGAAGAAGCCACTGTTTTTTTCCCCCCTCTTTTATGGTGGCTGGAGCGATAGCACAGCAGTAGGGCGTTTGCCTTGCACGCAGCCAACATGGCCTACCCGAGTTCGATTCCTCCGCCCCTCTCGGAGAGCCCGGCAAGCTACCGAGAGTATCTCGCCCGCACAGCAGAGCCTGGCAAGCTCCCTGTGACGTGTATTCGATATGCCAGACACAGTAACAACAAAGTCTCCAATGGAGATGTTACTGGGCCCGCTTGAGCAAATCGATGATAAACGGGAGGGCCTTTACTTTACTACTTTTTTATGGTGGGTGCATTGGGTCACACCTGGCAGTGCTCAGGGCTTACTCCTGGCTCTGTGCTCAGGTTCTGAGGATGGAATGTGGGTTGGTGGACACAGGGAAAGCTCCCCCCTCCCTCAAAAATGCACACAGTGCTCTTTCTCCATCCCCTGGCTGACTCTCCATTTGCAAAAGGCGAAGGGATCTCAGCACTGACCCACTGATGGCAGTTAAGATCCGTCACGTGGCTTTGACTGATCACAGGCAACGTGGGAGAAGGCTGGGCCCTCTGGAGGGGGTCTGGGACCCAGGCCCAGGCTCTCTGCTTTCTGCCCTTCATATGGAGCCCCCTGCACTGGGGAAAGGACAAGGCTGAGGGTGGGGGTCACCTGTCAAGTAGTCACTGCAGCCCCCTCTTCAGCTGTGTCTTCCCTCCCCTGTGCGGCCGGAGACAATGTCAAATCGGGCCTTTCTTTGTGGTCTTTCTGGCTGCCTGTTGAGAGCCCAAGTTATACTGAGTGTCTCTAAGTGCTGCCTCGGTTTGAGGTGTAGAACAGGATGCTGTCCCAGAGGTCAAGTAAAGGAAGGAGGAAACTCTCCCAACAGCAACATGCTACAGAGCAAACACTGAGCTCCCTGCACCTAAGAGAGACCATTGTGGAGGTGGGGGGGATTCGAGAAAGGGGCAGAGTCCTCAGCTGCTGAGAGGACACTGTCACGGGGTCCAGGGTGTTCCTAGTGACCCTATATCTCACAAAGAGGTGACCCTGTTTATAAGGTCGGCAGTCCACAGGCATTATAGGAATTCTCCCCATGTGCCTGACTTAGGAAAGGCCTTGCTGGACGCTTCTATTAGCACTGACACGACATTCAGGACTGCTTCCCAGAATGACTTTCTGCTTTCTTCCACAACACACAGTGCTAGGCTGTGGTCTAGTTCTAAAACTATGAGGTCTGAGGACAGGGCGATAGTACAGTGGGTAGGGCGACTTCCTTCACATGGCCAACCTGGGTTCAATCCCTGGCATCGTATGTGGTCTCCCAAGCACAGCCCAGAGTAACTCCTGAGTGCAGAGTCAAGTCCCTGAGCATTGTCGGGTGTGGTCCCCAAACAAAAATAAAAGTGTGAACTCTTGAGTCACAAAAAGAGTACAGGGGTTAAGACACTTTCTCTGCATGTGGCTGATCCCAGTTTGATCCCCGGCATTGCATAAGGTTCCGATATCCCTAAGAGCCAGGACAGATCCCTAAGCACGGAGCCAGGAGTAGGCCTAGGGTACTACCGGGTGTGGCTTGAACCCCTCATCTGGAGTCTTAAAAGCCTGAGAACTCAGGAAAGAACACATGAGATTGGTCCGCAGTAAGAGAAAGCATATTTTTCTAGTTGTGGGGACTTATAAATGCTATGTCACAAACACAGAAGTGTTTTCAAGTTTTGTTTAAATCGAGGTGGGATTTTAAGGCACATTGACATTGCACTTACCCGTGGGCCAAACTCTGGAGACCAAATCCCCTAACTGGCTGACTCAAGATTTCCTGATGTGCTCTAACTTCTTACTCCTTACACATGTGCAGAGGAACAGTATGTAACTCTGAACGCACATCTGCAAGTGACAGATTAGATGGGCTGGGTGGGGAGACAGAGGAGGGTCAGGAAATTAAGTGACACGTGGCTCCTGGGAAGGACAGAAGAGAAGGCACAGCCTGATCCCTGCCCTCAGCCTCTGCTCCAGGCTCTGTCCACACTGGGAGTGCAGGCAATTCACCCATCTCTCTGGAGTCCCACTTTCTCACCTGTAAGAGTCCACATAGGGTGGAATTACAGATCTCCCATTTCATCAGTTGAAAGTGTAATCACCTTCCCAGGGAACACTGCTGTGTCTGGGGAAGGGGTCTTTGAAGAAACAATTACATAGATTGAGGCTGTCTAAGACACAGATGACAGGTGCACCTGTGAAAGGAAGGCAGCCCAGGGCTGAGGGGTCCAGAAGTCACGTGAGGAGCAGGGGAAGCCGAGGACTGAATGTTCTTGAGGATGCCAGCCCTGCCAGGGCCCTCAGCGTGCAGAAGGTCAGAGCTGCCCCATCTTTACGGCACCTTCACCAGAAAACCCCCTCTGTGCACAGTAGGGATATTCTAGTGGTGATCCAGGTTTGTTAAAAAGAGTTAATTGGGGTCGGAGAGCTATCTCAGGGGCCAGGGTCAGCGTGGAGATCAGTCGAATAGGAAAGACCCTGAGTCATTCTTGGCACCTGCCTAGGCATCTATGGTGCCAGGGATTGAACCAGGGTCGGCCACAGGCATGGCAAGCACCTTAACCACTCTGCTATCTCTCCAGCCCTGTCTCAGATTTTGGAGGAAGGGAAAGAAAGAAACTTAAGCTAGGATCATCTTTAAAAATACCAGCAAAGCTTACATTTCTTTTTTGCCAGTAATAAATTTTGTGCCCTTTTTATGTGTTAAGACAAAGGGCCTGCGGCATTCAAACAAATGGATATTGATTGATCCTGTGTGTGAATATAACTGCAAAGCTTACAAATAACCTTAGCCTGATAGGAGAAAAATACAAGACTGATATATGGAGCAGAAGAGGAAAGAGAAAAAGGATTTAAGAGGGTAGTTATAAGCTGCTGTAGGGGGGGGAAAAAGCAGTCTATAAAACTAATAACACCACTCCCCATAACTAGAAAATGACTTTCTGGGGTAATGGTTTTGTAGCGAGCCTATTTATTCCTTTCTACCAGGTTAATTCGGCCTCCCAGAATTTTAAAAGCAGCTTTCTGTATGCTCCCAGGAGTCATCCTCGGGTTGGGTTGTGGAGGCCAAATCCTGGTTCTCTGCAATTATGTTATTTAGCTTAATTTTTTAGTTATTTGTTTTGGTTTTGTGGGCCATACCCAGCAATGCTCAGGGCTTGCTTCTGGCTCTGCACTCATGGTGCTGCTCAGGGAACCAAACGGGGTTCTGGGGATCAAACCTGGGTCAGCCACGTGCAAGGCAAATGTCTTACCTGCTGCACTATGGCACTATGACTCCAGTGGCTAAAAGTAACTTAGTTATTTTTAAATTAAATACCTATTTAATAAGTGTCAACAAGAATTCCCTTGAGGAAGTTTCCAGCTATCTAAAATATAGCCCATGTGTATTTGGGATTGATGCACATGCCTGTCCATGGTGCTGGTGGACCTGCTTCTCCCACAAGAATCCCTCCCCCCACCCCCACTGTACCGTGGCCCTCAGGATGAACCACACCTTGGGTAGCGCCCTGTAGAGCCACCACTCTCTGTGGGGCACCTGGGACGTCTCCCCTGCACATGCTGTGTCCTGGTCAAGAGGATTGTGTCTTCTCACTGAGCTGGTCAAATGGAGACACTCCAGCGACTGAATTCCCTAGGCAGAAAATGCCCACTCGGCCACACCGCTGGCCAGAGTTGTGTGAGGGAAGAGTCATTATGCTGGTGTCCTGCTCTGGGCCCTGCCGGCTGTGCCTGCACTCATGCCTTGGGCACAGCAGAGTCCCTGCTGGAGGGAGACAGAAGTCCCCTCGATGGAGGCACATGGGGGTTCTGCTCTCTGGCAACAAGTCAAGGCTCAAGCAGCAGCTGGGGCAGAATTGTGTGTAGACACAGGGCCTCTGGGACATGACATTGCCTCACGTCAGTGGTTCTTACAGTGTCTCTGAGCACTGTCTCAGAGAGTGCAGACAAGAGTGTCAAGAGGAAGCATGTCCCAGCATACAGGGTACCTGGAGGGGCAGAGGGGATGTAGTGCCAAGGAAGAAGGATCCGGCTGCGCTGTAGGAGTCCCCTGGACTGTCCCAAGTAACAGCCAGGCATCTTTCGGTTGGAGAGATCTGGAATCTGGAGAACCCCTTCAGAGCTTCTGCACACAGCTCCTAAGAAAGGTCCTAACTGCACTGAAGGAAATTCCTCAGCGACTTTGGAGAAGAGGTCGAGTGATTCTTGGGTAAGGTTGAGTGGTTTGTGGGTAAGGTTGAGTGATTCTTGGGTAAGGCTGAGTGATTCTTGGGTAAGGTGTCTATTTCCATGAGTGCTGAGCTCACAACCTCCTCCCTGTGGCATGGCAATGTCACGGGCTATGGTATCCCACAGAAGGGAGTTTAGGCTTATTCGTGGATGCTTTCGTGAGCAGCTGCTCATCTTTTAAGTAGGAGATCACACCGATTCTTCCGCTAATAATTCCTAGGGCAAGTGCAATGTTAAATTTTGTTTTGGGGCCACACCCAGCAGTGCTCTGCTGGGTCTGGTGGACCAAATGGGGTGCCGAGATAGAACGTGGGTCTGCTGCATGTAAGCCAAGCATCTTACCTGCTCTCCTACCTCTCTGGCCCTGAGGTTTAACTTCATTATTTTTTTTCTCGCTTTTTGGGTTACATCCAGCAATACACAGGGGTTACTCCGGGCTTTGCACTCAGGAATTACTCCTGGCGGTGCTCAGGGTACCATATAAAATGCCAGGAATTGAACTTGGGTGGGCCGCGTGCAAGGCAAATGCTCTACCCGCTGTACTATTGCTCCAGCCCCGAGGTTTAACTTTTTAAAAAACTTACTTTGTTTTTTGTTGGCAGTACTCAGAGCTTATTCCCAGCTCTGTGCTCTGTGCTCAGGGATTACTCCTTTTTGTGCTTGGGGGGGGGGACCATAAGCCATGCAGGAGACTAGAACTGAGGTCAATCACATGCCAGGTAATCAAGTACCTAAGCACCTATTCTATCCCTCCAGTCACTCCCATAAGATAAACAGGCTGGGGAGACTGTGAAAAAGGCCAGCATGGTCTGCATGCGGGAGAAGAGGGTTCCATCCCTGGTGCTGTGTGGATCCTGGAGAAAGAATCCCCAAGGAATGGAGCAGTAAGTAGTCCCTGAGCACTGCAAGTTTTGTGCCCCCAAACAAACAGAAACTGGGGTAGGTAAGTGTTTAAAGTTCATGATGTCATCTCTGGGCATGAGCATCACTGCAGGCTCAGGCGTAAGCATTGAACCCCCCAACCCTGTTGACTGAACACTGATTGGATAGGTTCCTGGGGCCCTTAAGTGCAGCTTGGGAGCCCGCCAAGCATTTCCCCTACCAAAGGAAAAATATCCCTTAACATTCCATTTGACCTGTGGTGAAGGTATTTGTATCTTGTTTTGTTTTAGGGTCACACCCAGTGGTACCTGGGGTCACTCCTGGTGGCACTCAGGGGGCCATATGGACCCAGGGACTGGATCCGAGTCTCTGTGTACATTCGGTCTTTGACTCTCTGGCCCCCAGTGCAGCACTCTGATAGCTCATGATTTCTCTCTCTGGGGTCAGTGTGTGCCACTGCAGGTGTATATGTGTGCCAACCTGTTAGAGCGCTTCTGGAGATGAAGTGATTGATTAGCAGAAGAAAAACCCTGAAAACATCTCCCAAAGAAGCGAATTTAGAAAATCTCTAAAGAAAAGAGAATAGAGTCTACAGAGAAGCAGGAAATGATTTTGTCATCACCCCACCCCGTAATGGTGGATGTGAAGGAAAGGTAGTGGAATTGCTAAGCATATGACTAAGTCTGTGAACACTTCTTACTATAAGAAACGCATCTATTCCCTAATGGGCTGAAATAAATGTCAAACCAGTGTCAGGAAGGAGCTTCACACATATGCCTTCTGGGCACGTCCAGCTGGGGCTTTCTCATCACTCTCCTGCCCGAGCCCTCCCAATACCACTTTCCTGGGGCAGACAAAGATCTACCAGAACTTGCCACTGCCAGGAAGTGGGGGTAAGAGCTGAGGTTTGGGACAGAGAAAGGGGAGAGATGGAGGCAAAGCAGCAAAACAAGCTTCCACCTGAGGCTGAAACGGGAAGAAAGAAGGGACAAGAAGCCAAGCAAAGGCTGAAAGCTGCGCCTGTGGGGGCCAGTGTGGGAGAAACATAGGCCAGCAGGTCGAATCGTGTGTCAGTGACTGCAGCCCTCAGAGTGGGAAGACAGATTTTCAAGCAGAGCAGGACAAAAAGAGTGTGAATGTGAAAAGCAGGTTCCCTAAAGTCCCAAGGTACAACTCGACCACTAGGCAAGTCAACACTGGTCTCAGAGCCTCTGTAATCTCAGCTGTGGAACAGGCCTCTGAAGGCTGGCGAGACAGAGCAGGGCGAGGGCGCTTGCCTTGCCTGTGGAGACCCCAGTTCTATTTCTGGCACCAAACATGATCCCCCAAGCACCATCATAAGTGATCCCTGAGCACCAAACCGGGAGTAAATCCTGAGCACTGCCAGATGTGGCCCACCCACTCACCTGGAGCCCAAATAATAAAAGGTCCTTTATATGGTCAAGGAGATAGCACAGAGGTTAAGGCTCTTGCCTTGCACTTGGCTGACCTGGGTTTGATCCTGAACATCAATTGATCAGCCAAGCATTGCCAGGAATGATGTCTGAGCACAGAGCTGGGAGTAAGTTCTCAGGATGTTTTCCCTTTCCTCCAGGATTGCAGGCCTGTGTTGTCTGCTGCCTAATATCTGCAAACAGCTGCCTCGTGTATTTTGTCTGTTTTATGGCTGAGCACAATGGATATTAAATCTAGCACCAGCTACTCTATTTTGGCTGGAAGCAGAAATCAGGGCATGGGTAGTAGGTAAGCGCTCCCAGGAGATTCTAATAGACTCCCACGGCCAACACTGAGGTCTGAGGAAGAAACAGTTAGATGGTGTCTGGAGGCTTGCTCACCAAGAGGCCAGAGCTATTTACAGCACATGACTGATTGTGGCCCCTTCCACGGCCTCTCATGACACTTTTGGCCTTCCAGGCAGATCTACCTGGAAGACTATATTTCTCACTGCGAACTAATGCTGCTGTTTGCTACATCCGGCTTTATTCAATTTACTTGAAAGGCCTTTCCTCGAAAGATGGAGCCATTCTGGTGTAAGTAAGAAGAAAACAAACTACATGGGCCACGGTGGGCTCATGGTCCTGGTGGCATCAGCCAGAAAAATTCCACAACTGCTCGCTTTGTTCTGGAAGTCTCATTCTGATTAACTAAGCACTGGGCACGCTAGCTTTGTACCCTTTTCTTTATGAAACAGTCATGTGGAGGAGCCCAGCTATCAGAATGAAGTTCATTCTTATGAAAACTAAATGGGTATTTTACCTGGCAACTTGAAATAGAGAATTAAATATAGTTATCATTATATTAATCAGAATTAGCGTCCAAAAAACTTGAAATTGGGGCTGAAACACAATTTTGAGTTAAAAAGAATGATTAACTATTACATACCGCTGTCATTCATATATTACTTTGTTCAAATAAATGGCCAAATCTTGCAAACAGGCTGATATCACTTTTGGATATCTGGATCCATGCCCCTGGTGACATCTAAGATTATTTGAATGAATGAAAATAACTCAGAACAATAGATAAGAAAGATCAAATGTAAAATAGCTTCTCAAAAGAGATCCACTTGAGCCTTATAATCTAACCACTGCCCCAGCTTTGTATGTGAGTAGTTTAAAGAAGTTCATATACTTACTTGCCCTATTATTCCTCTTGCTCAAAGATAGACACACGGAAAGCCTAATGGCCATTATTGTATTATGCTCATTATTTTTCCCATTTCCTAAGGCAAAGATTAAGGCAATAATATCATTAATGCTACTGCTATAACAAAAACAGTGTACTGGAAATTCACTTCCTTACCAACTCATCTACTTCCTTTAAGCTGAGTGTTTACCCCTAAAAGCCTTTCCTGGACTCCTGTCTTGGTTCCATGACCTCTGAATTCCCTGACCTCTAGTGGCTTCCTCGGTTAACTGGATTTTAATAATCAGGTACGTCCGCGTCCCAAACACAGTTGTTCCCTGGGGCTAGAGACAGTCTCACCTCCCCTTTATACTCCAGGCAAACTAACAGGTACATCTCTCAGGTTCAACCAAGTTGATGAAAAGAAGTGATGAAGGATTTGCATTCATTGTGTAAAGTCTTGGGCCACAGCTTGAGATTAAAAAAAAAGTCAGCGTGAGGTAATCATATATGCATACTTTACACATGCTTGCCATTAAGGGGACACATTTTACAAAATGTCCTTCAGCATGGACTGAGGGAGATACTACAGGGGTTAAGGTGCACGCCTTGTATGTGACTGACCCCAGCGTAATCTCCAGTACCCCTTGCCCCCCACAAGCACTCTAGGATATAACATTGGAGGTCCTTGAGCAATGCCAAGTGTGGTCATGGTGTTGCCCAAGCACTTCCGGGGTGGACTGGGGGATTCCCAGCCCCACAGGGCCTGAACTGTCTGAGCAGCACCACATCCTGCAGCCCTAGTACTGACCCACTTGCCCACCTGGTCAAGACTCACTGGGCGTTGCTCCTGGTTCCCCTGAGCATCCCCCACCCATCTCCCCTAAACTATGGCTCACAAAAATGCTCTTTGGCAATATTCAGGTTAAATCTGTAGCTAGTATCACTGTGCTCTTGCTTTTTATTCTCTTCCTGGAGATTCTAATCAAGATTTTACAACACAGAGGCAGCAGGCCATGCCGTAGGAGTCTGAGGAAGGACCAGTTCTGCCTCACTTACCATGTGATGGGACTGGGGGCTCATGCCCACTCTATGGTCATGATTTACTCATCATTAAAATGAAGGTGTATTATCCACTTTACTGCTCATCTAGAGTTGTCAGGATCAAATGAGATAATAAAGGAAAGGACTTAATATGCCCTATACCTCTTTAGGGCTGGAGCGATAGCACAGCGGGTAGGGCGTTCGCCTTACAAGCGGCCAACATGGCCGACCCGAGTTCGATTCCTCCGCCCCTCTCGGAGAGCCCGGCAAGCTACCGAGAGTATTCGATATGCCAGACACAGTAACAACAAAGTCTCCAATGGAGACGTTACTGGGCCCGCTCGAGCAAATCGACGATCAACGGGAGGGCCTTTACCTTTACCTTATACCTCTTTAAGTATTTGACGTATCAAGTCGCAATCTTATGGGGGCAGCTGTTTTTATGTCCTTACTGTGGTGAAAGGCATTCAATTTTAGCCACTGAATTCCAGTCAGTTAAGGCTCAAACCCACAGATTAAAATATATTAACAAAGGTCAGAAAGAAAAATGATCTTTTACTCATACAGGAGTAAGTATTTTAGAATAACAAATAAAAGACCTAAAATAGGCTATGCACAATAGACTTTAAGGAGCTTTATAAATATCAAAAAATGTGCTACTGCCAGTTGGAATAAATCATTGTCTCAAGGAAAGTGTAACAGTTTTGTGGAACTGTAGCTGATAATGTATTTTCCATGGCAACCAGAGTCAGTCTCTGATATATTTTAGGGAGTTTGCAATTTTTATGTTACTGTGCATGGGTAAGCACCTGTTTGGGATAGAGATGAAAATGACTTTAGAAAATTACATTTGCTGGAATAAAATTCAATCAGAGCAGCTGACATCACTAGTTTGAATTTTTCCCAGCTCAGAACTACTATCAATTCCCTATAGGAGGGGCAGGTAATTCCCAGATGGAGTAGAGCTTGGTGATACACCATGCAAAAAAACCCCCAGTATATTTGAAACCCAGACTCAAAATTCTTACAGCAGACAAAACCTATGATAAAACCTTCCATTAACTTTCCCTCTTTTACCCAAAGGGATCTAGGTTGTGAGAGGAAATACTGGGTGTTCCCACAATTTGTTGAGCAAATTGAATGAGAAGATTCAAATCAGCAAATCAGAGACCATCTTGCAATCCACAGGTTTTGATGTGTGTGCTTTGATTTTTTCACTAACAAACTTTCTAATTATTTAATTAATGTAAACCCATGTCCTTCTTACATGTTGTTTAATTTCTAAATGTTTCACGTTTCCCCAGAGGTTTTTTTTTTAATTGACTTGTAGCATAATTCTATTGTAAAACCAACACATGTTTTGTATTGGCTGAGATTTGGGTTATGGTCCAGTAGACAGTTTTCATGCTCATTGTCCATGTGTATTTGCAAGGGATGACATCGAGCTGTTGGGGTGCCCAGGTAGGTTGTGCTGGCTGATAGTCTTGACCCGGTGCTTTACAAGCCTACTGATGTTTGCCTATTCTATCAATACTGAGAAAGGAGTGCTGGTCTCCAGCCCTAAATGTGGACCTGTCTCTTTCTTTTTTCAGTTTAGTGAGTTTTTATTTTGTGTGGGGCTGGAGTGATAGCACAGCAGGCAGGGCATTTGCCTGGCATGTGGCTGACGTGGCCAACCCGAGTTCGATTCCTCCAACCCTCTCAGAGAGCCCGGCAAGCTACTGAGAGTATCTCGCTTGCATGGCAAAGCCTGGCAAGCTACCGGTGACATATTCGATATGTGAAACACAGTAACAACAAGTCTCACAATGGAGACGTTACTGGGCCCGCTCGAGCAAATCGATGAACAACGGGAGGATAGTGCTAGTGCTAGTGCTATTTTGTGTGATTTGGAGCTTCGTTGTCTTTGGCAATATGGTTCCTTTATCACTATATAATGGCCATCTTCCAATTATAGCACTCCATAGCAAAGCATATCTTTATCTTTTAAATGAAAAAAAATACATGTATTTACATTAGTGGATTTCTTTCAAGCACCACAGAGCTGTATCTTGCTTTTATTTATAATATGATAAACTGTCTTTTAATTACTATACTTAGAAGAGCTACGATTATAAGTCAGAAATTGTGTTCTATTTGTTTCCAGGAACAGTTGTTATGTCAGAGGTAGCTTCTTTTTTTGACTCAGCCTTTATATTTACTTAATTAATTTATTTTTAAAAATTTTTATTAGTGAAACACCATGAGGTACACTTGTAGACTTACAAATTTTTGTGCTTGGGTTTCAGTTATACAATGATTGAGTATCCATCCCTCCACCAGTGCCCATTTTCCACCACCAATGATCCCAGTATCCCTCTCACCCCCCATCCCCCCATCCCCCCATGCTTCTGTGGCAGGGCATTCCCTTTTGTTCTCTCTCTCCTTTTGGGTGTTGTGGTTTGCAAAAGAGGCATTGAGTGGCAATCATGTTCAGTCTATAGTCTACTTTCAGTATGCATCTCCCATCCTGGGAGGATCCTCCCAACACACTTTACTTGGTGCTCCCTTCTCTATCTGAGCTGCTTTTCCCCTAGCATGTGCGGCTGACTCTGCCTTTTTAAAGAGAGGGAAAAGGACAGCATCAGCATGAACTGAGGAGAATTAACCCAGACTGAGTCCTTATTCTTTTGCCAGACACTGTTGGTCCCTGGCTTCCAACAGCCTGTGAGACAGAACTGCCATCCCCATCTCACTCATGAGACACTAGGACCCCAGCACAGTCTGCTATAACCCGTCCAATTATTGCTATATATAGATATCGGGGGCCTATTTCAATAATCCCCCACTAAACATCCTCCCTTTCCTCCACAATAATGAAACATTATTTGGCCACCAAGAAAAGGGAGCTCATTTCCCAGTCTCCCTTGTAGCTAGGTTTGCCTTATGATTTTGTTCTGACAACGTGACATAATATGAGGCGTAGTTTCTGGAAACCCTCTCCCTCAAAGAGCTGTGCTTACTCTCCCTGCTTTGTTGCTCATTCCTTCCTCTGGCCTCCTACCTGGAACAGATATGCTGACTGCAGCACCTGCTACCACACTGGGTCATGAGTCAGTGGGCTACAAGTCTTTGAGAGGGAGGAGTGAGGGTTGGAAGAGGCCTGGGTACCCTCAGGTCTTAGTGGGATAGAGCCAGACCTGCCTCTGGAGCTGCTGATCTGATGCCCTGAGATCAGGGCATGTAAGAGAGATAGAAAGTTGACCTTGCTGAAGCAACCTTGCTTGGGGGTGGGGGTGGGGGCTTTGGTATTGATCCCTGAGCTCAGTTCTAAAAGATCTCATCTGGGACCAATGAAAACTGCATTATAGAATTATAGAAATTCATGTTTGAACAGATTTATGCCAGCATCTACCATGGAACTCATATTTCTATTTTAATGTATCTAATTTTCAATGTACTGAGCTAAAAGTGGCAGAAATGAACTAGGAAGGGTTCGTTACTGAATTGATAAGCCTATGTGGAGGAATTCTAGATTTGGGTTTAAGACCTAATTCTGTCCCTCTGCAGCCATAGGCTCTTAGGGGAGTCATCTTGTAAGCCTCAATTTCCTACAAATTAAGATATCAACATAGACTTCATGGAGTTGTCTAAATGAATCTGTAAAACATACCATGTGTCAGAGACTGATACTAAAAACTGTATTCAGGGATTATGCCATTAAAAAGAAATTTTATGTCTAATCCCGAAGGTAAAAATCATCTCACATATATATGTATGTATGTATATGTTTTCAGTTTTGTGAGTATATATATATGTATATATACATATATATGTGTAGTGTGTGTGACTAGCCATAAATTAGAATAAATTGGGATTTTTTCCTAGCAGATAATTAAAAAGTTAAGTACCAATTCAGTGTATTACACAGATTTAAATTTCTACCCTACCTTTGTAACAAAGTTCTTAGAATTTTTAAATATCTTTGGTTTTACCTCATGGAAATTATTTCAGGCTTGGTTTTGTTTGCTTTGTTTCACTAAACCTGTTTCACTATGTTGACTTTAACCAAAAATGTAAACTTAATCTCTTTTGCTTTCTCTCTATTACCTGAGAAATTGGCAGGATGCTTATTTTGTTAAGCATTTCTTTCTGTTGTAAAGCTATAATTAATTTTGATTTTGTTTTGTTTGAAGGGTTGGGGCACCCCTTGTGGCAGTCAGGGATCATACTGCAGTGCCTGGGATGGGACAATGGTTGATGGCTTGCGAGGCAAGTGCCTTAGCTCTTGGACTCTCTTTCTGACTGCTCTATTTAGTTTTAAGTGTTTTGAAAGGGCTCAGAGATTTTAAAAGAAGCAAAATGCCTCTTCGGTCTGGAGCTGGCAGGAGGACACAAGCCCGTGAGCCTAGCTTGGGGGGAGTTTTAACAACCTGGAGAGAAGAGAGGAAGAGAGGAGGCAGAAGCTGCTAGAAACAGGCAGCTCTGTTGGCCTCCTCTGGGGCTGGCCTAGTAGCAGGAAGGCCAGCAGGAGGGGGCCTGGAGACCAAGAACTCAGAGAGGAGAGAGACTTCTCATCAATGCAGGCCGGCAGGGCCCGGGGCGCCGACCCCAGGCGCCCCGGAAGCCAGTGTGGGCGGCAGTCAGGGGCTGAATGCAGGGCCAGTTATAGCTGCAGGAAGTTTCCAGGTGCCAGCTGAAAGCTCCACCGGGCCTGCCCACACAGAACATGTGCTTTTGTCTGATGGGATTAATGCATGTATCTGAAAAATTTTACTTTGTGTTTGGGGCTCACACATGACAGTGCTCAAGGGCTTCTCCTGGCTCTGTGTGTGGATGGGCGGGGCTTACGCATCCATGTGGTGGCGTCTCTGCTCAAACCAGTCTCCCTGCATGCAAAGCCAGGGCCTCTCTGCATGCACGCACTCGGCCTACTGAATTCCTCTCGGGACTTCATACATGCATTTTTAAGGCTCAGTCTTTTCTTCGAATAAGGCAGTCATGCGAGACTGTGATGTCATTCCTCACCTTTGTCTGAAAGAGGACTGTAAACAGCCACCTCTCAAGGCCAACAGCTCAAAGCAGGAGGCCTCTAAAGAAATATGCATCTAGGAAGAATATCTTATACATCCAAGCACTTACCAATATTTCTGGAAATGCTACATCATCCGAAACCTGGGACTCATGTTTTAAGAACTACGCTTTCTGGAAAGTGTTAAGATGTGATTAAAAAAGAAATACTACATCTATGTCCAAATCTGCTTCTCCTCCTTGATACAATGCTGGATTCTGCTTCCTGTTAGGCCAACTCCAAAGAAAAGGTTTAACTATCATGTTCTGGAAATGGAGAATGAGATCACTGCTTTGATGACAGCAATGGCTGTCACTCCACAGGACTGACTCTTGAAACTCAAAAGGCTCCAACTAGAACATCACTCTGGTAAACAACTGGATATTATGTGTCTCTTCTCAGGGATGGGAGTGTGTGTGTGTGTGTGTGTGTGTGTGTGTGTGTGTGTGTGAGAGAGAGAGAGAGAGAGAGAGAGAGAGAGGAGAAAGGGAGGAAGAAGAAATCAATTTAATTCCGTTTAATTTTCTCTTTATAGAACAACCTTAAATATACTACACTTAAAGGTACCATTATCTGTCATCTTGACTTACAGAATATAGACATTTCATATACAGATGAGTTTAGAGTGTTAAATCCTAGCAAAATGATTGATTTACACTATTGAGAACCAGTATGAGAACATAACTGGTTCTTAACAGTATGAAGTACTTGCAGTTCCCAAGAAAATAATACCAGAGGAAAAAACTAATTCACAAGTGGTTTCCTCATTGCTGCAAAACAGCAATATATGGCAGAAACCTAGATGCTCAGAGTAACATATTCTAGTCTACCAGCAGGATAGAATGTTTTGGAACTATTCAAGAATATCTGTGAAAAGTCCTTCTATACAGGAAGAATAAAGAGTAAAGAAATATGGGTTACTCCGCAGGGCTGTGCTAAAAGAAAATAGTGCATTTTTCCTAGAAATAGTCATGACATCCCTTGGTCCAGGTCATGAATATTCACTGGGCAGCATATCAAAGATGCTCAGGGTTAGTGCTCTTTCCCTTCCTGCATGCCTTCATTCAAGTCTTGGTCAGCCTAAATGGCCTTTACATGTTAAGTCTGAGAGCACAGAGGCTGTCCCAGTGACGCTGATGGTACCTTGAAACAGGTCACAAACAGCTCAAAGGGCATCCTGTGCCTGTGGGAAGCAGTAACTGTCAGGAGTTGGAGCACTGTGAGTGCATTTTAGCTGCTAACCTGAAGGGAGCGTCAACACAATGTAAAACTTGCTCCCAAAGCTGTCCAGGGTAACCGCTGTACATGGTGATCAGTGACTATTTGTTCAGAAATGTTTTCTTTCCTTTGCTTCTCAGAGATATCACAGCTTTAGCCAAGATTTATGATTAAATCTGTTTACAAGTATTTAAAATGCAGTGGATTTGAGCTGAGAGATAGCTTAAGCTGGAGTGCATGAGTTCTAATTCCTACAGTTCATGCCTCTCCAGCCAATACTGGGTGCAACGCTCATAGCCCCTGGGGATAGCCTGGGGATGTGACTCTGGTGGCCCCCAGTACCCAAAGTGGCTCCTAGGTTTTAAAGCAATGATAGGGAGCCCTTCCCTAAACAATAAGTAAAATGCAGTGGGTAGGCTGCATTTCATTTATTTATTTTATTAAATAAATAAAAATAAATTTTATTTATTTATTCACTAAGATCTGGACCAGTTCTGAAATGCTATATGTTGTTGTTCCTACAAAGTAGTAACTGTATAAACTGGATAAACCATTCTTTGTATTGGGGCAACTAATGAACTTTGTTATTGGTCTTTGTCTCGATCTTGGCATTGAACTTTGGAAACACTTTGAATTTCACGAGTGACAGGGGTGTCTTTTAAACCAATTAATCTGGAATTTTCTGGTCAGCAGGAGAAAGTAATCTGTATAAGATGCACAGCCTTCCATTCAAGTACTTAACAGGCCCATCATCTCCAAACTCTCCAACACTGACATTCCAGTAGTAACACACTAAATTGGACGTGATGTAATGCAGAATCCAAACAATGTTGACTAACAAAAATATTAATACAGAAGGCTTAACTTGCAACAACAGCTTAGTAAACAACAACAGCTGAGGACTTTATGTCCCCATGGTGAGGTACAAAAGTTTTTACAAATTTTCTTCTACAGAAATATATTTTGATCACACAGCGGGTAGGGTGTTCGCCTTACAAGCGGCCAACATGGCCGACCCGAGTTTGATTCCTCCGCCCCTCTCGGAGAGCCCGGCAAGCTACCTAGAGTATTCGATATGCCAGACACAGTAACAACATAGTCTCCAATGGAGACGTTACTGGGCCCGCTCGAGCAAATCGACGATCAACGGGAGGACCTTTACCTTTACCTTTACCTTTACCGTTAGCCATTTAGTGGCAACAAGCAATAGAAAATAAATTATTGTGGGTCTGCTATGGGGGCAGGTTTGAGTAGTGGCTGGGAAAGTGGAGACAGTGGTGGAAGGAAGGAGACAGTGGTGGTGTGATTGGTGTTGGAATATTGAAAACCAGTAACAAATCATCATGAACAACTTTGTAAACCATGGTGTTTAAATAAAGTGGGGGAAATAAAAGACCCACTAACTTTCTCTGTGGGCTGTGCTTGGGTCCACTGGGGCCCCAGCCTACATTGCTAAGGGCCACACCATGAGGACCATGCAGTGCCAGGGATTGAGCTCAGGAGCTTGCCACCTTCTCACCCCCCTGAAAATTTTTTTCTTCTAGTCTTACCCTCTTTCTAAGTACAAGAACCTTCCATTTATAGTATCTTGGAGTTCCTTATTATTTCTTAGGTAGGATGCTGCCAGATTCATGAATTGTTTAATAAAGTTCAATAAGAAGCGTTATTTATAATTGTTCAATTATACCTCTCGATTTACTCAGCTGCACTTTAATACTAAGGAGGTATGGGTGTCCCCTGGGGCTTGCACCTGCTGTCTGATGTGGGGGCAGCCTGGTGAGATGGATGTGGGGTTGGGACTAACTTTAGATCATCAATGTCAAAATCATATAGACACATTGGACTCCAGGCTGGCCTCAGGAACTGGCTATTGGTGTGGAAAAATTATCACATATCTGATATCAAAGATGGTCTCAGGAAACATCACTGGCTAGGAGATATTCTGTAATTTTACTTATAAATCAATGGTCAGAATGTCCTACTCAAACTCTTGTTGAGGATTTTCAGTGTGGGACAACACATAGAAAAATTTCTGCAAGGGGTGCTAGTCAAGGCACAAGCTTTCTAGAAGATTCTGTCATCGTTCTGTCACAGATATCAGAGGTGGACATATTCTAAAATGTTGAGTGTATCACTAGGGAATTATTTTCTGTGATTGGTTCCCAACTTGGGAGGTGCACCTCAGTTGGAGCTGACTCAGAACTGAACTGACAGGCCTCCTCTGAAGGCTGAGGTGAGGGAGGAAAAGAAGAAACGCGACTCTTACACATTCCTACATCTGGACATGTCTTGTCATTTCTAAACCAGCAATTGGCCTTTGGTGCTTTCTCTTTCTGCGCCCTGTACCTGCATTTCTCTCCAGACCCTCCACCACCTGAGCTCCCCGCTACTGTGATGACTTCACAGGTCTGGCCTTACTCACCTACTCTCCCTCCCTTGTGACTTCACCCAAACCCCTGTTCCTCTGATGTCCTTTATTGATCTTCAGGTGATTCTTCAAAATGCTGGGGGATATTGGGGTCTGAAAGATAAGACTCGAGTGAGGGTACTTACTTTGCATGTGGCTACATTGGCTGTGACCTGATTTGATCCCTGAGAATCATGGGATGGGGCCATTCCTGAGTACAAGGTCAAGAACAGTTCCTGAGTGCAAGCCAGGTATGCCTCCCCTTCCCACAAAATATCTGGGGAATTAAAAAGGGCTGACTTAGTTTCCACCCTCAAATATGCTCACTCTGCTGTACCACCGCACCGAGTAGATGGAGCATGGAACAGGATGGGAGGGAAGAGGGGAGTAGACACTGGGATAGTGGTGGAGGGAGTAGACACTGGTGCAGGGTGTGGTGCTGGAATGCTTTAAGCATGAAACCCTACCATGAATGGCGCCTAAAATAAAATAATAAAAAGAAAGAACCATAGGTAAAGCTGATTCTGGCGAACTGCTAAAATCCGTTGAAGGAATTTCTTTCCACCCTGGAGAGTTGAGCTTCCGACCCTACCTCCCTTCTGCCCTTGTTTCCTTCCTGGGCCTCCCACCTTTCCTATCAACTGGCGTCCCTAGTCTTGTGCTGCGGTCATCTCCCACAGACATGACTTTCATCTGTGGGAGCTTAGACTAAGATTTGGGCCCACAGCACGGCCACTGGTTGAGAAATGCTGACCCAGACAGTGGACGGCTGCTGAGGGACAAATTCTGGCAGAAGTAAAGAACTGAAACATCTTTACAAATCTGAAAAAGCTGAAGCAGTCACATTCAGTTTAGGGGCAGAGGTTAGCCATGTTCTGGATTGTGCAACACGTGTCCCTAAATCGCTCTGACTGTTTTCAGTTTTTCCGTTCCTTCCATGTCTGAGTTTACAGCCTCTAGAAATAACACCTGCCTGAGGCCAGAGCAACAGTATGGTATTAGTAATAGTGATAAGTAATTAGTAATACAGCAACAGTACAGGACATTTGCCTTGCATGCAGCCAACCCGGGTTTGATCCCTGGCATCTCCTATGGTCCCTGTGCACTGCCAGGAGTAATTCCTGAGTGCAGAGCCAGGAGTATCCCCTGAGCACCCCTGAGGATGTCTCAAAAACAAAAATAAATCAATAAAGGCCCCAGTGGACTCAGGCTAACCAAAGGGTAAATAAGGGCACAGCTGAGGAAAGGAGCTAGGACTGAGGAGGACCAGCGGTCAGATTTGCCTCTTCCTTACACAGCAGGTCAAGAGTTTGCACCTTCCAGATCCCGGCCCAAATGCCCTGCCCACAGGGGCCCAGGGAACGCTGCTCCAGTGTCTGTTGGTGTGAAAGAGCTGTCTGTGGTGCTGCCAAGGCCTCCTGTCCATCCTACACCCCAAAGCTTTGGCAGGAGAGGGCTGCTTCTATTCTTAGCACCAATGCAAAGCGAACCAGATTTAAAAACAAAACACATCCTGATAGTCATCCTTGTGTGGCTCCTGCTGCACTCGGAAGCTTCCTGAAAGCAGAGGGCCACGAGGTGAGCTAGCTTTCAGCTCAGCTCACCCAGCAGGATGGAAGGGGCAAGACTTGCCCAACACAGACTGCAGCTGTCTCGCAGGAGAGAAATTCTCTGCAAGCAGGAGGTTTTACCCTCTCTGCAGCCTCCAGGTTCCATGTGCCCCGCAGCTATGAGAACTGCTTACTTTATGCCACCACCTGCTCTCGCCATCTCTCCTCCTCAAGATGGAACCTGCGGGACAGAGTGCTTCAACACCTCTGAAGACCATGTGTGAGCACAGAGTCGTGGCAGCCCCGAGGGACCCATGCATTTCTTGGAGAGACTCAGGGGACCATGGTTTCACGGGACATGCCCACCAGTTCCTTTCACACCTGGGTCACACGCTGAGACCACCTGCTGTGAGGTCAGGCTTGCTGCTCCCTTCCGGTTGCACAAGGGAAGGTGGGAGTGGAGAGCTGAAGTTTCCTGCTTCTATATGGGGCACGATCGCAGTGGGGAGGAGAAGTCACTGCTGACCACTCTCAATCACAGAAGGAAGTCGCAGAACTCAGAGCAAAGGGTAATAAAAGGTTAAATAAAGGAAGGAGAGGGAGGAGGTACATTTGTGCACCCACAGCTTGGAGCCCCTGGGAGCTTCTGTGTCTATGTGCAGGGCCCACTTGGAGGAAAATGCCCTCGACAATGGAAGATGAGGGTGGCTGGGGCAGCCGAGGGGTGGATGAAGGAGCCACTTTGCACATGGTGGGCTGCATCAGGGCCGCACGAGTCAAAGGGGAGATGCCAGGGAGCAGGCCTTGCTTATCCCCCCTTCATTCACTCCTCCCGGGACAGTGGAAGTACAGATGCTCCAGAGAGTAACGGGGTCCAGGAGCATGACACAGACGTGACCTGATTGGTGGTTTCCAGGAAATCCCATCTCTTTGCAGGTCTGGGGTGCATCCTGCATGTGTGAAATCTCTTATCATTCCCACTGAACATTACCATCTTATTGGCCAAAGGTGTCGCATTTCCCCAATAACCCCAGCATTGTCAATCCACCCAGATTGATATTCTCTGCCACAGAGTGCATCAAGGCAGGCTGTCTGGGGGCGACAAGCCTGTATGACGGGTCCCTACAGGGACCACTTCATTTACCCACCAAAGCTGCACAGTGTGGTTTGGAGCCTGGTCCAAGCCCTGGGGTGCTGCTGGAAGAAGGGGTGCTGTCAGCACACGACTCAGACGGCTAGATGAACTGCCACCTGCGGTGAGCTGAGTCAAGGCCTGATTAGTTCCACTGCGAGCTCTTTCGAGGCTGTCTGCATAATAAAAGCCATCAAAATGATGACGCCCCGCAAGGCGGCCGCCAGCCGCCACTGCGCAGGGGAAGGGGCTTCATTTGTTGAGCAGGTTTACAAGGCTTATTACATGAGACATAATTGCTTTTGTGACAGAGTCACAGGCACTGGGAAAAGACATTCCTTACGCTCCTTGTGTCCAATGTTCTACTTACCAACTTCATCCCTGATGTTTGCAAGTTCCACAGACAGCTCTTTCCCCTTCACAACGGCACTTTCATTCTGAAAGACACAAAACGGATACCAAGAGTCCCCTTTGATGCTAGATAAGCATTCATACATGTTTAATTAATGAATCAGGCTAAGAAAATATTCATCATTCTAGCCCTTAATAGGATCATATTTTTTCTGATATAAGCATATCGGAAACTTCCAAAGCCAAGTCTGACTCATTCATCTGCACCACATTCAAATCAAAGCTGGCAAGAGACTCTGAATAAATCCTATAGTTGTCCTTTTGTCAATATTGCTTTTTTGCAGATACTGTCCTATTCTTCTCTGCATATCTCTGTCCTACACACTCCCTGACTATCATTATATTATTAAACATTGTTATCACTATTATTAAATTTTTGACATGTCATAATTTCCCTGACATAATTTTCACAAGGGTTGGGGGGATGCTTATTTTTCCAGCTGTCCCTTTAAACTTACCCTTTGATCTATACATATGAGATTAGCTAGCTAGTAAGTAATGATTCGGAAACTTAACACGAAACATTTCTTTTTGTAATAAAACTAAAGTTTCCAAGTTTTTTGGTTCTATTTATCAGCATTGGTAGAAGGAATAAAAGGAGAACTCACTTGAAGTAATATTTAGTGCTAAGAACGTTATTTGTACCTGAGCTGCTTTCCGATTAAACACATTATATGATGCAAAAGAGATACAGTGAATTTGTAATCTGGAATAGTGAATTACTTAAACATATACACTTATTTTGATTTTACTACAACTACTAAAAACTAGGACATACTTAGAGATACCCAAGCATGGGCCTTCAGAGTCTCAGTCAGTCTATAGAATATACTCCTCTAGCAAACAGATCCATAGAGTAGTAGGCTACTGGATAAAACTATGAATATCCAGCATTAATATCACCAGGCCTTGTGACTGTTCGTCATTAACCAACTCTGACTAGGCTTCCATGCCTCCAAGGACCTGTGTTTAATGTGATTAGACAATTGTCAGACTTTTTTCTCCAGGTCTGCTGCATTTAGAGCTGGGTCCAGGGGTGCTAGGCTGTGTGGAGGGAAGGCATGTGGGTTATCCAAGGGCATCGGCTATGCAACGTAATGATGTTCATTACACCCCATAAAACCATTTTTCTAATAACTGAGAGCCATTCAATTCAGCGATATCAACAATTATTAGATGATGACTTTGTTCATGTACCATATAAAAGGTAAAGGTAAAGACCCTCCCGTTGATCGTCGATTTGCTCGAGCGGGCCCAGTAACGTCTCCATTGGAGACTTTGTTGTTACTGTGTCTGGCATATCGAATACTCTCGGTAGCTTGCCGGGCTCTCCGAGAGGGGCGGAGGAATCGAACTCGGGTCGGCCATGTTGGCTGCGTGCAAGGCAGACGCCCTACCCACTGTGCTATCGCTCCAGCCCTATAACCAATAGAATATGTACCAATAACCACTGATGAGAAGACCCTTTCCATCTTCTGCAGAAACTCTCTCTTTTCCATCCCAGAGCATCCTTCCCTGAATTTAAAGGCCAGAAAAGACAGCAGAGCATGTAATCACAAAGTGAGGCTCCTTCTATGCCAGGCCCATTGCACATTGTCTGAGTAAAGTAAGTTTATATTTGCTAAGTATTTAGAACAGCACCTTACACTTTGCAGGTTCTATGTGTGTAAGTATCATATTTCCATGTTTTCCTGTTCTTTAACTTGCAACTGGGTAACATCCATAGTGATAATACAAGCTTTTCCATATTAGTTATCTCAGTGGATTTAGAATGTTCCTTTAAGTTTTATGCTTTATTTATTTATTTATTTTTACAGTTCATTCCTTGTTCGATCCCCTGGGGAACTCAGATGAGGGAAAATGTACTGATGAGATGGGTCACAGGGACTGTATACATGTTCCAACAGCAGTCGAATATGACTGGCTGACATTCAAAGTGTTAATAAAAGTTAAGAAAATTTGGTATTCCAAAGGGAGCCAATTTTAGCGCTCACCATAATTAATCTCAAACTAGTGGGAAAACCAACTTGTTTTTACTAGCAAAGAAAATTTTGCAGCCTCATCTTCTTGAATTCTTAAGCTCAGTCAGAGAAGTGAAGAGCATGCTTCTCAGGCTGCAATCAGCTGCAAGGTGCAAAGACTGAGTCCCTGATCAGGCAGGGGATGGCCAGAACTTTATAAAAACAAATCCACTATAATTTCTAATTCAAGCCCACGTCTTGTTCCTATCCTTGCAACTAGCCTTGCAACTTCCTGGAACACAGTCATCACCCTATGTGTCTCCCCTGTGAAGAATTGAAATTGGGGGGGAGGGAGAAGTGGCCAGAGGCACAGCAAGAAGGGCATTTTGTGGGGAGAGTGTTGAGTGTGGAAGGGAAGACTCAGGAAGATCTTTAAAGCTTAAGCTGCTTCTGCCCCAGGTCTGCCCTCCCATCTTAGCTCTGGGAGACACGTAATAAGACAGAGAGGAATTAAGTGAGAGAATAAAAATAGGATAGGAAGAGAGAAGAGGCAGAAGAGGAAACAGCAAGAAAACAAGTGAGCAGAGAGATGCTGGCTGTACTCTCTCTCCATTGGAGCAGCTAAGGCCACTGAGAAAGATGGAGAAAGCCAATGAGGCCTCCCTTGACCCACCCTTTTGAAGCATAGCTTACAGAATGAACCTGTGTCCAACTACAGCCACCAAATGGTTTAACAAGGATGGGTCAGCTGCCCAAGATAAACAACAAACATGATGGCTACAAGGGCAGGGAATGTGCCTCACCTTGGTTGACTCTGGCTAGTGGTCTATATTCATGCTAACCCTTATCAGACATGCTCCAGTCATACCTCCAGGAATGTCTCACACCAATATTTCTCAACCTTTTCCCCCCTGCGGCCCCCTTCTGGGCTGTATATCCTCTCCATGATTTCCCTGTAATATTAGTTGCCCCTAGTCTTGCACCATGGTCTTCTAAAGGTGATTTTTTCCATCCATGGCCTTCACTCTATCCTGGGGGCCCACAGATAACCATATGGACCCCAGTTGAGGAACACGGACTAATGTCCTCCCAAATATGTCCTATATGGAGGCTAAAATCTAGGCTCTATGACTTAGGACCATACTCTTAACTGGCCAGAAAATGTTGAAAACTGGATTTATTAAGAGCCCTCTCTCTTCATCAAACTCTAACATTGACCAACTCTTCTTTCTACACTGGCTGATACTAATGCAACCTCAAGATATAAATTGTACTGATTCTTGGATTGGAACTGAGCACTTCACATCATGAGGCTTTTCGTGCTTAACAGGGAGAGAGGCAGTGTCTGCTCCTGACCACTTTGTTCTAATGAAAACACAAAGCCAAACAAAAAACCCAGGACTGTATTCACACGCCCCGTAGCACACACACATACACACACAGCTCAACACCTTGGTTCTCGATGTGGAGCTCTCAGCGGCAAGCGAGTAAGTATATTTGCAGAGTGTGGACTCTTCAGGATTGCCTACTTGGGACTGTGACTGCTGAAGGGCGAGTGACTGAGATTTTCCTCTCCACTTTACCCAGCTTTCCTGCTGGCCTCTGAATATATTTCTGCTAAAGAGGCCACTCAGCTCTGGCTCACCGCAGCCAAACTGTGCAGTCTGGTGGCAGACTTTCTTCCTTAAGTGCCTGCCTCTGAAATTATATTGGGTCTTACAGTTCATGATTTCTTTGCATCAATGACTTTCCTTTGTTTTTTCTGCAAGTCAAACCAGAATGATGGGCTCTCCCCTGCAACGGGATAAGTCAAGTCTGTGCAAAGAACACTGCTCCTTAGGATGGAAGTGAGCTTAAAGGGACCTGCCTTTCACATTCCTTGCCTCACAAAGTGAGCCTTCTTTTCTTTGTGGCCCAGTAGAGTCCACCCACTGGGTCCCAGAACTAGTGGTGGACCACTAGGCTCATAGGTTCTGGTGAACATTCAGGGATAAGCTTACCCCCAAAGAGTCCCCTTGAAAGGCTCACATGCCACCATTCCTGTTTGTTCCCCAGCTGGAACTGGGTCCAGGGTGATGACATGGAGGGATGATTGGAATATCTGCAAGGCCCCCGCTGAGGCCCTGCGTGAGATACATGCTTCCCTAAATGGGGAATGAGTGGGAAATTCCTCCTTGGTGCCAAGATCCTGCTTTCACTCTCAGGGACTAAAAATAGAACTCACTAGTAACCAGCCAAACCATGGTGATGAGATAATCCAGAAACCTCTCAGTTGAACAACGAAGGCTATTCCTCTCAAATGATTCTTTACTCTACAACAGGCCTAACCGGAAATGGACACGTGGCAAGCATTCACTCCAGCCCAACACAGTTGCCACATCTCTTCAGTCTCCTCAACATAGTTGTGTCCCTCAGTTTCACTCCAAGTTCGCCAGTCTCCTGAGTGTGGTATACCACATTCCTGAGTGGAATCCACAGGGAGTTTGGCCAGGACCCAGCTCCTGTAGGCCTAATCACAGTGCTGGGCTACAGGTCAGTGGCAGGGAAGCCCACATCCTTCCAAGGTGAGGCACTCACGACCTCTCAGGGAATGCTGCTTTGCGTCTTTCCTGAAGTCTGCTAGAGTGTGAAACCTGCTAATCACTCTATGAACTTCGAACCAAGTGGATGTATGGCCAAGTACCAAGCAAGCCTACCACATACTCTTTTTAACAAAGGTGCCCAAGGCTCAGTGGGAGTTATGTGGGTGCCCTTGTAAACTGGGAAGTGAAAATGCCTCTCCTGGTTGGCATCACCAAGCAATTCTATGAGTGGGCATCCGCCATTCAAGCTTTCTCTTGAGAGTGAGGAAGCAAAAGAATAATCTGCTTTTTTATTAAAACCAAAGTTTGGGTAAATCTGATGTGATTTTATCTCAGCCAGAATTAGAAACTTTATGCAAAACAGACATCTTTACTGCTGGCCTACTAGGTGCCAGGCAGATATGACAGATGGAATATTTCTGCCTTCAGAGATCAAAAATATCTCCTAGTATTTGGTATTTTAAAAAGCAATTATAGAACAATGAACTTAGTTTATTGGGGCAGGGGCCGTTTGGGTGAATGAAGAAGTGACAGGAGAATTTCCTCGACAAAGCCTAGTCAAAGACGAGCTCATCATCTGCAGCCACTTCTGGGAACTTTGTCCTCAGGATCAGATGGGCCCTCCTTTTACTGTCAAATTTCTACCACTGGCCTGACATCAGTCACCACCGACTGACATCAATTATCATCGTGACATCATACAAATGACTTAACATCATCATTCATCAGATTTGCTGAGATTCTCTCTTACCCACATTTTGTGTGTGTGTGTGTGTGTGTGTGTGTGTGTGTGTGTGTGTGTGTGAAGACCCTTCTAAGCAGGGCTCAGGGCAACCCCAGAGTCACTTCGGTGGTGTTTGGGACAAACTTATTTTTAAAGATGAGAAAGATATGAAAAATTTAAAACATATATTTAGTCCCAAGACTTCCAACTAATCTTTCCTAGTGTTGCAGCCTGCCCTGAAATCAGTGCAGATTAGGAAAATCCCACCATGTGAACTGGACTACTTCCCCTCCCCTCAAATCCCAAATCCTGCTTACAGAAGAAACACAACAGGGGATGGAGTAAGAAGTTTATAGAATCTAAGTACTTTTTATTGTGAATATTTGAAATTCATAGTGACACACACACAACATTCCAAAGAAATTTTCATCCCACCTCTGTTCCTTAAATTCTCTTGATTGACCTCAGAGAACTATGAGGTCAGGATAGGGTTTAATTCAATATGGTAGAACTTTGTCTTGACAAGGAAACATTTCCTTTTATATTTCATAATGACCAGCCACAAGATGATATCAGTAGAACATGTAAGTCTTCAGTTCTGGTTTCATACCACCTTTAGTGACTGCTGCATTCATTTCCAACAGTAAGATTGTGAGGATTGGCCTGATTTATAACATAGCTTCGTGGAAAATTCCTTTGGGAGGTTAACTGACCTTCTGTTTTTCATTTCAGTTATTGTGGCTTGAAGGCAGTACCGATGTGAGGTTTTGACCTAATCAATAAGTATTATTTTCTCTCACACATAATTAACAGAAGCCACTATGTTCTGTATTTTTCTATCTGCTTTTCAACTCTGCAATGACAATTTATATAGTCTGGTCAAGGGCAAAGTATCATTCACATTTCATAATCTTAAATACATGTCAAAGTCGACTTGTGTGAAAAATGAGCAAAGTCATCTCTTTTTTAAAAAGAACCAGAGTGACTACCCTTAAAGCATGTATCTAACCTTTGCCCCTGAGCATACTGGCAAGAGTCACTGGTCACAAAGGCATCTAGCGTACCCAAGAAGCTCCAGGTGATAAGGGACAGACATCCCATACCTGGGTTACTAGTGATTAATGATAAAGAACAGAGAATTATTGAGCCTAAGGAAAAGAATATGAATCCAATGAAGTAAAGCTGAGAAATTCTGAACTCAGCACAAAAAGGGAAATTAGTCAGTAACCTACTTTTAAAAAAGAAATATTTATGAATGTCACAAGAAGTTTTTTTTTTCTTTAAGAAGATTTTGTACAATTCTCTCTTTCTCTAACCCCCTTCCCAAATGTATTATTATTCTATTAACTACACTACCTGGCTGGAGCGATAGCACAGCGGGTAGGGCGTTCGCCTTACAAGCGGCCAACATGGCCGACCCGAGTTCGATTCCTCCGCCCCTCTCGGAGAGCCCGGCAAACTACCGAGAGTATTCGATATGCCAGACACAGTAACAACAAAGTCTCCAATGGAGACGTTACTGGGCCCGCTCGAGCAAATCGACGATCAACGGGAGGGCCTTTACTTTTACTTTACTTTACACTACCTGGATAAAACAGTGAAATGCCATCTCCCAACCTCCATCCCACCCAAGAGGAGAGAAAAGAACAAACAAGATTAACATCTGAGAATATAATCAACACACAAATGCTAAGGCACAGAATGCCTACAGGGATGGGTCAGTGCCTAAATCAGCAAAGCAAGGCATGCAGAGTTGATCTAGATCAAGAGATCAAAGGGATAAGAGGGAGTCACTAAACAAATAACTGTGGCATTCTTGAATCAGGTTAGAGGGTTTCAGGGCATGACACACCAGATACTGTGGGTACGAAGTGCCAAAATTACTGAACTAAGTCACTTTCATGGACAGTTGTAAAGAAGCTAAGTTTTTCTGCCCTAAAAAGAAAGGTTCGCCTCATGCAAAGCAAATGTCCTACCTGCTGTATTGTACTATCTCTCCGGCCCTGTATGGCACAGCCAGGCATGATCCCTGAGCACAAAGCCAGGAGTGATGCCTGAATACCAAGTTAGGAGTCAGCTCTGAGCACCGCTAGGTATGCATCCCTCTGCTACCCCCTTCTCCCTTCCCCCACTTCAATGTTCCTAAGATCCATCAACTCAGGAAGGTATATATATATATATATATATATATATATATATATATATATCTTTGTGGTTTGATCAAAGGCCACAGAGTCCATGAGAACTGGCTCTGGGATCCATCTGGCATCCCAAAGTCTTTCTGGGTTGTACCTTTCCTTTCAAAATATATGTAGAGTTTTTCCGGAGATTGCTCTCTTCTCCAAACCCCATGATGAATCCATACTTATTAATTCATCTTCAGAATCCCAGATCAAATTATAGCTACTCCAAATTCCCCCACACCTCTGTAGGAGCAATTCCTGCTGTGTTCACTCTCATCTGTCATCAAACTGGCTCAAACACTCTTGCTGAGAATTACATTCCTTCTTCTCCCCTATGTGTTAAAATTCCACCCTATTATTTACATGTAATTCACATGTCGCTTTTCACTACAAACTTCACTTTTGATTCCAGCTCCGATTTCTCCTTGCACTAAATTCCAGAAATAAGTATGGTCAGTGCTGCATACCTTTCAGTTAATTACACTCTAGGTCTTGAATTGATGTTTAATTATTCTTTATGTTTTTGTCATCTACCCATTTTCCGTTTCTCTGGAAAAGATGGAAGTATAGCCAGAAAATAACTGGCAGGCTCCATAGGGCAGACCATGCCTTTTAAGAATTCAACATTCCCCATAAAAACCAGGCACCAACTAAACCAGTAATAAAAATTGTCAAAGAATTTTCTTCAAAGTTTAAAATAGTGCACATTTAAAAAAAACACTTTTGGCGGGGAGGGGGTTAGGGGGTGGTGCACACCCACAGTGCTCAGGGCTTACTCCTGGCTCTGATGACCGTGGTTCTGATGACCGATGACTCCTGGTGGGCTTGGGGACCATGTGGGATACCAGGGATCGAACCCAGGTCAGATACATGCAAGGCAGGTGCTTTACCCACTGTACTATCTTTCTAACCCTTATTCAACATATTTTCTATTCACTTTATACTCTAGGCAAGATTCTACAGTTTCCCTTAGTAAAGAAATGCTAAAAAAGCAGTTTCAGATTTACAATTTTTGGTGCTATCTATGATGCTGATTACTTACAAAATACCTTTAATGGGTTCCATTCTTCTGAACAGCTTTATCGGCACTATGACAAAACTATTTACAAGATTTTATTTCTCAAAAAGTTTTCTTTTTATTTGAAAATATGGTTCATTTTTTTAAAAAGTTTGTTTATCTGGACTAAAATAATTGGCAATGACTTTATCAAAAATGTTATAAATTCTCTTCCAAATCATACCAATGTTTCCTTGTTGAGTTGATGAACAGGCTTAAGGATTTTAAGGTGGGATTTAAAGGAGTATTGATGTCTAGAGTTGGAGATTAGAAAGAAGTCCCATAACACTGAGTGTACTGGGGGCTTAGGTAACCACACAATAAATCAATGATCTGGCATATAATATAGACTGTGAAGTTATCCCGAAAAGTAGTCAACTAAATAGAATAATGGCTCCTAAAATGAAAAAGAAATTCTAAATCCCCAAGATTATCACCGGTCAATACGTAATCCTAAAATCTCCACTTGGAAATTTAGCCCACAAAGTCAAGAAATGTAGGTGTAAACACAATGAGGAAGTTGAGCAAGGAAGTGAAACTTTTTTTTTAAAGTTTTCATTAGTAGAAAGTAACCTGCTTTAACACTGAAATTCAAGGTTACAACATTCAGCAGTCACTCCAACATTACACTAAAGAGATGAAATTTATTCTTCTAAAATCTATGACTCAATGATTGACACAGAGATAATGATTTTCAAGAACTTGATTTGAGACAAAGAGGGTGAATTCTCTTTAAAATAGATTATCTCTAAAAAAGGCCTTTTATACGATAACTTCTATTGTTGTACATGCAGCTAATACTTACCTTTTATTATAACTATTGCTGCAAAGCTTCCCTCAATACCTTTCCTGGACACTTTTCTTTCAAAGTAAGGCATAATGTTTTTGCTGTTGGATTTTTTCAGACAACAGAGTGTAAATGTTTTATATTTCTATTTGTTAAAAGTACGTAAACTTGGGAATGAATATTTCATGGTGGCTAAAAAAATCCCCATTAAAATAGCTATTTGTATTGGGACAAAAGTAGTAGGCGACTTTTAAGATATGAGTTAGATTTTCCTAGATGGTGGGTAACCCTACTTCGGGTCAAAGTTCATAAAAAGAATGGATAACTAGGATGTTCCCAAATGACCTCCCTGTAATGAGTTTTATATTAAGCAATATATTTTCCTTCACCTGGTCACCTACCTTTATCACAAGCTATGTATATAATTGATGGGTAGGGAAGGAGGCAATTTCATCCCCTTGCTAAATCCCATTTCATGCATTTTGAGAAATTCAAAAGTATGTGATAAAATATATCACAGACACAGGTTTTTTGCCAACATATTTCCAGTTGTGAAATTAAAAGCATCTCCTAATCCTGCAAACTCACAGGCAAATGTCAAAAGCAAAGAAAGACTTTGTCTTGGAATTGTCATACATTTCTGGCTCATGCTCTATTCTCAATTCCCTTCCTGGCTGTGACTTTTCTTCTGTAAAGATTTCTCTGGCTCATTAAGTTCTCACTTCTATGTTATTCACAGATGCAAAGAAGCACAGAGAGAGAGAGAGAGAGAGAGAGAGAGAGAGAGAGAGAGAGAGAGAGCAGAGCTGGACTAATTCTCTAATATTAAGACTCTTAATCACATGCACCGATATTGTTTCTATTCCATGGTAAACTTTAAAAGTAGCGACTGGCAAAGAGGAACAAGCTTAGCTCATCTAAATTCTCCACTAGGAATAGGTATTGCAGGTACATTAAAATGCATGAGAATATTCCCCGGGATTTCTTGGCACTTTAGTTTTAAGATGTTTGAGAACCGCTCCACTCTGTCAGGAAAATGCAACAGTTCCGTTCGAGTCTGCAGGGATACAGAATTATGTAAGGCACTGCAGAGAACTGTCTGTGAGACCGTGGTTCTGTGAACACGCTGAAACCACGAAGGGCTGCCCCAGCTCTGCAACAAAGCGCGCGCGCGCACACGCTAGGGAAAGACAGAGGTGGCCGAGCTGGCTTTCTCTCTGCCCTTTGCCAGGGAGGAGGGGGAAGAAGAGAGAGGGGAAGGCAATGTACCGTCTTGTCCAGGCACTGAAGGCAGTAATAAGGCTTGCAGCAGCAGTGGCCCATCTCGGCAGGCTGGCTGGTTAGGGAACCTCCTTCATTCAATGTGTCAGCGGGTAATTCCTAAGGCGAGGTAGGTAATGGCTCACTCGAAAGGGGTGCGCCGCTGGGAGCTGTCACAACTTCCATGTGGTCCCCTCGGCCACCTGATTTCCCCTAAATAACTTCGGGAATCCAGGGAGGCGAGGAGGAGAAGGAGGAGGAGGAGGAGGAGCGGCGCCTGGAGGGCGGCGTTGGGATCCTGCTGCGGGGCGGGAGGAGGGCGGGAGCCCAGAAGGGAGGGACCGGCGGAGGGAGGGTCCCTGCGACCCTGGAATGCTCCGAGGGAGCAGCTCGGTAGGGGCTGAACTAGGAGCATTCGTGCCCTCTCCAAGAGAGCACCGCCCGCCAGCTCCTCCCGCAGCCGCTCCCGGCCCGCCCAGCTCGCAGATGCGCCTCTGGCGACGCACACACGTCTGGGGACGGCGCTGCAAACACAAAAGAAGAGGCTGCGCTCGCTGGGATTCTCTGGGCCGAGGACCTGGAACCATCTGGGCTGCTCTGGGCTCTGCTCCCAGCCCCACTTGCTGTTTTTCCCCAGGAGTGAAAACAGTGAGCAGTGATGCAAAAGGCTCTTTCCTCCTAGACCAGCCCATCCGCCAAGGGGACCACAACTGCTCACTGTCAGATCTATGTGTCATGAACCTTTTTTCCCTCCTGCCTTTATGCCATCTTCACACGGGAAAGATGGTAGCTACATCTCTAGCCCAGGCTAACAGAACCACTCAGGAGGTTCCGGTAATTAAAACTGAGGCAGATATATTTCCCTAGGGCATATTAGCATAATAGCTTTGGGGGACTAGGTTTTTATACCAGTTAAAAATCAAAAAACAGGGTAGGAAGATAAAACATCCCACCCGTCCCCAAAGATAAGAGTGGCATTTTAAAATCTTCTGAAGTCATCTTGAAAAGACGCAAATATTTAGAAGATAAACTTTACATTACCTCAAGTCTCCAAAGAGTAATCTTAAAATCTGCAGAAACATGCAATGGTCTTTTCTCCCACTGAATTTGTCTAAAACTTTAAGCAGGCTAGGGTTGTTAATATTTTATGATTTTTTTATTTGATTGAGATTTTCCAGGTAGATTATGATTAACTAGCATAGGCTATTCAAATGACATTTGGTGTTAAATAAAAACAGACTGAAATGTTTGCCCTAAATTTGAAAGAGTAAGTCAAATATTTCTTCAAGGCTGGGAGATTAATTAGCATAAGCCATTAGGAAGACAATTTGGTTTCCTATCAAAATTCAAACCCCCATTTCCTTAAGTTCCTTTATTAATACTTTTATCTTAATATAAATATGCAAAGATATACATATGCACACACATATTTGGATATATGGATATTCCACTCAGCATCATTTGTAACAGCAGGAAGGTGGGAATATTCTAGTTACCCAACTCCTTTCCAGTGCATGAAATGTGCATACACTATTACGTGAGAAATTAAAGGTATAACAAAAGTAAAACTAGATATAATTGTCTATTCTATGTGTCCAGAATAACACTTTTAGAAAAATACACAAAGTTTATAACAGGGTGGTTAGCCCTTGGGGAATGGAAAGTTGGGTCCAGGGAGTGAATTTCCACTTTTCACCCGCTTGCCAGCACGCATTATCCTGATTAATTTAAAACAAAGTGCCCAGGAAGAAGACAGCAACCACTGCATGGAATGTGACATCAGCATGTACAGAGACAATTTCCTCTTGCCAACATGTATTTGCCCTCACCAGCGATCTTGGGCGAACTTCTCGGGAAGACAAGCTTGCAGATCTCTGAGCCTATACCTGGGCAGATTTTTTCCGGAGACTTTGAAAGCTTGGGATAAAAATGGTTCTCTGTTGCAGAAACATTCTTATAGTTTATTCTTGCATTGATACTTCCATGCTTCCATGCTTGCAGAAACTATTCACAATAGTCAAAAGGTGGAAGCATCTGTGTTTATCGCAAATGGATGGATAAACTATGTGGAGGCGATCCATATAATGAAATATTTAATAAACAATATGGAAATGTAAGGAAATTCTGACCCTTGCTCAGGGTTCATCAATATGGATGAGCCCTGAGGACATTTTGCCCTGTAACTAAACTAGAAATATAAAGACAAAAAATGTAAAGGCTCCACTTACATATTAGGTAACAGTGGCCAAATTCATATAGACAAAAAGAAGAGTCCCTGGTGGTTGCCAGGGATGGGAATATGGGCACAGTGCATTGCTTGGTGGGTACAGAGTTTCAGTTTTTAAGTGATAAAAAGAATTCTAGAGATTAGTTGCACAGAACCCTCAGTCTACGTAATGTGACTGAACTGTACACTTAGATAGCTTAAAGTGTTATATTTTGTTATTCTTTTTTTTGTTTTGTTTTTGGGCTACACACGATGATACTGAGGGGTTACTCCAGGTTCTGCACTCAGAAATCACTCCTGGCAGTGCTCGGGGACCATATGGGATACATGGGATACTGGGGATCGAACCCAGGTCAGCCGCATGCAAGACAACCGCCCTGCCCACTGCTCTATCTCTCTGGCCTTGAAGTGTTATAGTTTAAGTTGTGTAGATTCCATCATTATACCAGCGGGAGCTTTCATTCCCTGGATAAAGAGGCTTGGCACCACGGGAATCTACTCAAGGCAAAACAAGTTAAGGTCCTGTCATTGGAGGAGCCAGCAGGACTAGGGAAGCCCCAAGAAGCAAAATTTTCCCTGATAATGGAAGGATTTTTCTGGGCAGAGCTCTCTTCTGTGGCTTAGGAAACAGAGACTTCTAAATGGGAGCACAGTACTGGAGCATTACAGAGTGTTCCTGGGTAATGTGCAACAGTCCTGGTGCAGCTGCCAAGTGTCGGGAGATGAGGGAGGGAGGGGACACAAAGAAAGAAGGGAGTCGGCTTCTTGTCTCATGCCTGAAAGGGCATGGGGCTGTGGGTGGCCCCAGCCCTCGACAATACTGAGATCTCAGAGCAAATGGCCAGATTTTGAGAAGCATGCCTCTTCAAGAGTTGTACCATATTTATCTTTATTTTTATATCTGAAAAGACTAAACATACTCAAAAACAGATCAACACAAAGGGTCTCACACACTCATTTCAAATTTCAAAAGTCATCAAGATTTTGGCCCACTTCATCTATTCTTAAAAAAAAATTTCCACTTGTCCATCATTCAGATTCAGCAATAACAAGATTTTGTCATTTTGTTCACTCTTCTTTGTTAAGGTCTTTTAAAGCAAAACCCCACTTACATATATGCCTCCCTAAAAATTATGAATCTAGAGGTGAGAGTGATAGTACATTTGAGGATGTCACCAAATACAAATGGTAGGGCATTTGTCTTACATGCAGCCAATCCGGGTATCCCATATTATCCCCCCGAGAACTGCCAGGAGCAATACCTGGGGGTAGAGCCAGGAGTACCCCTGAGAATCACCGGGTGTGGCCCTCCACAAAAGGTAAAATAAAAATTATAAATTTTTCAACTCAACCACACACCACTGAAACACCAAACTAAACTGATAGTACTTCCATTGCGTTTAACATCTAGTTCATGAAAACTACACTTACAACTGACACTCTTGACTCAGGACCCCAGTGAAGCTCAGTCATCTAACACAGCCAGCCTCTTCCCTCCCTTTCTCCCCCAAGCCACTGACTTGTTCAGAAACTGGGTCAGCTAGTTTGGAGAATGTCCTACATTCTGAATCTGCCTCTGTTTCCTTTTAATGCCATTTCACTTGTGCCTACATCCTGGGAAGTGAAATTTAGCTCTCAGACTGGGTGAAATTCACGTTCTATTTATTTGGGCAACAATAGCTGGGAGTGGATGTTGCGGGCATCATATTTCATGCCATCAGGAAGCAAACCCTGTCTGGGTGCTCTATTTTTAGTGAAGTTATCCTGGCCCAGCCTGATCACCTCAGACCCTTCAGGACACAGCTCCTCATCAGTCTTTCATGTAATTATTTTGTCCGTTTTAATGATTATTCTCTGGATCAGTTATTTCATTGGAAATCACAACTTGATGCTCGCTCTGTCTTGATCATCCTTTTGCATTTATTAGCTGTCATTTCTATTAAGAGTTACCTTGGGGCATCACTTAGGCTCATTTCCATTATTTACAATATACTTTAAAGATCAAGGTAAGTGTTTAAATCTTTCCTTTTTAGTACCACTTTTCTTAAAACAGAATCAATCACATTGGCAATTCTTAAGGATTGTGCCTCACTGCCAGAACTGTGACATTGTGAAAAAAGTTTGAGCAGGTGTGAGAGGGCAAATGCTGTCCTAAGAATTTATTTTTCATGTGGGCCTCAGACAACTGGTTCACTGTAACAGAGCCCAAGGGTGGGGGTGAGGGAAATGGGGGAAGGGGACTCAAAGGTACCAATTTTAGGAGATAAACCAGTCTTGGAGGATGTCACCAAGCACTGCCTGTTGGCTACAGTTAACCATACACTATTGCTTATTAAAAAGTTGCTGAGAGTAGGCCTCAAACAATCTCATCTCTCTCTCTCTCTCTCTCTCTCTCTCTCTCTCTCAAACACACACACACACAAACACACACACACAGAACACTGTGAAACAAATTTAACACAAGTCCTGGTGTTACCATTATTAAAAAAATCATTTCTCAGGTTATACATATATTGAATCATTATGCTGTACTCTTAAACTTTTACAATGTGTGTGTCAATTATATCACCAGAAAACTGGGTGGGGGGGGAGAGAGTGACCCAGACAGTGACCCGGAGGTTAAGTTTTGATTACTAATCCCTTTCACTACATTCAAAAGCCTCTGAAGACTGGGGCTTCTCTGGTAAAGGAAGGCCTCTTTTCCTAAGAAGAGGATTTCATGTTCACATATTGTCATGATTTATCTATAAATTGTGTGGCTCATTCATCAAGTCATCAAACACTACTTGTGATGGATTCAGAGAGATCCAGAAACCCCTAGGGAGAGTCTCAAGGTTCTGACCATGTTCACGGGAGGTAGACAGTCAAAACAGGTAGTACAAAGTACAAAAGCCCAAAGGAAAACTGGAAATCATGATTAAAAGGACAATGTGCTGTCTCTACAGAAAAAATTCTTCAGTGTTTTGCAATGGTTCCCAATGAACTGGTCTATCTAAGGTTGTGTTTTCCTTTTACCAGCTTTTTTTCAAGCACCCACCCCATAATATGTTTTTATATGAATCCATACAATATGGTTTCACCACTTACATTAATTATCCTACTTGTTTTTTTAAAAATATTTAGCAATTAAAAAATTCTGTGTCACATCTGCTGATACTCAGGGGTTACTCCTGGTTCTGCACTCAAGAATCGCTACTGGCAGTGCTTAGGGACCATATGGAATGCCAAGGATCAAACCCAGGTCACCTGCATGCAAAGCAAGTGCCCTATCCACTTAACTATCTCTCTGACCCCCTATTTTCCATTTTTATACTCAATTATTTTCACTTCTGGCCAATGGGAGCCTCATTTTGTTCATAAATGCATCCTTTTGATACAATTAATGATTCTGTCTTAATTGTTATCTCACAGAATGGTAGACTCATCCTGGATGTTTCCATATGTAGTTCTGGCACCAGCCCCCAGGAACCATGGTTCCTTCTAGATGGAAATGGGAATTAGCTCCCCAAAATGAACCTTTTACTGACAAAATGTTTTTGAAGGAGTCACTGAAGAAGATAGCATTGGGCTTTGGGAAGGAAATAGCTTCTTTTAGTGCCTTTAGAAGATAAAAAAAACAATATTTTATTTAAAAACTCACTTGAAGGGGGATAAACTGATCTATATGACATGGTGATTAGGCAAGTACTAGGTACTTCAAGAACATTTTTCTAGCAAGGGATGGGGAGATGGTTCAAGTAAGTGATAGAGTGCATTTTTTGCATATTGGGGACCCAGGTTTGATCTATGGCACCACATGGTTCCCTGAGCACTGAGTCAGGTGTTGCCCAAACACACATATGCACACCAAAAAAAGTAAGAAAGAAAGAAAAGAAAGAAGTATTTCGTACAAATGCCCCTCACATTTAAATATCTCAAAGAAGAAGCTTTTATCAGGTAGGCAGAAGGGTGGGGGGCTACCCGGCAAATCAAATTTGGAATAAAAGAAGTTGTGACCTCACGGGCCAATGCAATCTGGGACACTTAGATTCATTTAGATTCTTGATATTTCTAAACGTTAGAGATAGTTTTTATTCCCAGCATGATTTCTTGCCTGGTAAAAGGAAGGGGCATTTAGAAAAATAATGTGAAACTCAATTGGTATAACTATTCAGAGAAAATCTTATAAAGATAATGTCTTGGAGCAATAACTAATAATAAAGACAGATTGTTAACAGATGCCAAGCACTGTACTTAGGACTTGCATGGATATGTCACAGACTTTCACAAAACAGAGTGAAATAGCCCTAGTGCACTCTGCAGCCATGAGAACCCTGGAAGTGCACAGCAGAGGAGGTGTACATAAGCTAGGAAATGACAGCGGATCTTGAACTCATCTGGAGGACTGTATGTGCTCTCAGCCACTGTAATTTCCTTTTAGCTCTTGCACCTTTAATCTGCCATTCATCCAAACCTGTAAGTTGATGTTATAACCTGGGTAAGGGGTCTGAGCATCTGCAAAAGTAGAAGGGGATCCAAACCGACGTGTGGAATCATGGTAAGTGCTCAGAGTTTGGGATAAGAACTGCTACTTCAGTGTTTTGTGAAGTTTTTTTTTTTAAACATACGTTTCTAAGAAAAGGTTTGGATGACTTTAAATGGACACAGCAGAAACCATGTGCCTAAGTCAATGTCAAAATGTTTTATTTTGTTGTTTATTTTTCCCCCTTCATCTGAAGCTTGGAAATCCTTACCCATTCCTCACTCAGGCTGGACTCCAGTTGTCTCCCGCCTCCTGGTGCCTCGCTCTCCCCACTTCTGCCTCGCTCTCCTAGGCGGAGGGAGATGTCTCTTTCTCTGCGATTCTGTGTCATTCTGTAGGCTCGCTCTGAATAAAGGCAGACTCCTTTGTGTGTAATGAATGACTCATATATGTCTTCCTCCAAGGATAATGTTCCCTTGCTCTACCTCACACAGCCTTATACTGGCAGCACCGTTTCTCTGTCTCAGCAATAGGAGGTGCCAACGGAAAGTTCCTGAAGGGCAGTAAGAGGGGTTGCATCAGCACCTGATTGTGGCGTTTGGGAGTCATGTGTAATCTGTGAGGGATGGGGCCACATGGTAGGAGGCTGGCAAGATAAAAACCATGTCTTAACAAAAACTGAGTGCTGAAAGGAGCTAAAGTGATATGTGGGTACGCTTTCAGGAACAGTATCGCAGACCAGTGAATAAAAAGAAAATGAGAGAGGGAGAGAGAGAGAGAGAGAGAGAGAGAGAGAGAGAGAGAGAGAGAGAGAGAGAGAGAGAGAGAGAGAGAGAAGTGCTTGCCATAGAGACAGGCTGCAGGGGCGGATGGAAGGGAAACTGGGGACATTGGTGGCAGGAAATGTGCACTGGTGAAGAAATGGGTGTTGGAACACTGTATAACTGAAACTCAATCATGAACAACTTTGTAACTATATATTTCACTGTGATTCAATAAAAAATAAAAATTATGTCTCTGTATAATTATTTCTTTCATAGGAAAACCATGAAAAGGAATCATGAAAGAGCCCTTCACCGATTGCCAAGGCAACCATCTGTTTATTTTGGTTCTACTGTTCATGCTCCTCCTTTTTCCATGCATCAGAAATATGAGCTAGAGCGCTAGCATTGGGTTTGAGCTAAGGGGATCACAAGGAAAGTATGTGTGCCTATTACAAGCACAATTCATCTGGAGATTTTAATGAGGTGAGAAAGGAAAAACACAGAACAGAAATCTTGATACTGAAAGTGATTGGTGGCTAGAATAATCTGCATACAGACCACAGACGCTCTGAAACACCTTTGATGTAAAAGCCAGGATTCAGAATATTAAAATTGCAGAGAGAAACAAATGGCATATGTACCAACTGTTAGTTTTGGAAGTACCTTTATTATTCTTTTTTTTCTTTAACTCAGTGACTAGGATAATTTCAAGGAGTATCCTGCTTAACTTCTACAGCATATTCAGATGAGTTGTCTATTCTCATGATAAGGGAAGTTCAAAATGATCTCCACTAGTAGGATTAATAGGGTGGACAAGATTGGATAATGAATGGAATCAAATCCAGAGATGGGAAGCAGCTGGCAAAGCTCCAAAGTGCATTTGTCTCTTTGATGTGTATTAGACGAGAAGGCTGGTCACAGTGGACCATATGCTGAATATCAATCAGCAGCGTGACTACTTTGTTAAAGAAAGGTTGGAAGGGTTTGGACACTGCAGGGTTGTCTATGACCAATCTAAGTGTCATCCTAGGAGCCTATTCGTCCTTACTATACTATGATGAAGTAGTTGCCTCCCTCTCAAATACATGGCATCACTGTAAAAAGGGAAAAAAGTTCTTAGAGATTTTGCAGAGATCAAAGATCTAAAAACTTTGGTAAACTAGTTCCCAACCACTCAACGAGGTGAAGGTTTTCACAGAAACCTCGACTCCTAACTTGTTCTGAGACTCACCAGATACCATTAGACAGGCATCTGCTCTGTGTTTCTACTAAGGTCATTAGCACATCAGCTGCCTGTAATGAGGGGACTGTCTCCTGTCACTTAGTTTAGCGCGAGGTGCAGGTTGAGTGCCAGTAAACGCTGAATAAAGAGAGCATGGACTTATCCTGCTAAAGATGAAATCCTTTCGGAAACTGAGAACCTGCAAAGACACAGAACCTTCAGAGGTGAGTGTTTCCCTAAGATTCAGGGCTGCTTAAACCCCTGCCCCCGCCCAAACACACACACACACACACACACACACACACACACACACACACACAACAGTAAACCATTGGCCTGATTACTTGAATATGATCAAGCAAAGACAGATGAACTACTCTGGTCCTCCGAGGAAGATGTAAAGAATGTTTTTCATGGTGCCCTTGCTGAAGAAGAGGGCAAGAAAGCAGACCCTCACAACCATCTCACCCTTTCCTCCTTTCCTTCTTTTTATACCGACTGATGATAAGACCTTGGCCCCAGACCTATCAGGAAACCACATTATTAGCATAGCGCTCACTGTAGATTGCCCCATGGCCACATTCCAATAATTCCCAATAGCTTTTATTTTTCACCACCCGTGCTGAGTCCAAATACGCTACCCCTTCAGGAAAGGTGATGGTAGGTGTTCCAAAACTAGTGAGTCCCCCTAATGTTAAGTCTACATCATAGCAAAGGGAGCCAGAGTTCTTTGAGCATAAGAGAATGAACTAAAATCTTACAACCCTGCAGCACATCTTACCTTAAAAACAGATGAAGAGGACCTAAGAGATAGTAATGTAGATAGGGCACTTGCTTGGCATACAGCTGCAGCTGACTTGGTTTGACTTCCAGCATCACTTATTTTTCTGCAAGTCTAAACAAGAGTTATCCCTGAATGTAAGCACTGAGCACTACTGGATGTGGCCCAAAGCCCAAGATGAAGAGGGGACAACGGGTCAGGGGACTTGCTCAGTGCTGGCAACACCTGCCTGGCAATCATAAGCATACAAGTTTGCTCTCCAAAGCCATCACATGCATTGAATATAATCCTGGCAGCATTACGGTTTGTGCCTCATGGTTGTATGGTCTGTAATCCCTGACAACACAAGTGATTTCCAGTGATACCAGAGCCAGGTGAGTGAGTGAGTGAGTGAGTGTGTGTGTGTGTGTGTGTGTGTGTGTGTGTGTGTGTGTGTATACTCCAACTAGAGGGTCTGACCTCCAGTAAGCAGGTGGGCAAACATCATAACTGAAAACCAGTATGTGAACACCAGGGACAGCAAGTATAATCCTAACAAGCATTTGTGAGCATCATGGCACTCCATAGTGAATCCTATCAGAATGTGCCTGAGCACCACAACTGAAGAGGGTGACTCCAGGGAGCACCATAACCACAATTAAGTGTGCAAGCACAACTACCAGGTGTGTGGATTATGTGACCAAAATAATAAAGGGAAAAGAAGAGGGAAAATGAACTAAGTAATGAAAGAAATTTCATTTAAATATTGCGATGGCACAGCGGTAGGGCGTTTGCCCTGTGCGCAGCCAACATGGCCGACCCGAGTTCGATTCCTCCGCCCCTCTCGGAGAGCCCGGCAAGCTACCGAGAGTATCTCGCCCGCATGGCAGAGCCTGGCAAGCTCCCCGTGACGTATTCAATATGCCAAATACAGTAACAACAAAGTCTCCAATGGAGACGTTACTGGGCTCGAGCAAATCGATGATCAACGGGAGGGCCTTTACCTTTACCTTACCTTTATTGCCCAAGAATGGAAGCTAAGCAGCTCTTACACTTTCATTGTAAGTACCCGGATCTGGGCCTCTGTCAGCTTTCACCTACAAAACTGATGATCCTATAGGGTCCAACCCCTGCCCCAACCACCAGTCTAGTCTCAAGAGATTAACTAGAAGAGATTCTAGAAACAAATGTCAAGTAACCGGAGTAGGTAGAGTATTTATCTTGCATGTGACCCACCTGGGTTGCATCTAAGGAATCCCACATTCCCCAAGCACTGCAAGCAGTGACCCCTGAGCACAAAGCCAGGAGTAAGCCCTGAGCACCCTTGAGTGTGCCCCACCCAGCCAATAAAAATTCTAAGTTTCTCTCTCCTTTGACCTCAATCCTCTATGGCTTCTCTTACACAGAGTGAAAACCAAAGTTTTTCAGTGGTCCTCACCAATTGTCTTTCTCTGCTGCTTCTTATCTAGTCCTCTTCCTATCACTTAACCACACCCCGTCATTCCGGCCTCTTCCCTGTCAAATATTTTCCTCTCTCAGGCATTTTATCTTCACTGAATCCTGTGCCTGGAGTTCTATTTCCCCAGATACACAACATTGCTCAAATCACTGTTACCTTATCAGTCAGCCCTGCTGTTACTACTGATGTGAATCCATAGCAGGTACCTTTTATGAATTTTCCTTCTCTAAAGAAGGAAAACTTAACTTGCTTATTTGTTTTCCTCCTTTCACTAGAATGCACTTGCAGTTAATTGAGAGTCTTGATTATTCTTTTTAAATTTTATTTCATTTTTATAAAGTTGGGTTGGAGCGATAGCACAGCAGTAGGGTGTTTGCCTTGCACGCAGCCCACATGGCCGACCTGAGTTCGAATCCTCCGCCCCTCTTGGAGAGCCCGGCAAGCTACCAAGAGTATCTCGCCCGCACGGCAAAGCCTGGCAAGCTACCTGTGAAGTATTCAATATGCCAAACACAGTAACAACAAGTCTCATGATGGAGATGTTACTGGGTCCGCTCGAGCAAATTGATGAACAATGGGAGGACTGTGACTGTGACTGTTTATAAAATTGTTCTCAATGATTACACTCAATATTCCAATGCCAATACCACTATAATTAGACCTTCCTGCCACCATTATTTCCAATCTTCCCAACTACCTCCGAAGCCTGCCCCAATAGCAGGCCCTAAATAATTTATTTTTCATTGCTTGCTATGATTAATTCTCTAAAACTGATCAAAAAGATTTCCTTAAAAGACAGTGTGTGCAGATTGTTGTATCTCACCCTGAAGCAATTACTGATTACTGACATGTTGTTATAGGTTAAGCTGTATATGTTAAGTTTTCTTAATCGAGTTTGGTTGCCTTCTACTTTATATCCCAGCCAATGTGGTGTGTTACTCCTGGTATATCAGAGTAGAGTTTGAGATGTTGCTCCAGGAATTCTAAAATTTTGATGGGGTGATATAGCTGGAGTTAAATGTTTAACTGGATGGTGACTTTGGGGTCTGGAAGCATCTCTGCAGTTTATTGTTCTCTTTTGAGATTTATGAGTCTCTGGATCATGGCTGGTTAATGAGCTTATATGACACCAGAGGCAGTTTGTGGGCATGACTGCCAGGCTCCTGGAAGAACAGGAGGATGGGTGATGGTAGCCCATTCCTGACTCCTGAGAGCCTAGAGATTTCAGTCACAAAACCCCGCATACCTGAGATTTCCAATAGATTCATTCCTGGATGAGGCTCATCTGAGCCTGTGGATTTCGACCGTGAGAATGGTGGTGATTTTATTATGGAGATTTTCGGCTGCCGGAGCTCTATTTGAGCAGGTGGTGGGATCACCCACCCCGCTCCCGGATGCTGGACTATGAAATTATGGAGCTGGGTCTGGAGGCATCTTTTCAGCTTGTTGATCTCTTTTGAGATTTATTTATGAGTCTGATTTTTGACTATTCTGTGAACTGTTGCATCCTCCACGCTGAAAGTGCCTAGCAAGGAATAGTACTGGTTAATAAGTAAATGAATTTTAAAAAGCCACAGATGGCTCAGGTCATAAAGAGAAAAGAGAAAAAAGAACAAATGAATGTCTTACAAAAAATGAGGGGAGTTTTACAGATACAGTAGATATTTAAGAAAGAGAAAGAAGACTACACAATCTACATATATAGCTCCAATACTGCCTTCAAAATCAATGAATAATAAAAAGAAAAAATGATTAAGACCTCCATTCTTAACTTAAGGATGTAGTGTCTGGGGATTGAATTAATCCCCAGAAGCATTAATACATATATAATTAAATTCCTTGAACAGGAAAACTCAAATAATAAAGCAGGTATAATACCTAAAAACTATATCTAACGGAAGAAAACATTTCAGATAACTGAATTTCATGTTGAAAGCATCCACTGGGTACCTGGAAAAATTAACCCAGATTTAGCAGTTCGATGTATCCTATTAAACCTGTCATAATTGAAAAGATTATAAAAAAAATCAAGACCTTTAGGCAAAAAAATCACCTAATTATCAAATAGTCAAAGCAAGCGAACAATGGAGCAGCATTTGCACATTACCACAAGTGACCCTCAAGCAATAAACCAAGAATAGCCCTGGCACTGCCAGATGTAGACTTGATCCCTGTCTTCCCCTCCAGCTCCACTGGGTGTGGCCTTGGTAGCTCCCAGCGCCACTGAACACAGGCATTGAGCCATTTGGCCTGCACAATTGGGCAGAGTGTTGCTCCACCACCACCACATGCACACCAAGCAGACAAAGAGCAGGTTCATAAAAGAAACTGTGAAACAAGAATCTTCTACAAAGTTTTGAATCATCAAGGCTACAGAAAATTTGAAGGCAGCTATGCTAACCACTATACCACCAACATGCTGGCAAAAAATTTTGAAACACACAAGGACACTGAAAATTTTGTACTTATGAATATATTTCTTAAGGAATAGTCTAGAATATGAATATCATATAACCAAGAGCTGACTGAAAAGTTTTTCAGAGGAAAGACTGATATCAGCAGCTATACAGAGAATTAAAGATACAGGACAAAATTAACTGTAAGAATAAGGTTGGAAGGCTACTGTAAAATACGCTCTGTGGAACAAAAGGGAATGCCCTGCCACAGAGGCAGATGGGATGGAGGGTTGGGGGGTGGGAGGGATACTGGGATCCGTGGTGGTGGGAAATAGGCACTGGTGGAGGGATGGGTATTTGATCATTGTATAATTGAAATCCAAGCACAAAAATTTGTAAGTCTACAACTGTACCTCATGATGTCTCACTAATAAAAATTTTAAAAAAATGCTCTGTGAAGTGACACATAGAAACGATGAGCAAAAACTGGTGAGGGTGGAAGAAAGAGCTCATTATTTTAAAATAAATAAATAAGATAATTTAAATTTTAGGCCGGAGCAATAGCACTGCGGGTAGGGCGTTTGCCTTGCACGTGGCCAACCTGGGTTCGATCCCCGGCATCCCATATGGTCCCCCAAGCACCGCCAGGAGTAATTCCTGACTGCAGAGCCAGGAGTAACCCCTGAGCATTGCTGAGTGTGTGACCCAAAAAGCAAAAAAAAAATACTTTAAATTTTACATTGATTTTAAACTTATTTTAAGATAAATAAATAAAATAAGCTCATTGATTTTACACAATCAGTGGGAGTTAAAGGATGCATGAAATTGGAAGTCAAAGGTTAACCATGCAAATGGAATGCAGACATTAGGCAAAGAATAACTACAATGGCAAATACCTAAATAAAGCAGAATGCTGCTGAATTACATTCTTTAAAATTAAAGAGCAAAGAATATACATCTTTAAAAGAGAAACAATACATATAACATAGCAACACCTTTATAATATATGTCCTTCTAAAATATGACAAAATGGAGACCATATATATTAGCTGTGTCAACAAATGTGAAAATGTGACTAAATTTGTCAGTCATAAGGAAAGATTCTCAATTCAGTTCAAAATATAAGGCCCAACTATATGCTAGATACATAAGAGATGTAAAATGAAATGATTTGGAAAATAATAAAAGAAGTCTATGGATTTATAAAAGCATTTTAAGAAAATGGGAATATCAAGAAAGCCAGAACATATAGAAAGCATAGAAAGAAGGTGACCCTGATATCCTACGAATAAGAATGCAAGCTCAGAAGTTAGAGCAGTAGTTACAGCGGGCGGGCATTTGTTTTGCACACACTCCACCTGAGTTGGATCCCCAGTATCTCTTAGAGTATCCTCCAAGGTCTGACAGGAATGGTTTCTGAGTGCAAAGTCTGGAGTAAGCTTGAACATCGCCAGGAATGGCCCAATCCCAGAGGAGGGGGATTGGAGGAGGAGGAAGAGGAGGAGGAGGAGAGGGAGGAGGAAGGGGAGGAGGAGGAGACAACAACAAAAAAAGAATGCAAGATTTAAATGGTTAAAAAAACCATATAGAAAGCATAAGAAAGAAGGCAATCCTCATACATAATGAATAACAGTTTAAGCTTAAAGTTAACTGCAACCATGAAGGACACTTCTTAAAGTTTCAGGCCCAAATTTCAAAGAATATATAACACATGAATACCTATGCTCCAAAATACATAACAACTAACTTTATGGAGGAAATATACAGAGTTTAAGATGTGTCAATTTAACGAAGAAAAATGCAACCCATTAATCTGTGTATATAAACTGAACTTTATATTTTGAGACTAGCAAATAAAACTTTTTGTTTGTTTTTGGGTCACACCCAGTTGTGCTCAGGGTTTATTCCTGGCTCTGCATTTAGGGATCACTCCTGGTAGTGCTCAGGGGACCATAAGGAGTATCAAGGATCAAACCCAGGTCAGTCAGGAGCAAATAACTGACCCTATCAACTGTACTTCAGGCCCGCAAATAAAATTTTTATCAAAAGATTTTCAACCATTCATTAAAAACCGGTGACAAAGAAAATCAATGAAATTTATGAGGTAGAAACAGATAACTCTATGATCATAATACATAAAAAAGAAATCATGAACAAATAATATGAAAAATAGAAAATATTAAATTTAAAACCACAAAGCTCTTTTACCTGAAAAACCAAAAAACTTACTACTGAAACAATCTGTAGACAAAGTGAAACTTGAAATTAAAGAAATTGTAATAGCACTCAAACCTAAATAAAAATATAAACACCTGGTAAAATTTAAAGCAGTCATCAGAAAAAAATTAACAGCATTGTGTGTTTATATATAGACATATATATACATATATTTCACTGCATTCATAGACATTAGGAAAGAATATGCTATTTAATAGCAGGAGTTGTGGTAAGAGTTGAACATATGAAAACAAACAGTTATCTCACACCACAACAAAAATGAATTCCAGTTGTATACAAAATTTAAATGTGAAACTAAAAATGTTAAAATAATATAAATAATATAATAATTATCTCCTTTTAGGGGAAATATTGTCTTTTTCTTACATTAAGTCACTAAAAAGTACAAGCAACAAAGAAAAAGAAGAATCAAATTTAACTTCCATTAAAAATAGAAAAGTGCTTGTCAAAAGATTCTGAAAACAATGTGAAAATCAAATCAAAAACTGTAAGCATACTACTTATGCTTGATATGAGTAGGACAAGCAATAGAGGAGGAACAGAATGAAGAAACAATTTTCAGAAGAAACTAAAATGATCCACAAACATACAAAAGTAGGCCAAATTTTAAAGTAATAAAAAACCAACATAAAGTGAGTTTCTAGGGAGCAAAGGACGCAAAAGATCACAGAGAGGTATTCAGTTTTATCAGAAATGTCTTATATTCAAAATAAAAGATGAAATCAAGTATGGCAAAGCTGTTCCACTTGAGTGGACTTAGGTAAGGAGCAAGAGGTCAGGGTGATGTAATTCTTCTCTGTATGTGTGGAGTTGTTCCCATGCAGAATGGAGCTTTCCAGAGTAGCCCCCCGCTGCATCAAGATGTTCCCATGGCCACACAGTGGCTGATTCTGCACGTGGTTCATACATATGCCAGATCCTCCCTGAAAGTATGTGTAAATCATTTCCACTCTGCAGAAACTAAATACACACAAGAAGTGAGCATTTTGGGGAGAAGTTTTTTTGCAGTTTCTTTGGGTTTCTTTCGTGGAAAATGAGAAATAGTATCAAGCTTGACATTTTTATTTTAAAGATGTGAAGGACTTTCTAAAAGCCCTATTTATTCAGGGCATAAAGAAGTCAAGAGCATGTTGATAGGATTTAAAGCTGAAAAAAATTTTGTGGGTTCTGGGAAAACTATTTGAGAATGTAAATCAGGATGCTTAAGCCATAACTATGACTGTAAGTGCTGATTATTCAAATAAAATTAGTCACAAATTTCAATGGAATATTAAATAATTCCCCAGTGGCATTATTATAAAAGCAAGCAATTTTAATCTTTTATAGAATATGTGTTATATTTGATTTAGATTCTACATGTGTTTATTTTTCAATAAACAACAAAAAATCTCTAAGACTTTTCCTACACATTCTTTACCCTTTCGACCAACCCCCAACTGCTTACCTCCAGGTAACCTTACAGTGTCCAGTGGCTTATTTTTATTTTTTCTTTGTCTTTCAATCAACTTTTCAATCAACTTTATCTCCTTATATTGTATATATGAGTATACAATCACCCAATGTGTCTTTTGCCTTCTAAGTTAGATCATCTTTCACAATCCCTGTGAAAGGTGATCTAAGGTGATCCATTTTTATGTATCACTTGTCATCCTGTGGCTCATTGATTTGTTTGAGCAGGCGCCAGTAACGTCTTCATTCGTCCCTGTTGTGTGCTAGTGTAGCCCAATGGCATCTGCTCACTCCAGGAACATGAAGAGCCTCAAACCATTCGTTCAGGGTCTTACCATCTCGTAGGTGGGCGGCCACGCGTTCTTTTGACATCCCGTGGAATCCAGTCGAGACTACCTCTTGACTAGCTGTTACCGACTGGATTCTATTTTTATGCAAATGGTAAAAATTTCATCTTTTCAAAATAGCAGAATAGCATTTAATTATGTATATAATACATCTTTATCCAATAATCTATAGATGAGCACTTCAGTCGATTCTGTATCTTAGTTATTGTAAAGGCTGGAGCAATAGCACAGTGGTAGGGCGTTTGCTTTGCATGCAGCCAACATGGCCGACCCGAGTTCGATTCCTCCGCCCCTCTCGGAGAGCCCGGCAAGCCACCGAGAGGATCTCGCCTGCACGGCAGAGCCTGGCAAGCCACCCGTGATGTATTCGATATGCCAGACACAGTAACAACAAAGTCTCCAATGGAGATGTTACTGGGCCCGCTCGAGCAAAGCGATGAACAACGGGAGGACAGTGACAGTGACAGTTATTGTAAATGATGCTAAAATTATTATTGAAATGCATATATGTTTCTGTGCTTTCATATTACTTGGTTAGATACTCAGATGTGAACTCCTAGAACATACAACTTTATTTTCAACTTCTTAAAGAGTTTCATACTGTTTTAAAAATGTGTTAATTTATATTTCTACCAGGCTGGAGCGATAGCACAGCGGGAGGACGTTTGCCTTGCACGCAGCCAACATGGCCAACCCGAGTTCGATTCCTCCGCCCCTCTCGGAGAGCTTGGCAAGCTACCGAGAGTATCCCGCCCACCCGGCAAAGCCTGACAAGCTCCCCATGACATATTCGATATGCCAAACACAGTAACAAGTCTCACAATATTACTGGACCCGCTTGAGCAAATCGATGAATAACAGGAGAACAGTGACAGTATATTCCTACCAAATAAATTTATTTACACCCTTACCAACAACTCACTGTTGTCCGTTTTGATATGTGATTTTCACAGACTTGAGATACCATTATGATTTGGATTTGCATTTCCCTATAATAGGTGATGATGAGCATTTTTTAAATGTGTCTGTTGTCTATCTGGAAGTTTTTGGTTCAATCATTGCATTGTTTGATTTAGCTATTACGTTCTTTGTATACCTTGGAATACTAAACCCTTATTAGATAAATGGTGTGAAAATATCTTTTTCTATTCAATAAGCTCTATGTTAATGTTCATTTGGCTGTGCTGAAGATTTTTAATTTTATGTAGTCCCAATTGTTATCTTGGCTTTCAATTTTCTTCCTACTGGGGGTGAAATTCCCCCCCGCCCGCAAACATTTCTAATGTTGATATGGGATATTTTACTTATCTTCTTTTCCTATGGCTTTGTATTCATATTTTATTCAATTTCAAATTTATTTATTTTTGTATATGGATTTGTAGAGTAATCCAATTTCATTCTTTTGTATGTGGCTGTCAAGTTTACTCAATGTCATTTGTTGAAGAGATTATCCTTTTTCCATTGTATAGTGTCTTTGTTATAGACTGTTAATATATGTGCTGCTTTAGTCTGGGCTTTCAATTCTATTCCATTGCATTTTTTTTTTACAACACCACATATTTTTCATGTAACAAACAATGTAAATGAATAAGTACTGAATGTTACTTTCTCTTCTTTGTTTTTAATTAACATTTTTATTATCTTATTCTAGCATAAGAAGACAATATATATACAAAACATGTGTCAATTGACTTTTTGTGTAGTCATAAGTCTTTCCGTTAACAATACGTAAGTTTTTGTGATGTCAAAAGTTATATTAAACTTTGTGGTGGTTCAGTATCCTTTTACCCAGAGCTGTCCAAGGGTCAACTGTATACAGAAACTATTACATCTGATGCACATACCTAAACAGACATCTGTCATATATATGCACAGATATGTATATATAAGTATAAATTATACAACTTATTATGATGTATATGTAATGTGTATGATTTATTATAAAGATTAGAGAATGCACTTATGGAGGTTGAGAAATTCCACTAGTGTGAGAACTGGAGGACCAGGTGAACTTAACCTGAAGATTGAAGAACTAGGACAGCTGACACTCTACCACTGAGCTTCATCCCTGGGCCTGTAATTCCAGTCTGAATGGACATCTGAGTGTGACCCAGGAAGAGCTGATATTTTAGTTAAGCTTGAAAACTGGAAAAAAAAAAGCCAATGTCCCAAGATGAAGGCAGGTAATAGGAACGCCCTCACTCAGCCTTCTTGTTCTATTCAGGTCTTCAGTTAATTGGGTGAAGCCCACCCACACTGGAGAGGGCAATGAGCCCACTGCTTCAAATATTAATTTCATGAAGAAGCATCTCCAAACATTTTCCAGAATGATATTTGTGTTCAGTGTGTGGCTGATTCAAGTTGACAACACTAACCATGAAAGTGTTGGATGTACAAATAGGGATGTTCAGGGCTTGGGTTGGGGAGCCTTAAACATGTGTGGTAGTCATAAGGTGCCCAGGGATAAATTGAGAAAAGAACTCAATTTTATTTATTTATATATTTTTTATTTTTTTGCTTTTTGGGTCACACCCGGCGATGCACAGGGGTTACTCCTGGTTCTGCACTCAGGAATCACCCCTGGCGGTGCTCAGGGGACCATATGGGATGCTGGGAATCGAACCTGGGTTGGCCGCGCACAAGGCAAACGCCCTACCCTGCTATGATATTGCTCCAGCCCCAAGAACTAAATTTTAGAAGAGAGAGAGAAAGAAAGAAAGAAAGAAAGAAAGAAAGAAAGAAAGAAAGAAAGAAAGAAAAAAAGAAAGAAAGAAAGAAAGAAAGAAAGACAGGGAGAGAGGAAAAAGGCCAGAAATGGTAGAAAACAAAGGCCAGGGAGGTAGGTCAAAGGACTGGAACACATGCCTGGCATACACAGACCTTGGGTTCAATCCCCAGCACTGTGGATTGTCCTCCTGCCCACCCTCAGTGCCAAGGGTTGCCATGGAGCCTTGGAGCACTGGTGGGCTGATCAGTGCCACATCACTGATCCCAAGTATTGAGCGACTGCTCCCCATAGTACAGTTTAGACCAATCATCTCTGGGAGTGGCCTCCAGACTCCCTAAGTACTGAGAGGTGTCCTCATCCCCAACTTCCCCCCACTTTGCTCCCCAAAGGGAGAAATGATAGAAGACAAGGAAAATCAGAAGAATATATTAGAAGCAAACAAAATGGTGTCTCCAGAATTGAGTCAGAACCAAATTCATCTGCATAAAGATTAAGTAAGAAATAAAGAATATTGTTTATCATTGGCAGTGATATCACTAGGGATGGCTTTAACAGCGCCCCCCCGCCCCACGACCTCTGGGAAGCTGACAGAGAAGCTGATTGCAATGGATGAAGGAGCAGAATGATGAGATGACAGAGCAGAATGGGAGGCACTGATGGGAACCGTGTTTTATGGAGATGATTGTGTTTATAGGGTGAGAAGGGATAATGAAGAAGAAGAAATTAATGAAATAGGGAAATGGTGGTGGTTAATTATTCCTAAGAGCAGTGGGAAGGTATTTTGACAAGGCAGAAAAATCTTATTTTCTGTGACTAGAGAGAAACAGTTGTTGCATGTAATTTTGTTAGGGAGCAAATAATGGGAAATGGAAAGTGCTAATGTGTATAGTCTAATTCTTCAAGATGAAGTGGAAGGCACGGCTTTCTGGTAAAGGAGAGAGGTAGGTTTTATATTTAAAATACTGGGCCAGGACCGAAGGAAAGAAATAATAAAACTTAGAGCAGAAATTAATGACATGGAAATCCAAAAAACAATCCAAAAGTTCAATGAAACCAAGAGCTGGTTCTTTGAGAAAATAAAAGATTGATAAACCACTAGCAAGACTCAGAAAAAAAGAGAGAAAACCCTAATAAATCGAATCAGAAATGGAAAAGGGGACATCACAACAGACACCAATGAAATTCAAAAGATAATCAGAGACTACTTGGAGAGTCTGTATGCCACGAAACAAGAGAACCTACAAGAAATGGATAAATTCCTGTATTCCTATAATCTTCCAAGACTGAACCAAGAAGACTTGGAATACCTGAATAGACCCACTAATATCAAGGAAATTGAAACCATAATCAAAAGTCTTCCCAAAAATAAAAGCTACTACTAGATGCTGACCCTGTTACCATATCTCAAAAACAAAGTCCCGAAGAAAGAGGATCTGAGTGCTTCAAGGTGGCACTCTTCAGCACAAAACCTGAAATTAAATACAGCTGTTAATCTCTATTGCTGGTCAAATTTATTGGGATCAAGTATTTCTGTGTGCCAAGTATAATGACATAAGCAAAAGGCACTGAAATATCATATATGACTATCATATATACTTAATTGTAAGAAGAAAGTAGAAAGGAGTAACTTTCCCATATATGGATTTTATACTAGGAAATGTACAAAACATATATGGGAAAATATGTATATTAATATACACATCTACACACCCAGATGTACAACGAGAGACAAAAATTAAGACCTCAAAGAATGAGGTATTACTATATTTCACTTATTATTAAATTACCCTATATGATAAAAATGACAATTCCCCAAAAATTAATCTATAAATGTGATTCAAATCTAAATTCCACTGAGCCCGCCAATCTCCAACCTGATGGGTTGTTCAACCCAAAGGTAAAATGAATAATAATAAAACAAAAAACCAACTGTCCTCCCGTTGTTCATCGATTTGCTCGAGTGGGCCCAGTAACGTCTCCGTTTTGAGACTTGTTGTTACTGTGTTTGGCATATTGAATACGTCACGGGTAGCTTGCCAGGCTTTGCCAAGAGGGTGAGATACTCTTGCCGGGTTCTCCGAGAGGGGCAGAGGAATCAAACCCTGCCCGGCCAGGCTGGCTGTGCGCAAGGCAAACACCCTACCGCTGTGCTATATTTTCAAGGTATTTTCAATAAAATACCTTATATATTATTTTCTATAAAATGACAGTTATGAAAATGATGTTCTTGGGGCTGGAGAAATAGTATAAGGTCAAGCAGTTACTTTGCATATGGCTGACCCTAATTCACTCTCTGGTGCCATATAGTTTCTCTTTATTTATTTACTTATTTATTTATTTAATGAATCACTGTGAGGTACAATTACAGACTTACAAACTTCCACGCTTACGTTTCAGTCATACAGTGATCGAGTTTCCATCCCTCCACCAGTGACCATTTTCCACCACCAATGTTCCCAGTATTCCTCAAGCTTTCACACAAGAGGCTACTGTATTGTGAAAAACAAACAAACAAAAAACAAACAGAAAATCCTCTACCTCAAATCATATACCAAAATCAATTTATATGGACTTAAAATCTAAACATTTAATTAAAATCATCAAGATCCCTGGCAATTCACTAAGAGCATAATTATAATCTGGGGAAGGAAAGTATATCTAAGTATGAAACGAAGCCCACAGGCATAAAGAGAAAGGTCATGAAGTGGACTAAACAAAGGTAAAAGACATCTTATGAATGTCAAAGGCCAGCATGGGTGAGTAAAAGAAATACATAATTTTAAGAAGGTATTTGCAATACAATGACAAACATATGGTAACACATATAGAACATAATTTATCAGAAATACACAAAAGGCAATTTAAGTGGGAGAGATGAGTAGAGGGTGTGAACATAGTCTATTTCTTCTGAACAATAGGAACCAAAAGAGATTAAAAACATTGGGCTAGGGGGCTGGAGCAATAGCACACAGGTAGGGCGTTTGCCTTGCACGCGGCTGACCCGGGTTTGATTCCCAGCATCCCATATGGTCCCCTGAGCACCGCCAGGGGTAATTCCTGAGTACAGAGCCAGGAGTAACCCCTGTGCATTGCTGGGTGTGACCCAAAAAGAAAAAAAATTGGGCCAGAGCAGTAACACAACGGGTGGGGCACTTGCCTTGCACACAGCGGGCTGACCTGGGTTCAATCCCTGTCATCTCATTGGTGCCCTGAGCCCATGAGGAGTGATTCCTGAGTGCAGAGCCAGGAGTAAACCTGAGCACTACTGGGTGTGCCCCTCTCCCTCCCCCACAACACACACAAAACAACACAAAGAAAAAAATATTTAAAAAAAATTAAAAATATGTTGTGCCCGTTCTGCCAAGTTGCTATGTAACTTCCTGAACTACTAAGCATAATTCTTCCTTCAAAGAGTGTTTCTTAACACGTACTAATAGACAAATGATGACTTTTGAGTCATTAACTCTGGATATTGTTGAACAAGTGCCATTCTATGAAACTCTGCTTTGTCCACGAAAGACCAAAAGGCAACATTAAGATTCTGGAATAGATTACAGCTTGCTGGTTAGATAAGAATGGTTAGATATTAGATTATTTTCCAATGTACTAAACAAATGTCACGGTAATAACATCATACAGTCTTCTCTCCTAGAATTTCGGGACCATAATTTATACTTCCTCTGCTGTTTAGCAATGAAGACGTCTCAACCAATTCAGTTCTTCAAAGGCACCGGGCACATCTTTATTTCTGATTGCTTCCCACTGTGTACTGGAGTTCTGCATTCATAGTTCTTAAGGAGTGTTTGCTTCTATACACACCCATTTCCAGATACAACAGTCTCTGCTCCACCCTAGACTTCAACTTTGAGATGATTTTTCTCATTTGGAAGTCTTTAATGAGAGACCGTAGGTGGGGGAAATCTTCCAATCTTTATATAAAGAGCTCTTTTATTTTATCTCCACTTTTTGAAATACAGTTTCATAGGGAGTAGTTTTATCAATGGACACTTATTTTTTCCCCAGTGAAATATTTTAGGGGGAGCCACACCTGGAAGTGCTCAGGGTTTATGCTCCTGGATCTGCACTCAGGGATTACTGCTGGCAGGGATGATATGGGTTGTGGGGACTAAAACCAGGTTGGTAGCATACAGAGAAAGTGCCCTACTCCTTGTACTATCTCTCAGCCACTTCTAGAGGAATTTTTATTTAAATCTCCATTGCTGTGGTAGGGGCCAGTCCTCAGACTGCATGACGATCCTTTGATAGGTTTTCTTTGTTTTTATGTTTGCTACAATTTTTGTGTGTGTGTGTGTGTGTGTGTGTGTTCTGTGATTACAACACAAGAATTTAGATGTGAATTTACTTTTATTTACCTTGATTCACCTTTTTTTGGTTTGTTTTTTGGGTCACAAATAGCAGTTCTCAGCGCTTACTCCCAGCTCTGTGATCAGGGATCACTCATTAGCAGGGCTCAGGGGACCATATGGGATGCCAGAGAAAGGACCCAGGTTGGCTGAGTGCAAGGCACCCTAACCACTGCACTATCTTTTGGGTCCTGCACCTTTATTTTTGAGGGTGAGAATTTAAGTCATTTATTATTTTGGAAAATTCTTTGTCATATTTTTGCTAACTCCCTCCCAACTCTTTAACTGGTTACTTTCTTCTTTTATGAAACTCATTTCAAAATGTCGGCCAGTTGTTTTGTCCTCCATGATGCTTTACCTATTTGACATTTTCAGGTTTCTTTTTGGTTTATTTGGGGGCACTATATTCTGTGTAATTTCTTTAAACCTCCAGCTCATAAATTATCTATTCTGTAGTTGGACACTTACTACTGAGTTTTAAATTCTGAATATTTTCAAATTTGAGAATTTATACTTGATTTCTGGATGATTTTCATTAGTCTCTAAACCAAATTTTAGATCCCCTATCTTTAGAAAACACAGCACACAAATTTTTATACATTAAAATTTTATGATAATTTTAGTACTGAAAGTTTTCTACTTGTATTTATATTGTTCCTACTGACCTCAACAAGAAACTTTGTATGTGTTTTGGGATTTAAAAAACTACGTAATCTTCATTTAAGAGTTCTATCTGAGTGAATTCTTTGACATGTGGGTTCAGAACACATTGCTCTTGGGAGGTTTTGCCTTTATTCTTGCCCAAGGTCATTTAAAAGTTAAATTCTTGGCTTGAAGCTTTTTAGATTAGCAAATAGTATAATGAGAGACATGTGGGCTGGCTGGTGGTCACAAATTATTAAGGAAACAAAACTGACTATACTAGTATATTCATAAAATATGACTTTAAAATTATAAAACATCTCAAATAGAGAAGTACAGTAATATAAAAGTTTTGTGTATGTGTAATGCCAAGACCAAACCATTGACTTTTATGTTATACTTTTGTTTCACTTCTTTTTTTATAATTCCAAATTATTTCACAATTTTTTCTTGGAAAAACTTAAGTGTTGATTTGTATTTTGTTTTTGTAATTAACAATTATGTTGAAAGAGACTGTGGAAACACAGAGATCAGAATGATTTTAATCTAGCCCATACTCACTAAAAATAGTTTAATTCTTCAAGGAATTAGGGGTTTAAATCAGGATTTAAAGTTGAAAAGACTGCAGAAAGAAGTTGGAGGAGATGATGAAAGCAACTGAAAGGGCTAATAAGCAACATTTCTAAGCACTCTACTGCAGTGAGTAATGACTCACAGTTACGAGAATCCATATTGCAATGTCCATTCTGTGTATGGCTGGAGTTCTGCCTGGTGGATCTGGCAGGACAAAGAGTTATGGAGCCCACAAGCAGAGTTTGCAAAGGTATTTTTCAGGCTGCAGAGAGAACCCAGGGGGTTGGAGGTCATACCTGGCCCACAGTGGCTAAGGATTTGATTCCTGACACTGCACAGCCTCCCTAGTACTGTGGGACATAGGTCTGATGGGCCCCACCATCCCTGGGGAGACCCCCTCTCAAATGAGCAAAAATCAAAGTGTTTCTCAGGTTTAATGTGCATACAAACCACCTGGTTATCTTATTAAAATGCAGGTTCTGATCAAGTGAGTCTGGATGGGCCCCAGACTATACATCTGCAATAATCCCCAATGCTGTTGGTTGAGAACCCCCTCTTTTACCAGCGCGGTTGTCCTGGTTATGAAGCTGATAAAGATAAGAAATTGCCAGACATTATTCCAGGCCAAGGAATTGGTGGGGAGACTTTGCACTGAAGACAGGGTAAAGCAAGTGGTAGAGATGAGAGTGGGACCAGTGTGAGATAGGACATTTCACTGCCTGTGTGCAGAGAGGCCCCGGGCCAGTGTCCGGGCATGACGCATACAGTGGAGTTGGAAAGATACCAGGAGTTAAGAAGGTCCAAAATTTGGAAATTTGACTTGTCAGTTGTTGGTTGGGTTGTTGGTCTAATGGGGCCTTCAGTAATTATGTCACAGGCTGGGTTGAGACCAGGGGAAGCCAGCTTGCTGATCTTTAATAAGTGAGGAATAGGTGGGCTGGCTGCGAGAGTTGGGGATGTCTGTAGCTGACCATGGCAAGGAGGGGAGAGTTGCAAGAGAAGGTGAACTTGGAGGTTAGGGTGGAAGCATGATGGATGGTTGGTATGTGCAAAGGTAGGAGATTCTATTCATGTGGAAAGGAAGTGGAGAAAGTGTCTTTGAAAAAGATGAATTCTCAGCAGTTTGTTTCAAACGAAATGATTCCTGGGAAGAGCTGATAGGTGGTGGTGAGGGAGTGAGTCGGCATCATGCCCTTTCTGCACCTGGCCAAGACTCTTCACTAGCTGACCTGCTCATGGATCTGATTCCCATGAGTGTCTCCTGGAAAGAAGGGTCACTTGCTGGGAGGAGCCTGGGTGGGATATCACCCTACTTTACATAGTAAACCCAAATGCCCAGGAGTGGCTAATAGCTGACTCTTGTGGAGATAGGAAAGCTCTTTACCTTTGAACAAGACAATTCTGCAGCATAACTTATGTTCCCGAGGCTTCTTGTGAATCAGATCATGACCAGACATCCCAGAGACCCACCCTAGTTCAGCTCTTGCCCTTTCCTTGTTTGGTTTCCCTAAACACCTTTGTAAGTTTTCTGAGAGAGCACACTGCCAAAAAACCCAGAATTTCTGTCCCGGTTCCGCTACCCAACTCAGAAGTGGTTCTAAAAGCAGACTGAAGGGCTGGGTTCTGAGGCAGAATTACCCACCAGCATCTGGGAATGACAGGGAGAAGCAGCAGCTCTCTGTGGAATGCTGAAACCTATCCTACATGGTACGGGAACAGAGAACAAGTGGGAAAGGACACAGCTCGTGCTTGGCCAGCCATCTGTGAGATCACTATCACTATCATCCCGCTGTTCATGGATTTGCTGGAGTGGGTGCCAGTAACATCTCTATTCGTCCCTGTCACGTGCTAGTGTAGCCTGATGGCATATTGGGGGATCTTTCAGGGTCAGGAGAATGAGGACCATCATTGTTACTGTTTTTGGCATATCGCGTAAGCCACGGGTAGCTTGCCAGGCTTTGCATATCTTCATAAGATATCTTCATATCCGTGAGATATGAAGGGAAATAGAATTCTAAGAACGATGGATGTGTAATGCTGAAGAGTATTGATGCTCTGAAAAAAAATGTCATATCATATCAGGGCAATTAATGCAAAGCATAAAATCATTCCTACCACCTTAGGTAAGATAGTAGGCTGAAAACACTGTTACATCTCAGAAACAATGGAGGCCATTGGTCTTATATCACCATCCAATGCACCAATTTGGCTCCTGAGCAGAAACAGGGGGATGATAGTCCCTGAATGTTGCTGGGGTGGTCTGAGTAATTCCTGCCCCAGAACCTGAGCAGCACTGAGTCCTTATGCTCTTGTATTAAACTGAAGCCGGATTGGCTGACAATTATGGGGTAGGCCCTCAGACTACTGAGCACTACCTGGCAGCTCCTAGCCTTCCCCCAAATCAAATAACCCTACTATGTTATAAATATAAATATAAATATAAGTATATATACATACATATATAATGATAGTATAACTGCATTTGCTGCGAATCTGTTTCTGGCTGACACCCAAAAATAGATCTTTTCAGAGTCAATTAAAATGCATCATAGTACCATCTGATTTGTCTCACAAACTTGAATCTTTTATACCCACCTTGACCCAATACATAATTTGGGACTCAAGGTTCCTAACCTTTCATTCCTTCCAATTGCTTCTCTTTTCCTTCCACCTTTTTCTTTTGTATCGTCGAGATAACCTTGGTTTCTCCTTCCTGTCAGTAAAAGGAACCTATGATTAATACAGAGCAGCTCCTCTGGGAACAAAGGCATCAGGCAGGGAGCACTGTCTACGAGATAAATAAACTTGACTGTGAAAACAAGAAAGTGGTAGATGGATGGTGGTGGCCCTAGAAAACACAGCCTGAGGCAAATGCCAACCTCAGGCAAACTTTATTTAGTGATACTTAAAATGAAACTCTTTTTCAGCTCAAACAGATATAAAAATTCAGAATGTGCCCATTTGAAAGACATGCCAGCTGAAGATAAAGCTCAGTGGCGAAGCTCATGCATTGTATGCATGAAACCTGGTTTTGATCTCTAGTGCTGAAAAAATAAAAAATATATGCTATTGGAGTGAATTTAAAATTACACTCAGTTGTTGTACAGCATGTCATTCAGATCACGTGTTGTAAGTTATTTCCCTAATTTTTGGCCTACTTTATGATACCTGAAGAGATGACTTATTTTTAGTTTTAAAAGATCAGGTCTGAAATGAAATTTATCCTGTCAAAAATTGACTTGGATAATTATGATGAACCTAGCTGTTGTGCTAACTGGGCAAAAGAAGGAAGGAAGAAACAAGGGAAGGGGGAAAGAAGGGAAAGAGGGAAGGAGAGAAGGAGGAAGAAGGGAAAGAGAAAAGGAGGGAAGGAGAAGAAGGAAAAGAGAGAAAGTGGGGAGTAAGTAAGTAAGTTAGTTAGTTAGTTAAAAACAAGTTCTACTTGTGCGGGCAAAAACAAACTTTGGGTCCTGGAGAACCAAGTTAAGCTTCAGAAATCTTCCTGCCTTACAAATGAAGGTAAGTAGATGCTATTCTGCTGAAAACTTAGAAACTTAGAAAACTCAACAAGCAGTGTTTATCATCTAGCATTTTATATTATCTACAAAACTAATTACATAGACTATGAAAAACTGAAAAGAGAACAAAGCCAATCTGCCTAATACTATCTTAAAATTTCCACCCATACTAGCAAATTTATAACAGCTTGTCATGGTACTAACTGCACACTCACTAAGGAACTGTATACTGTGACTGAGAATAGGCCAGGATGAGTCACGCCCTTCTAACCCTGCTTGTCTCCAATCACTAGGTTAATTTCAGGTGAGCTGGTGAATTTGTGGGGCAATCACCTTAGCTTTGGAAGGAAGCATCACATTGGGTCTTCAGAACCACGGCTGCTATTTCACAAGGCTCTCTGTCAGGCTCTGGGTCCTTGACATTGTATATTTAGGCTGCCATGGCATGCATGTACTGTATTCTGGGTTGTGACAATCTAATGGGGTTTAGTTATACTGATAGCTGTAAATAACACTAATAGATTTTAAACTGTTGATAGACATAGGTCTTCAGTTTTCGTAACCAAATCCATCTCACTGGATGTCAACCCTGTTCCACCAGCGAAGCAATCTGAAGCCACACTCTTCCTAAACATCTTTTCCAAGTACCTTCTTGCTTTCAGCAAGTCCTACTGGAATTTTTATTGCAAGTATTTCCTTTGGTTCCTATGAGGATGAGATGGTGTTCAAAGTGTTAGTGATTAGATCACTTGTCTGACACAGAGCAATGCAGTCCATCTGTTAGAAAAGGAAAAACAGTCACCCAAGAAGAGAGGGCTCTAGTCACGGCAGGCAAAAGGTACCCTGCAGGAAAGACTTCAAACTTAGGGTGCACAAGGGATGAATGCTATGCTTGGATTTAATGGGGCTGTAGACTAAAGGAATTCTCTCACCTTGCCTGAAAGAGGAAAATGAGCCAGCAGAGACCCACAGAAGGAAGCAACTAGAACTTTACTGGTTGTTCCTGCCATCTCTACTTCTTTCTACTCTCTGCCTGGGCGTCTTCAGGCAGATCAACAGAATGAGCTGTGGATATGACATACTCATTACCCGGGGATGTTCCAGGAATGGCTCTTCCGAGCAGGGACACTGAGAGAGTTACTCTAGGGGACTTACGGACATTGAAATAAAAAATGGTCTGAACAGATTATAAAAGAATATAGAACTGGGGTAGAATTGTACATTTCTTATAAATCCTGACATATTTAAGTTTGTTTTATGATGTTTCTCCTGACACTTTCTTCCTTCTTAACAAACTCGATTAGAAATGGATTTTGTTTCCTGATGGATGCTGGAGTCACTGTGTCTGGCACAGACACAGACCTTAAAGAAAGGAGGAATAAATGGTTGCATCTAGTAGGATTGAGATTAAAATCTGGTCTCAATATTAGTGTGAGGAACTAATATGGTCATCCCACCAACTGCATGTTATTTACCTTTATTTTTATAAAACTATAGTTTAGCATTATGGCAGTGTTACTGTTTTTAATATTGATGTACAAAGAAACCATACCTCCCCCTCAACAGAGTGCCCATGGTCCTCCACCACTGCTCTATGCCATCGATCTTCATCCCTACCCCGTTCTCCAAAGCTCCCTCCAGTGCTTAGTAAACAGTTTTGTAATCCAAGGCCAAATGAAAAGAGAACCTAAGTCATTGCTGGTGGGGTGAAGCCTCTACGGAAAATGGTATGGAGGTTTCTCAGAAAACAACAGAATTCCCACAGGACCCAGGGATTCTGCCTCTTGCCATATACTCCCCAAACACAAAACCATTCATTTGAAAGCTATATGCACACCTATGTTCATGGCAGTAATTGGTTCCACACCCAACTGCGTTCTAAAAGGTATCAGTAGATGTTTACAGGCCACCAGCACTACTTAAGCAGGAGCCGTGGTGGGTTTTCAGTGAGAAATAATTCTCCATGGCTAAGTGAGTCAAACTCAGGCAGCCTGAGCACAGGAATGGGACTCTGAGAATTGCTGGCAGTGGCCAGGCTCCAAGGCTGGGGGCTGTTGTGTCTTAATGAGAGGCTGTGTCTGCAGTCTCTGCCCCTGGAGTGATGTCAGCAGGTGGGGTGCACACAGGCCTTATGTCCCCAAGCTGTTATCAAACAACAAACCACACAGAACATGACAATCCTTGGCAGTCGCAGCGAACAGAAGCCTTTGTTTTCATCCTGCAACTTTCTAGGAATGCAGACCTTGTTGGTGGAGATGGGGATTTAGAACACAGTTTGGACGGAGATTGCTCATCTCAAGGTTGCCTCCGCATGTGCCAAACAATCAGGGTGTGAACACACAAGCCAAGCTCTGGGTCTGATGCTACTTTGTTCTGGATGGAATTTAACAGGCCAGACCCTGGCTTACAAAACGCTGCTCTTACTAAGTGGGGACATAAATCATAACTGTATCCGCCAGTTCAGTTAACACCAGGCACTGATGAAACTGGCACTTCTAGCAGGTGTGAGTAAATTCATGGAATCATTATTTGTTTCATTATTACAAAGGATTTTCCAGTAGAGACTGTTTTATTTTCTTAGGGGTTAGGGGGGTTTGCAGTAATACTTCCCGTTTTTCTCTATCTTTCACAAAACATAGCTGCACAAAGAGGATGTTTTATAAGTGTGCAGTTTTAGTTTCTACTTTTCTTGAAAGGTTTTGCTGCACATAAAGGTACTGATTAGTTTTAGTGCATTTTTCAAAATGCCAGAGAACTCCAGGTTTAATTATAGACAATCTAGGGCTGTTTATTTTATGTGAGTCCCCAAGTGATTGTTCCCAAACTACTTTGGGTGTTTTACATGAGTAAGCTTCCCTGTGACTGCAAAGAAGTTAGACATTAAGGACAAATGTTTGTGCTCCATAGCTTGTGGATGGTTTTCTAAGGCAGCAGAGGCCAATGAGAGAGGATGATACTGATACCTGGAGCCAATCAGGCTGGCGAGGGACTCCCTGGCACCATTAAAGTCATCCTCCCACTCCACTGTGTACCTTTTGAGGAGCCACAAGGGATCCCCAAGGGGCTGAGGGAGGATAGCAGGTCTAATGGAAAGGAGCATACGTTGAAGGCACCGAGATGAGAAATCTTTCCTATACAGACACACCTGGATTCATATCAGATGGCATTTTTTCCCATGTGAACAAAAACTTAAGGATCCACTTATCCACTCTTCCCTTAGAAACATGTTTCTGCCTTGACTCTTCAGAGCCGAGTCTGCCTTCCTCCCAAGGGGAGATCAACTGTCCCCAGGAGCCAACACGAAGGAGGAGAAACCAACTTCACTTTTGTTAGAGCCTCACATTATTAATTCATTTATTTATTTGTTTTTATGGGGGTACACCCAGCGATGTTCAGGGTTTAACTCCTGGCTCTGCCCTAAGAAATTACATCTGGTGGTGCTCAGGGGACCATATGGGAGGCCAGGGATGGAAGTTGGGTCGGTTGCATGCAGGGCAAATGCTTTATCCACTGTACTATTGCTCCGGCTCCACCTCATGTTTAGTTTTAAATATCTTCTATAGTAAGACAGAGCTTTGACACTACGCTGCCATTCATCTGGAAAATACATAATATACATATAATATGCATACATATATTTATATACACCCAATATTCATATCATTTGAACTTGTTTGCTATAGGGGAACCTATCCCTTTAACAAGACCGGAAAACAATGAAAAAGAAGCCAAGAATCTGAGCACACGTCTTCAAACACACCTGCAAGAAGTACAGCACCCGGTGAGCACGTATCATTTAACACCTACTCTGCCCTTCCCGCCTCTCAACACAGCACTGTTCCTTCCCTTTGCTTCCCTCCATCCTGCCCCGCAGCTAGCCACACATTTCCCAGGCGAGCCTCACTTTCTCCAGGAAGACTCTTCTTTCACTCCCAGATAACCCCAACCATTGAAAATGACAGACAGACTAATATTTTTCTCACAATGTCATGTAGTCACCTACTCCTCCAAGAAGCCATCTTGGTAAACAAAGGCACAATGTCTTAGAGGAAAGAGTCTGCTCTTTGGACCCAGACTAGAAAGGCTCGTGGCATGTGCTCTGTCACTTCCTCCTAAAACAATTACAAACTCAACCATTATATAGGTTAAAGAACACTGATTTTCATCAAGCCCACCTGACTTGTTTACATCTTCACTTGTTGTCTCTAAGACACCTCAAAATCTATACTGCTGAGAGTCTAATTCACAATCCTTCTCAGAATTGATTGGTGTGGTCATTTTTATCTCAGGAAATGGTATCCTTGGTGACATGGTTCTCCAGCCAAAGACCTAGACCTCACATTGGTCACCACTTTCTCTGTCTCCTCTATACCAACACACTCCATCTCTACCTTTACCCTTAACCATCTATCAATTTCTCTGTTTATTGCTTTGGCCTTACCCATCTATGCTCAAGGCTTATGCTTGGCTCAGGGATCACTCCCGGGGGAACTACACCCTATGTGGTGTCAGGGATGAACTGGGTAGTTTGAATGCAGGCAAACACCTTCCCATTGTACTATCTCTTTGGCCCTCACCTGTTGACTTCTGTCCTCACCCAGCACCCAAGCCCCAGCAGAGTTTCCCATGTGGACACTACCATGGCATCCTATTTGGATTGTCATTCCTCTGTTCTTAATGTGAATTCTCCTCCATGCAGTCCTCTTCAGATGATTGGGGTGGGCATCCCAGTCATTAGCACACTGCAAGGCCTGGCCTGTCATCCACCTCCACAGTCATCTCTCTAGATTTCTTTCAATGGTACATCATCCCTGCCCCTGTCAGAAGCGAGTTTTATATGCAGACAGTGCAGACTGCACACCCCATTTCTCCACACACTGAGTTTTCTGTCAATACTGTTCCCTGACCTCTTTCTTGAATCTCAGAGCATACACCCCCAGTCTTCATGACTAGGTCACAGCCTCCAATACTGCTTTTTGCACAAAGATATTCTTAGTTGTGGTGACTTGGTCTATCTTTTCACTATAGTTTTAAGTTTTACTGTTGCCTGTTTAGAGCAGGTACCTGGCAATTTTTATTTTGAATAAACAAATATCTTCACAAAATGGTAGAGTCTAATTCACTGCTGAGTCTAATTTTACTGCTGAGTCTAATTCAAACATGTTCATGTGTATTTTCTCATCCTCCAGTCTAATTTTACAGAAGGAAAGAGAAACAGAGAGGTTCCATATGTTTCTCAGGTCACAGTGCTAGTAAGGACTGGAGATAAGTTTTCTGAACCCTCTTTTTTATTTGTTTAAAAAATTTTTTTTGCCACAGTTGGCAGTGCTCAAAGCTTACTCCTGGTTATGAGCTCAAGGATCACTCCTAGTGGGGTGTGAAGGAACACATGGGGTGATGAGGATCAAAAAGGTTTCACTGAGTGTCAGGCAAACACTATGCCCACTGTCCTATCCCTCGAATCCTGGACCACACTTCTGTCCTTTGGCATTTTGTCATACTAAGTCCCAATCTCGATATAAACTGCTAAAAGAAAACAGAAAGTTCCCACCAGGGGGCGGTGTTGTGCTCGTTGGGAAGCTGATCTAATAAAGCAGGGTTTTGGTGAGAACAGGCCTCAGTGCAATGACTCCCCTCCCATGGCACAATGTCCCAGTACATAAATGATGGTTAATGAAAGATGAGTATACAGGAGTCTCTCTTAGCTCCTTATACAAAGTTGAGTGCATCTGTGTGCACTTGGGCAGTAATGGACTTTTAACTTGAGGTTTAGATGGGAAGTTGGCACAATTAATAATTTGTCTGTCTGTTGGTCCTCCCGTTGTTCATTGATTTGCTCGAGCAGGCCCAGTAATGTCTCCATTTTTGAGACTTGTTGTTACTGTGTTTGGCATATTGAATACGTCACAGGGAGCTTGCCAGGTTTTGCCGTGCGGGGGAGATACTCTTGGTAGCTTGCCAGGCTCTTCGAGAGGGGCAGAGGAATCGAACCCGGCTTGATCGGGCTGGCTGTGTGCAAGGCAAGTGCCCTACCGCTGTGCTATCGCTCCAGCCCACAACTAATAATAAATATATAAATTAATTTATTTTTAAATAAATAAACACAATATTTATTTAAGTAAATATTTAATTAATTATTAATTATTATTTAAATAAATAATTTAATTAAATAAAAATAAAAAATTATTTAATTTTTAGTCTAGTTCTCGCTTTCAGAGAACCCAGCAGGCTACTGAGAGTATCTTGCCTGAATATATGCCTGACTGGGAACACCTGTAAAAGGTGATTAGAGGCTTCCCCAAAAGCCTCCATCCCTCTCGAAGAGCCTGGCAAGCTACCCAGAGTATCCCGCCCACACGGAAGAACCTGGCAAGCTACCCATGGCGTACTTGATATGCCAAAAACAGTAACAGTGATGGTCCTCATTCCCCTGACCCTGAAAGTGCCCCCCAATATGCCATCGGGCTACACTAGCACATGACAGGGATGAATGGAGACGTTGCTGGCAACCGCTCGAGCAAATCAATGCATAACAGGGTGATAATGATATAGTGAAATTAAAAATAATAAATATTTTTGATTTTGTGCTTATATGGTCTGCTGCATAACACTCCACAATCGGAGGGGGCAGCCATGGGCAGTAGTAAAGGAATGAATGGTTGTGTTCCAAGAAAACCTATTAATAGACTGGATCCATGGGGGTACTATTTGCTGGCTTAAAGCATTATATTTCATGCAATTACTGTTAAATCTGAATTTAAATTTACTGTTTTATTGTTTTCTGTTTATTCCCCCTGCCATTGTTCCTGTTTCTTCCTGCCCTCTTGTGGGTTGTTTGAACATTTCTCAGTATGCATTTTCATTTGTTTATTACATTTCTGACCATATCTTTTCACAGTTTTATGGCTGTTGGTTGGAGAACTAGAATAGGTGAATTTAACTTTCATGGTATAATTAAAATCCACATTTTACCACCACAAGTGTAATGTGGAGAACTGTAGGATAACAATGGTTTGCCCTTCCTCCCCGGCCGCTGGGAGCTTGTGTTTGTTGATTGCTCCCTCAACCTGTGAATTACCTTTGTCTCCTGATCAGACTCTGACTTGTAAATATTGTCTTTCTCTACTCCTTAATGTCTTTTGCATGGTTAGTTATTTCAGAGCAATTGATTATTGCATGGATACAGGAAGACAGTTAAAAAGACAAGCCTGTGGCTTGGGAGTTGATTAACTCCAGATAATATTACCTTCTGGACATCTACTCTCAACTTAAGCCTTAGTTGCCCTTACTTCCTAGATTCCCAAAAGCAGGTTCCCAACGAGCGACTGGATGGAGACAGAGCAAGAGGTAAGCTATGAGCTACCCTGGCATCGAAATGGGCCTGGTGAAAGTGCCATAATGCTTAACTGTAAGTTAAGAGCATGGTTATAGACAAATTCTGTCATGATCCAAAAAGTAATAACTAGATTTGTACTCTGCTGGGCTTAGGAATGATTGATCCACCCTGAGCACTGAAGTCTGAGTCTGGTGAGATGTCCCCAAGAGGGTCACCCTACAAACCTAAAAGTGTCTCCTACTGTGTCCATACAGAATGGTAAATATTAGGAAGTAGAATTAAAGATGTCAATGAAGTTGCTGATCTAAGGAGAGGAGAAAAACACACCTTAAGGGCTGTTTTGCCCTCATGGGCTGCAGGTGGTCGGGAAAACTGGAAACACACACACACACACACACACACACACACACTATATATATATATATATATATATATATATATATATATATATGGGCTGGAGCAATAGCACAGCGGTTGGGCATTTGCCTTGCATGCAGCCAACATGGCCGACTCGAGTTCGAGTCCTCCGCCCCTCTTGGAGAGTCCGGCAAGCTACCGAGAGGATCTTGCCCCCACGGTAGAGCCTGGCAAGCTATCTGTGACATACTCGATATGCCAAACACAGTAACAAGTCTCATGGTGGAGACGTTACTGGGCCCGCTCGAGCAAATCGATGAACAATGGGAGGACCGTGACCGTGATATATATATATATATATATATATATATATATATATATATATGATTGCTTTTTGGGTCACACCCGGCGATGCACAGGGGTTACTCCTGGCTCTGCACTCAGAAATCACTCCTGGCGGTGCTCAGGGGACCATATGGGATGCTGGGAATCAACCCGGGTCGGCTGTGTGCAAGGCAAATGCCCTACCCACTGTGCTGTCACTCTAAGCCCTGGAAAAAATTTTTGATTGTGCTTCCCGTGAAAAGGCATGATTGGGGAGGCGTGGAGAGAGATGAAAAAGAGTGGCTACGGGGAGAGGAGGGGAGACAGACACAGAGAGACACAGAAACGGTGACAGAGGGACAAGTAGATTGAGTGAGACAGAGAGTCCGAGGAAGACTGAGGGAGAGACAGAGATGGAGAGAAGAAGAGACACAGAGTTAGAGAAGAAGGTTGTGAGTTAGAGAGAAGGCTGAGAGCTGAGAGCAAGACTAGCTGGGGAGATTGGGGAGGAGTCATAAGAGAGTTGTAGAGCGAGTTAGAGAGAGGGTTGGAGAGAGCTGGGAGAGACGAGAGATTGAATAAACGGCAACTAATCAGCAACCAGCTTGGCCCTCGTTCTTCCTTCGTCTGTCCAAGGCAACAGCTATCCCAGGTGGGGAAGAGGTTCAAGGGCACCAAACGTGGGCAGCGAGAGACAGCCACCTGGAGAGCCCACGAACATGATTTCACATGTAATCCCCCATCGCTTGCCTGGGTGAAAGGAGAGTATGCAGCTCAGGTCCGGGCACGCCAAGGGCAAAAAGGGAATTTCACAAAGTACTTCCTGCCATACAGAGTCTTTTACCTTCTCCTCAGTGAGTCAATCTGATGCATCTGCATTCAAGCTGCTAAAATTGCATCAAATTGTCTTATACTGTTTGCTTACCAATGTTAACTGTATTTGAAAGAAGTCAGCAATGAAATGATAGCTTATTTTATATCCAGAAAGTTACTCTTTTGTATGTTTTGCGTTTCTGTGGCTCTAAGTTTCCATTTGCTATCATTTGCATATATCTGTGGAAATTCTTAAATCACGGTCACAGACACGGTCCTCCCGTTGTTCATCGATTTTCTCGAGCGGGCCCAGTAACGTCTCCATCGTGAGACTTGTTACTGTGTTTGGCATATCAAATACATCACGGGTAGCTTGCCAGGCTTTGCCGTGCGGGCGAGATACTCTCAGTAGCTTGCCAGGCTCTCCGAGAGGGGCGGAGGAATCGAACTCGGGTCGGCCATGTTGGCTGCGTGCAAGGAAAACGCCCTACCCGCTGTGCTATCGCTCCAGCCCAAAATTCTTAAATAGTTCTTTTTATTTATTTATTTATTCATTTATTTATTTTTACTTTTTGGGTCACACCCGGCATTGCACAGGGTTTACTCCTGGCTCATGCACTCAGGAATTATTCCTGGTGTTGTTTGAGGGACTATATGGGAAGCTGGGAATTGAACCTAGCTCGGCTGCGTGCAAGGCAAATGACCTACCCACTGTGCTATCGCTCCAGCCCCCAAATTTCTTAAATAGTTCTTCCAGGCCAGGCTTTAAATCAAAGATTTTTTTCATCATATGAGAGTCTTTTTAACTTTCATTTCTAATGCACATTTATTCTGGATTAGGAATCTATGCTAATTATTCTTTCTTCTAGCTCTCTGAAAATGTTCTATAAGATTCTAGTCTCCCTAGTTTAATGACTAGAAATCTGTAGTCATCTGAATTGTTTTCATATAGGAGATAGAGAATTTTCCTCTGATTGCTTTCAACATTTTCTTTCTGTATTTAGTTTTCAGCAGTTTTAATATAGTAAGCATGAGCATGGATTTCTTTCTTTCTTTCTTCTTTTTTTTATAATGTAGGAGTACTGCTATTTATTCAGCCATTGATTAAGCTAATTGAATTGGGCATGAATGCCACATTAATTTTTTTATTCAGAATGTTAATTTTATTTTATTATTTTATTATTCTTTTTTCCCCCTTTTTATTGATTCACCATGAGATACAGTTACAAAACTTTTCCTGTTTGAGCTTCAGACATACAATCATCAAACACCCATCCATTCACCAGTGAACGTTTCCCACCACCAAAATCCCCAGTATTCCCTCCCTCCCCTGCCAACTAATCCACCCCCCTGCCCCTGTCTGTTCCAAACCTTCCCCTGCCTGTGTGGCATGTGTGGCAGACAATTTCCCCCATACTCTCTGCTTTGGTTACATTTGATATTTTGACACAAGTCCCACCACGACTCAAACCTGCCGAAAAGGCAATGCTAGGTGATTTGTTTTGTATTGCTTGTTATGGATAGAATATCACTGTCACTGTCACTGTCCTCCCGTTGTTAATCGATTTGCTCGAGTGGGCCCAGTAACATTGTGAGACTTGTTACTTTGTTTGGCATATCGAATACGTCATGGGTAGCTTGCCAGGCTTTGCCGTGTGGCCGAGATACTCTTGGTAGCTTGCCGGGCTCTCCGAGAGAGGCGGAGGAATCAAACTCGGGTTGGCCATGTTGGCTGCGTACAAGGCAAAAGCCCTACCCGCTATGCTATCGCTCCAGCCTGGATAGAACATAATGTCAGGAAATTCTGTGTCATTCTCTTTCGGGAGATTTAGTTTATAGTCTCTGGGTCTTGGCCACTGATGAGATTACATGGCGATGGGGGCAGTTTGTGAGAGTGGCTGTCAAGCTACTGGAAAGCTGGGGACCTGGGGGGAGGAGGCCCAGTCCTGATCCAAGTGGACCTGGAGCTCTCAGTCACAGGTTCCTGCATACTTGGTTTTTCCTACCAGTCTGCTCTTGGGTGAGGTTCATCCCCTCTTGGGTGAGACTTGTCCCCTTTTGGGTGAGGCTTGTCCCCTTTTGGGTGAGGCTTGTCCGAGTGTGTGGAGACCAGCCTTGTGCATGGCAGCTTTTGGGTTCTGGAGGTTTTTGGCTGCCGGGGTTCTGCTTGGGGCAGGGAGGGAAACCCAACCTGCTCCCCTCCAAGGTGTCCCGGTGAAGACAGCCTGGCATGGGGTGAAGGACATTCTGCGGTGCTCTCTTCCAGGAGCTTTAATTTATAGTCTCTGGGTCTTGACAGTTGATGAGATTACATGGTGCCGGGGGCAGTTTGTGGTTGTGACTGCCAAGCTACTGGAAAACTGGGGATCTAGGGGGTGGAAGCCCAGTCCCGATCCAAGTGGACTTAGAGATCTCAGTCACAGGTTCCCGCTTACCTCCACGTCCTAACTGTGTCTGTTGGTATCTTTTAAGATTTATGTGTCTCTGGAATAAGGCAAATAAATGAGCTTATATAGCTGAGCCGGAGGGGGTTTGTGGGTGTCTCTCCCACATACCTAACTTTTGGCCATTTAATTTCTTGGTAAACTTGGCCCAAGTTGTTGGGGTCTGGCCAAAGGCACAGCAGCAATTTTGGGGTATCTAGAAGTCTGAAGGCACCACCAGGCTGCTGATGCACTTGCCCCACAAGTACAGGCTGACCTACTGGCGGCACCATACCCCCTGAGCATGAATTTCTTTAGGTTTATTCCAGTTGAGGTTCACTGAACTTTTTGAATCTCTAGGCTTATGGCTTTCATTAAGTTTGGAAATATTTTGGCTATTATTTATTAAAATATTTTTTCTGTGCACACATTTTCCCTTCCCCCAGAAATTCATATGACAAAAAATATTAGGTATTTTGGTATTGTCTCACACACATTCCAGAGTCTTTTCTTTCCTCAAAGTATGTTTCCCTTCTGTTCACACTGATCAACATCCACTGATTCAACTTCAGTTTCACTGAGGCTTTGTCATCTACATATAGTTAATTCCTCATTTGGGCTATTGTATCTTTTAGTTCTTAATTTCCATTTGATTGTTCTTTTATCTCTACCATTTATCTGATAAGGCTCTTTATATCCCTGTTTATTTAAAAAAACACTTGGTCATATCTTAGAGTATCTTAAAAATTGCTTCACTGAATATCTTTATCAAATAAATATGACCTTTACATTATCCTGACTCTATTAGTTGAGATTGTCCTAGTTCTTTGTAAACTTAGTAATTTTAGAATGGTGTCCTGGGAATTTTGAATAATGTATTATGTGGCTTGGGGACTTATTTAAATCCTATGGAAATGATTCTCACGCGTATGGCAGTGGTGAGCCCAGGGTTACTCTATAACGTTAGGGGTAGACTCTCTCTTTCTAACCTCCCAGTCCTTCCTAGCTTCCTGGAATTTTCATCTTCAGTCCTCCAGCCAAAGGTTAGGGCTTCTGTTATTCCACCCTGCTATGCCTTTGCCCAACCATGAGCCTATTTGTGGTTCAATGGCAGAAACAGTGAGAGCCAAAGGCAGGGGTGTGGACTGTCCCTCTTAAGGCAGAGCCCCTCCCTGCAGAGAAGAGAGGCTCCTTTCCTCAGAGAGGATAGTCCCCTCCCCGTGGAGAGGACAGGTCCCTTCCCTCAGAGGACAAGCCCCTTCCCTCAGAGGACAGGCCCCTCCCCGCAGAGGACAGGTCCCTTCCCTCAGAGTTTAGATGTAGCAGACTCTGCTGCCACTTCCGCTTCAATGGAGCCACAGGTCTCTGTAGCTTAGGAAAAGGAGGGGGTTGGAGACGTCCTGAGCTCACTAGTGTTCCCTCACAGAAGGTGCCGGAACACAGGGCTTCCTTGGGCGCTCCTTCTGTCCACTTCTGGGGGTCAAACTAAACTGACTTTGGTCCGGGGAATACTGGACAGAAAACCTTGTCAGCTCATCACCACCTCTGTGAGACTTCAGGTTCTGATGTTCTTCCCAATTTTCTCACTCATAATAGTTCTTAGAGTTCTCTGCTAGCTCCCCTATGCATTCTCTCCAGGTTGTAAAGATGCATGCCAGGGGAAAGACAGGCTTGCAGGGTAAGTCCACGCCTCACTCACCATCAGAACTCAACCTCTATCTTTAGATCACCTGCTTAGTTGGTGCTGAAATGAATAAGTACCACCGACTCTTGACCCTCAAGATGAAGGACCAGAGGTTGGGGTTGGAAGGACATGCTTTGCCTAAGCCAGGGTTTGAGCATGAGTGCACAGCTTAAATACCCACTGCAAGGCTCCCCAAGCACTAGTAGTGTGACCCTGGCTGTTCCCAATGTTTGCGGCATGAGCTGCACTGACTGCACTGCAGGGCTTAAATTGGCCAGCTAGAGCCATCTGGGCCACTTGGCTGAGTAACACTGGGAGAGACTCCCAGGCCACCAGAGCACAGTCTGGGAGAACCCGTCACAATTGAAAAAAAAGTTTGTTTCACAGGATGATTTCACTTATCTGTGGCATACAGAATGAGGGCATCCTAAAGTCCCCTAAAACCTAGCAACTCTATTCCTGGTGATTTAATTTTTGTCTTTTGGACTGTATTATCAGTACGCACTGCCCCTCTTTATCTCTGATCATCTTCCATGTTCTGAAATGAACAAAGTAATTCCAACTGTCCTTTGTTTGGTGTTAGTAAGGCCTAGCTCTCTCCATCCATTGCTTTTAATTAGTCTTTATACTTGAGTTGGATTTCTTGTGGACTATATTTGGGTTCCTAAGAAAATTACTTCTATCATTGTGTTTTAATTGGTATGTTTAGCCCACTCACATTTATAGTATTGACCGATGTAATTAGGTTAATGTCTACTCTCTTGGTAATTTTTCTATTTATTGCATTCGTTCGTGTTTCTTTATATTCCTCTTTTTCCTCTTTCCTGCTTAAAAGATAAATACAGAATTCTGGCTCTATTTTTTTTTAAACTGAAATAAAAACAAGAGAGGGCTACTGGACAATAATCTGAGGCATTAATCATTATTTATTAAATAACAATTTAATAAATAAATATTTGTCAGCACAGAATCTATGAATAAATTGTTGTCTTCAAAAGGACTGTGTATCTTATGGTGATTCAATAAAAAATAATAAGAATAAAAAGGGCCATGGCCATGAAACAGGATCTTGATGCCTTTGAATTTCAAATGTTTTCTTTGTGTTTCTGGGGGGACAGAAGTGAGAGACTTTCATTCTCTTGGGGACTGAATTCCAGATTCGGAACTGTTGAATTCTTAAGATTTGTGCATCATATAATTGCTTTTCTAAATTATCTCATAGGCCAACTGCTTGCAGCAAACCGCATAAATTTTGTTCTTGTTGTCTTAGTAATTCGATTGTCAGAAATACAGTGAAAAATGAATGTTGTGGTGGATTTTTAATTTCAAACCCAATTTCAATTAACTTTGTGCATTAGGCCATCTGTAACTCACACTGTAGTGAGCCAGTGAGAGAAAACAGCACTTGCTTTTTGCATAATGCCCCAGAGTGTCAGGGCATATCGGGGAAGCCCTATTTTCTCTAGACACAGTTTTTCATTTCCTGACAGTGCCCTGTAGATGTCACCATTGCCCCTTCTCATCTGGTAAAATGGTTAAAAGAGCTTAAGAGGAGGGCACATTTGTTTGAATCTTTTGTTAAGGAATCTGAAAAATTTGGCTGCCCATACCTATTCACAGGTATTCCTCAGAAACTGCCAGACTCTGTATTATTTCCCTGTTCAGCATCATTTTCATCTGGTTTGCTTTCTGATACTGTAAATTACTTTCTCTTTCCAGAAATTCCTCCCTTGTTTGTTTTCTTTGAGGGGTATTTTCTTGCTTTCCATAACTTTTCTCGCTCTCTCTGCTCTTCCTCTTCTCCTCCTGCAGCTACTGGGGTGTGATTCTGGCCATTGTCACTTTTCTCCATCACTTGTATGTTACATCAATATAAGTGACTCCAGTTTAATTTTTAGATCTTCCTTTGATCTCTCCTGACATTGAAACTCACATTTATCCCCCAAAGGCTGACTCCAGCAACATAAAGCAGAAAGTATCTTAGAAATCAATAAAAGTAGGGTGTCCAAGCCTGAGGGGGTGCTGCTCACACCCTCACCCACACATGCAGGATGGGGCCATTTTGAGTTAATGGAGCAAAGCCTACACTCAGGCTCTTCCCACCTGAAATTCCTGAGGATTAAGTGACAGATGATACATCCCAAATGGGGAGTGGGATTCTAGACACCTTTTTTCAATATCCCTGAAGTTCAATGTTCAGGTAATGTTTGGGATAGAAGTATATCTGGGTGGGGAAGGACCATCCCCCATAGTTCCTTTGGACCTGGCCACGGAGACTAAGTGGGTCACAGAGTGAACCATGCCAAGTAACATTCAGGGAGAACACACAGTCCCCTTTGAAAGTCTGAGAGAGATGGATACACAGAACTTTCCTAAATTCTTCAGTCTTAGCATTCCAGTTCCAGTATTTCAATTGCAGGGCTTTGGGGGGCTGGGATGGGGTTGATCACTTATCAGGGAAACCTCTTACACTTGTCTGGGTTTCCAAGCCCTTGGCTTGGTTCACAAACTTGCCTTGGGCTCTGTCTCTGCCCTCCCCTGGTCATTGACTCCTCAGCTTCCCTTCAGGCCCTTCTCAACTCTTGCGTGGAGTTTCATTGCAGCCTACAGAAGCTCTCAACGGTTTTCCTCCCACCATCCACCCCCTCCCCATACTAGCACCACTTAACCATTTTCCTAAAATGCAGTTTCAAATCCTTTAAAATATTCCGTCCTTGGGGCTGGAGTGATAGCACAGTGGGTAGGATGTTTGCCTTGCAAGCAGCAGACCCGGGATTGATTCCCAGTATCCCATATGGTCTCCTGAGCACTGCCAGGAGTAATTCCTGAATGCATGAGCCAGGAGTAACCCCCTGTGTTGCCAGGTGTGACCCACAAAGCAAAAAAAAAATTCTGTCCAAAATTTTCATCACTTGCCTTTACTTGGCTATTCAAACCTTCAGTCCCTTGGCCCTCATTTCTGGTTACTGACAGTCTCACTTTCATATTCGGGGGAAATGTGACTCCTCATTCTTCTCTGAGAAGTCCTGTCCTTTTTTAGACGAGGACTTGCATTCTTCCTGCTGCCTGCGACTGGGGACCCTCCTCACCCCTCACCTACTGAAACCTTACTTGCTCCTGAGAGCTAGTGACAGACATCCTCCTCTGAAGGGATCTCAGGGGCCTGGTGACCTGGCTGGAGGGAAGGCTCCTTCCTGAACGCAAGCTAATACTCCTACTGTCCATCCTGGGCTCTACTGACATGAACTCGGGTCTCTTACTGTCTCCTCAGAATTGATCATCTGGGTCTGGCTTAGTTTTCAAATCTATTTTTTCTTGGGGAAGGGGAATTGTTCACATCTGTCCATCCTCAGAGCTTACTCCTGGTTTTGCATTTAGAAATCACTCCTGGTGGGCCTTATGAGACCATATGCAGTACTGGGCATTGAATCTGGGCTGGCTGCATGTAAGGCAATTGCCCTACCCACTTCATTATGACTCTGGCCCCAGAGATGAAATTTCTTTTCCTGTGACATCCTTTTGACTCAAAATACATCATTTACTATTTTAGGGTGTTTTTTTATTTTAAATTTTCCATATGCAGCTGTACGCAGGGCTTACTCCTGCTTCTGTGCTCAGAGATCACTCTTGGCAGTGCTCAAGGAACCATATATGTTGCCAGGGATAGAATCAGGATCAATCTTGTGCAAGGCAAGTGCCTCAACCCCTGTGTTATCTCTCTGGCTCTTTGCTATTTAATATTTTTAGAGAAACCATTTATAGCAGTGTGTAAGAGAGAGCTTGGGTATTTGTTTCTAAACAATTATCTATTCTTAGACTATCTCATTATTCAATTCCTATGTCATATGTGAAGTTGAGTCTTATCAGGCCCCTATAATGGGGATCTTCCATAGAAGATGATCACATACCTTTTGAAATTTTTACTTCCACCATCATGTTTTCCTTGAGTACTTCCTGTACTGGGGGTTCTTATGACTTCTAAGAGCTGCTTGGCGCAACTTGGGGATTTCTATCTTTCACCATTGGGGATATTTTAATTCTGGGAATTGTGCTAAGCAATTCCTTAGGTAAGAATTTTAAGGGTAAAAGTGAAATTGATTCTCTAGCCGGGGGTACTGCAGCAACATTTACTTATGTGACAGATCATATTCTTTCAGGACAACAGTCATTGAGAGAGTCAATTTATCACTTCACTAACACTTCCCACAGGTCATGTGCTGAAGTTGGGTCAGATAAGCCAAGCCAAATGCTCACATTTTTCTTTGAGCTTTTACATTTTCAAGAAAAAATTAAGGGAAGAGAATAAAAGTCACAGGGCATTATTTTGAAAGGGAAGACAGTCTTTAGAACACTGTGCCCAAAGGTCTGTTTTAGGAGTGAGGGAGAAACCAAGGACTGGGCTGTTTCCATTTGGATGTGGTGTGGCTACAGTCTGGAGAGCAGCACTGCATACGAGGTCACCGAGAACTTTGGCCTAGATGCATAAAATAGTGTCTCGATTGTTTTGGGAGCTCAGGGATCACTCCTGATGGGGCGAAGGGATTAAACTCTGGTCAACCGTGTGCAAGGCAATTGCCCTACTTGAACTACCACTCCAGCCCCTGTCATCTGTATTTCAGCTCCACCACTTCTAATTACACTGCCTCTCAAAGGCTACACAATCACCCTACATCTACATTTCCTGCATTGTTTTATGTGAAAATAGTACTGACACCAGGAAGGATTGTTGTGTATGTTAAAATAGTGTATGGGAAGTGCCTGGGACATAGAGATAGAATAAGTGGAACTATTTTATTTAGGAGCTCTGACTGCCATTGTTTTGAATTTTCTGTATATAGAAAATTCAGATAGTAGAGGAAGGGCTGAGAAGATGCTCTACTAACTTCAATGAATTGAAATTAAAAAGCTGCACTTAAAATATATATATTTGTATTTTAAAATATGCAAACCATATTCTAGCAATCAAAGCACAGATAAAGTGACTGTGGGAAAATGTTATTAAATGCAAACGATGGATATTTGGATGTTATTCTATTGTTGTTTTTTTGAAAAAAAAGAGTTCTGATAAAAGGAAGGTCGTAAAAGCAAAACATATGCTTACTTTGGGAAGAAGGATGATGAATCAGCAGTTTCTATAAGAGGAAGAAAGTAAATGCTTGACATAGATTTTCATGCCTTTTAGGCAAAACCTATTTAATAATAAAAATTCTAAAACTACTATATGTCATCACTTTCATGGAGTTAATGCTAAACATATGGGGAATAAAAATATTTAATATATTGGATATTACTAAGTAAAAGGCCCCCCCTTTTTTGGGATATTACTAAAGGTAGAATAAACCCACTGTCAGAATTAAAGTGTGTGAAACTTGGAGACAGGGCAGGCTAGGGAGGCATGTTCTTTAAGATTGCAGAATCATTATCCGGATTGTTCCCTGAATTCACCACTAGGGGTTGCAAGAGAGCAGCAATCCCAGGAATCAGGCAGCAGGATTCTCTCGGATAAAATGGATAAAAACCATTTATTTGATTCTGAGAAGTGAGAGTCCCTGAGAGTCACACTCATTACTAGACCACCCGGAGGTCCCGGAGTAGAGATTTCAGCAGACCTGTCTATGCAGCTACCGCGCTGCCTGGAGACTGCACAGGAGTGAGGCTCATGCTGGCACCCAAATGTCACGGCTGAGAATCCCTGCACCCCAGGCTGAGATGTGTCACAGCTGACAACTTACACAGCCGCTCTCTGAGAGACTGCAAATCATGGTACAGAAATGGGAGATTCATTTTGGTTTGCGTATTTGGGGGCCACCACCCCAGTGCTTACTCCAGGTAGTGCCTGGGGGACCAGGAACAAACGAGGGTCTGTCACATGCAAGGCAAACACCTTCATGTCTGTACTAACTCTCTGGCCCAATGGAAGGTTCTTATCTGGGTTTCTAATTTTTTCAGACCACTTCACAGATACAGAGACTTTCTCGCGATTCATGCTAATAATGGTATCAGCATATTCTGCAGAAGATATTTAGCAACTGAGGAATAGCACAACAAAAATTATTTCTATTCTCAAGCCATGCCCTATATGCACACACATAAAGAACTAACAGCAGTTTGTACTATTTTAATTTTGTATCTTTGGTACAGCCGACCTCCACTACTCAACCACCATCACGCTCCAGGCCGCTTTCCACACACTCGGGCTGAGCCTCACACATGAGTGAACATATTCCTGGACACATCATAAGATACTCCCTACCCTTTTTCCATGATTACCACACCATATTTGATGGGGCTCACATAGCAGGCAACAAATCATAGAGGGAAATGTATCACTGTATCACTGTCATTCCATTGTTCATCGAGTTACTCGAGTGGGCACCAGTAACATCTCCATTTGTCCCAGCCCTGAGATTTTAGCAGCCTTTCCTTTCTCATCTTTCCCAATGGTGCCTTTTTGGATGCTCTTTTAGGGTCAGGGGAATGAGATCTGCTACTGTTACTGTTTTTGGCATATCGAATATGCTGCTGGTAGCTTGCCAGGCTCTGTCGTGCAGGCAGGATACTCTCAGTAGATTGCCAGGCTCTCCGAGAGGCAGATATATAGATTTCCGACTATGATTTGTTGCCTAATGTCTGAACCCCATCAAATATGGTGTGGTAATTATGGAAAATGGGTTGGGAACTATATGTGGGAACTATAAGGGGAGCTGGGGATTGAACCTGTGGCCAAATGCCTTACCTCTCTATCTCTCTGCCCCACTGTCGATACCCACACCCTCTTCTAATTTAAAAGCAAGGAATGACTTCGTAAAAACAATAGAAAGAGTCAAAGAGATAGTCAAAGGGTTGGAATACATGTTTGATATGCAGAGGCCCTGAACTAGATTCCCAGCATGCATGGTTTCCTAGGTCCCTAGCACTGCATGGTCCCCGAGCACAGCCAGGACAACACCTAGCACTGCCTGGAGACATTCCCAGGCCTCTAGAGCACTGCTTGGAAGAGAGTGAAGAAGAGAAGAGAGAGGAGAGAAGGGAGGAACTCCTATGCCCAATATTTGGTGCCCTAGAAATAAATAGCTCAAGGGCTGGAATAAATATTTTGCCACCTGGAGGCCCATGAAAAGCACTGGAAGTGGATACAAAATGAAAATATATAAAACAAAAACCTAAGTGCCCAAGTAAAGGACAAGAGCAATAAATCTAACCTCATAAAAATTAACATGATGGATAATTTGGTGGGGGGGGGGGATCACCTTGTTACACAGCTGACTGAAATCAAACAACAATATGTCGCCACTATCTATCTATCTATCTATCTATCTATCTATATATATATCACAAATCACAACCATCCTGTTATTCGTCGATTGCCTTGAGCAGGCCCCAGTAACGTCTCCTTTGTCCTAGCCCTGAGATTTTTTTTAAAAAGTGCCATATTCAAGGCTCTTTCAGAGTTAGGAGAATGAGACCCTTCATTGTTACTGGTATTTGGCATATTGGGTACGCCACGGGGAGTTTGCCAGACTCTGCGGTGTGGGCAGGTTACATTCGGTAGCCTGCCAGTTTGTCCAAAGTAGGAATGAGATGATAGGCCGCGCGCTTCCGGGAGCTGAGTGTGATAATCTCTGGATCCTGGCCGTTGTTGGGGTTACACGGCAGTTGGTGGGTGTAACTGTCTAGCTACTGGCAGGTCCAGTCCCAAACCATGCAGGCTTGGAGATCTCAGCCCCGGGTCCCACACACCTGGGTTCCTCTGCCAGTTCTTTTATGTGTGAGGCTCATCCAAGTGTGTGGAGAGTGGTCCCAGTATGTCCTTCACTGGGGCCCGGAGGTCTTCAACTCTTGGGCCCTGGTGGGGACAGTCAGGCATATATATATATATATATATATATATATATATATATATATATATATCAGAGAACCCAGCAAGCTACCGAGAGTATCCTGCCTGGCAAGCTACCCATGGTGTATTCAATATGCCCAAAACAGTAACAAAATGGGTCTCATTCCCCTGACCCTGAAAGAGCCTCCAATATGGCAGTGTTGGGAAAGACGAGTAAGGAGAGACTGCTAAAATCTCAGGGCTGGAGACGTTACTGGCGCCCACTCAAATAAATCGATGAACAACGGGATGACAGTGATATAGTGATAGAGTGATCTTTGGTATATGTCTTACTTGGTTTGCTTGCAAATAAAATCTTCAAGGTGGGGTTTTGAATCAAGCGATTTACTCAGGTGCCTTTAATTATCCATTCACTATAGTCTCACAAGACCTTGTGAAGACTCACCATCAGTCCTATTTTTGAAATGCAGGAAGAGGAGACTCAAGACAACAGGTGTGAGGTGTCTTATCTACCAGCAGCCCAACCAGGACAAGGAGTTATTCCTTGACATGACCAAGATGAGGCTGAAAGAAAGGCAAGAACTTGCTCAAGGACTCACAAGCAGGAGGTGGAGCTTTGGATTCCTGGCCTCACTCTATCCTCTCTCTGGTGTGATCTGAAGCTAAAGATGCTAGAGCAGAGAAAAGCTCTGCATACAGAGTTCCAGCAGGACCTTCTAACTGGAAAAGCATAAAGATGGTCTGCGTTTTCAGGCTGAATGCAGTGACCATCGCTTCACACCCGCCCACCGGGTTGGGGCCACTTCCTTTAGCACCCACACTGGGTGCTTCAGAATCACCAGACCTTGCCATAGGAGGCTCCATCATGCAGGTTTCAGGCTACGTTACCTCTATCTCCCTAGTTGTTCCCCCCCATGTCCTACCTCTGACTCTAATGAGATATTCTGGGTAAAATCTCAAATCAATACCTTGAGACCTTCTGGAATACATGACAGCCAGAGCTGAAGTTCAAATGTTCAATTATAGACTTGTGTTCAACTATGGACTTATAATAATGGATACACTTTTTCTTTCTGTGATCAGAACAGAAGAAAAGAACACTCCATGTCTGGGGGGTTGTTGCTGGTGAAACGTCATGGCCATTTGGGAGGCCTGCCCGGAGTGGCGGTTGTGAAATACTAGAAAGAAAATGAATTTCATGTTCTCCATCCATCTTGCTGAAATATCACATGGTATGGGTCCAGTGGCAGGGCGGTCCAAGAGGGAGACCCACAAATCACCTGCCAGCCTATTTTGTTCTGTGATTTAAGAGCCCTGTATATGATGCTGAGCAATAAAACTCATGGCCCCCGGGCCAAGCAGGAATGTTTCTGGGGCACATTTGTGCATTACCATGGGGACGGGATCCTTCATTTCTACACAATAACTCTCTTTTCTTCAATGATGTAATCAATGAAGTTCAAAACTTCCACCTTCTTAAAAACCCAGGGCAGATTATCCATATGTTATATCTATGTCTAAGCCACAGAAGACCTTTATGAAGGATTTGCTCTGACACTGGATGATGCATGGAAGGAATAATCGCACAAGGTGAAGACTAACAATGTGATTGTTGTCACTGAACTTCAATGAACCACCTTTTTTTCCCTGTACTAATGATCTGACAGTCATTGAAAAATACACATATAGCTGAGGAACAAGAAACATGTCACTCTTTCTTTAATAAGAAAAATACTTCGCAGTGAAGAAGGCTAATCAGGCCTCTTGGGTGCCTTAACAACCGTGAGAATTTTACGGTGTTCGCAGTTTTTCAATTGTTCAATGCAGACCCCAGCAGTGCTGGACCAGAAAGGAAGATGTCAGTATTAAGATTTTTCTTAGGGAAGAGTCCAAAACTATGGGTAAAACTAAAATCTCCTCTCGTTTTTCATTACAACAGCAAATCGATAATTGGTTCTTCTAAAAAGCATTAAGTGAAAAAAGACGAGAAATAATAAAAATTGTCAGTCTAGGCTTTTACACTGTAAGATATAAAAAGCCAAAAAGTTCTCCTGTACTTCAAAGTCAGATGGACATGGGGCAAATTTACATTCTTCTGATGTTCTTTTTGGAAGTCAAAAATTTAATTAGCTCCTTTCCTCATTTGGAGAACACTTATGTCTCATGTTTGCTTCTTAATATATATAGATGCTATGTATAGACACCAGGACATCTATATATGAAACTCAAAATGCCTTGTTGGTTTTGAATATTCAAACTCAGAATGTTTCAACCTAGAAGTTTGTAAATGTCCACTTTTCTCCCTCAAATATCTAACCAGACACGCATCTTTTGCCAGCCCCTCTCCTCTCCACACAGAGAGGCAGGGAGACTTTCTGCTCTCTGACTAACATATCCAGTGTACAAAGGACCGAGCCTCCCTGCACTGGTCACTCTATGACTTGGCCTTAAGGATCTGCCACTGGCCTGGCAGGTTCCATTCCCACCAGCCCAAATGGAAGGGCACTTATCTCTACTCTACAATGAGTAGAAATGGCAGATTGTGGTCACGTCACGTAAATAATCACATACTCTATTTGGGCTCTCACTTTCAGAAATTTTCACCGACATCCTTTTCTGTCTTGCCATTTCTCTCTTATTTGGAATACTCCAGGCTATTAAATCATTCTTCTGAGACTCCTTTCTTTCACAACCGAAAAGAAACAGCCAATAAGTTCCACAAACGCTCATGACATGGAGATTTCTACATGATTTTCTGGATACCAAACCCCAGTTTCAACCTCCCCATACCCAAGTAAAGCTTACACAAAGCACCATCACCACCCATCCCTGCAGTGGAAAGCTCTCTGATGGTCACCAAATGGAGCCTCACCTTCCTGAAGAAGTGTTGGGTGGTTACAGCGAGCGCCTCGAAGCTGCGGATGGCCTTCCTCAGCTCCCCCTGGACCAGGCCCAGCTGCCGGGCCTGCAGCTCACAGCGCTCCTTCAGCCGCTGCACCAGCTGTCGCTCGGCTTCACGCGCCTGCAGATCTGGCTTGGGGGAAAACCCATTCCGGGGAGCCGTGGTCCTCTGCTTGGGGTAGCCTAGAAAGAAATACCAGTCCCCAGTGAAAAAAAAAAGTTCAGTACAAGAACAACATCAGCTCCCTGTTTAAATCTAGAAGTCTGCATATGCTCCCTTTTCTTTCTCAAACAAGCCTCAAGATGGAGCCAAGAACCTGTGACTCCACAAAGGAGCTGCCCAGAACGAGAGTCCTGTTTGCTACCGGCAGTGCTCACAGACAGGGACTGGAACTATATGCCCTGTTCGGGTGGTCACAGCACAAGTTTTCATATTTAGAAAAGGAACAAAAGACCTCATTTCCACTTCTCCGCTGCTTTCAGGCCTGCTGAGTGAGATTGAAGTCATAGTTAATTTTTGCAGGGGAATTTACTCTTTGAAAGTATCGAATGGGCAATCAATCCATCAAAATGGAAGTCACACTCATGTGATAACCTAGTAACCTTCTCATTGGGCATCAAGGAGACATCCGATGACCACTTCCCTCTTATTCGGTGGCATCTCTAGAGACCCTTTCTTCAAGATCCACTCAAGTCACATCCAGTTAACCACTGCTCTAACAGCTCCAGGCTTTAAAAATGCTTCAGCATCAAAATCTTCCAGTACATTCTCTCCCTGTGAGAACTTCTACCTCCATGACCAATGGTCCAGATCATGTCACCAGCACCTTCACTTCCCAATGGGAGGTCCTGCTTCTCATCTTTCACTACTCAGAAGCAGATCTGTCAAAGCACAAGGGAGGGACTGAAACGATAGTACAGTGGGGAGAGTACTTGCCTTGCATGTGGCCAACTCAGGTTCAATCTGTGGCACCCATATGGTCCCTCAATCCTACCAGGTCTGATCCCTGAGTGCAGAGCCAGGAGCAAGACTTGAGCATCACTGGCTGTAGTCCCGAAACAAAACCAAAAAAAAAAAAAAAGAAAGAACAAAAAATACAAACAAACCACAAAGCAATGCATGGCCAGTGTGGGTGCCTCCAGTTCTACTCCACTTTATCAAGAAGAAAGTGCTCACCTTTTCTCACCTGGATCCTCCAGAGGAAAGACCAGCCCTATGAGGAGTGAGAAACTTCCCAACTTCCATCCCTACAGAGCAAGGTCATGCAAACATCCAGAGAATGCCAATGGGAAGAGAGTAACCTCACCTCCCAAAAGCTATTTTTTTCCAAGTAAATAAAGACAGACTACATCCCAAAAAGGATGTGTGGGCTATTCCCCAGAATGGGGTGATGCACTTTCAAGTTAAGAAAGCCCACATCTCAAGAGGAGACATGTGCATGTGCTTTCCTTCACCGAAGTCTCCTTTTCCTTTGTCCTTTAATATTTTAAAGTGTCTCCAGTCTCCCCATGCTGCCTCCAAAACATCAGGGAGCAGAATATAAAACAAAGGGGTTAGAGGGAGGTATAGCCCTGAAACAGGATAGGGAGACAAATTTAGGAACATAGAAGTGGCCTCATATTTTAAGGAGAAAGGTAGTTTGTAGGATAACACTGTTTTGTCCTTCCTCAGGTAGCTTAGGTTTATTGGGTCACACCCATCTAAGGACACTGAACTTTTATTGTAAGCAATGTCCTTTCTGTATGGACACAGGAATAAAGTTAATATTATGCTTTGTAACTTGGGAGTTGACTGACTCCTAATAATATTTACTCCTGGGCATTTGATTTCTTGACTCGGTTGCCCTTAGTTCCTAGCACCCCAAATGCAGGGTCCCGACGAGGGACTGAATGGACCCAGGGCAAGCAGTGAGCTACCCTTGCATCAAAATGGGCCAGGCCAAAGAGCCACAATACTCAACTATAAGTTGAGGGCATGATTATGGACAAATGCTGTCATGATCCAAAAGTAAGTAACAATGAGACTAGGACCCTGCTGGAGCTAGGAAGATTAACCTGGCCTGAGGACTGCGGAATGTATAGTGAGATGTTCTCAGGAAGAACCAAACTAAGTTTATATCTCTTACTGTGCTCATACAGAATGACATTGCTAGAAATATTAGAAGTAGATTTATTACAACTATTTAAGTAGATTACTAACTGAGGGAAGAACACACCCTTGTTGGGATCCCACCCTTGAGCGGATCTCCTAGTAATCTGGAGTAATCTCTTTAGATGAGATTTTTATCCTTGAGTTAATCTCCTGGAGGAGTGGTCTTACCTCTCTTTGTTGATTTGTCAATATCCAACCCACCTTTATGTCACCACCTTATGTGACTGCTATATAAACTAAGACTGTAAGCTCGGGAATGGAGAGTCAGAGTGAGAGGGGCTCAAGCTTGAGAGAAAGAACAGCCATCCTGATCAAGGCCACACACAGGGTTCAAGAGCACCGAACGCAGGCGGTGAAAAAGAGCCATCCAGTGAGCCCGTGAACACACAACCTTCAGCGTGATAAGAGTTTAGAGTGGTTAATTTGATCTATTTTGGATTGCTAGTCTAATAGTGAGTATGTTATTTTTTTTATTGAATCTTCCTCTTCTTAAAGAAATTTTTCCCCAATCTGGAAAATAATCCAAATTTCTGAGAGCAGGAGACTGGATAAAGAAACAACAGTACAAACGCACAATGGAATACTACTTGGTTATAAGAAAAGATGAAATCATGCAGTTTGCTGCTATATGGATATATCTGGGGACTATCATGCCAACAGTACACATGCACAATGGAAATCAGCAAGAAGGAGATGAATGGATACAAATTGTCTCTCATATGTAGGGTATAAAGAAGCACAGAAAGAGAATACCAAATGGCCAAAAGCAACAGAATCTAAGAATTGTTCTAAGAAGTGGGGCTCATCACGGCAGTAAGACATGGTGGTGGGGAGGGTGTTGAAGTGGTGGGGGTGTGGGAGGAGGACCCTGAGACAATGGTGGAGCAACACTGGTGGGGGATGTGGTGCTGGAATGTTATATGCATGATGCCTACTGTTGATCGTATTGTTATGCTGTAAATCATGGTGACTAAAATAATTTTTAAGTAAAGTACCATCAGATGAAATGCAACCTCACAAATGACAAAAACTATTATGACTTAATGGAATAAAGGGTGTGAAATGATTGCTGCTTAAAAAACTATTTGTGGCAGTATATAACATTCCTGAAAATCAATTTGCACATGGAAGACACATTAACTTTAATCCAACATTCTAAACAAGAAAAGTAAAATGAATTACCAACAAAATTTGAGATATTTAATTGTCTGCATTCAACTGCAGAACAAACTAAGATATTTTCCCCCAGACTTACTGTTTGCCATTTTATTGCTATTGCTGGTGATTTGGGGGCTTTTGTTTGTCTTGGTGGTGACAGGGATGGAATCCAGGGCCTCATTGGGGCTGGAGGTTTTATAAAAACACTTTAGTATCTTAATTAACTCATTAAAATGATAGATGAACAACACCACTAGGAGATGCTTCTTTTACAAATCTAAATAATTACAACGTACTTGTATCTGAGTGACTTAAAGACAAGTGCAACTGATAGCACAGTCACCTCTGTGCATGTGCATATTAGCTAGGACTTTGTTTTCATGTATTTGTGATTGTTAGATTTGCCTGTTATTATAACTTCTCCTCTTCCTCCTCCTATCCTCTTTATTATGTTAGCAATTATACTGAGTGGTGGTAAATGGGAACTGTAAAAGGAGTTGAGGAGGTCCTATTCTGGGCATTTCTATTTTCCACATTAGGGGCATTGTTGGACTGCTTTGATTCACACAATCAGAATTCAGGGGTCTGCTGTACCAAAGCCACTTGGCTCTCACTGCATGATGAACTGAGACACAGACTCTCCTGAGAACATCAGCTTCTGGTGTGAACAGCCGAGCAAAAGTATCATTGCTTCTTGACACCAAACTACCTGCTGAAATAAGTCCTTGTCCGAGAATCCTGCTGTGCATTTGACACCCAACCATGTCATTGCAGAGATAAAAGCTCAGTCGCAAGCTAATACTCTAGGGTAGAAACAGAGAAACAAAGCGATTGTAGAGTTCTCCAAGACTTTCAGTGAAAAAGGGACCTGTGGGTTTCTCAATAAGTCAAATTTTATTTGACCTAAGACTAGTAATCATTTCACCTCTAGTGGCCTATGGTTGGTCTTCACCAAAATCGATATTCTTTCTTGTGCTACTGATAATTATTTACTTTGGGTTCTGAGTCACACCTGACAGTGCTCAGGGCTTATTCTTGGTGTTGTGCTCAGGGATAACTCCTGATGCACAGGAGAGCGTATGTGGTACTGGGGATCCATCCAGAGAGAACCAAGTCTGGCCAACTGCCAGGCAGGTAACTTAACCCTTGTACTATCTCTAGGGCCTCCCACACTGCATATTTGTTAACTCTATCTGAAGGACTGTTCTTCCATTCACATTCCTGTCTTCTCAACTGTCAGCATATCCCCAGGCTGGCACATAGGGACAGCAGCACTGGCTCCTCTACCATCCTGGGAATGGACAGCTCACCTTGAAACAAGATGACCAATGTACATAGGCTGCTTCGCCTATTTCATTCAAAAACAAAGGAAAATTTTGTTTGCTTTCCCTATCTCCTCCTAGAAGTTAAAATACATCCTGCAGAGGAATGAGAGGACAATGAGAGGAAAGATTCTGGAGGTTCTGATCACTCAGTGCCTTCTATGCCATGTGGAAGGTTTGATCATCACCTCCTTTCCTGCTCCTGTGGCACTTTGGGCTGATGCCAGAGCACTCTGGGTATGGATGGTATGCATCCATTTCCATAAAGATTCTTCCTTTTTTCAAAAAACTTTATTAAAGCACCGTGATTTACAAAGTAACTCACTGCTGAGTTTTAGGCAAACAACATTCCAGCACGGATCCCACCACCAGTGTCAACTTCCCTCCACCAACGTTCCCAGGTTTCCTTCCATAACCCTCCTTCCCTCTCCATTCCTTCTTATCTGTCTCCTCATCCCCTTTCCTTCACTCTTTCTTTCCTTCTCTGCCCTATACTCTGGGGCCAAGGTTGATCTGGGCATCACCCTTTTAAAACACTGCTTTCCCTCATTCAGTTATTTTAAATATCACATATGAGTGATATCATTCTGACACACAGATTCTTTCCACACTGGTTCTGTATGCTCTGATTCAATCCACCCCAGAGTCAACAGGTTGAGCCTATAACTGCAAAATTCACCTATCTGTAAAAAATAAGTATTGGTAAAGGGAAATGTGTTTGATATTTGCATGACTGAGACCTAAACCTGAAAGCTTTGTAACCTTTCCCACAGTGATTCAATAAATAAATAAAATAAAAAAAAATTCACCTATCTGAAGGGCTTGCTATGAATGATGGGTGGATTTTAGACATGAAGGTATATGTCAGCACCCCTGACTTCTATAAACTGTATATTGCTTTTGGGGTGGTCATGGTTTCTGAAGAGGCCTGCACACTGCTGACCTCACTCTGCAGCCAGTAGAGCTACTTGCAAGTGTTTAGTCTCTTCCCACCTCAAAGACTAAAATGCCCATTGTCCCCAAGAATCTTTGTGATTTCCATCCAAGTAGAAAACTGAGACTCTGAAGGATAGAATTGTAGCACTGTCCTCCCATTGTTCATCGATTTGCTCAAGTGGGCACCCGTAACGTGTCATAACAAATTGTAAGACTTGTTGTTACTGTTTTTGGCATATCAGATATGTCACGGGTAGCTTGCCAGGCTCTGCCATGCAGACGAGATACTCTTGGTAGCTTGCCGGTTATCCGAGAGGGGCAGAGGAATCAAACCCAGGTTGGCTGCAGGAAAGGCAAACGCCCTAGCAGCTGTGCTATTGCTCCAGCGATATCTGAAGGATAAAGATTTTCAAAATTTACATCAACAACAACACAATAGTAGTGGGAGACCTTAACACCCCACCCTTTTCATTTAACAGATCAACCAGACAGAATATCACGATCAAGAAACAAGAGCCCTCAAGGAGGAACTGAAAGAACTGAGGTTACAAAAATAGTAAATAAATATATAGGACGCTCCACCCCTCCTTGCCAAAGCAAAATACAAATAAGCCTTATTGATTGTATTGATTGTCCTTAAATGAAGTGAAAAAGAGTAGAAAAACACTAGCATTTTCTTTATTGACTGACCTTTGTAAACTTTCCAAGTGTTAATGAGTCTTATTCCTAATGTATCTCTACTACTAAGTACATGATTGGAATTACACAGACCAGACTACCTTGCCATGATCGACAGAGAGATGGTGGAGTCACATGCTTTACGAGGGGCTACAGTTAACCACTTTGACTGAGCATTATTAGTGAGCCTGTGTGAGGCCCAGTGGGGTGTGGGGCGGAGCGAGGCTCCCTATCTTGGTTCTCTGGCTGCTGGCACAAGTGTGGACTGAAGGTCTTGACTTCCTACAACAGTGCAGACCATTGACTCTCATCTCAACATCTCAGCCACCCACACAGGCTTTCAGTTCTAAAGCCTGATGTCCACTGATGAGTTGAATCCTGCCTCAGTCACAGTGTGTTTTTATTTATTTATTTATTTTTAGTGCCCCACTAGCTGCAAAACTCTGAGCAGAGGCAGCCAGCATGATTATCTTGGTGACAACTGGCAGCTGGCGGGGGGGCTGGGGGAAGCCTGTGACCTTATGTGTGTTCACAAAGGTGAATAAACAGTTTGCGTGCAAAGGCTGAGCACAGGGGAGCACGCAGCCCTGGAAAATGGATAAAGAACATTAAAAATTCATCAGTAGTCATCTGATCACTATGCAGAAGATTCTAACTGATGGGAAAGCTTGGTTTGATTTTAAAGCTGGAAGACTAAAACAGTCACATGTTAACGCCCTATCCTCGCAGCATTGGTGACTGCTATCAGAGAAGGCCCATGAGCTCAGCACTTGGGAACAAGAAAGAAAAAAATGATTAGACACAACTTTGATAGCCCACTAGTTTAAGGAAAAGCACTTCCTAAGTCTGGCCAAAATCCCAAGAGGAAGGAAATCTGTTTTATACAGATGGAATGCACAGGATCCCCCAGGAAGCCCATGTGCAGAATTCTTGGTGGTCTTGTACAGGCTGTATTTTTCATAAGCTGGCCTATGTTTATTTTAAAAAATCCCTCTATTCTCACAATATTTCCGGATTTAATATTGGCCTGGGGTTGGCCAGTGGTGTAGAATAGTGAGGGGAAGACGACATGAGGTGGGGAGGGCCCTTACATCCAGTCCTGAGCACAAGGAGGGTAGTAGTGATGGCTCTGGGCAGTATACAGCCTTCTTGTATGTGTCCAGCAACACCCCGAGGAAAGGGGAGTTTTATATATCTCAAGGCAGCTCTGAGGAAAACATAACTTCTTTTGTATTTTGATATAAAGAATAGAACAAACAAGGAGATTTTTCATATAAATTTCCAAAACTAGTTAACCACAGAAAAATGGACCACTATTATCTCTCTAGAAAAAACACATATTGACAAAGAATATTCTCATCTTATTATTGATGAGAAGCACAGGTGTCACTTATCATGGTCCACCAAAACTTCTTTCCCCAAGGTTGATCAATAGTTTGCATTAAAGCAACTGCTATCTATATTTTTTGTACTATAAATAGGGCTATCACTCTCACTATCACTATCCTCCCATTGTTCATCGATTTGCTCGAGCGGGCCCAGTAACATTGTGTTACTATGTTTGGCATATCGAATACATCACGGGGAGCTTGCCAGGCTTTGCTGTGCAGGCAAGATACTCTCGGTAGTTTGCTGGGCTCTCCGAGAGGGGGGGAGGAATCGAACTTGGGTTGGCCATTTTGGCTGTGCGCAAGGCAAACACCCTACCCGCTGTGCTATTGCTCCAGCCCAAATAGGGCTACTACTGGTCAATACAGTGGAAGAAGTACCCAACTTGCATTCTCCTCTGGAACTAAAGAAACATGACTAAAACCCTCAGGACAATAGTTTTTCAAGACATTTGCATGAATTAATGAAGCAATAAGCCTAGAGAGTTGGAAACATACACAGTGACCCCTGCAATGTCCTAGGTATGTCACCTGCAGTGATTCTCTAGATAGTTATGTTGAGTTGGAAAACCTGTGGTGGGATTCCCCTAATCAAGAAGGTGAACATGGGGCTCAGAAAATTTTGAAGTCAGAGAGTAAAAGGCAGACAGCAGAAAGAACACAGCCACAGACTAAGAACTCTGGTCCCTGAATTCTTGACCAAGTGTTGATGACCTCATGCCTAGGATGGAGGTGTCCACTGTCAGGGAAAGATTCCACAGAGGACTGGAGGGAACGATGTTGAGAGCTCACAGAAAACCAGAAAGAGTTCCTGTTCATATGATTTGGAGGTGGAAAGCCTCATTCATGGGATACCAGGGTGCGCCCTCATAAAGGCTTTGCCTCAGTATGGTCAGATTAATCCTAGATTAACTGTTAATTGAGATCTGCCTCAAGGCTTAAAAGCAAGCCTATAATGATAACTCTTTCCAGGAAACATAATTTTAGTCAAGAACAAAACTGAAGAATACTTGTAGGAATAAATTAGCATTCAGCAACCAAGAAGTAAAAATTCACAATGTTTGGTACCTAAAACAAAGCTTAGACATAAAAATAAGTAAGGCCCTACAGCCCTTAATGAGAAGAAAATGAAATCAGTTGAAGCACCGAAACCCAATGTTTACAAAATTTTAAGCTCCCTTATTACTTTTGCCAGTGTGGAGGAAGATAAAAAAGAACTTAAAAAAAAAACAACTCTACACCATAGCATATTATAGATAGATTGTTCAAAACCAGGGACAAAGACATCATCTTTAAGCAGGCAAAGGAAAATATATGTTACATTTAAAAAAACAAAATATGTGTAACAGTTTACTTTATTTCATTGCAAACCATGAAAATCAAAAGTCAGTGCAAAAATATCTATGAATTTTTAAAAGAAAAGCATTCACTGTGATTCTGAACAAAGCAAAACAATCTATCAAAAGAGAAGGTTAAGAAAAGAGAGTGTGTGTGGGTGTGGGGGGGCAGAATTGATCCCTAGAAAACCTGGACTGCATGGAGTATTAAGGGAAAAGTGCTGCTAGATGGAAATCTAGATCTACACAATGCAGTAAAAATGAAGACAATGGGAAAAATCAAAACAAATTTTCCTTATTTCTAACTCTTAATAAGAAAACTGACCTAGTCAGCAATAACAATGCTGGGGTTTAGGATTCAAATATACGTAGAAGTAAAATGTTTGACAGAGTGAAAGCACCAGGAGGAAAGAGTTGGACACAGCCTCCTGCAAGATTCTTAAAGTACCAATGAACTGAAATAACAAGACTTGAAGCCAGAATAAGAAAAGTTAGAGATAGGGAATGAGACCAAAACAGCCACTGATATACCACAATACACAGTTATCTAATTCATCAATAAACAAAATCAAAATACTCTAATGGAACAGAAGACAATGAAATAGGGGGAAAATTAAAAAAAGAGCAAGTCAGATGAACAAAAACAATAGCAACATGGTAGATGTAACCCCAATTATATCAATGAAATTCTTAAATGTACATAGAAGGCAGAGATTCAAATTGTCTAAAAATGCAAGTCAATTCTATGCCATCTGTAAGAAATCCACTTAAATATCAAGAAACAAGCAGATAAAAAGGAGAAGTATGAGAACAGATAGACATACTGAAAGTAACAGAAAGCTGGAGAGCCACAATTAATATTGAATAAATAGGATTTTAGAGAAAAGAATTTTATCAGGAATAAAGAGAGTCACTTAATGATGATAAAAAGGGCAAATCATCAAAATGATAAATAATCCTACTGAACAAATGTACTGTTTCTATTAACAGAGCTTCAAAATGTAAGATACAAATATTGTTACAAAAGAAACTAGAAAAAGATCTGCAATTATACTCTGAAATTTCAAGTCCTCTCTCAACTATGTCTAAAGCAAGAAAACAGAAAATCAGTAAGGGTGTAGAATACTTCAACAACTGCTTTCACCTGATCTGAGCTGGCTGCTCCACATAGGAGCAGAAGAATAGGCATACTTTTTTTAATTAGTGAAACACCATGAGGTACAGTTGTAGACTTACAAACTTTGGTGCTTGGGTTTTAATTATACAATGATTGAGTACCCATCCCTCCACCATTGCCCATTCTCCACCACCAATAATCCCAGTAGCCCTCCCACCCCTCCACCAGATCCCTCCCACCCCTCCTCTGTGGCAGGACATTCCCTTTTGCTCTCTCTTTCCTTTAGGGTGTTGTAGTTTGCAATAGAGGTATTGAGTAGCCATCGTGTCCGGTCTATAGTCTCCTTTCAGCACGCATCTCGCATCCCGAGCGAGTCCTTCAAACATCCTTTATTTGGTGTTCCCTTCTCTATCTGAGCTGCCTTTCCCCCCAGCATGTACTGAAGAATAGGCATACTTTTAAGTAAACATGAATGTTACCAAGACAATGCTATGGGTTGTAAAAGAAATCTTGATAAACTTAAAGGATGCAGGTCTCCAATGTCTTCAATCACAAGGGAATTATATTGGAAATAAAAGCAGAATGACCTTGAAAAATCTACAAATACTTAAACCTGAAAAATACTCTCAAACAATAATAGACAAAGGATGAAATAAAAAAGGGAAATGAAATGTGAAAATACTTTCAATACAGTGAAGATGAAAACCCAGTATGTGTAAATTTGTAGATTATAGCTAAAATAGTATGTAGAGGGAAAATATACTTGATACATGCAAGAGAAAGGAAGAAAGACTTCAAGCTAATGACCTAAACCCAGTGTAAGAAAAAGAAAAGAAAAAATGATTAATTACCTATTCTAATGTACAAAAAATTCAAATTATCACTCACACAATACACTCAATGTATCATAATTAATTAAAGAACTCAATGATCTTAACCTTAAATTATATAACCTGCAACTCTAAATGTTACAGAAGGAAATGTGGGAGAAAGTCTTTGTAATCTGGCTTAGCAAAGACTTTGAAAATAATATTAAAAATGTTTCATAAAAATTAAAATTGAATTTGATGAGGATTAAGAACATATACTTTTCAAAAGGCATTGTTAGGAGAATGCAGAAATAAGCCTCAGTGTTCTAACTGGGTAATGACAGAAAAATAAATTGTATCCCAAATGGACAACTCTCAAAATTTAGTAATGAGACTAACAAAACCAATTAAATGGGGCAAAAGATTTAAACAGACATTTAATTAAAGTATATAAAGATGTCAAATAAACAGGAAAATCAGTCAACCTCAAGCACCATTAGTTTTTAAAGAAATGCAAATGAGATGCCATTACACATCCATTAAAATGTCTATCACTTAAAGGACAGACTACATAGATCTGTGAATTACAAGGAGCTATAACCTGAGAAACTTATCTATACACTGAAAATATAAAATTGAGTTCATGTAATACATGTACCCTATTAGATGCATTTGATACATCTAATCTATCAAACATTAAAGTTAGGCCTAGACAGTCTGAAATGTTCTTGGAACTCTTTGTATCGTTGAGCAATATCATCTTACACAAAGTCTGTTTTTTGGTATTTTTGGGTGGCACTGGGAAGCTACAAGTGGTGGTGCTGGAAATGGGGGTGATACTAGTCCTGGCTTAGGACCTGGAGCTGTTCCAGGCAGTGTATGAAGAGCCACGTGGTACAGGAGATCAAACCAGAGGCTCCAGCAGGCAAAGTATATACTTGGGCTGGTCCTTCGAATGATTGCTCCTGGGTCCCCCACAAAGCCTATATTATCATAAACTGTTGAACACCCCATGTAATTTATTGAACACTACACTAAAAGTGTAGTAAGAAAAGTATAGTAAAAAATTCTGTAGAGAACTGGTTGGTCATTAAGTTATGGTCTGGAAAATACTGTTGCACAGAGAAGTTGAAAATTCCAAAACAGAAGGAAGTTTTCTTCTGAATACATCGACATTTGCACCATTGTAAAGTAAAAAAAAAATCTAAGTCAGATTATCAGAACTGTCTATACCAAGTGTTGGCAAAAATGTGAAGGAGCTAGAACTCCTATACAGTACTGTTGGGAAGAGTAAGGTGATAAAATCACTTCGGAAAACAGAAAATATTTCTAACATGTTTGAAACTAAACAAATAACTACTATATGACCCATTCATTCTAAGACATTTACTGAAGAGAAACAAAAAACAGATGTCCAAACCAACTCTTGTGAAAACATGATTATCATCTTATTTATAATAGGCAAATCCTTGTGGGATGTGAGAAAGTGCATCAAACAGGTAAACAGGCAGGGAGAAGACTCAAAACACTAGTTCAATTTTCTGCATGCAGGAGGCTGAGTCAGTACTGTGTGGTTCCCTGAGCACCCACTGGGTGTGGTCCAAAAGGTATAAAAGGTACCTAGGTAAACTGTGGAAACCACAGAGTGAAATTCCATTCTCTGGTAAAAATAAACAAACAAAAGCTAGGAGAGACAAGACCAGTAAGACAATGATAGTTGGAAATGATCACCCTGGATAAGAACTGAGTGCTGAAAGGAGATATAGAGGAAAGTGCCTTCCTTGGAGACAGACTGGGGCAGGGACTGGGGGAAGGTGGGAAGTGTGGTGGGAGGGAAACTCAGGACATTGGTGATGGGAAATGTGCACTGGTAAAAGGATGGGTATTGGAACATTGTATGACTGAAACCCAATCATGAAAAACTTTGCAACTGTGCTTCTCACGGTGATTCAATTAAAAGAAAATTACTAACCTAGGATTGGATCTCAAAATAATTATGTTGCATAAAAAATGTCATATAAAATTAGAGTGCAACAAGACTCAACCTCTAACAACATACAGGGACTTAATGGCTCCAAGGTGAAATACAACAATTTTCACAGACTTTCCTCTAAGGAAACCTTTTTGATCACTTTTAGTCAATTATTCATAACAAGCAATACAAAATAAATTACTTAGCATCTGCCTTTTGGGCAGTCTTGGGTGGTGGTGGGAAAACTCAAAATAATGGTGGTGGGAGTGGTGTTGAAATATTGAATGTGATCAATTATTGTGAACAACTCCTTGAAAATAAAATTTTAAAAAATCTGAGTGTATACTGCATGAGTTCATTGATATAAAATGTAAAATAAAATACAAACTAATCTATGGGCGTGAGGTGGCAGAGGGAAAGGTGAAGATGGCAAGTGAGCACTGGACACTTCAGGGGTGGTGAGTACGTTTGTTACTTTAAAAAAATTTTTTTTTGCTTTTATTTTTATTTTTTGCTTTTTGGGTCATACCCGGCGATGCACAGGGGTTACTCCTGGCTCTGCACTCAGGAGTTACTCCTGGCGGTGCTCAGGGGACCATATGGGATGCTGGGAATCGAACCCGGGTCGGCCGCATGCAAGGCAAATGCCCTACCTGCTGCGCTATCTCTCCAGCCCCCACATTTGTGAGTTTAAATTGGTGGTTCTGAAATACTTTAAGGCCTGTGTTTGGGATAACCTTACCCCACCACACCACTGCAGACCAGAAGCACACTTGTTTCACTAAACACTGCCAAATAGAAGGCTAAGCCTCAAATTCTTGGAACATAGAGGGAGAATGTTGCTAGTGAGAAGAACTTGGTGGAAAAAAACTAATTAAATCAACTTATGCCAAGAAGGACACTAGTGCTGGCCCCTCAGTGACATTTTCTTCACTTTAGTACTAAAAATCAGGGGACAGAATGATACTACTGGGGCTAAGGCATTTGTCATGCATGCAGCCAACCCCAGTTCAATCCCTGGCACCCCATATGGTCCCAAGCTCAAACAGGAGTAATCCCTGATCTCAGAGCCAGCTTGAGCACTACAAAGTGTGAATCAGAAAACGAAACAACAACTAAAAAAACAGACAGAGATGTAACACGCAGGTAAGACAAGCAATTCATGTAGAAATATGTTTTGTCCACTGAGCGCCCAACTTCCTGCATTTTCTTTCTCTCCATGCTTCCATTTTACTCTCAGTTCTGCCTCTGAAATATTTGCCAGTCTTGCTGGGAAACTCTGCCAAGAAATACTATCCCAAGAAATCTCCCACATGCACAAGCAAACAGAATCTCTCCTGGGGTCCCTGTTCATTTCTATCTGTGCTGAGAACCAAAGGAGTTTGGGGTCTATCCAGTTTCACCACTGCACAGATATTCTGAAATGATGCCATTTAAATTATACCATTTAAATCGACTTTGTTTAGTATTTGTTTTATTCATATCAACATAAATCTGTTTCAAAACTATAGCACCACAAACCTTTATTGTTTCAGTATTTTCTTGGTATACCGATTTCTATAATTTTCCTTTCAAGCCCATTATATTATTATATTTTAAATATGTATGTTTTATAAACACTCTAAAGCAAGCATTTTATTTCTTTTCATGGGAGCACACAGTGCTCATAGGCTCCTCCTGGCTCAGTATTTGCTCCTGGCATTGCTCAGAGGAATCACAGGTGCTGGGAGTTGAACCCAGGCTTCCTGCATGTACAGGGTTAGCAGGCACACTGCCTTTCAGGGTATCGTCTCTGACTCCTAGAGCTGGATTTTATGCATATGATACACACTTCATAAATATTAGCCGACTATTCCATAAAAGTGTTGAGTTTGGGAAGAATTTAATTCAGTTAGGGTCATTATAATATATTTGAATTCATTTCTAATATCCTATGAAATTCTTTCAATTATTCCATTTTCTCTACCACTTTTCATTTTTTGTTTTCCTTTTTTCCACTTCTTCCTTTTGGCTGTCATTTGAGTGTATTGTAAAGTTTTTTTAAATCCCTCCTTTCACCTCTTTCTTATCAATTGGTTGAGAACTGTATATTCTATTTATTATCCTAAAAATTTTAACCTATTGATGTCACCTTAACAAAGTCAAAAATGACAGGAGAACTCTGCTGCCTTTCCCTTACTGGTGGTGCATTTCTTGGATGCCTAATGACATGCTGCTTGAGCCACCCGCATAGATATAGCAGAGAAATGCCAGACTGTGCTGGGTGGGTGTCTGTGTCTCAATGAGAGACAGAACAGTTCAGTTGCTGAGGAATTTCTCAGGGAGGGTCCACACTTTCCTTCTAGCTAAAGTGTCTAGGTCTGAGTCCTCTTTCATGATATGTTTACCTTTCTTCTTTTCTTTTTTGTTTTAGTGATTGTTTCTTTACCTTAAAAATGAAATAAACATCACGTGCTAGGGGAAAAGGAAGCCCAGATAGAGAAGAGAGCACCAAATAAAGGGTGTTGTGAGGATCCTCCCAGGATGGGAGAAGCATGCTGAAAGTAGACTATAGACCAAACATGATTGCCACTCAATGCCTCTCTTGCAAACCGGAGCACCCAAAAGGAGAGAGAGAACAAAAGGGAATGCCCTGCCACAGAGGCAGGGTGGGATGGGGAGGATGGGGGTGGGAGGGATGCTGGGACCTGTGGTGGTGGAGGATGGGCACTGGTGGAGGGATGAGTACTTGATCATTGTATAACTGAAACCCAAGCAGAAAAATTTATAAGTCTATAACTGTACCTCATGGTGTTTCACTAATAATAAATAAATAAAATATAGGAACTAAAAAATGAAATAAACACTTTATTTAAATGAAATAAATTTATCATGACTGCACAAAGTAAAAAAAAATCCGAAAACTTATTTTGAGCAAAATTCTCTTGAGACTCAGTGACAGAAAATGAGCTTATATTTAAATTGGTAAATTGGTAGTGTCCCATAAAAGATTGTGTTTTTCCCTTGTTTGTTTTTTGGGCTATACCTGTAGTGAACAGGGTTTACTCCTGGCTCTGAGCTCAGTGATCACTCCTGGTGGTGCTCAGTGGACCACAAGGAGTGCTCAGAATCGAACCTGGTTTGGCTGTGTGCAAGGCTAATGCCCTACCTGCTGTACTACTTACTCCGACCCCTAAATAGTCCTGTTTTAATTAGCCTAGTGAGGACTGTGCTCCTGACTCACACATGTGCGACTGTGACATTTCTTTTGCTTTCTTTTTGTTTATCTGGGTGACAACTGGCGGTGCTCAGGCATCACTCCTAGCTCTGCACTTGGGAATTACTCCTGGACCATATTGGATGCCAGGGATCAAAACCGGGTCAGCTGCATGCAAGGAAATGCCCTACCCGCTGTACTTTCATTCTGGCTCTCTGTGACTTATTTCTTAAACATTTCAAACAAATCAGAAATTCTTGTCATCAAGAACTTCTGGTCAAGAAACTCTGGTATTCAGGTCAAGATATTTTCATTATTGCCTTCAAATAATGATATTTTCATTGATTTCCCGTGACTCTGGGAAATTTAATGGGAATCTCTGCACTTCTATTTCCTCATATATCAAGGAAGGGGCAACTGTGTGACTGCCTCACTGTCATAATGGCATTAAATAAATGAATCCAGGGTCAGAGAAATTGTTCAGCAGCCAATGTGCTTGTGTTGTACCCAGGTTTGATTCCCCAGCACCCTGTATGATCTCCTGCCAGGAGTGATCTCTGAACACAGAGTCAGGAGTAAGCCCTAAGAAATGCTGGGTGTGACCCAATAGACAAAAAATAAAAAAATACAAAACAAATTTAACAAATCCGTCTACAGAGTTTAGGACTGTACCGGCCACAATGGAAGAATTCAAACATGAACTGTTATGGTAGAGCAGATATTGATAACTAGGGACAGGGAGAAATAGACAGAGTAAGATTACGAAAGTGAGGCTGGACCGCCAGAGGTTAGGTCAGATAGCACGAACAGGCAAGGCATAGCATCTTAACTAACTATCTCCCTCTATATTGCCATCAAGGTTGCAGGGACCCTAGGGATAGGGAGCTGCAGCTGGAAGAGAAGATAAAATAGTGCTGGTCACCTCTCTACGCAAAGAGGTGGACAGAGAAGAGAACAAAAAAGCCTTATCTTGCAGAAATTCCTGCTCTTGGAGACCTCCCCCACGCTTTGGGAATTTTTCCTTTCTCACTGCTTCCCTTCATTCCACCTTACCTCCCATTCTCTCCCCTTCGCTTTCTTTCATTTTCTAATAAAATTTGCCTGGGATCAACCATTTTTCATGTCATTTCTTGTTTTCAATTTTCAGTGGTCATAGAGAAGGACCTGAGCACAGTGGCACTATTATTGCTAGGGGTGTGTGTGTGTGTGTGTGTGTGTGTGTGTGTGTGTGTGTACTTGAAGAATATGTCTTGAGGTTATGTTTGTAATTCTATTTTATGAAGGAGTGAATTCCTCACAATATGGATTTTCATAATATTTTACAAAACTTTAAGTGATGTTACATAGGCTTATTACTCACGCATATGTGGGGAAAAATTATTTCCTCCTTGAAAAATCATAGCTCCTGGATATCTATTGTTTCTTTTTTATCTTCGTTATGAAAATCATTTTCTCTTAAGGTTAGAATTTCAGGGTTGGAGTAGTAAGTACAGTGGGTAGGGTGCTTGCCTTGCATGCAGTCAACCTGGGTTTGATCCATAACACCCCATATGGTCCCCTGAGCACACCAGGAGTGATTTCTGAGTGCAGAACCAGGAGTAAGCCCTGAACATTGGTGGGTGTGGACTACAAACAAACAAAAAAAGGAACTTCAAGCTAATTGATCAATGATATATTATTTTTGTTATGCAGCTGGAATAGAAGATATTCTTACACAAAAAAGATTCTACCACTTAAGAATAGCATGAGAACATGTTTGTTAAGATAAAATGATGCCCACAACTGGATCATTTCCTGGTTAGTCAGAAGAGGTCAGTGCTTGTATGCCCAGCCCTGGAACTCTCCTACTAACCTCATAGGTGACATTTGAATAAAATAATTTCCAAGTTCAAGTCTTCACCCCACATGACCCAGCGAACATTTCTTAAATACCTGGTGAGTGAAGCTTGCTGGCCACAGTTGATAATCTCTTAGGGGAGGAAGTAGCAGCTTTATTAGTATCTTGATCTTTCTGTACTTCTTTCTTGGTTCCTAGATAGGGTGTAAGAGAGTACAAGAAAAAATGCTAATTACAAGAGAAATGGTAACATAAGTTGTGTGTGGAAAGGAAAGCTTAACAAAAGGCAAACAAAACAAAACTATGATATTTGGCTGATTTGTTGCTATGGTTCCTGTGGGCCTCAGGAATGACACACTTGTTTATAGCAAAGGGAATTTAGTTGTGAGTGGCCAAAGCCCACGGCAGTCTCTGGTTTAATGAAAATGCCCCTCCACTGGATGTCACTGCACCCCCGCGACCCTGACAAACGCTCTGGGAATTAATACTGTAACTGTCCTTTGCAGCCAATGTGTTTTGCCAGCCTCTTGCTGCAGAAACAAATTTTCAGAAGACAGAGACGGAAGATGCGGCTGAACAGAACTGCGGATGATTTCAGCATCTTCGCCAGCTGAGCCCTGGAGGACTGGGTCTGCTTCTAATCCATTTCCATGCAGCTGTTATGCAGAGGTGACCTAGCGAGTCTTGCATCCTCTCAGCTCTGTCAGCAGCTAAGCCTTTGATCCTTGCGCTGCCAGAGCAGGGCTAGAAGAATGGGCAAGCTGAACTCGAGTGACACCTCAGAACCGTACACAGACACTCCTCACATTATGCTCCAGGCAGGCAGGGCAGAGGGCCACTTTTTTCACACATGCTGGGCACACAGTCACTTTCAAAGGCTCTTGGTTAGAACAGTGGAAGGAACTTTAGAGAGATAAGAGTTTTTCAAGTACATAGTCTCTACTTCAGCATATTCTGTTGTTGTTGTTTGCATATTTAGGCTTGTTTGAACACACCTGAAGATGTTCAGAGCTTACTCTTGACTCTGCTTTCAGGGGTCATTCCTGGCAGACTTGGGGGACTATAGGAGGTCCAGGGATTGAGCCTGGGTCTGCTCTGTGCAGTACTATCTGTCTGCTATACTATCTCTCTGGCGCCTTCAGCACAAAATTTTTAAGCCACTTCAAAAACAAAATGCAAAATACAATGCTTCTCTTCCTAAAAATTCTACAGTCCCACTCTTAATCCAGAGTAATCGTGGAAGCAATTTTTTTAGGGGGGGTCACACCCGGCAATGCCCAGGGGTTACTCCTGGCTCTGTACTCAGGAATTACTACTGGCGGTGCTCAGAGGACCATATGGGATGCTGGGATTTGAACCTGGGTTAGCTGCATGTAAGGCAAACAGTCTACCCACTGTGCCATTGCTCCAGTGTCAGTGGAAGCAATTTTTGTTCCTTTTTTTCTAGGTCTTTCTCTAGGTATTTATATACACATCTATGCATACACAGATGCAACTAATGATTTACTAAATGAATCACTGTCATTTCTTATCTATTCCCATTTTAAAAAGATCTTTTCACATCAGAGGGGTTATACTCCTTTTGAAATATAACTGTTTCAGGGATTGAAGAAAATGTACAATGGGTAGGGTGCTTGGATTGTACATGGCTGACCTGAGTTTGATTCCCCACACCCCACATGATCCCATTTGAGCCCCGCCACGACTATCTCTAAGCAGAGAACCAGAACAAGTCCTGAGCTCCACCAGGTGTGGCCCCCCAAAAAAGGGACAAACTGAAGCATCATAATATTGCTGGGCAAAGGTATACCGTGATTTACTTGTTCCTCTCCCACTAATGAACATTAAGTTATCCGTAGGTTTTATCTATAAAAATAGCTAGATGGAATACAATAAAACACGATTCCACTTGTGTCTTTGTAGATGTTTACCAGTATTTTTTACAGGGCAAATGCACAGAAGTGCTTGTTTTGGATTAAGAGTCTTCTCTTTTGCAATACTGCTATACATATTTCAATTGCCCTCCAAGAAGGTTGACTTACTTAGGGCCACAATTAACAGTGTGTGGGGGCAGCTACACACCCCACATTCCACTGGCAGCATCATTTATACTTTTGTCAGAATCTCAGTCTTTTGATATTGGACCTGTACATTTCTTTGAGAACCACCCCCCCTGCCCACTTTTCTTAGTGGTATGTGAGAGTTCACCATTTACTCTGGTTAGTCCTTACCAGCTTTAGAAATTGTATCCTCTAACCTTTCGTTTGTAAAAGCTTGTTTGTGTTATCTTTCATTATATTGTAGTTTTTTATATTTTATATTTCAATATTTTTTGATATACCGATTTCCCTCTTTTCAGCTTTAAAAGCACTACTACAGTTAATATATACTTATGTGTGTAGGAAACTGAATGCATGTGGGGGTGTGTTTATTATTGCTGAAAGTGTTCATAGGCTTTCTGGCCTATTTGGGCTGCCACTTTCCCCAGAGCCCCTAGAAGGGCCTCAGCCCCTGCTTTTTTGTCATACCTGGCAATGCTCAGGGATTACTCCTGACTCTGCACTCAGGAATTACTCCTGGTGGGCTCTGGGGAACATATGAGAGGCCGGGGATCGAAACTGGGTCAGCCATATGCAAGGCAAGCACCCTGCCACTATGCATTGTACTGTCACTTTGACCCTCTGGGCTCAGCTCTCTCTGTCCATTCCCACTTGCCTTTTGCCCTTCCGCCCATCCGTCTTCATTCCTTCTGTTATACCGCCTTAGACCAAACTGCTTAACTACTGACTCAATTCCGGAAGTTCTTAATTCTCTTTTGCATTCTCCCCTCTCTTCGATATGCTTCCCAGCATTGAGGGGAACCCTCCCACCCTGAGTCTTTTATTTTCTCTGTATATGGCATCAACATTCACTCACTGTGCTCAGGCCAAAAATACCAGGTGCCAACTTGATTTGTTTCTTTGCTTTTTTGGCCCCTTTGACTCATCACTAAAACTTGCTGACTCAGCTCTGTCAATACCAAAAGGCAGATCACTGCCTTCCCCTCTAGAACAGGAAAAATATAATATAATACAGGCCACTTATAGCATTTAAAATTTTTCTATCAACCACACTTAAAAAAGTAAAAACAGCAGTAAAATTCATTGCAAGAAAATAGTTCATTTAACTTATTCAGTCTCAAATCAACCACTGGTACTAGTCACATTTCAAGTGTTCAATAGCAGCTGGGGCAAGAGTCACCATGTTGAACAGCACCAGGATGACCTGCTCCCTGCTACTTCACAGATACAGGCTGATGATGAATTTTGTGCCAAGCTGCCTGGGTCACTGAGGACTTGGCTATTCAAGTAATTTTCTGGGTATGTTCCCACTCTGGTTGTTTATAAAGCAGATCATCCTCCCCAATGTAAGCGGGCCTCATACAATTAGTTAAATACCTGGGTAGAACAAAAGTGAAAATAAGAAAGAACATTGGAGGCTGGGGAGATAGCACAGTGGGTAGAGTGCTGACCTTGTAAGGGGCTGACCCTAGTCTGATCCCTGGCATCCCATTTGGTCCCCTGAAAACTGCCAGGAAAGATTCCTGAGTGCAGAGCCAGAGGTAAAGGAGTAAGCACTAAGCAATGCTTGGCATGCCCTGCACCCCAAGCCCCATTTAGAAAAGAACCTCCATAATTACAATCCAAGAAAAACTATAACATTGTTTACTGTAAAGTAGAAACCATTAAAAACTATACCATTAAAATATGTTACTGCCTAGGGGCTAGAGTGATAGTACAGGGGAAGGGCATTTGCCTTGCATGTATCTGAACTAGGTTTGATCCCTGGCTTCTCATCTGGTCCTCCGAGTACCAACAAGAGTAATTCCTGAGAGCAGATCCAGGAGTAACCTCAGAGCATTGATGGGTATGGTCCTCCCTCACAAAAAGTTGATATTTTAATGCCTAAAACTTCACAAAAACATAACATTTAGTTTACATACGACATATGCACACGATTCATCTTTACATCTACATGAATATACAGCTTACATTTTTCTTTCTCCTATGCCTAGGCAGAGGTGCCCTAAGTTCTACCTTGGCCTTCTCCCAAATTTCTTTTCCTGATCCATGTATCTGTTCAACATATCTGGACCACTGAGTTGTCTACCCCATCACCATACAATCTGTACTTTCTATTCCAGATGGATCTGAGCATCTCTCCTGAGATCTAGCTCTGTATTTTGCTGCCACCCAGACATTAACCACGTATCTGCCAGGCAACCAAGTCATCACACTCCAAATGAAACCAATTATATATCTTCATTTTGAATCCTATTTTTATCTACTGGTCAATTGTTTCTCTTGTCACTGAAACTAGAAGCCAGCAAGTCCTCTTCCTTCTCCTCCCTATCTAACCAGTAAATAAGTCTCATTTTGTATCTTAAGTAGTTTGCTAATACTATCCTTTATGCCTGTTCACCTTTTACCTTAGCTCATTCCATATCTTTTGCTGGGACAAGGAGAAACAACAGCCAAGTGGTTTATCTGCCTTGAATCTGACTTTTTTATCTTTTTTTAAAAAATTTTTAATTGAATCATTGTGAGATAGGCCCTTACAAAGCTGTTCATGATTAGATTTCAGTCACAGAGTATTCTAACACTCATCCCTCCATCAGTGTCTCCAGGTTTCCTCCCATCACCTCCACCCCCACCCCCTGCCTGCCCTATGGCAGGTGCTTTTCTTTCTTTCTTTCTTTCTTTCTTTCTTTCTTCTTTCTTTCTTTCTTTCTTTCTTTCTTTCTTTCTTTCTTTCTTTCTTTCTCTCTCTCTCTCCTTTTGGGAATTGTGGTATGCAATATTGATATAGAAAGGTGATCAAGAATATCCCTTTACCTACTTTTAACACTCAGATCTTGTCCAGTGTGATCATTCTGACCTTCTCATCTTAACCTAACAGGTCCTCCGATTACTGCCAGAGTGAATTTCTGAATCAATTACCAAGTACCCTGATTTTACTTTGGAGAAGCCTTTCTGGAGCATTCCATGCTCTTGGAGATGAGTTCTGTGCATCTGCATGCAATAAGCCCTCTCCAGACCTCATTTCTTCTGTCACACATTTTTGCTGTGATATCGCTATCTCCCAGTGACACCCTGTGTGTCTCTGTTCACCCTGTTCCCTTACAATGTTCAGTCACTCCCAATCATCTTCAGAGTCGGCTCATCTCATCTCATGTTCTGTGCATTCGAGTCCTGTTGCCACTGAAACAAACTGCCACATGGATGAGGGTTAAAACAATAGACACTGGGGCCAGAGTGATAGTATAGTAGGTAGGGTGCTTACATGTTCAATCCCTGGCACCCTATATGGTCCCCTCAGCCCTGCCAGGAGTGATCCCTAAAGCACAGAGCCAGGAGTAAGCCCTGAGTATTGTGAGATGTGATCCCTCTAAACACAAAAACATATATGCCCCCCCCCCCAAAAAAAAAACAGATGCTTATTCCCTAAGACAATAAATCTCTAGGTCAGCTGCCCAAGCTCACACACAGGGGCCCAAGCTTACTCCAGTTTCTCTGTGGCCATCATAACTGTTTCTAACACCTGATTTCCTCGTGATTATTCTGGCTAATTCAGGGCAATCTCCTCCTAAGAGCCTAATGTAAACCCATCTGGACAACCCCTTTTGCCATGTGAGATCACACTCACAGAGTCTAGTAATTTGGACCTGGCTGCTTTGGGATCCACGGTCAATTCATAACAACTTCTCTATCTTGACGAGCAGATCAGGCAAACTCTGAGCTCACCAAACAGACAGGCATCACTCAGTCTGCTGAGCCCCTACCAAGTGCTTGGAGCTTTTCATAATTTCTTCAACTCCTGAAAAGCAGCTTTTCCTGACTACATCTGGTTCTCTCCTCTCTCCACTGCACAGGGCACATCTCTCACGGCTCTCTCTTGTGTGATAGTTTCTTTGGTATCTATGTTGTTAGCCTTTCCCATGTCTGTTCCATGTGGATGGGTGGGGCTGGCGCAGGATCTGTAGGTGAGCATGTGACACACTGGCATGTCAGGAAATCCTGGTGCCAGCATGAAAGCAAAGTTTAAGTTGGACCAATTTCAGATAACCACTGCGAACTCAGGCTGGAGAGATAGCACAGCGGGTAGGGCATTTGCCTTGCATGTGGCCGAGCTGAGTTCGATTTTTTCGCCCCTCTAGGAGAGCCCGTCAAGCTACCAAGAGTATCCCGTCCACACGGCAGAGCCTGGCAAGCTCCCCATGGCATATTCAATATGTCAAAAACAGTAACAACAAGTCTCACAATGGAGTCGTTACTGGTGCCCGCTCGAGCAAATCGATGAACAATGGGACAACAATGCTACAGTGCTACTGCGAATTCAAATGGTCCTAACTCAATTCACCATAAATAAAGCATCAAACAGCACCCCAAAGCCCAAGTTAAGAGCTGCCAACGGTCATTCATCACTGATCCCCAGAAAGGACATAAAATCTCAGATGATCATGCTCAGCTCCTCATGTGGACAAGGTCCTTCCACAAAGATCTGAGTGATTAAAGGCCGCTGAGGGAAATTCCTCCTCAACTGGGTGCTGTAAAACTGCTCCCCACAGATGCATATTGCAAAGCTGACATGCAGAGGGACTGGGAAAATGGGTCTGAGGTTCTCAATCAAGAAAGATTAGCTTACTCTGAGGACAAGGCTGTCATTTTATAAAAGAAAATACAAAGCTGATGGCAGTGGCTAATTCAGGTACCTCACAGAGCACATCAAAATTCAAATAAACTAGATTTAAGATAAAAGCTAGAAGAATGCTACATATTTATTTCTCAGAAAGAAATAAGTACATCAAAACATCAAAGGAAGGTCTATAGACTTTTAACATCACATACAATAGGCTGAAAATTCCTGCTAATCAGTATCAGTATAAGAAAAGAAATAAAAAAAGTAAATAATAATAACAACAATAGACTTGATCTCCTATCTTAAGGTCTCACTCCTTAAGCCTATGAGAGTCAAGGACTGGGGCAACTTTCCACTCAGCCTGGAAGATGAGTTCAAGATATGAAATAAGATAACCCATGTGGGAGGGAAGAAGGATGGAGGGGGACAAAAAGAGAAATGAAGGGCAAATGTGATAATAGGGTAGTTTTGCTACAGTGTAATTATCATTCTGCCATTGGAATGGAAAGGAGCGGGACAGGAAAGAAGTGAATGATGCAACCAGGAGCTGGGATCCTGAGTTATTTACAAGAGAAATGGAATGGGGACTATTTCAAGGGGAGATTTATAGGAACTGACTGGAAAGATGAGAGAAGATGTTATTCAAGGGGAAATGGGGGAGGGGGAGCAGACAGACGAGGAAAGCCCCCCCCCCCCCAGGGCAATGAGTTCCTGGGAAGTAATAAAACCAACTGGTCCAAAGGCTGCCAGGACCCACCTTGTGGAACCAGGAACTAAGGCCTGATAAGATGTTCACTGGTTGCAAGTACAGACTCAGAGAAGGCTAGACTCCCCTCCCAGAGAAGTTCCAGCGGAACAAAGGGCAGGAACGGAATATCAAAGACCATCAACTACTCCAACTCTATCCCTGGGAAACCACCCTAGCAATGGACTTTCTTTCTAGATAGAAAGCCTCACAAGGGGCAGGGTGGGAGGAACCTTATGAAAGCGAACCTGGAACAAACGAGGGCCGCATATGCTGCCTGAGCACATGTGTTGCTGCCGAGCACATGTGGTGCCTGCATCACCCCACTTGTTATGTATACTTTCATACCTTCATACCTCTCTCTCTCTCTCTCTCTCTCTCTCTCTCTCTGTTTCCCCTTCCTCTTCCTCCTCAAAACTTTCTCCTCAAAACTGTCTCCCCTTCCTCAAAACTTCCAAGTAAAACCTGTTTTTACTTCACTGCTTGTCTTCTCCTGAAATTCGTTTCTACAAAGGAAAGACGAGGACCCAAAAGGCCTGGGTAAGGTCTAGGATTGGATTTCCTTGCCTGCAAAGAGAAGGCTCACAGCAGACTCTTAGCAGTCCTAGATTCCCTGAGCCGCTGCCGGGGTGACAGAGGAAGATAGAGAGTAGATTTCCTTCCTGAGGCTGCAGTCTCTCTCCCTCCATTTCATATAAAGTCACTCGGGGACCCTCAATGGCATAGGTAAGAATACACCAGATAAAAGTGAAACTTGGTTATAAATGAGAAAAGGAGTTTCGGGGAAAGAAGAGAAAGAAACCCTTTTTTCCACTGACAACAATAATTTAAAAAATTTAAAGGATGGGCCCAGCACATGATTCAGTGACAAGCCCTTGTCCTGCATGGAAGAGGCTGTAGGATTGATCCAGTTACTGAATATAATACATGGTGACATGACAGTGACACCCACCCCCAACGCAGAAACCAAGTGTGTGAGCTTCTCAATATCCAAGACACAAGAGCATGACCACAAAACTGAGTCAAACAATTCCAGAAAATTGATGTTGGTGGAGAATAGAGATTTCGAGGGGGTCAATATTTGAGAGAAGTTGGATTCATGAATATTCTACTTCAACCATCAGCTTGTGCTTGCATAAGACATTGTGGCTAGGATTATAAAGGAGAATGAAGGATGTCTCAGGGACCTGGAAAAATTATACTTACATCCCAGGGATAAAGCTAAAGAGTGATTTAATTATGAAGCAGGCTATGAAATGGTAAGGACAAAGGATGAAGGCAGTGAGTTTACTTTGACAGACATCCTGTAAGTGTAAAAGCACAACTTTACTTTCAACACTAAGTCAAAGATTTCACCTTTTTCTTTTGGAGGCTACAGTGCCTCATTTGATTCTGGAGTGGTAAATTCTAGGATGGTTTTCAGGCTGTCATCTTGGAATCTCCCTTTCTCACCATTCTTGGAAACACCTTTACTTCTTGCCTTTGGTCCATTTATCTGAACTCCTCATGTCTTCCTCTTTCTTAGTTTGCTTACTTATTTTAGTCGAGCATTTATTTACTTGTAGTTTCCAGAGAAACGTACATAGAAGGTAGCTGGTGGAGCGATGGGTACTTGATCATTGTATAACTGAAACCCAAGCACAAAAATTTGTAAGTCTATAACTGTACCTCCTGGTGTTTCACTAATAACAAAAATAAAGGAAAAAAATTTAAAAAAATGGAGAGGAGTATCTAAGGTTGTGTCACTAATGTGGGCATTGCAAAAAAAAATTGGCAAAAGTCAAAGGTTTCTGAATACACAATGACAAAAAAATTAATTCAAAACCAAACATGAAATAAATCTGAGGTGTTACTGGCAGCATTTGCCCAAGTTTCACTTCTTGGGTGAAAGGGGTTGCAAGTGGAAATAGTTGAACAAGTCCTGACATTTAGGACTGAAAATTCCTCACAAATTTATTCTTAATGAAATTGTTGAATTTTGTAATGAGCGTGAATTGTGACCATCATTTTCTCTTGAATCACTGTCCTCCCATTGCTCATCGATTTGCTCGAGCGGGCCCAGTAACATCTCCATTGTGAGACTTGTTGTTACTGTGTTTGGTATATTGAATACGTCACGGGTACCTTGCCAGGGCTCTACCGTGCAGGCGAGATACTCTCGGCTGGAGCGATAGCACAGCGGGTAGGGCGTTCGCCTTACAAGCGGCCAACATGGCCAATCCGAGTTCGATACCTCTGCCCCTCTCGGAGAGCCCGGCAAGCTACCGAGAGTATTCAATATGCCAAACACAGTAACAACAAAGTCTCCAATGGAGACGTTACTGGGCCCACTGGAGCAAATCGACGATCAACGGGAGGGCCTTTACCTTACCTTTACCATTTTCTCTTGAAAGCATTTCTCTTTTGGCAATCTCTTAGACCTCTCCTTCTCCCCAGAGTTATGAAGTTTCATGCTTATATATATTGGTGTTTGACTTTTTAAATCATTAAACTTGGGACTTGGTAGACTCTTTTGGTCTGCAAACTCTCATCCTATTGTTGGAAAATATTCTTGGTATATTGCTACAATAATTTCTCCCCTTCTGATTTTGTAACTGAATTTTCATTATTTGTGCACATATATGCACATTTGCATATATTGCCTATAAATGCCTATATACTATCTGGGCTGGAGCGATAGCACAGCGGGTAGGGTGTTCGCCTTACAAGCGGCCAACATGGCCGACCCGAGTTCGATTCCTCTGCCCCTCTCGGAGAGCCCGGCAAGCTACCGAGAGTATTCGATATGCTAGACACAGTAACAACAAAGTCTCCAGTGGAGACGTTACTGGGCCCGCTCGAGCAAATCGATGATCAACGGGAGGGCCTTTACTTTACTATACTATCTAATATACTACTAATATACTACTGTCTCCTTGTGTCTCCCATGCACATGACACTCAACACGTCCAAAAATGAACTCTATGCCCCCATGAAACTTCTCAAGCCCTATCTTTTCTGTCTTAGTGTGTCTTTCTACAAGTCAGTGATGCTGACCTCATCCTCTCTCTTCCTTGTTTCTTGCTTCTTTACATGCACTAACATGCTACTCTATAGCGTATACAGCTTATAGCTATCTTACATCTAATTCACTTCTCCAATTCAAAGTCACTTCTTAATTCATAATTTCTCTTGCTGAACTCCACCAGTCTTCAACCTCCTCTTATCTTCAGCAAATTCTGCTGCAACCCATTCTTAAAATGATCCAACTAATTTCTCAAGACTTTATTATGCTCTGTAGCTACAGTTTTATTTACATTAGAGGTTAGATGCTTTTTATTTGTTCACAATCCCCACTAATAGATTATAAGAGAATTATGAAATTAGTAAAGATTTGTAAATAAGCTGGTTATTTTTACTAACTAATCATGTTCTTTCTCAAGGGACAATGTAGTCAACTTGGGATTAGGTTGAATTCGTGACATTTTGAAACCCCTTTTCATTTTCCACTTCTCTTTTCTTCCTTAGAACCTCTTTCTCACCCACACATAATAATCAGACATGTCTTAGTGAGTAATGAGAAATCATTTACACACTGTTATGAACAAAATGAGTAAAGCTCTGAATCTGATGGATTTGTGGGAAGAAAATAATCCATTTCTCCTGGGGAATCAGAACACTGCATGATCTATTAGGCACCGAAAAAATGTGAATAAGTAAATCATGGTGAGAACAATGCTTTGTATATTTGAAACTAGATACTTAGATTTTATTCACTGTGTCAGTTTTAGTTAGGTAAGTCAGAATTAAAGAAATGGTCTGAGATACAGCCCAAGAGAAGGACCACATGGAGGGCGGGAACCACAGATCCCGGAGGGGAAAAAAAAAAAACAGGTTCCAAAAAGAGCCGAGATCACGGGGAAGTCCCAGATGGGGTAGGTACCACATCCCGCCTCCCCCAGATGGAACCCCGGTGACCAGAGGCCTCTACAAGCACAGCTCGAGTATGCGGGAACTAGGACTTTTTCTCAAAACCGCGCGGCCGCTTATGTGGCCGCGTGACATCTCTCTATATACAAAGTGATCAATGGGAAGTAAACCACCCAACCTTTCTCCCTGAAAATCAGAGTTAAGTTTGGAGCACGGCCACAGCCCCAGAAACACAAGGACTTAATGCAGAACCCAGCAGCTTGGAGCAGAAAAGTGAATGGACTATGCGTTAATCCAGGCCATCATGTCTGCCAGGAGGGGAAAGGGTGTTGCCCCATTCGCCCTCTCTTCTCTGGAAAGAAGGATGGCGGCCGCATGGGAGCTTTGTGGACAGCAGGTATGAGCCGGGGGTGTGGGGGCGACTAAAACCTCATGGGAAGGGGAGCATTCCGGTCTGTCCTTCACGCCCTACTGAGGTCACCAGTTGCCCCCCACGAGTGGCTCCCCAGCACGGCCACAACTCCAGAAGCACAAGGACTTAATGCAGAACCCAGCAGCTTGGAGCAGAAAAGTGAATGGACTATGCGTTAATCCAGGCCATCATGTCTGCCCGGAGGGGAAATGGTGTTGCCCCATTTGCCCTCTCTTCTCTGGAAAGAAAGATGGCGGCCGCATGGGAGCCTTGAGGACAGCAGGTATGAACTGGGGGTGCGGGGGTGACTAAAATCTCATGGGACGGGTGTGTTCCAGTCCGTCCTTCACGCCCTACCGAGGTCACCAGTTGCCCCCCATGAGTGGCTCTCCAGCACGGCCACGACTCCAGAACACAGAAACCAATTTCTTAACTATCTGACTTTCAGTAGAAATACTTCCAGGGTCAATAGGTAAAATAGCAGAAATCCAAAACCAACATTTAATTCTTGAACCCAGCTGTAGAAAGCAAATCACTTCACAATGCTTTTTCAGTATGTCTGATTTGGGGGGGGTAAATTCTAAATAATAGTGGTGAATCTTGTATTGAAACAGTGAATCTAATCAAAGCAGATAGAGTGTTAACTAGAATTCATCTGCCTCACAGGGACTGGGAGGGGTGGGGGGTGGGGTTTTATTGGGGTTCTTCATGGTAAAAAATAAGTATTGGTAAAGGGAAATCTGTTTGATATTTGCATGACTGAGACCTAAACCTGAAAGCTTTGTAACCTTTCCCACAGTGATTCAATAAATAAATAAAAAAATAATAATAAAAATAAAAATAAATATTAATAGGGTATTTGCCTTGCACACGGCTGACCCAATCGATTCCTCTGCCCCTCTCGGAGAGCCCAGGAAGCTATCTTGCCTGCATGGCAAAGCCTGGCAAGCTACCTGTGAAGTATTCCATATGCCAAAAGCAGTAACAAGTCTCACAATTTGTTGTGAGATGTTACTGGTGCCTGCTCCAGCAAATTGATAAACAATGGGAGGAAGGTGCAGACAGTGCTGTGCAGTGAATAGTTCAGTTCTTTAATGGTATACTTCAAGTGCTCAAAAGTCATACACAGAACACCAAAGAAAAAATCCTTCTGTAAAGCTCTGCTCTAAGAAATCATATAAATGACACAGCTCAATGTGAACTTTTTTCCAGTAATGCATAGAAATGTTACTTGGAGCAGAGTTTGATTGATGTTCTATATAAGAAAAAAAGGTCTTGGAATTGGAAATATAGTACAATGGATGGGGCACTTGCCTTGCAGTTGGCTGACCTGGGTTCGATCCCCGGCACCCAAAGCCTCATCCCTGAGCACAGAGCCAGAAGCAAATGTAAGTCAAGTAGCAGTGCTGTTTAGCACCAATCAAAAAGTTGTGTAGACAATGGAGTGCTATACAGCTGTTAGAAAAGATGAAATCATGAAATTTACATATAAGTGGTACTACATGGAAAGTATCATGCTAAGTGAAACAAGTCAGAAAGAGAGGGACAGACATAGAAAGATTGCATTCACCTGGAGAATATAAAGTAACAGAATGGGAGACCAAAACCCAAGAATAATCGAGACAAGTACAGGAGGTTCACTCCGGGGCTTGGAGGCCAGCCGCACATGCTAGGGAAAAAGGCAGCTCAGAGAGGGGAGCACCAAATAAAGGGTGTTGGGAGGATCCTCCCAGGATGGGAGATGCATGCTGAGAGTAGACTATAGACCAAACATGATTGCCACTCAATACCTCTTTTGCAAACCACAACACCCAAAAGGAGAGAGAGAACAAAAGGGAATGCCCTTTCACAGGGGTGAGGTGGGATGGGGGGGAGGTGGGAGGTTGGGAGGGACGCTGGGAGAATTGGAGGTGGGGAATGGGCACTGGTGGAGGGATGGATACTCAATCATTGCATAACTGAAATCCAAGCACAAAAATTTGTAAGTCTACAACTGTACCTCATGGTGTTTCACTAATAAAAATTAAAAAAAAGTAAAGAAATGGTCTGAATATTTGTCTCACTCCACTCAATAATTTACTTTCACATTAATTCAAGGGAAAAAATTATATTTTATAGAGCTAACCCATATAAACAAGAAATTCTCAATATGGCCTCTTTCATTTGAAATAAGTATGCTCCTTATTAGTATCCTATAGCTTGATTCCAAAACTTAACTGCCTTTAATGTTTTGTCAACTTATTTTTGTCAATTCCTCCTTCCTTGAAAGATCCTAAGCATAGCATTATTCATTCATTCTTTGTACATTTATTGGCTTTCTCTGTTGTAACTTGATAAGAGACTGTTGAAAATTCGAGGTGAAAAGACAAAAATCCTTTTTGGTGGTGTGGGGACTGGGGATACTGGAGCACAGCACATGATGTTCAGGGCTTTCTACTGGCTCTATACTCAGGAATTACTTGTGGTAAACCTTGGGGATGCCAGGGATCAAAACTGGGTAGACTGTGTGCAAGGCAAGCATCTTACCTGCTGTACTATTGCTCTGGTCTAAGACAAAAATCCTTATCTCCAGAAATTCAGCAATTGGAGGAATGCAAACAAGCAATGACAGGCTAATGTAGCAAGTGACCGCCTCATGGTACAAATAAAGATTTCCTTGTGGGAAGTTACAGAAAGACACAGGCAGGACTTCACCTAAAAAAGGCATGTGGACTTAAGTATTTTTGAGTGGAGATGTGAGGTAAGTAGAAGAATGATCAAGAGGGCAGAGGTCAGGTATAAGGGTACAGGGAGTGAAGAGATGACATATTCAGAGTTGCAGAATGGGTTATGAGCTGTGGGTGTACTTCTTGAGTCAGACCCATATAGTTTCTTGCTGTTTCTAGGTCTCCCTGTCCCCCAGTTTTAACTCCAACTAAGTTAAGGCAAATATTCTTATTCAGCTACCCACCAACATATCTGGATTTCTCTGAAAATCTAATTTAAAAGAGTACTCATCAATTATATAATTAAATGCATAAGCATTTATATGTATCAGTTTGTCTTTTTAAAATGAGAACTGCAATAGAAGGTCATCCTTGATCATTTCTCTGCACTGCTTTTTGAGCTCGGACATTAGCTTGTGATTGCCTGACACTTGCGCCAAGCCACGTTGGCAAAGGAGCTCGAGAGTTTCCAAAGACAGGCGTCTTTTTGTGGCTATCTCTCTCTCAGCGTTCCTCACACACTCATGTAGCTGCTGAACCAGTAGATTTTATTCTTTGCCAATGCTGTCAACAATGACTTCTTCCCATGTTGCCGCAATAGTGCTAAAGAGTTCCCAGTTGGTGGTCATTCTGGGAGTTCTCTTCTTAAACTTTGTAGCCCTTTCTCCCCATTCCGTGAAGTAGAATTTTGCACGAAGGTGATGGTGGTACGATTTCGTTTGGAATTTTGGGACAACAGCGACATTGATCAGGCAAAATCATCGATTGGATCTGATGTGGTAAATTTCATTGTGGAATTTCCCACCGGGAAACTCCTGTGTCCAACGACTAGATTTGGCCTTCTGGAACCCTGTTCGTTCCATTCTAAGTCATGGAGTTCTTCAGCTGATCTCAGTCCTATCTTGGCATTAAAATCACTGATGATGATCTTGTAGAAGGTGTGGTCTTCTTTATAGAACTTCTCCAGCTCCATGTAGAATTTCTCAATTTCTTCTTCATCATAATTGGATGTTGGTGCATAGACAATGAAGATAGAAACTGCCATCAGTGAGCCACATCTATTCCTTGTGGTTAGAAATGGGAAAAGGGATACTCCACAGTAAGACACTGGTGTTTAGAATGTGCTGGAGTTTAACACATGTCATGAAGAGCAAGTGTGGCCAGGTTAGAGTCTAAAACTGTACCTATAAGAATTGGGGTGGGGAATTGTCGACTAAAAGGTCCCCAGAAAGTGAGAGGATCAAATTTTCTTGTAAAAAGGTGAAAGAATGAGAGCTGGAAGATAATATAGTGGGTAGACACTTGCTTTGCACACAGCCAACCCAGGTTCAGTCCCTGGCATCCCATATGGTCCCCTGAGCCCACCAGGAGTAATCCTTGAGCACAGAGCCAGGAGTAAGTCCTGAGCACCATTGGATGTTCCTCCCTTTTTTACCACCCCCCCTCCCCACTAAGCCTGAAAGGTGAAAGGGGGCTGCCAAAAGCAATTTTGACTAGTTTCGGCAGGTGATTACTGATTAGCAGACAAGGAGGACAATGCGATTCTTAATATATATGCTGATTGTGGGTGAAAGAAAAATGATCTAAAGACACTGCGATGCCCAATAAATACACTGTGATGTTCTAGTTATCTTGGAAAACAGATGATTGGCATTTGTCTCTTTACTATTCTATTTGTGATTATTTCTATCTCTTACACTCCCCCATGAAGACAGTAATTAGCATTTGGAATCATGTCAATGCTTCCAAATGTGAGACAGATAGAATACACAAGTCCACTCAGAAGTGAAAAGTTTTCAACACTGACACGTAATTAAAAGTTTTGTGCTCATCACATGAAGAGACTGGCTACAACACAGTAGGGAATTTGCATAACAATGCATTTGTAGTACAGTAGATGAGTTCTGAAACACAGAAATGTCGAAGGCACAATGGAGAACACAGCTTCAAAAGACCATTTGCATTAATTACTGCTGGACCAGCTCCCATAGCTCTTCTGTGCTGACAAGCAGTGTGGGCCAAATCCCAGGTGCGTAACCTTTTAGACACAATAAGCGTGTGTCCTCTTAAGTGAGAGTTTAGTTCTCATGGCCCAGTTTCCAGGAGCCACCACAAAACAAAAAGTTTTACCCCAGCCTTCAGGTGCCTTAAATCAAGGTAAATCACAGCTTCTTATGATGTTGTCCTTGGGCATTATGGATTTGTCCTTTAATGTTCCCTAAACCATTCTTCTTTCTATTGTTTTGATAATAAACTGGAAATGTGTATTAGAGACAGAGAAATACACTTTTTTACTTATTTAGGTTATTCTATGGCATTTCGATTTAATTGCTAAATAGTATCATAGACAACTAAGCTAGGAATAAGAGGATGGATATTATCTGACTTTTGAACTCTGGTGCCTTAAAAATAATGATGCAATGAACTGCTTAAGGACAACCTTTTAAAATTATTTATTTTTGACTTTTTGGGTTACACCCACTGATGCATAGGGGTTATTCCTAGCTCTGCACTCAGGAATTACTCCTGGTGGCACTCAGGGGAGTATATGGGATGCTGGGGATCGAACCTGGGTCAGATGCATGCAAGGCAAATGCCCTAACTGCTGTACTATCAGTCCAGCCCCTAAGGGCAACATTTGTGTGGTGATTGGATTGGACACACTCACCAGTAAAATTAGACAGGATGAAGCTGCTGCGAACTGTCTGTGTCGATGTTTTTCTTCATGCTGTTTGTCTTCTGACCATTTAACAGGATGTAAATTCCTCCAGGTCGAAAGGGGGCAGGGTATATTAAAAAGGTATCTAGGGGCTAGAGTGGTAGCAGTAGGGCACTTGCCTGGCACATGGCTGACCTGGGTTTGATGCACAGCATTTCATATGGTACCCCCTTCTCCACAAGCACTCCCAGGAGCAATTCCTCAATGCAAAGCCAGGAATAACCCCCGAGCATCACCAGTTATAGCCAAAAACAAACAAATGAAAAAAATTATCTAATTGCTAGCAGCTTTATTTCAAAGCTCAAGATTTTAAAGAGAAAGTGAATTTCTAGTATTTACAAGAGGAAATTTATGCTTTTCTTCTGCAGGAAACACTCTTCTCCACCATTCCCACCCGGCAAGTTCTATTGATGCTTATGTCTCTATCTTCTGCACACCATACTAGGTCTATGCAATATGTATCCCACATAGCCTCATTTCCTTTCTCAGAACTTGGCATGACTCATCGAATAATTGAATGTTAAATTACCAATTAGGTTGTGTGGGGCGGGGCGCTGGGGGCACAGCTGGTAGTGCATAGGGCTTACTCCTGGCTGTGTTCAGAAATCACTCCTGGTGAGGCTTGGGGAACCATGTGGGGTGCTTGCAAGGTAAGTGCCTTACCCTCTGTATTTTTTCTCCAGCCTCAGTTTTAGTACCAATTTTATGACTTGCTGTTCTGTTACTTCATTACCTCCATGAAGACAAAGACTATTATTCATCACTGTTTCCCCAGAACTGGGCTCAACTCAGAGAAGGGACTGAGGAAATATTTGATGGATAACTGATGCTTTTGTTAAGTGTCACATGTCCTAACTCTCTGGATGAGAGAGGGCTGGATTTAGTATCATTTTAGGACAGATCCAAGCCAGATACTAAAATGAAAATCTAACTTTATCTAGGGCCCCTTGAATTGCTCTGGACTCAGGCCATTCTGACAGTGTTTCCTGGCTGTGATGAGAGACTAGGAACCTTAGAACTGCTAGAATGAACAGCAAATGTACCTTCTAGAATATCTGGGAACAAAATCTTGGGATGATTAACCAGAAATCTCCACTTACTAGATCACCTATATATTATCCCCTTCATATTTCCCTGTACAGTGATTCCAGGCCGAGTGGGTCTAATTCATTGCCTTAATTTTCTTCCACACAGCTTCTTTCAAAATCTATCTGCAATCCTCTAACCTCCTCTGTCCCCTGTTGGTTCTAGTGGTGGCATCATGATGACAAACACATTGAACAGTTATTGTGACTGAGAGTCAGGCTCCTGGTAGAGCATGGCCAACACTGAGCACTGATGCCACCTGATAAGAAGAGCCCACAATAGATTCTTTGCCATGAACTTGCCTCCTCCAGGTCCTGCCTGGGAGACTCCAGAACATTCCTGAGTCAGCCTGGACTTCTGCATCATCTGGTGCCATGAGGTTCATTACCAGATAAATCCAATAAACTCTTAGATTTTTATTCAAGAAGCAGAGATCATACATACTCTGATCATACATACATACTCAATGACTGTTCAGCCCCCTTGGCACTTCCAATTATCAAGGCCAAGATTCTAGCCACAAAGTGGTGTTTCCCTTGCCCTGACTTTCTGTAAGCAGAATGTTTCATCAAGCTCCTTCTCAGTGTCATCACGGGAGACATGTCCAGAAAGGAGAGATGATGCAAATCTCAGGCTGAGGGACCAGCTGGGGCTGCAGCTCTCGCACCCAACCTCATACATGTTTGGATGATTCCAATGAGTTACTTGTATTTTTAATTAATTACAGTATGACAGAAATATCTAAGTTTATGGAACTTAATACAGCAAAACAATCTCCTTCTAAAGAGCTAAAATTAATTGCTAAGAGACAGGAGGAGTTTCTATAGCTCATACAATGGCCTCACTTTCCCCATATTTCCTTAGGGAGAGAGGAAACCCCCTCCCTTTCCCCACCCCCATGCCAGATGTTCATTTCCTATGTAATCATAGGAAATCCTTCTATATAATTTAATTAAATTCATTAATTTTATTTTGGAGAGTTTTCCAACTGGTGCTTGGGGAACCCAGGGATCACTTTGGGGGATTTTCAGTCAACTGGGTCCAATGCCAAAGCCCGAGGACATTATGGGGCTTGCAACCTCCAGGGCTACACTCAGAGATGTCCAGGGAACCATGTGGAGCCAGGGAGCAAACTCAGATCAGACACATGCTCCAGCCCCATACTATCTCTTTGATTCCTCATTCTGGAGGGCCTCCCAAGCTCTGTTCAAAGGAACCAAGAGTCCAGGAGATATCAGGCCCAGTCGTAATGCATGAGGATATGGTGCTGCGTGGGGTGGGTCTGCAATGCTGGGGACCACCAGAGCTGCCCCTAGAAAACCTTATATATCTTAGTGTGAATAAATAAATATTTTTAATATTGTATTTTCTATTATATGTCAACATAACAGAGTTACAAGGCATACTGACCCAGAAGAAATTTATCTTCAAATATCTTCTTGCTTCTTACAATACCTACAGAACAGTTGGAAGATTCAATGGGTAAAGCCTGAATCTTTGTGAAAAATTATATGGATCCATGCACTGGTGAATTTTATTTGCTGTACAAAACAAAGAAGTGTGCTTTTCAGTGTAAAACAGGCAACATTTCTAACATTGCTGGAGACCTTTATTCAGCCATAAATAGAACATTTAGCTGTTGTTTTTTCCATTAGCACTAAGTGTGCAACTTTTCACTGTCAGCACACTGATGTCAGGGAGGAAATGATGATCCTAACTCACAGGGAGAAAATACTGGTGTGCAACATATTCACACTTTCTAACCTGTTTTGAGCAGTACGTTCTCTCTCAGCCTCTGTCTGAAAACCAGGGGAAGGAGGGGTTTTGGATGTACTGCAGAATTGCTGCAGGGAGCTGGGAAATCACAACTACCTCCCTAGAAAGAAGGGTTTCTCTATGGTTCAATTTCCAGTGTAACTATTACAGTGAAATGTAATTAATTGGCCTCTATCTGACTAAGAATATTTTTACAGCACGGCACAGAGGTTAGGTATATAGGTTTTAAAGTCAGGCCTTGATTTCTGCAGTGCTACACAGAAACTGCAGGAGTCTGGCTGGAAGGAAGGATTACTTCAATCCTCTACACACCAATTCCTACTACAGATGAAGTTGAAAATTAATCCCTAAGAATACTGCGCATAGAAAAAAGAACTTTAATAAAATAATCGTTGCACATGTGATATGAAACATTCTTATGAATCCTTCTAGTTTTCAACATAGATTACATTTCAGATAATTACTACTGATTTATTTGCAATCATGAATGTTCAAATAAATCATGAATTTATTTGCAACCAAGACGACTCTCACATTAAAGGAAAAATATAATAGATATTCTAGGCACTTACTTCCACTAGGTTTCCAAATTCTTACTTATAGAGTCATATTTCATAATGGGCATGTAATTAGATTATATTATCTAGCTCCAAAAAGAAACTATTTCAAACAACTTAAATTTATTTCTGGCTATAAGAAACAGTTACAGCTAAACTATTCCTGTCTTATTTGTAAAGTCATATTGCAGTGGGATGAGTACTTTTATTTCGGGGAGTTTATCATAAAAAACATGTATGTGTGGGAAAGGGCTATTAATTCAGCTGATGCATATTGCTCAAACCCTGAACATGACTGATTTGTGGCTACCTCCTGGAAGTTGAGATTCTGGGATCTTCTGGTGGATAAGAGTGTTCTGCCTAAGATCTTGGATCATACTGGACCATTTTGCTAAGATGGTTTATATCTTGAGTGGGTGCTACTCTGCATAAGTCTGATCCATCCTACAGCCTCAGCCTACCAGATGATAAGTACATAAGATGTCATTGATAAAGGAATGAACTTCATCTCTGTAATTATATTGTGATGGAAATCCTAGAAGCTTGAGTCTGGCTTCCTCTGAACTTCACTTTATGAACTTTCTCCATTCACGTTCCCACTGAATGAATATAACAAGTGAGTTTTGTGAATACTTCTAGAGAAATCACCAAGCTTGAGGGTAGTTTTTTCCAACATCCAACAAAATATAGATATTATTTTGAAAAATAGGCTCATTGCAATGTATTGTTTCATGATAGGGAAACTGAAAAAAGACAATGCTGAACAGGTGATAAACAGTTTGACAAATTAGGGTAAATCACTTTGATATTATAACATCATTAACAGTAATATATCCATCTGCTTATCATGTCGTTATAAAATGCTTAGGATGAAATGTCAAATGAAAGTGCAAGATACATAATTGGATGCAAAGTGTCAATTCAGGTATAGAAAAAATTTGTACTTACAGTGATAAAAGACTGAAAGAACACATGCCACTACACAACAGCTTCTTGAATAACATAATTATATTCACTTTCATTTTATTATAACACTCATGAGAAAAAAAACAGTTTACTTCTGGAGAGGGCCACTATCTGTGTGGAGTTTGCATATGCTCCCCACATCTGAATAATTTTTTCTAGTTATTTAAGTTTTCCCCACATCCCAAACATACATTCATTAGGCCCCTGAAGTGTCTAAACTGCACCTGAGTGAGGAGGTGTGTGTGTGTGTGTGTGTGTGTGTGTGTGTGTGTGTGTGTGTGTGTTTCTGTGAGTGCATGTTCTCATGCTCTATTTTATCCAGGATCAGTTCCCTCCTTGTGCCCTGACTCTCTGGACAGATTCTAGAACTGTACCCCTGAATGGTATAAGCAAGTTGTAAAATAAACAGGTGAATGAATGAAAGGACAAATGAATGGGCAGATACAAATGCTTAATATTCTAAGTGTCCTTGGTTCTTTATTTGGAAGCTTCATCATGTTTCTGAGACAGAAATATTCCATAGTACTTCAGTCTTATACCAATAAGCCCAGGATAAAATTAGTTTTTGTTATAAGTCATTTCTAGTGAACATTCTTTTATTTATTTATTTATTTATTTTGGACAGTGTCAGAATCAAACATAGGTTTCTAAACACACAAGACATACATTGTGCCACAGAGCCACATCCCTGGACCCAGTTTCCCTTAAAGGTGTAATTTAAAAGAAGCTATTGATAGTTTTATCTGAGGACTTACTATATATTATTAATGTTTATTCATGGGCTGTGAGATTAGGTGCCATTTCTTCAATTTCTCCTATATTATTTTTTTCTTAGAGAAAATTTTTATCCTATTGTTTGAGTTACTTCTATGCATTTCTTTTTGTTAATTTGTTTTTGGGCTATACCCCATGGTATTCAGGTCTTACTCCTGATTTTGCACTCAGGGATCACTCCTGGCAGGGCTTGAGGAACCATATGGGGTTTGGGGGATTAAACCTGGGTCATCACGTTCAAGGCAAATGTCCAACTTGCTGTATCATCACTCCAGCCCCTATTTCTATGGAAAAGCTAGAACGTATTTGGAAAAAATTACAAAAATACAGAAAGAGCACGAAAATTAAATAAACTTATTATCCTCATAACTTTTCTCCAATTAGATAACAATATTGCCACACTGATAATATTTACTACTAAAACAATATTCTACCCTTTCTGTAAGCATACAAAAAGTCATAAATGCAAAGATTTATTTCTATTTATTTCTACTTTAGATCTTAAATAAATTGGGTTATGTTCTGCACCCTGCTCCCTTACAGCATATTATTGTGAGCTTGATCATACACATTAAAATATAGATATACATATTTTAATGGTTATAGAGATATTCATTGAATGAAACAGCATAACTTATTGAGATATTACATTATTCATGAGTATTTAGACTGTTCCCATTTTTTTATGTTATATCATCAGAGTGCAGGAAAAATATCTACCATCCTCTAGCTAGATGAACAATCCAAACAGCGTCAAACAGGTTAGTAAGAGAATCACAGTCTAATAACATGTATATGAAGAATTTACAGGACAACAGTCTAAAGAAAAATACTCAGCCCTGGGTAATACCCAGTTAAGGCATGGAGGGGAGGAGAGATTGAGTAGAGCAAGGAGGAGGGACCCCATTCTTTCCTGTAAGAGTAAAGAGATGAGTTTCTCAGCTAGAGAGGACAGTTCCCTGATAAACACACAGCTGGAGACACCCCCAGACTACATTCATCTAGGTCAGAGAAAGGGGCAAGCAGTGATTGCTTTTTCAATTAGGAAAAGGATTAGGACTAAATTGGGGCAAAAGCTGCTCAGCCTCTAGAGCTTTACCGCTTAAAGAGTGTGCGTTCTGAAAACAATTTCTCCCAAAGGCGCACAGACCATGATGACACTTACTACAAGGGCCAACTCTGTCTATATCGCAAAAAAGTTCATCTGACTCTCCTGCAGACACAATTGCATGTAATCAATGTTGTCAACAAGCTCCCTTCCATCTACTCCTACAGCCAGAACAAGCACTTTAACGAGAGGGATTCCTGGAATTAGAGACACTGGATTCCAAACTCTACACAGATTTTTGTTGCTGTTTTTTTGTTTTTGGGCCATGCCTGATGATGCTCATGGGTTACTCCTGTATCTACACTCAGAAGTCACTCCCAGTGGGCTTGGAGGACCATGTAGGAAACTGGGAATTGAATCTGGTTCAACCTCGTGCACAGTAAACACCTTACCCACTGTACTATCTCTCCAGCCTTATAAAAAGATTTTAAAAAATAATTAGAAATTGGAGCTGGAATGATAGCATAGCGGGTAGGGCATTTGCCTTGCACGCAGCCTGACCAGGGTTCAATTCCCAGCATCCCATATGGTCCCCTGAGCACCGCCAGGAGTAATTCCTGAGTGCAGAGCCAGGAGTAACCCCTGTGCGTCGCTGGGTGTGACCCAAAAAGCAAATAATAATAATAATAATAATAATAATTAGAAATTCAATCCCAAAAGCCTGTGCCAACATTTATTCCTATTTTCACAAAAGTGGTTGCTGGCCTGGGAGCCTTGTGGAGAGCAGGTATGAGCCGGGGGTGTGGGGGCGACAAAAACCTCATGGGAAGGGGGGCGTTCCGGTCCGTCCTTCACGCCCTACCGGGGTCACCAGTTGCCCTCCACGAACGGCTCTCCAGCACGGCCACAGCCCCAGAAGCACAAGGACTTAATGCAGAACCCAGCAGCTTGGAGCAGAAAAGTGAATGGACTATGCGTTAATCCAGGCCATCATGTCTGCCCGGAGGGGAAATGGTGTTGCCCCATTTGCCCTCTCCTCTCTGGAAAGAAAGATGGCGGCCGCATGGGAGCCTTGTGGACAGCAGGTATGAACCGGGGGTGCGGGGGTGACTAAAATCTCATGGGACGGGTGTGTTCCAGTCCGTCCTTCACGCCCTACCGAGGTCACCAGTTGCCCCCCATGAGTGGCTCTCCAGCACGGCCACGACTCCAGAGCACAGAAACCAATCTCTTAATTATCTGACTCTCAGTAGAAATACTTTCAGGGTTAATTAGCAAAATAGCGGAAATCCAAAACCAACATTTAATTCTTGAACCTAGCTGTAGAAAGCGAATCACTTCACAGTGCTTTCTCAGCATGTCTGATTTGGGGGGAGGGGGTAAACTCTAAATAATAGTGGTGCATCTTTTATTGAAACAATGAATCTAATCAAAGCAGATAGAGTGTCAACTAGAATTCATCTGCCTCGCAGGCATTGGGAGGGGTGGGGGGTATGGTTTTATTGGGGTTCTTCGTGGTAAAAAATAAGTATTGGTAAAGGGAAAGGTGTTTGATATTTGCATGACTGAGACCTAAACCTGAAAGCTTTGTAACTTTTCCCACAGTGATTCAATAAATAAATAAATTATTTAAACAAATAAATAAAAAAATGTGGTTGCTGGCCATAACCTCACCAATACTAGCTGGGATAAATGATTTTTATTTTTCTAATTCAATATTTTATTTTTCTAATTCAAGTATTGCATCTTAAAAAAATGAAATGTTCTTAGTTGTTCATAAATTTGAAAATATCTTCAAACATATGAGATCATTACTTTGTATTTTGATGTCTGGGACTGGAGCGGTAGGGTGTTCGCCTTACAAGCGGCCAACATGGCCGACCCGAGTTCGATTCCTCCGCCCCTCTCGGAGAGCCCAGCAAGCTACCGAGAGTATTGGATATGCCAAACACAGTAACAACAAAGTCTCCAATGGAGACGTTACTGGGCCCGCTCGAGCAAATCGACGATTAACGGAAGGGCCTTTACCTTTACCTTTACCTTTGATAGGTCTGAGTTACCCACACTAGTTTTTTTTTTTAAATTAAGTTGCATTTTTCCAACTTATCTTCCATTCTTAATTGCATGTATATTAACTCTTGGTTGCAGCATTTTATTTATTTATTTATTTATTTATTTATTTTTGCTTTTTGGGTCACACCCGGCGATGCACAGGGGTTACTCCTGGCTCTGCACTCAGGAGTTACTCCTGGCGGTGCTCAGGGGACCATATGGGATGCTGGGAATCGAAACCGGGTTGGCCGCGTGCAAGGCAAACGCCCTACCTGCTGTGCTATCTCTCCAGCCCCGGTTGCAGCATTTTAATCCTTTTTACTCAATACTGTCTTTCATTGTAGAACATTTGAAGATTTTACAGCTGAATCTATGATTTTTAGAAAGGTTTCCAGGTTTTAGAACAATATTTAGGAATGTTTCCTCTGTTTTCTAATTATTTTATTATAAGGAAAGAGGAGGGGAGCGGGTTGAGTTTCCCTCCCTTCCCCAAGCAGAACCCCGGCAGCCAAAAACCTCCAGAACCCAGCCACAGCCATGCTCAAGGCCACTCTCCACATGCTTGGACGAGCCTCACTCATGAAGGAACTGGCAGAGGAACCCAGGTATGAGGGACCCTGGGCTGAGATCTCCAGGCCTGCTCGGATTGGGACTGGGTCTCCTCCACCCAGATCCCCCATTTTCTAGTAGCTTGGCAGTCACACCCACAAACTGTCCCTGACGCCATGTAATCCCATCAACGGCCAAGATCCAGTGACTATAAAAGAAAGCTTCCAGAGCACGTGACCTCTTATAGTCTAGCCCATTCTTGTATTTTTTTATATACATTCTCCATTTCTCTTGGAGAGTGTGGCAAGCTACCAAGAGTATCCTGCCCATATGGCAGAGTCCGGCAAGCTCCCCGTGGCATATTTAATGTGCCAAAAACGGTAACAATAACGGGTCTCATTCCCCTGACCCTGAAAAGAGCCTCCAATAAGACACCATTGGGAAGGACGAGTAAGGAGAGGCTGCTAAAACCCCAGGGCTGGGATGAATGGAGACATTACTGGCGCCTGCTCGAAAAACTGATGAACAATGTGACGACAGTGGTACAATGAAAAAAGATATGCCTAAAAACATGTAATTAAAGTTGCTGTCCTTCAGGCTGCTCAATTGTTGAAAATTCACAATATTTTTTCAAATCTTCAAAATTTTTACTAGAAAAGAGGCTTCTTTTTTCATTTTTTTTCTTTATGTGGAGGGTAACAAACAGCCATGCTCAGAGGCTACGCATGGCTCTGTGCTCAGAAGTGTGCCCCCTGCTGGTGATATGTGTTGATTGCGACTTGAACCAAGGCCAACTGTTCTGCAAGATTCTCTCTCCAAGTGAGGTCACACAATTTCTTTTCTCTGCTCTTTTTTGCACTTGGAGACAAAAAACTCCTGCCTCTCTTTGTCATAAGTTCCCATTCTCTTAATCCCCATGCCTGTGATTTTTGTGTCCCTTCCTGCACACTACCTTGGGTATTTTAAGAAATATGAAAGTCATAAAAAATAAATAGGAAGATGACCAAAAGAGAGGAAATAAATGACACATTTACTTTAAACTTTTTCAGGTCAGTCGTTTTAATACATATCACTACAAACTCTTGGGTGATGACAATTAACTGGCATTCAGCTGATGGTATTATAAAGCTCCTGTTCTCACTCTAATTATTAGTCTACAAATCTGTTTACCTTAGCTTACTCCCCAAAGGTAAGAGCTGTTCTAATTATCCTTGAATCCAAGTCACTTATGGCTTAAAGCAGACACTTAGAAGTTTGCAGAGTGAATGAACAACAAAAAAAGTCACTCATAAATAAAAGAAATCTAGGCAAAAGTAAACAGCCCAACTGCTCCCAATGTCTGTCTATTGTGAGTATATAGTAGCATTTTCAATCACGAAAGAAGTGTTTCTGCAGATGGCTCAAAGAGCTCAGCCTCAATTAGACTGAACTCTCTAAGGAATGGGAAGAAAGAATCAGTTTCTGGCAACATTCCTTAAATTAAGGGTCAGCACTATGGGTAGTAATGACAATAGCCCAAACCCTTCAAAGTCACAAGAAATTCAATTATTTGAAACTTAACTATAATATGTACTTCTACCTTGATTTTCAGTTTGATGATGGAACAAGACAATGTTAAAAACTGATTTTGTTTAAGAAATTTGATTTTACTCAAATTAGAAATTCAAACCAGTGGAATAAATACAAAGCCAAAATTCAGTAACAACATTTGTCTTTTAATAACAATACATTTGGAATACAAGGAAGTCCTAAGTGCTGATGTTAGATAACTTAGAGGATGATATCCTGCAATCTTTAAGTTTCTGCTTCATCTCTCCAATCTATGCCTTCCTCTTACAACTTAATTCTACTTTCTGTGGGTTTTTAAGCAATGCGTCTTCTCACCCTAACTAGCCAAGAAGACAAATACGGCCTCTCCCTACTGATCTTGTTCTGATAATGGTGAAAGAACAGACCATATCTTAGACCAGCTCGCACTGTAACCTCCACTACCACAGGTCTGCTGGGCTAAGGTCATGGAAGATGACAGCAGTGATGAAAAAGGGGGAAGCATCTGACCTGTAATGTGAGTCACTGAAGTCCACAGCCAAAGCCTGTTCTAGCACATCCCAAAGGGGGCGACACTGCACATGGAAACTTATCTAAGATAAACCACACACTGGACACAAAACAAAAAGCAATACATTTATGATAATTGAGATGTTATCAACTGTCTTTTCATAAAACAATGCCATAAGTTCAATCATAAAAAGAAGTTAATAAGGCTCAAATACAAAAAGACTAGATAATATGCAACTGAATAAACTATTGAGTGAATAAGGAAATTAAAAAGGAAACAAAATGTTCCTGGAAACAAATGAGAATGAAGATATGAGCTAAAAGGCATATGGGATACAATAAAGTAAGTTCATAACAATGTAGATTCATATCAGAAAACGAGAAAAGGCTCAAATAAATGTTATACTGGCAACAAATTCACCCCTAAAGGAACTAGAAAAAGAAGAACAGTAACAACAAAAAACATCCCTATAATCAGTAAAACAAAACCAGAACACAAATTAACAGACAATATAAAGGGATCAATTAAACCAAGAGCTCATTCTACAACAGCACAAACAATTAACTAGGTTTAACTAAGAATAAAAGAGAGAAAATTCAAATAAGTAGGGTCAAACAGAAACAGAAAAAATTATTATATAGTATTCTGAGTTGGAGAACTTAGAAGAAACTGAATAATACTTAGAATCCTACAACCTCCATGACTGAATCCAGAGAAATAAAAAATAATCAAATTATATGGGCATACAAACAAACAAAAAGACCATGTGGTTTTAAAAAAATCTCCTACATAGCAGAACATTTGAAAAAAAATCACGAGATTTTTTTTGGGGGGAAAGGGGTTCTAAACAATGTTATTTCCTGTCTTTATCTTCTTCACATCTGAAAAAATTTATTTCCATGAACTCTAATGTCACTAAAAGAGCCACTGCATTTTATTATGTAACTATATAATACTTTATTATTTTTATTATTATGTAATGCTAAATATTGAACTCAGGACTTCACACTTGCAAGACATGCATTCTGTAACTCAGTGACTTCCTTGGTCCAAAGAGTTACCATTTTTTATTCTGCAGTGCTGGGGATCAAATCCAGGGCCTCACATGTGAGACCACATATGTGCCCTACCATTAAACCACATCCCTGGAACTATGAGACGTTTTAAGCATATATTGGAGTACAGAGACTAATGCAGGTAACATTCTATCACCCAAAGTCCACAACAAGCAATGTGCAGCTAGTGTTGTTTATCTTTTGTAACACATTCACTCCCTTGTCATCATTCTGAATTATGAGCATAAATAATGACACATCATAAGACACTAAATACTCATCTTCCGAATTGCCGTACCATATTTGATAGGGTTCAAATATGGTAGCACCTACGAGGGCGACGAGAGGTCGCCCCAAAAGCCTCTAACCCTCTCGGAAAGACTGGCAAGCTACCGAGAGTATTCCACCCACACGGCAGAGCCTGGCAAGCTATCCGTTGTGTATTCAATATGCCAAAACCAGTAATGACAATGGGTCTCATTCACCTGACCCTGAAGGGTTCACCAACATGCCAGCACTGAGAAGGATGAGAAAAGAGAGGCCGATAAAATCTCAAGGCCAAACTAGGCTGCCACAACGAAGGAAGACAAAAATGATCATCTGTACTTTCAATGCACGTACGCTAGCATCAGATGCATCCATCGAGGACCTGATGGTACAAGCGCGAATGATCAAGTACGACATCATTGGTCTGACCGAGACAAGAAGGCAAGAATCTCACCATGCTGTTTTCGACACTGGAGAAGAATTGTTCCTCGGAACATGCGATAAAAGAGGTGTTGGAGGCATCAGTGTCCTTGTCAACACAAACTTGGCCATGAGCATTGATTCATTCGAATGCCTAACAACCTGAATTGGACGTTTACATTTGAATAGATGTGGCTCACTGCTGGCAGTTTCTATCTTCGTCGTCTACACACCAACATCTCATTATGATGAAAGAGAAATTGAGAAGTTCTACATGGAGCTGGAGAAGTTCTATAAGGAAGACCACACCTTCTACAAGATCATTGTGGGTGATTTTAATGCCAAGATAGGACCGAGAAGATCAGCTGAAGAACTTCACATCGGGACCCATGGCCTAGAATGGAACGAACAGGGTGAGAGACTGTCTGAGTTCATCATGTCGACCAAGACCATCCATGGTAACTCACAGTTCCAGAAGGCTGAATCGAAACGTTGGACATGGGAGTCTCCCGGTGGACGATTCCACAACGAAATAGACCACATAATATTCAATCGACGGTTTTGCCTGACCAATGTCGCTGTTGTCCCAAAATTCCGAATGGGATCGGACCACCGTCTCCTTCGTGCAAAATTCTACTTCACAGAGCGGGGAGAAAGGGCTGCAAAGTTTAAAAAGAGAACTCCCAGAACGACCACCAACTGGGAGCTCTTTGGCACTATTGCGGCAACATGGGAAGATGCCATTGTTGACAATATTGACGAGGAATACGATCAACTGGTTCAGCACCTCCATGATTGTGCGAGGAACGCCAAGAGAGAGATAGCCACAAAAAAAAACGCCTGTCTTCAAAAACTCTTGAGCTTATTCACCAACGTGGTTTGGCACATGCCTCAGAAAACCGCAAGCTAACGTCCGAGCTCGCAAAGCAGTGCAGAGATGCGATCAAGGAAGACCTCAAAGAGAGAAGAGAAGAAGTGCTGGTAGATGCGGCAGAAGCCAGGAAAAGTATTCATAACGTCCGCCTGTCCTTCGCCAACTACAAGACCAAGATGACTGCCCTCTGAGGTCCTGATGGATCTATCACATCCTCCAGAACGGCAATGGAGAAGATTATCCATGACTTCTACTCAAATCTTTTCGATAGCCATGTCCACTTGCCGACATACCAAATTCCACAGGATGGATATGTCGTTCCCATCGTTCTCCCTTCCGAAATTCGACACGCCATTTCATCGGTTAAGAAATGAACAGCACCTGGCCCAGACAAGGTCAGATCTGAACACCTGAAGAACCTGCCGTCAGTAAGTCATCAATACACTGGCTCGGCTCTTCACACACTACCTGTCTAAATGCAAGGTTCCATCCCAATGGAAAACCAGCAGGACCGTACTACTGTTAAAGAAGGGAGACATCCATGACATTGGCAACTATTGCCCGATCTGCCTATTGTCTGTCATCTATAAGCTATTCACTCGAGTCGTCCTAAATAGGATTGGCAGAACACTAGATGAAGGACAACCATGCGAGCAAGCCGGGTTCCGCAAAGGATTCAGCACCATCGACCATATCCACACGATAACCAAGCTCACTGAGGTTTCTCGGGAGTTCAAGATGCCGCTCTGTCTAACGTTCATTGATTTAAAGAAGGCCTTTGATTCTGTTGAGACGGAAGCGGTCATTGAAGCCCTAGTCAATCAGGGCATTCAAGTCCAATACATCAAGATCCTCCGTGAGCTGTATTGCAGATTCACTACCAGGATCTCACCATTCTACAAAGAAGTAATCATTGATATCAAAAGAAGGGTGCGGCAGGGTGACACCATTTCACTGAAACTCTTCAGTGCCAACCTCAAGAACATCATGCAACGACTGGTATGGGAAGGAATGGGAGTGAAGATAGATGGTCGGCAACTACACCACCTCCGCTTTGCTGATGACATTGTTTTAATAACACCAAACATCAGCCAAGTGGCACAAATGCTGGCCAACTTTGACCGTGAGTGTGGAAAGGTAGGACTACAGCTGAATCTTACAAAGACAATGTTTATGAGAAACAGCCTCGTTCCTGACGCCCCATTCTCTCTCAATGGAACGACCATCTCCGATTGCAACAGCTATGTGTACCTCGGTCGAGAAGTCAAAATGACAAATGACCTGGCACCCGAGCTGTGCAGGAGGAAGAGAGCGGCTTGGAACGCCTTCAAGAGCGTCGAAGAAATAGCTAAGAGGACAAAGAACCTCCGGCTCTGGGCACATCTCTTTGATTCCACTGTCCTTCTTGCATTAACATATGCCTCAGAGACCTGGGCCCTACGCAAACAGGATGAGAACGCTATTCAGGTCTCCCAAAGAAGAATTGAAAGAGCTATGCTTGGAATATCACGTTTCACTCAAATGAGAGAAAGAATCCGGAGTTCTGACATCCGTCAACGATCAAGAATCAGGGACGCTGTCTTGTTTGCCAAGGTGTCAAAAATCAGATGGGCTGGTCACGTAATGAGATTTAAAGATGACTGCTGAACTAGAGCTGTTACTGACTGGATTCCACGGGATGTCAAAAGACCGCGTGGCCGTCCACCTACCAGATGGTCAGACTTCTTCATCAAGATCATGAACAATCGGTTTGAGGCTCTTCACATTCCTAGAGTGAACAGACGCCATTGGGCTACACTAGCACGCGACAGGTACAAATAGAGACATTACCGGCGCCCGCTCGAGCAAATCAACGATTAACGGAAAGTTAAGTGATTAAGTGATGAGAATAAATAATTCAATTATCTTTACACTAATCCCTGAAAGCACATCATTTCACATATGTGTATTTATAACATAAAACTCAAAAACTCAAATATTAACAATTTCTTAATCTCAATGATAGTTAATGTTTACACTTCTTTAGTTATTTTCTAAAAATTCTTTATGATGTCTTTAATTTAAAAATAAGTTTCACAGTGGGCAACTGGTGGGCATGTCTTGGTCTTTAATAATTTACAGGCTCCCTATCCATCTCCTTCCATCCCAAATTATTTGTTTGATGTATGCTTTTCAAAATAATGTTTTGTAATTGATGCTAGTTGTGATTTAACCAGTCAATTTCCCAGAGCTTTGCTAATTCTACTTATGCAGACTTATTTAAAATACTTCTCTTTCTGTTTCTACTAATTAGTAGTTAAATCTAGAGGCTAGTCAGCTTCACCATTTCTCCCAACAATTCTGGGATACACTGGCTGTTGGCCTAAGGCATATTCCTGCTCAGGGGACCATATGTGGTGCTGCAGATCAAAATGGGATTGACCATACTCAATACAAGTGCCTTAGCCCCTGAAGTATATTGCCTAATTCCTATTTCAGGAATATGGGTAGAAATGTGAAGAATTGTGACCTCTCTAAGAAAAGATCTAGCAATATCCTCGCATTGAGCATAGTGGTCCTGCACTGAGGAATCAATCCCATAAGGAGGAAAATCGCCCGCTCCAGACCTCTCTTGCAGCACTGTGCACAGAGCCAAAGACAGTCACAAAGTCCAAGTCCCTCAGTGGTGGTGCGGTTGAATAGGTAGATCATGGATGAGCCACACAGGTACTCACTGACAAGGAGGATGTGCTCTACTGTCTTGAAAGTATTTTCAGGGATGGTCTTTAAAAGCAACATATAGAAAAATAGGGAAATGATAGTCCAATTATAGAAATGCATCTAAGCTCGTATGTGCGTCTGTATACAAGTTTGCTGTGTGACCACATGAACATAGATAAAAAACAGGAAGGATAATTAACAATGAAGCAATGAAGGGGAGCATCCACAGTGGACAGGGGTTCACCATGCCTTCTTCTTCTTGTGCCTTCGTATAGTGGCAAAGCTAAGAGCTACATGCTGGGTATCTCTGAAGGGAAATAGATGCTCTCGTGTGAGATGGAGTGGAGAGAGTGAGGTAGGGCTGTGAGTGGGCTCACTGACCAGTTCTGCAGACAGGCGCTTTCCCTTGTCACACTTGCATCAACTAAATCTCCTGTGCTCACGAGCGTCATGCATCTGGAAGGGGAAGGGACCTGTTTTGCTGGCCTGGGTTTATCAGGTACAGTGTGGCCCCTCCACAGTAGCTGCTGAGCCCTGGCCTCCAGCATTCTTGAGCTGGATCCCCATGGCGGGAAAGGACTCCTGGACTATTGTGGAAGCAGCATGTCTGTGCGGAGCTGTGGCACTGATTCCCCAGGAGCAGCCTGGAGCTCCTGAGAGGCTTTCCACTGATTGCCTCCTCCACTTTCTGGAGCCAAGTGTCAACCTGACTAAAATAGCTGAACTCTTCGTGTTTTGGTAACTGATTCCATGTAATGTCAGTAGACTCCATAAAGGAGGGAGAGGAATTTGTGAGAATTTAAGCAGATGGATATATCTGTGTGCCTTGAAAGCAGTATTATTAATATTAATTTTTAATGCCAACTGCAACTCATCTGCTGCACAAAGGGGTTTTCAAAGACCTTTGAAGGCATAAAGGGCACTTGTCCTCGGAGGATTTCAAGGCAGAGAGACTTACCAGCAGGTGTGGACATGGATTTTGGGGCTGGAAGCAAACTCCTGCGGGGTGTTGTCACATTGGAGGACGCTGGAGGGGTCATTCGACTGGACCCCTTGGGTGCATCTTTGGAAGGCAGAGATGCCTTCAAGGAAGGCTGGTCTTCATTCCCAGAGGTTGAACCTGTAGGAGGTAGACAGCTTGTTCATTATAACTTCATGAAAAATAGATAGACACCCCCTCCCTTACCATTTGTAGTTGCCAACCCTTCCTAATCCCATCATCTGCTTTAGAAATTGCCCGAAGTCACACTAAGGGGTCTCGCAAAGTGTTTCTTAGAACTAGATGTTGAAAAAGAGCTCCCTATAGTCGTCACGTGAAAGTTTATCACTTAAGTCCCTTGTGAAAGGGGAAACACAACGGTCCAGAGCAGATTCATTCCTCTGATGACTGACACACGTCGGCACATACAGATGTTTCTTCTTTTTCCTTCTTAGTTTTTTAGGCCCCACTCCTGATACGTGGGCATGTTCCAGGCAAAGCTCAGTGGCCCATGGGTTTTGGGAATTGAGCTGACCCTTGAGTTGCCCTGGGCCAATACACATGGTATGTTTTGGTTTTGGTTTTGAACTACACCCAGTGGTGCTTAGGGCTTCCTCCTGTCTCTGTGCTCAGGGACAGTTCCTGGTGGTACTCAAGGAATCAGTTGGGGTACTGGGGATTGAACCCCTGGTTGGTTATATGCAAGGCAACCATCCTGCCTGCAGTACTCTCTCTCTGGTTCCACATATGTTTTTCAGTGGGTGTGTAACTTTACATGAACGTGATAAACATTTGATAACTCACAGAGGACAACCAACTTTTTTTTTTTTGAAAAATAGTAACTCAGGAAACTTGTGAATATGAATGTATACAAGCACCAGTGAAGCTAAAAGAATGTGAAGTATGAAAACAGAGAATCCTTTTTAAGTAAAGAAGGTTGAAATCCTGAAGTGTTGCCAACCCCAGGGGACCCTGGATGAGAGCCTAGTTTATTTCAAATGCAGGTAACATTTCTTGAAGATTTTCATTTATTATTCTCAACCTACCATAAAGCTTGTTTCTAATACATTTTTTTCTGAATTTTATACAAAGGAATGTGCATGACATAATGCACAAAGGTGCTGAGGCCCTGACTTTTCCTTCTAGATCTTTCCAAAGCTACTGCAGTATAACTTCTTAAAGACAATGAAGAGTCCTCCACCTCTCCCCCATTCCCATTAAAGCATACATTGTCCTTTCTTCTTTTTGGGCTCAGGATCACACACTGGGGTGCTCAAAGCTCACTCTTAGCAGGGCTCCTGGTACTAGAGATTACACTTGAGTTGGCCACATGCAAAGCAAGCATCTTATCTGCTGTAAAATGGCTCTGGCCCCTAAAGCATGTTTTCTAAGGATAACTCTGAGTACAGCTTGGAGGTCTAATCTAGCAGTTTAAACAGGGAGCTGAGTGTACTGAGATGAGTCCTTGTTTGCAATAAAATTAATTGTTAGGAAAGTGTGGAAACTGTCTAGATATATAGAAACTAGATAGCGTAGAAACACACAGAGACAGCTGGAAGAAATATACCTAATTTGAATGAAACATTGAATTTTTCATCTTTTTTTTGTCTTTTTAAAAAGATGGTCATAGCATTCTGTTTAGAATATGTACAAGTAATATTATTAAAATGGTCCGGGTGTTTGAAACACCTCGGAGTTCTATTCAGCCATTTTGATATTGTTGCTTTTGTTTCCTTGAGGACTGGATAGTTTGGTTTTTAAAGAAAAGTCAATTGAGAAGGAAAAACAATAAAGACTGTGCTGCTTCCTAACACTAGCACTATGGCCTGCGGTTCTTCTGGGATGCTGGGCCAGGTTTTCAATGGTGCTGCACAGAGTTTGGAGGGCACAAATGATCTAGGGAAGAAAAGTGGATGAATGTCTTGGGACTACAGAGAGAGCAGCGACACTGGATCACAAATGTCAGCATAAAACAAGCACAAGTTTGATCTGAACCTTGTCAGGCAAAGGATACCAGGCACAGAGCAGGTTGTGTCCAATCCTAGCATTCACATAAACACTAATATTGGGGAGGGGAACTCAGCAACTAGAAGTATTTCTTATGGAGTTACTGCATGCCCAGCCTCCTGCTAACATCTTGCTAGAACAATCTATGTACTGAAATGCAAAGTAGAAGCTCAACTGAGCACAAAATCTTTCTCTTTTATCTAGAAATTCATCAGAGTTTCGTACACAGGGACATACTGTATATCATTTGTAGAGTTCAAATGCCCTTTTATCATATCCTCTTGTGTCTGGAATCGTTCTTTCACATGAAATATATTATTCAGCAAGCAGGGCAATTAAGATATTTGGCTGCTTTCCAGCCTGGAAATTAATTTATCTGTTTGAAGTGTCAAGGAAGTTATGCTTTCCCCCCTAGATAAAAGTCTTGAATTATCAAAAATAAAATAAAACTCTACTTTTGAACATTATTTGGAGATACAGTTGGCATAAACTGTCCCACTCTTTAAAATCTAGCCTAAGTTGGCCAGTAACTAAGGAGAAATGAACTTTGGAATTGGAAATGGAGGCTGAATGCTTGGGGCACTTCATGACAATGCAGACCACAATAAGTCAGTGCTTGATAAGAGGAAGGAAACAACTGGAAATAAACAAATTGTGCCCGAGTGAGTCAAGAAAATGTTCTGAGAATTTAGCCAGGAGTTGTGTTTCATGTGCTTAACCCAGTCATCTCTTGATAAGTCAACATTAATCCACTCTGGCATGAGTGATTGAGAAAACTAGCTGCCTTTCACAGGGCCACAGAGCAATAAAAACATCAGTAAGATGGGAAACGATGGGAATAGACTTGGGAATAGAAGGGCAAGGGGTGGAGACCTGCTTGCTCTACCCTCATCTATCTCTGTACCGAATTTTAATCATTTGCAAGTGGGAAAATGATAATGAACTTCCATAGGTGTGGTGAGAACGAAAAGGCTTTATGCCTGCACACCTGCACACTTTAACAAACTGATGCTGGCTTAGAAGGTGGCTTGGAGGCTTAAGAGGCCTTTGAGGTCCCAAATTCAAAGCTCCATGATGTCTGTATGCATTGAGGTGCCAGGTCTTCTGTTTAAAATCCCTGATTTGAAGGGCCTGGAAGATGGTAAAGTGGCTTAACGTTCCAAGAACAAGCATGAGGTCATAGATTCAATCTTTACTGCTTCTGTTATATAGCCCAGGCGAATCTGACAGCTCCACTGTCTGATCTGGAGAGGGAGAAAGAGTTGATGCAAAAATTAGTACAATTAGTCCATCTCTTTCATTTCTTCCTTCAATGTCAGCACTTCCTTGTTGAGATTTTACCTAGTTTGATATATCCTCTGTATATAATAAGGTCTCAAAAGTCTCCAACTACTAGTACGTTGCTGTCAGCACTTTTCCATTAGCAGTTGTTTAAAAAAATCTGATGATCCATTCTTAGGTGCATATATGTTTAGGAGTATGAGTTCTTTTTGAACTGTCCCTTGCTAATTAAGTCTTTTGCCCTTGTAGACTTTTAGAATTTGAAATTTCCATGGTCTCATATAAGTATGGCTGCTTCTGCTTATTAAAGGGAATTATTTGCTTGTAAAATTATTTTCCAGCCTTTGACTTTTAACCTGTGTTTACTCTAGGTGTTTCTTGTAGGCAGCAAAAAATTTGGTTCAGTTTTTTTTTAATTTTATAAAGTAGTTCACAATATTTGATTACATTTAATATTCAAAGACCAATCCCACCCCTATTACACATCTGAAAAATATGGTGGAGGAATGCTTCACCATATCTCAGAAGTTTCCATCTTTTTATTTATTTATTTATTTATATATTTTTGTTTTTTGGGTCACACCGGTGATGCTCAGGGTTTACTCCTGGCTTTGCACTCAGGAGTTACTCCTGGCGGTGTTCAGGGGAGCATATGGGATGCTGGGAATCGAACCTGGGTCGGCTGCGTGCAAGGCAAACACCCTACCTGCTGTGCTATCATTCCAGCCCCAGATGTTACCATCTTGAACCCCAACCCCTGCCCCAAAGCAGAACCGAAATAATTTATTTTGTATTATTTGTTATGAAAAACCGCTGAAAGTGCTACAAAAAAGTTTCCTTAGAGGAAATAGTGTGAAGATTGTTGTATTTAACCCAGGAACTATTAAGCCCTTCTATAAGAGACCACTAACATGCCGTTAAAGGTTGAGCCTCGTGTGCATATATATATATATATATATACATATATATATACATATATACACATATATGCATATATATGTATAAGTGATTAAGTGATGTATATGCCTATACATATCTGTAAAAATATTTCCCTCTAAGATTAGTTGCCTTCTAGTTTAAACCCTATCAAATGTGGTGCGGTACTCTTGGAGTACGGGTGGTGTGAGGTATGAGTTATTATTCGCTGCCACCCGATCCAGAAATACATTCACTTCTGGGTGAGGCTTGGTGGAGCATGTGGAGAGCAGCCGTGAGCATGGCGGTGGTTGAGTTCTGGAGGTTTTCAGCTGCCAGGGTTGGCTCCACTGGGGTGGGGAGGGGTCTTACCCACCCTGCTCCAAAGGAAACAGCCTGGCACTGGGTCTGGCGACACGGTTATGGCGTATGTCCTGTTATGCTCCCTTGTGGGAGCAAAGGACATGTGGCTCTGAATCGTGACAGATTACGAGATCATTTGGAGCCAGCCAGAAGTGGCTTCTGGGTGTGACTGCTGAGTTTCTAGAAGCAGGGGGATATGGGCGAGGATTCCCATTCTCAGTTCCGTTCAAGTTCGGTTCAGTTTTCTAATCCATCCTGCCATTCTGAGTCTCTTGATCAATGAGTTCAGGCCATTAACTCTGAGATTACTGAGATAAAATTATTTGTTTCCATCCTCTGTAGTAGTTACGTATGTTTCTAAAGCTTATCTTAACTTAGAGAAGCCCCTTTAAAGCTTCTTATAAAACTGGTTTCATGGCATAAAGTTCCTAAGCTGCTGCTTGCTCATAAAGCTTTGGGTCATTCCTTCAAATCTCAACAAAAAGCTAGCTGGATAGAGTATTGGTAAGGTACTAATTTCATTGACTTTTTTTTTTTTCTTTAAACAAACTCGATTTTTTTTTCTGGCCTATAGGTCTCACTCATAAGATTTTACTAGATAAACCTGCTGAATTGTATATGATTTTCTTTGTAAATTAGTTCCTTCTTTAATCTTGCTGTTTCCAATATTCTGTTTCTTTGTTTGGCTTTTGTCATTCTTAATAGTTTTATTTGGGTCTGCATTGGCTGGGGCCCTTTGGGCATCTTAAATCTGGATGCATGTAGTACTGAGCTCTCGCAAATTCTCCTCTATGATTTTTTTTTTGACTGGTGGTTCTCCATAGAATTCACTTTCCTATTCTTCAGGGACTTCAGTGATTATTATATTGTTCCCCTTGAATGCATACTATAGTTCTCTGGTGTGCTGTTTATTTCTTTTCAATCTTTTGTTATTTTCTAGAGGTTTCCTGCACCAGATACTAGAATTTTATTTTTTTCCTTAGCTGCTGTTACCCTGCTGCTGAGGCCTTTTATTGAGTATTTTATTTTCCCTAAAAATCCTTCAGTTCTGTTACGCTCATTGTAGTATTATCTTTACTGCTTACTTTAAACATCCACATCATAGTATCTCTTCAGTAATTATCTGAGAGGTTACAGAGCTAGCTGATACCTTCCTAGATTTTGTCTACATTTTTTAAGTTTGGTGACTTTCTCCATGGCATTCCACTGTGTCTGTTGTGGTATGAGAGGGTGAAACTTTCGGATGAGTATTGCTTTTTTCTTTCCCTACAGGGCCTACCACCACAAATTTGGCTGATTCTGGCTGACTGTTTGGAATTCTAAGTGTAAATTACAGAGCAACTTTAAACCTCAATGACCCTGTCTCTCTTCTGGCTTTAATTTAGGCTTCTGTGATTTCTTACTACCACCACAGTCCAGTGAAACTCATGAAACTCATGAAACACATCCTTACCACTATGCCCTGCCACCTCCTGTGCACACACATCCTGTGGACTAGGTGGATGGAACAAGGAATGAGTTACTATTAACACAAAATCCGTGGAGGCAGTTCGGGGTTATATCTTAATTTGTGGATTTACGTCCAGCATTTTGCGTGTGTGCCCACTGACATATGAGGGAGAAAGCTATGACATGTCCACATGGCTCTTATGAACATGAGAATAGTTTGGAGGCAAAGTCATGAGGCTAATGCCCACTTATGAGACAAGATACTTCAGAATCCAAGGGTCCATATTCCAGAGGAGGCTGTGTGGGAGGGAGGACTCTGGTAAAATGAAGCAGCATTGGGAAAATGATCCCGCAGTTTAAGGGGGGGGTGCAGCAGTCAGGGTAGGCCGAGTCTATAGTGAGCCCCTATAGTTTTCCGTCCATGATTATGTGAAGTGTGTGGAGAAGAGATGCCACACAACTGCTTACATGGGGGTCTCTAAGGATTCACATATCTTTTTATTTGCATTCTTAGGATAAATGCCAAGGAGTAAAAATGCCGGGCAATATGGGAGTCTTGTTTATAATTTTTTAATAAGTCTTCATACATTTTTTCTATAAAGACTGAAACAACAACATTCCTTCCAGCAATGAATGAGACTTCCTTTTCCACATCCCTGACAACACTGGTTGTTTCCAATCCTCATGATATACACCAGTCTTACTGGTTTGAAATGTTATCAAAGTGCTCTCTCATTGTTGTTCTGATTTGCATTCCCTGATAATAAGTGATGATGAACACATTTTCATTTGCCCACTGGCCAGCTGCATATATGTATATCCACCAGTGTACATTTCCCACCACCAATGTCTCTAGTTTCCTTTCCACCACATCCTACCACACTCTTCCTCTGCTTCTATGTAGGTTCCTCTCTCTCTCTCTTTCTCTCTCTCTTTCTCCCCCCCCCCACCACCCTGTTTGTGCATTATGGTTTGCAATTCAGTTACTAAGAGGCCATTGTGTTTGTTTAGGGCATTCATTATTTTTATTGGGAAGGTACACTGAATTTTCAGTAGATTAGTATCTTGGTGAGGTCTGTCCTGAGATGTGAGTAGACGAGGGGCATGGTGATGATTTTGGATTGTAGGAGCAAGTGGCTGCTGGGGGCTCTGGGTGAGCATCAGGCTGACACACTCCCCTCCAATCTACTGGGTTTGTTCAACCTTGTGTGGGTCCAAGATTAACTGCATCCTTTGATCTCTCCTGTGATTTATTTATGGGCCTCAGAAGCAAGGCTGGTAGAAGAGCTTACATGGTGGTGCTGGAGTTGGTTCATTGGGGTGATTGCTGGTGCTTCCAGTATAGGGAAGTGGGGGGAGGTATGCATATATTTTTTTGAAGAAGTGTCTATTCATCCAAGGGGAGACTACTAATAAAGTGAAATGAGACAACACACAGAATGGAAGAAAATACTTGCACACCACATATATGGTAAGGTATTGCACTGAGGATATATTGTAGCACTGTCCTCCCATTGTTCATCGATTTGCTCGAGTGGGAGCGGGCCAAGGAATGTCTCCATTGTGAGACTTGTTACTGTGTTTGGCATATCGAATATGTCATGGGTAGCTTCATAAAGAACTTTTATAACTCAACAGCAAAAAGAGACAAATATGAAATGAGCACAGAATTTGAATAGCTATTTCTCCAACGAAGATCAGTAATTAGCCAATAAGAAGAGGAAAAGATTTTCAATGTTGGCAGTGAAATACCACTTTTAAAAATGTTTGTCTATTGAAGTAACATTAATTTACAAGGGTGTAGACATTTGTTTTAGATATACTAGATAACCACACCATATATACCACCAAAATGCCAATATCTCTTTATCACAGTTCAACATACCCTTTGGTCTACTCTACTGCTCCCCCACTAATGGTTAACCTCATTCCTGTGGTCAAAGTTTAATTTTTTTCCATTGAAAACCACCCATGTCCTTGGTTTGTTTTATTACATCCAACATCACGATCACGATCATGATCATCCTGTTGTTCGTCAATTGCCTCGAGCAGGCACCAGTAATGTCTCCTTCGTCCTAGCCCTGAGATTTTAAAAAGTGCGATATTCAATGCTCTTTCAGGGTTAGGAGAATGAGACCCATCATTGTTACTGGTATTTGGCATATTGGGTACGCCATGGGGAGTTTGCTAGACTCTCCTGTGTGGGCAGGTTACATTCTGTAGCCTGCCAGGTCATCCAAAGTAAGAATGAGATAATAAGATGTCAGCTTCCGGGAGTTGGGTTTTATAGTCTCTGGGTCTTGGCCACTTATGGAATTACATGGCGCTGGGGGTCAGATGGTGGGTGTGATGCCTGCCTACTGGAAGATGGAGGATCTGGGTGGAGGATGCTCAGCCCCCATCCGAGCAGACTTGGAGATCTCAGTCCTGGGACCCGCATGCCTTTGTTCCTCTGCCGGTACCTTCATGCATGTGGAGAGTGGTCTCAGCATGGTTGTGGCTGGTTCTGGAGGTCTTAGGCTGCCGGAGCTCTGCTCGGGGCGGGGAGGGAAACTCAACCTGCCCCATCCAAGGGGTCCCAGCGAAGACAGCCAGGTGCAGGGGCAGGAGACTCTGCGCTGTTCTCTTCCGGGAGCTGGGTTTTATAGTCTCTGGGTCTTGGCTGTTGATGGGATTACACAGCACTGGGAGTCAGTTGGTGGGTGTGACCCCTGCCTATTGGAAGATGGAGGATCTGGGTGGAGGATGCTCAGCCCTGATCTGAGCAGGCTTGGAAATCTCAGCCCTGGGACCCGCATGCCTTTGTTCCTCTGCTGGTACCTCATGCGTGTGGAGAGTGGTCTCAGCATGGTTGTTCCTGGTTCTGGTACATTCCAACATATGAATGTATTATTAATATGTCTTTATTTTTCTTCTTATTTTGCCTAGACTGACAGCTTTTTGCATCCATGCAAATACCAAGATTCTATCTTCTCTAATAGCACAGTAGGATTCCATTGTGTGTATCTACCACTTTATATTAGACGCTCATCTGCCACTGGGTACGGGTTGTTTTCAAATCTTAGTTATTATAAATGCAGCTTCAAAAACATAGGTGTGCATATACATTTTAAGATGACTGTTTTTGTGCTCTTTGGAAAGATACTTAGCAGAATATCTGGGTCATGCAGTAGTTCTATTTTTGATTTATAAGAAATATCATGGAGACACTCTAAATTCTAACCCAAACATATAGAAAAGATGACCTTTACTGATGTCTAAAACTACCAATTTCAAAATTTAAATATCTTTCCAAACATAACTTTTATTTTGAGAATGAACACAGAAAAAGCTAACACCTAAAATCTCCAAAAAAGAAACTCAAACCCTAGCTTGAGGCTAATCCTATCAATATACTTGGCCTGACCTAAGCAGAGGAATACACCTACCAATTAGCCCAAACTTAACATTTGCCCAATACTTCAATTTCTTTAAATCTTGAAACATAGCAATAACTTTAATACCTAAACCCTACACAATTCTTAAACCTATCAATAATCATAACCCTAACTTATGGAAAACCTGACCTTGAGGACTCTCCCCACCATCTCTCTCCCACTACAGACAGGCTCTTGACAGGAAGTCTCAAATCTTGGACACTAAGGGTTCCCTCCTCACTGATCCCGATCCATTGAATGTTGTGAGCTGTAATTATTGTAACCTAGAAGTGTACTTCTGGGCTCAGGGACTCTGATCACCATTTTTTTCTCCCACCATGGCTAGTATCCAGACAGAAATTCTTGGATCCAGGGAACTGAAGGCTTCTTCCTCACTGACCCCAGTCCTTAGACAAGGGAGTTGTACCATCTGACACCAGCTCAAATTCTCCAAACCCCAAACTGCACGGATGCATTAGAGATTAATACTGAGTATACTCTTCATCAGCAACCATACCTCACTGACCTTATACAATCATATATCTCTATCAACTAAATGGTGTGACTGGTTCAAAACCCCCTTCTCATAGTCTAATAGCACTACATGGTAAAGAAAATAATCTGAACATCAGAGGTATCATCAGTAGCCCTCTGGAATAAACAACTGATCATTGAATTCTTAAGCAACTGGGAATCTAAACCTCCAACATTTAGCCCACATATAACTCAAATAAAAATGGGAAAACCAAGGAACACAACTACTGTATCAGAGATAGAAACACATGCAAATCCTTGGGTCCATTAAAACTCTTTTTTTAAAAAAAATTTTATTAGTGAAATGCCACGAGGTACAGTTGTAGACTTATAAATTTTTGTGCTTGGGTTTCAATTATACAATGATAGAGTACCCATCCCTCCACCGGTGCCCATTCTCCAGCTTCAATGCTCCCAGCATCCCTCCCACCCCCAACTCCCTCATCCCACCCCACCCCTGTGGCAGGGCATTCCCTTTTGTTCTCTCTCTCCTTTTGGATGCTGCGGTTTGCAAAAGAGGCATTGAGTGGTGATCATGTTCGTCTATAGTCTATTTTCAGCATGCATCTCTCATCCTGGGAGGGTCCTCCCAACACCCTTTACTTGGTGCTCCCGTCTCTGAGCCTCCTTCTCCCTCAGCATGTGAGGCTGGCCTCTAAGCCATGGAGAGAACCTCCTGGTACTTATCTTGGCTATTCTTGGGTGTTAGTCTCCCAATTTGTTCCTTTATATTCCCCAGATGAATGCAATCTTTCTATGTCTGTCCCTCTCTTTCTGACTTAGCATGATACTTTCCATGTGGTACCACTTGTATGTAAATTTCATGACTTCATCTTTTCTAACAGCTGCATAGTATTCCATTGTGTAGATGTACCAAAGTTTCTTTAACCAGTCATCTGTTCTCGGGCACTCAGGGCTTTTCCCCCCCAGATTTTGGCTATTGTGAATAGTGCAGCAATGAACATAGAAGTGCAGATGTCATTTCGTCTGTACTTTTTTTGTCTTTCCAGGATATATTCCCAGGAGTGGTATTGCTGGGTCAAATGGGAGCTCAATTTCTAATTTTTTGAGAGTCGTCCATACTGTTTTCCAAAAGGGCTGAACCAGTCGGCATTTCCACCAGCAGTGAAGGAGAGTCCCTTTCTTGCCACATCTATGCCAACACCGGTTGGGGTCCATTAAAACTCTTAAGCCTGATCAATGAGAACCTGAAATCAATACTCACTATGCTGGCAATCAAAATGAATTGGGCAATGACCCATGAAGTTAAGCAATCACTAGATGAGAAATTCAACCAAATCAAAGAAGAACTGATAGAGAGGATGAGAGATTCCATACAAAATGAACTGAATGAATTAAGGAACACAATTGCAAGTCATAGCATAATAGCACAGGTACAGAAGCATACAGATAAACCTGAAGACAAAATAAAGCCAGCACTGATAGAGTACTGGCAAAAGAAAATATAAACACTACAATAGAAGAGAATAGAATGTGAAATACTTAATGTATACAGGAAGAGGAACAATCTCTGAATTATAGGAATACCAAAAGGAGAGGAAAATGGGAAAAGGGGAAGAACAAGGAAAGATCATAGCTGAGGATTCCCTCACTCTTTGAGGGAGCTGATGTATAGATTCAAGAGATCCAAAGAGTACCAAACAAAATAAACCTATGCAGAACAACCCTAAGACATGTAATAATCAAAATGGCAAAACCCAAAGAGAGAGACAGATTTCTTTAAGCTTCTAGAGAGAAGAGAAACCTTAAAAAGAAACAACATAAAACCCACAACAGATCTTTTAGGTGGTACAGGAGAGAAAATAATGGAATGACACATTCAAATTACTCACTGAAAAAAACATTCAACTTAGAATCCACTGCCCTGCAAACCTCTTATTTTGATGGGATAAAAGGATAAAAACATCCTCATACAAACAAGAGCTGATAGTATTTTCTATAACTAAACTGGCTCTTAATAAAATTCTGAAAGACCATTTATATTACAATGAAACAGTCAATCACAGAAGCAATAACCCAACACAGTAAAATGGCAACAGAAAACTTTATATGAATAATTTATCTGAATGTCAATGAACTGAACTCTCCTATAAAAGACACAGAGTGGCAGAATGTATCAGGAAACAAAATCCATTCATTTGCTGCTTACAGAAAACATATCTGAAATAAAAGAACAGACACAGGGTCGGAGCAAAAGGATGTGAAAAAATTCACAAACATAAAAATCATATGCACAATGCCACACAGATGGATATTAATCATAAAAAGAAAATGTGGAGAAATTCTAACACTGGAGAATGAACAGCATGCTAATGAAAGAGGAAATCAAGGAAGAGATTAAAAAAATTCCTCAAGACTAATGATAATAAAGAAACAAGTTATCAGAGTTACTTGTTATGGAACAGCAAGAGCTGTACTTAGAGGGAAACTCATAGCATATTATATAGGCCTATATTAGGAAAGAAGAAAGAGACAAAATCAACAACCTAAATGCACATCTCTAACATCTGGAGAAGCAATAAAAATGAATACAAAGACCAGTAAAATGAAGAAAGTGATAAAAACCAGAGCAGAAATCAACAATACAGAAACTAATAAAAATAAAATGATAAAAAACAAAGCAGAAATCAATAATACAGAAACCAATAAAGCAATAAAAAAACCAATGGAACCAAAAGCTGGTTCTTCAAAAAATTAAATAAGCAAGAGAAAGCTTTGATAAGATTCATAAGGAAAAAAGGAGTTAGTACTCAAACATGGGCTGGAGCGATAGCACAGCGGGTAGGGCGTTTGCCTTGCACTCAGCCAACATGGCCGAACCAAGTTCGATTCCTCTGTGCCTCTTTGAGAGCCTGGCATGCTACTGAGAGTATCTCGCCCTCACGGCAAAGCCTGGCAAGCTACCCATGATGTATTCGATATTCCAAACACAGTAACAAGTCTCACAATGTTACTGGGCCTGCTCGAGCAAATCGATGAACAACGGGATGGCAGTGACAGTGACTCAAACATAAGATCATAAACACAAGAGGAGAAATTACAACAGAACCCTAAGGATTCCGTGACATCATGAGAGCTTACTATGAACAACTCTACCCGGATAAGTTGGAGTGCCTAGAAGAAATGGACAGATTCTTAGGAAGAGCAATCTCCCAAAACTATAAGAAGAAAAAAATGTCTGAAAAGTTCAGTCACAAGGAAGGAAATTCAAACAGTAATCAATAATCTCCCCTCAAACAAAAATTTTGATACAGATGTGTTTACCAGTGAGTTTTATCAAACAGAGAAGACATACTGCTGTTGATCCTTAAGTTCTCCCCAAATATTAAAGAAATAGGAATCTTCCTAACACTTTCTATGAAGCTGACATTACACTGATACCCAAAGGAGACAGAGACGATTCTAAAAAACGACTTTAGAACAAACATCTTAATGAACATCAATACCAAGATCCTCAACAAAAGTCAATTCAAAGTGGATCAAAGACCTTGAGATCAGACCAGAATCTATAAAATGCATTGATGAAAATATAGGCAGAACTTCAAGATCTTCAAACTACAAAGGCAAAGAATCAAAAATAAACAAATGTGATTCCATCAAATTTAAAGAGTTTCAAGCTAAAACAAAACAAAAAAACATAGGCTTACACTAAGAGACAGATAACTGAATAGGAGAAAATATTTGCAATAAACATATCAGGTAAAGGGTTGATATCCAGGATATAAGAAAGTATTTATATAGATAAGGAATAAAATTCCAAAATCCCCATAAAAAATAGAGAGAGAAAATGAACAGACTTCTCTGAGGAAGACCAATAGATGCCATGAGTAACATGAAAAATGTTCACCATCACTTAGTATTAAGAAAATACAAATCATGACAAAAATTATATACCATCTCATACGAGTGAGAATGGCACATATCAAAAATAATGGCAACAATTTATGTTGGTGGGGATGTTATGAAAAAGGAATTCTCACCAACTGGTAGGAGGAAAGTTGTCTGGTTCAACCCCTATGGAAAACAGTATGGATGGTTCTCAATAAACTTAAAATTGAGCTCCCAACAACCCAGCAATTCTGCTTTTGGATATCTAACCCCAGTACAGAAAAACATTCATAAGGACATAAGCATACTACTTCATTCATTGCAGCAATCAGAACAATATCTAAGATTTGTAATCAACCTAGATGTCCAACAACAGATCAGTGGATCATGAGAATGTGGTATATATACACAAAGGAATACTACGCAATTGTAAGGAATGATGAAATCATGCAATTTGCTGTAACATGGATGGAACTGGAAGATACCATGTTACATGAAGTAAGCTAGAAGAGGGACAAATACAGGATATCACTTATGTGGTATTTAGAATAACAGTATGAGGAAATACAATGGTTTAAAGTGGGAGATGCCTAGATAATCCATGGTTCTAGAGTTTAGGGAGGAGAAGGAAAGAAAAAGAGTGTTTGGAAAGGGAAGAAGAAATAGATGAGAAGCAATGGGGGCAGGATTCAAAGAGATTCAGGTACATCAATGATGTTATAATGATAGAGGTAAATATCCAAACCATAAGAGTCAGCAACACGAACATCACAACGGAGACCCAAACTTTAATAACCAAACTTAAAAGGTGCCTGTAAATATGGCAGGTTGTGGCTGGGGCAAGGGAATAGAAGAGGGAACTGGGGAAAACACTGGTGGAGGGAAGTTGACATTAGTAGTGGGATCAGTGAGGAACATCTTATGTCAAAAGCATAAGCATGAATGACTCTGTAACTCATGGTGATTTAATGAAATAAAATTTGGGAGGTGGGTGGAGAAAAAGAAAGAAAATGATCTACAAAAACTTGAAAAAATAAAGGTCCTAATAGGCAACCTCAGAGAGACAGAAAATAGATTAGTGGTTGTCAGGGCCTGGGAGAAAGGGAAATGTAGAATGAAGGTTACAGGGTAAATGGTTTCATAAAAATTTCTGGAGTTAGATCAGAGTGATGGACATAACTTTGTCAATATATTAAATATAACTTCATAAGGTGACTTAACAACAATTTAAGTAGATCTCTATTTTTAAAAATCTCAGAATCTCAGTCACTGGATGCTCTGGTCCTCACTTCTGCTGTGACCCCAGTGCTTTTTCATGAAGTTATCACACTCATTCGCTGTCCTGCATCCCTGAATTATGGCTACAGCAGATCACCATCAACCCAATGCAAGGATATTCTGTTTGCTGATGGAATATTATGTAAAATGTGAAAAAGAACACCCCCATCCTCATTCCTACTCCTATTCATTACAGCAAGCAGATAAACAATCTCCTATACATTGAGGGAGATATCCAAAAGCTCCCTGTCCCCTCATATGCTCACATCAATTTAAGTGTGAATCTGAGCTATTCCTTACTCCTGTGAGAGGGGAAGACATGAACAAATTTAGGACAGATAAGAAGGAACCAGAGTTCTCACAGAATTTTAGGCACTTGGAGGAGGAAGCAAAGATTTATAGGTTGCCTGATATCCCCCTACAAAGTGAGGAAGGGTACCTACTCAACATTCTGATAATGACTAAGATCAGGAAGAGAATTTAGGGTTTGTGACCCATATGTCAAAGCATCCCTTTCTATTATTTCAATAACTAGGAATGCCAATAACTTTATCCTTAATTTTACTGATTTTTCTTATTTTTACTGATTGCCTGTTACAATACTGGTAATGATGGTTTCATATATACAAAATTTCAACACCACACTACCACCTCTCTCTCCCAAGTTCCCTAAGACCCCTCCATTTCAATTTCCTTTGCCCTTTGCAAACTCAGTTTTGTGGATCAGCTCCCATTATGCTGCCGTTGACCCTTTTTTGCTACCTAGCAGTGTATCGCTCACAGATAAGAGAGATCATTCTGTATCTATCCCTTTCCTTCTGACCAACTTCATTCAGCCTCATATCTTCTAGTTCCATTCATGTCAGCAAATTCATGCTTTTGTCCTTAGAGCTGAATAGTATTCAATTGTTATATATACCAAAATTTCTTGATTGATTCACCTGTAGTTAGGCATGTGGATTGTTTTCAGTTCTTTGCTATTTACTAAGCACTGTAATGAACATAGAAGTGCATATATCCTTTTGAATTAATGTTTCTGTATTTTGAGGGTAAATGCCAAGAAATGGTATCCCTGGGTCATATGGGAGTTATATTACTTTTCTTAAAAATATTTTTTAGAGACCATATTGCTTCCCATAGTGGTTGAATTAGATCACATCCCCACCAACTGTGAATGAGGATTCCTTTCTCACCAAAGCCCTGCCAACACTGTTTTTTCCAGACTTTCTGAAAATATCATTTTCATTAGTGTGAAATAATATCCAATGCTGCTTTGATTTGAATTTTCCTAGTCATATGTGACTATGAACAATTTTATGTCTATTGCTATCTATATATCTTCTCTGATAAAGTGTCTGTTTATCATCTCTCCCTATTTTTGGAAGGGGTGGTTGATTTTTTTTTATTGTTGAGCTTTGTGTCTTATAGATCTTGGTTAATAACCCTTTATAAGATGCACTGTGTGCAAATATTTTCTCCCACTCAGTGTAGCATCTTCTTAATTATAGCTGGAATTTTTTTTTCCTGGGCAGAGCTTTAAAATTCAATGTAGTCCCATTGTTTATTTTTGTTTCTATTGTCTTTGCTTCTGCGATTATCTCACTGAAAACACCTCTGAGGTCAATTTCCTAACAATGTTCTGTCTATGTATATACTTCAATGCATTTTATGGATTCCGGTCTAATTTTGAGGTCTTTAATCCACTTTGAATTCACTTTTGTGAATGGTATGAGATGCGATTCTAATTTTATTTTTAAAATATGTAACATTAGCCTAAATTTTATTTTTATTAATTTTTGGTTTGGGGTGCCACATTTGGCAGTGCTCAGGGCACATCCCTGGGTTTTGTGCTCAAGAATCACCCCTGGAGAGGATTTGTGGACTATATGAGATGCCAGGATCAAACCCAGGTCAGCCTCATGCAAGGCAAGTCCTCACCCTTTGTACTATTGCTCTGGCCTGAACTTGCATTTGAAAAAGAAAGGATGATAATGGGACAAAAATATTAACTAGACCTTAGTAAGGTGGTTAAAGAGATGACTACAGAAGAGAATCAAAAAGTTATTAATAATATGATAGCATTAGTCACCTTTTAAGAAACATGTTTCATTGATTTGGAATATTTATCTGTATTATATAAACTATTCCTTTGGATGACTTTTTAAAAAAACAATCTCAGGCAATCAAATTGTATAATATTCTGGTTGCATGATTGCCTAATTAGAAATGCATCAGCATTTATAATTTATTTAGCAGTATTTATCACTTGGCAACATTTTATTTAATTATTAAAGCATCTTTGAAATGTTTTGTTTTCTACCTTCTGCACATTTTAACACGGGTGTATGTTTTACTTTTCACATTAAAAAGGGAAAGAAATTCTGTCCTCTTATCATTTTAGCAGAGCTACTTCATCAAAATGAGCTATTCGGCTAAACTTCTAAATGCTTGGAGACCCATGCCACACATATCTCCACACAAATGATATTCCAGCAGGACGACACACAGATTACAGATAAGTACACAGACAAAAATCATCCTTATTGCACTGTAAGAAACACCAGGAAGACTGAGAGGGAAACGTTGTCTGACTTAAGTCAAGCTGTTTATTCTCTCTGTGTCTCAACCCTCCATCTTTAAAATAGATGTAAAAGCGGGGATAAGTAGAGTTGTACTAAAAGAGCAATACAATGTTTAGAATAAAGTGCTTAGGAATGCATCCACACATACCAACACTCAGTAATTGGTAACCTGATATTATAACCACGGACAGAGATTCTTTGAAAGTCTCTCAGCCTATCTATGTGTCAACTGAATCCCAGTCTCTCCTGGCTTCCTGTATTATCAGGCACTATCCAGGACCACTATCTCTTGAGAGGCAACTCTAGAAACCCATGGTTCTGTCTTGTCCATCTTGCCTTGGGAACTTGAGTTCTAAGGAAAGGAGAAATGCAGGGTGTGGATTTCACCTCTCCCACTTCATCAAGAGCAAATGCTAACTTCTCCTTGAGCCAGGAGGTGGCCCCAGAATCTCTGCACAGAGGCCTCAGGAGCTCAGGAAAGAACAGTCTCCATCCAAATCCTCTCCTAACCCTTGGCATCCCAGCCAAAGCTAGGACACACTTGTGTAGGTCAAGGGCCAGGCAGGAGGTGGTTCCTCCAGGTCATCAGAACTTACTGGATCCCTGGAGAAGGGCCCGCATTTCACCTAGGCTTTGACACAAGGTATTAGCAGTCATAATAATAATAAGATCTAGAACAGTGTCAGGCACACTATAGGCTCTGCCCAAATCTACTCCCAGCCTATTTTATGAAATTAGTTATTATTTATTTTCGACTCTGTCATTAGGTTAATGTTCAAAAGACAAAATACTTAGAAACTGTTTTGCTAAGTAGCTGGTATACAATGAGCACTGATGGTTAATACAGGGTCTACACCAGCGTGAGTGAGCATAGACAGTTCTTTTCTACTAGTTGCCATTCAAGCTGCCCTCCTATCCCACTGGACCCCACAGGACACACATTTATAAAATTTTTTTAATTGAATCACCGTGAGATACAATTGCAAAGCTTTCGTGTTTGAGTTTCAGTCATACACTGATCGAACACCCATCCCTCCACCAGTTCACATTCTCCACCACCAATGTTCCCAGTATACCCCCCCCCCCCTTCAACCCTCCCACTGCCTCTATGGCAATTTACCCCATACTCTCTCTCTACTTTTGGGCATTATGGTTTGCAATATAGATAACTGAAAGGATATCACATTTGGTCCTTTATCTACTTTTAGCACACATCTCCCGAATGAGTCCGAACGAGTCCTCCAACCATCATCGACTTAGTGATCCCTTCACTATTCCAGCTGCCTTCTCCCCAAGCTCATGAGACAGGCTTTCAACTATGGAGCAATATTTCTGGCCCTTGTGTCTACAGTCTTTGGGTGTCAGTCACATATTATGTTATTTTATATTCCACAAACAAGTGAAGTCATTCTATGCCTGTCCCTCTCTTTCTGACTCATTTCACTTAGCACAATACTCTCCATGACCATCCACTTATAAGCATATTTCATGACTTCATCTCTCTAATTGCTGCATAGTATTCCACTGTGTAGATGAACCACAGTTTCTTTAACCAGTCATCTGTTCTGGGGTACTCGGTTTGTTTCCAGATTCTGGCTATTGTGAACAGTACTGCAATGAATAAACAGGTGCAGATGTCATTTCTACTGTGCTTTATTGCACCCTCAGGACATATTCCCAGAAGTGGTATTGTGGAGTCATATGGAAGCTCAATTTCTAGTTTTTGTAGGAATGCCCATATTGTTTTTCAAAAAAGGCTGGACCAGTCAGCATTCCCACCAACAGTGAAAGAGCATCTCTTCCTCCCCACATCCATGCCGACACTGGTTGCTTTTGTTCTTTTGAATGTGTGCCAGTCTCTGTGGTGGGAGGTGATGTTTCATTGTTATTTTGATTTGCATCTCCCTGATGATTAGCAATGTGGAGCATTTTTTCATGTGCCTTTTGGTCATTCGTATTTCTTTTTTTGAGGAAGCTTCTATTCATTTCTTTTCCCCATTTTTAATGGGGTTGGAAGTTTTTTTTTTGTACAATTCTACTAGTGTCTTGTATATCCTGGATATTAATCCTTTATCAAATACCCATCTTTCGGAATTGCAGTACCATATTTGATAGGGTTCAAATATGGTAACACCTACGAGGGCGATTGGAGGTCACCCCAAAAGCCTTTATCCCTCTCGGAAAGCCTGGCAAGCTACCAAGAATATTCCGCCCACACGGCAGAGCCTGGCAAGCTATCCGTTGTGTATTCGATATGCCAAAACCAGTAATTACAATGGGTCTCATTCACCTGACCCTGAAGGCTTCACCAACATGGCAGCATAGAGAAGGATGAGAAAGGAGAGGCCGATAAAATCTCAAGGCTGAACTAGGCTGCCACAACGAAGGAAGACAAAAATGATCGTCTGTACTTTCAATGCACGTATGCTAGCATCAGATGCATCCATCGAGAACCTGATGGTACAAGCGCGAAAGATCAAGTACGACATCATTGGTCTGACCGAGACAAGAAGGCACCAATCTCATCATGCTGTTTTCGACACTGGAGAAGAATTGTTCCTCGGGACATGCGATAAAAGAGGTGTCGGAGGCATCGGTGTCCTTGTCAACACAAACTTGGCCATGAGCATTGATTCATTCGGATGCCTAACAACCCAAATCGGACGTTTACATTTGAATAGATGTGGTTCACTGCCAGCATTTTCTATCTTCGTTGTCTATGCACCAACATCTAATTATGATAAAGGAGAAATTGAGAAGTTCTACATGGAGCTGTAGAAGTTCTACAAAGAAGACCACACACACCTTCTACAAGATCATTGTGGGTGATTTTAATGCCAAGATAGGACCAAGAAGATCAGCTGAAGAACTTCACATTGGGACCCATGGCCTAGAATGGAACGAACAGGGTGAGAGACTATCTGAGTTCATCATGTCGACCAAGACCATCCATGGTAACTCACAGTTCCAGAAGGCTGAATCAAAACGTTGGACATGGGAGTCTCCCAGTGGACGTTTCCACAACGAAATAGACCACATCATATTCAATTGATGGTTTTGCCTGACCAATGTCGCTGTTGCCCCAAAATTACAAACAGGATCGGACCATCATCTCCTTCGTGCAAAATTCTACTTCACAGAGTGGGGAGAAAGGGCTGCAAAGTTTAAAAAGAGAACTCCCAGAACGACCACCAACTGGGAGCTCTTTGGCACTATTGCGGCAACATGGGAAGATGCCATTGTTGACAACATTGACGAGGAATACGATCGACTGGTTCAGCACCTCCATGGTTGTGCGAGGAACGCCAAGAGAGAGATAGCCACAAAAAAAAAAAAGCCTGTCTTCGAAAACTCTTGAGCTTATTCGCCAGCATGGTTTGGCGCATGCCTCAGAAAACCGCAAACGAATGTTGGAGCTCGCAAAGCAGCGCAGAGATGGGATCAAGGAAGACCTCAAAGAGAGAAGAGCAGAAGCGCTGGTAGATGCTGCAGAAGCCAGGAAAAGTATTCGTAACGCCCGCCTGTCCTTTGCCAACTACAAGACCAAGATGACTGCCCTTCGACGTCCTGATGGATCTATCACATCCTCCAGAACGGCAATGGAGATGATTATCCATGACTTCTACTCAAATCTCTTCAATAGCCATGTCCACTTGCCGACATACCAAATTCCACAGGATGGATATGTCGTTCCCAACATTCTCCCTTCCGAAATCTGACACACCATTTCGTCAGTAAAGAAATGAACAGCACCCGGCCCAGACAAGGTCAGACCTGAACACCTGAAGAACCTGCCATCAGTACTCATCAATACACTGGCTCGGCTCTTTACACGCTACCTGTCTGAATGCAAGGTTCCGTCCCAATGGAAAACCAGCAGGACCGTACTACTGTTCAAGAAGGGAGACATCCATGACATTGGCAACTATTGCCTGATCTGCCTATTGTCTGTCATCTACAAATTATTCACTCGAGTCATACTAACTAGGATTGGCAGAACACTAGATGAAGAACAACCACGCGAGCAAGCCGGGTTCCACAAAGGATTCAGCACCATCGACCATATCCACACGATAACCAAGCTCATTGAAGTTTCTCGGGAGTTCAAGATGCCGCTCTGTCTAACGTTCATTGATTTAAAGAAGGCTTTTGATTCTGTTGAGATGGAAGTGGTCATTGAAGCCCTAGCCAATCAGGGCATTCAAGCTCAATACATCAAGATCCTCCATGAGCTGTATTACGGATCCTGGATTACAGGATCTCACCATTCTACAAATAAGTAATCATTGATGTCAAGAGATGGGTTCGGCAGGGTGATACCATTTCACTGAAACTCTTCAGTGCCACCCTCGAGAACATCATGTGATGACTGGAATGGGAAGGAATGGGAGTGAAGATAGATGGTCGGCAATTACACCACCTCCGCTTTGCTGATGACATCATTTTAATAACACCAAACATCAGCCAAGTGGCACAAATGCTGGCCGACTTCGACCGTGAGTGTGGAAAGGTCGGACTATAGCTGAATCTCACGAAGACAATGTTTATGAGAAACAGCCTCGTTCCTGATGCCCCATTCGCTCTCAACGGAATGACCATCTCTGAATGCAACAGCTATGTGTACCTAGGTCGAGAAGTCAACATGACAAATGACCTGGCACCCGAGCTGCGCAGGAGGAAGAGAGTGGCTTGGAACGCCTTCAAGATGTCGAAGAAATAGCTAAGAGGATGAAGAACCTCCGGCTCCTGCCACATCTCTTTGATTCTACTGTTCTTCCTGAATTAACATATGCCTGAGAGATCTGGGTCCTACGCAAACAGGATGAGAACGCTATTCAGGTCTCCTAAAGAGGAATTGAAAGAGCTATGCTTGGAATATCACGTTTCACTCAAATGAGAGAAAGAATCCGGAGTTCTGACATCCGTCAACGATCAAGAATCAGGGAAGCTGTCTCTTTTGCCAAGGTGTCAAAAATCAGATGGGCTGGTCACGTAATGAGATTTAAAGACGACCACTGGACTAAAGCTGTTACCAACTGGATTCCACAGGATGTCAAAAGACCGCGTGACCGCCCACCTACCAGATGGTCAGACTTCTTCATCAAGATCATGAACGATCGGTTTGAGGCTCTTCATGTTCCTAGAGCAAACAGACGCCACTGGGCTACACTAGCACGCGACAGGGACAAATGGAGACATTACTGGCGCCCACTCGAGCAAATCGATGATTAACGGGAAGTCAAGTGATCAAGTGATCACATGGGTATTGTGTAAATATTCTTTCCCATTCTGTGGGCTCTCTCTGTTCTTTGGTCACTGTTTCTTTTGCGGTGCAGAAGCTTCTTAGTTTAATGTAGTCCCATTTGTTTACATTTGTTTCCACTTGCTTGGTCAGTGGTGTTTCATCCTTAAAGATGCTTTTAGCTTCAAGGTCATGGATGGTTCTGGCTACATTTTCCTCCATGTATCTTATGGATTCAGGTCTGATACTGAGGTCTTTAATCCACTTTGATCTAACTTTTGTGCCTGGCATTAGAGAGAGGTCAGAGTTCAATTTTTTTTTCAGGTTGCTATCCAGTTTTCCCAGTACCACTGATTGAAAAGACACCCATTTTTATAAAAAATACCTATTTATGCATGTCCAATGTGACTCAAGACATCTTTAATTCCCCCAGATAAGTAATAAAAACAAATGACTTTTGCACGTGGTGGGTGTTAATACAGACAACTCTATCTACATGTGTTTCTAAAGCTCCAATAAGTGGCTTCTTGGGTCTCCTACTCTCTGCTTCCTTAATCCTCACCCATGTGCTCAAACAAAACAAAACAAGAAAAACCCCAAAACTTCCACATCATCTTTTGGAGCTAATTTGAATAGACAGCAGAGAAAATGTTTTTGCATTTAACTACTAAGGAAATAGGAAAACCATGGCTTTAGAGGGACAGGTAAAAAGAGTTTCATTGTTACAACACAAATGTAACAGGATAGTAGTAGGTACAGAAATGGACCCTCCTCCCTCTGGGAAAGTGGTTACATCCTGTGACAACCACCTTTTCTATGAGGCCTTCTCTTGAAACTGCTAATTAAACAGTTACCTGGTAGATAACTAAGAAAATGAAACTTATTCATAAAGGACTCAAAGGCCAGGGATATAAACAGCATGTCCTTTAAAGCCAAAGAGTGATCACAGGACAGGAAAGCCAGCAGCATGCTGCCAAGGACTTCTGAACAAAATGACTTAGAACTTTCTTGATTTGAAAAATTCTCTTTAATATTTACCAAGTCACATTTCTCTGTGAGAGATCATAGTCAAATATTGATAGGGGTTAGTTACTTAAAAGACCAAGGGTTAATATGCGATATTGAGAGACTTTTGAGTAATTAAAAGCAGCTCCTCACCACTCCTCTCCCATATCAATTAGACCAGTTGTAATAAAATCCCTTTTCCCTCTCCCATGTACTTAAAATCTTGAGCCATCATCCATGAACACTCTGCTTTGTCATTTGTGAATCTTTTAGTAGTTAATACCTCAGGGAAAATATTTAAACAGCACCATTTAAATTATATACTTAACAGGGGAGTTGTTAGAAGATAAGGGCATCTGATTTGAACTCATTTTAAAATCTACTGAATTTAATGGAGTTATTCATATGGTATAAGAAATTACAGAAATGATTAAGGGCTTCCATATCGACTTTATTAATAGAGCAGTAAGGAAGCTTAGGCATTCCTCTTCTAGAGCTTGAATTTTGTGCATTAATGCAGTCTTTTGGGGTCACAGATCTGTTTAATTAGCAGTTTTAAGACATCAGAGGGACTTGCGCATGGATTATTCCCTATAAAACTTTGCTTTAGTGAGTCACATTTGGGCAACAGAACATGTCAAATAGTGAGAAACCAGTTCAATGCTGAAAACTGTATCTTTCAACTGACTCCCACATTCTTTCCCATTCACTTATGTGGAAGACCCCAGTGCAGGGGCTAGAGGGCCAGAGGAATCAGCTTGTACTGCACAGTTGGGATTTTTTGCACTCTTAACAAGAACTTTTTTGTATTTCTTTTGTTTTTGGGTCACACCCGGCAGTGCTCAGGGATTGATCCTGGCTCTGCACTGTGGGGTCATTCCTGGAAGGGCTTGGGGCACCAAACAGGGTGCTGGGCATTGAACCAGGGTTGGACATGTGCAGGGCAAGTACCCAGAAATCTGTACAGTCACAAGAGGAACCCTTTCTATTTAGTAGAGAATACTAAGGGGTACTGAGTACTAATCCATTAGAAATTTGAGACCTTTAAGGTAGAAGACATCTAGCAGCCTTCTGGGAAATAAGCAGCAGATTGGCATTAAGAAGGTGTGTCAACCGAAGCTAATGGTATCTTCAAATATGTCACACCACTGGCCAAGCAAGTGAAAATAGAGATAGATAAATGGGACTACCTTAAACTAAGAAGCTTCTTCACCTCCAAAGAAACAGTGACCAAAATACAAAGACAGTCTACAGAATAGGAAAGGATATTCGCCAAATACACATCCGACAAGGGGTTGATATCAAGGATATAAGAAGTGCTGGTTGAACTCCACAAGAAGAAAACATCCAACCCCATCAAAAAATGGGGCGACAAAATGAACAGAAACTTTCTCAAAGAAGAAATCCGAATGGCTAAAAGACACATGAGAAAATGCTCCACATCATTAATCATCAGGGAGATGCAGATCAAAACAACAATGAGATATCATCTCACACCACAGAGACTGGCCCACATCCAAAAGAACAAAAGCAACCTGTGTTGGCGCTGATGTGGTGAGAAAGGGACCCTCCTTCACTGCTGGTGGGAATGCAGACTGGTTCAGCCCTTTTGGAAAACAGTATGGATGATTCTCAAAAAATTAGAAATTGCAGCACTCTTTACAATAGCCAGAATCTGGAAAAAACCTGAGTGCCTGAGAACAGATGACTGGTTAAAGAAACTTTGGTACAGTTACACAATGGAGTACTATGTAGCTGTTAGAAAAGATGAAGTCATGAAATTTACATACAAGTGGTACTACATGGAAAGTATCATGTTAAGCGAAATGAGTCAGAAAGATATGGATAGACACAGAAAGATTACATTCATCTGGGGAACATAAAGTAACAAAATAGGAGACCAACACCCAAGAGTATCCTAGATTAGTACCAGGGATTTTGCTCCATGGCTTGGAGGCCAGCCACACATGCTAGGGGAAAAAGCTCAGATAGAGAAGGGAGTACCAAATAAAGGGTGTTGGGAGGATCCTCCCAGGATGGGAGAAGCATGCTGAAAGTAGACTATAGACCAAACATGATTGGCACTCAATGCCTCTTTTGCAAACCACAGCACCCAAAAGGAGAGAGAGAACAAAATGGAATGCCCTGCCACAGAAGCACGGTGGAATACGGGGGGGGATGGAGGGTGGGATATATACTGGAACCTGTGGTGGTGGAAAATGGGCACTGGTGGAGGGATGGGCACTCGATCACTGTATAACTGAAACCCAAGCACAAAAATTTGTACGTCTACAAGTGTACCTCATGGTGTTTCACTAATAAAAATTTAAAAAATAAAAAAATAAAATAAATGAAAAAAATTAGAAATTGAGCTCCCATTTGATCCAGCAATACCACTCCTGGGAATATATCCCAGAGAGGCAAAAAAGTATAGTCGAAGTGATATCTGCACTTGTTTTCTCATTGCAGCACTGTTCACAATATCCAGAATCTGGAAAAAAACTGAGTGCCCAAGAACAGATGACTGGTTAAAGAAACTTTGGTACAGTTACACAATGGAGTACTATGTAGCTGTTGGAAAAGATGAAGTCATGAAATTTACATACAAATGGTACTACATGTAAAGTATCATGCTAAGTGAAATGAGTCAGAAAGAGAGGGTTGGACATAGAAAGATTGCATTCATCTGGGGGATATAAAGTAACAAAATAGGAGATTAATACCCAAGAATAGCTGAGATAAGTAAAGAAATTTTGTTAAAGTTTCTTTCATAAAACTCCTTATCTTCGAGATCAGGAGATTTACTCCATAGCTTGGAGGCCAGCTACATACGCTAGGGGAAAAGGCAGCTCAGATAGTGAAGGGAGCACCAAATAAAGGGTGCTGGGAGGATCCTCCCAGGATAGGAGATGCATGCTGAAAGTAGACTATAGACTGAACATGATCACCACTGAATGCCTCTTTTGCAAACCACAGCACCCAAAAGGAGAGAGAGAACAAAAGGGAATGTCCTGCCACAGAGGCAGTTGGGATGGGTGGGATGGGGGGTGGGAGGGATACTGGGATCAGTGGTGGTAGAGAATGGACACTGGTGGAGGGATGGGTACTCGATCATTGTATAACTGAAACCCAAGCACAAAAATTTGTAAGTCTACAACTGTACCTCATGGTGTTTCACTAATAAAAATTTTAAAAAAAGAAGGTGTGTCAACCTGTAAGCCAAAATAATATTCATTATTTCAACTCTAAGAATTTTCTCTCCCCACTTCGGAACAGGAAACTTCCTCTCTTGTTTTAGGGTCTAAAAGAACAATAATCTTGCTTTTTTTCATTTCAACATACTGGTTTTTTATCCAAATAACTTGCGCATTATTTCCCTTTCATTTAGCCCAGCAAGCTACCGAGAGTATCTCGCCCGCACGGCAAAGCCTGGAAAGCTACCCGTGACGTATTCAATATGCCAAACACAGTAACAAGTCTCAAAATGGAGACTTTACTGGATTCACTCGAGCAAATCGATGAACAACGAGGGGACAGTGTTTGTTTGTTTAGTGTTCCTATATATGGCAGGATCCACATCCTGGACCAGTAAACTCTCTGCTGTAGCGGGTATCCTTTGTACTTCAGGGCGTTTAGCAGCATCACTAGCCCCTACCCACTAGGGGCCAGTAACTCCCCATCCCTGCTGTGAGCATCACAGACTGTCTCCAGACAATACCAATGTCCTCTAGGAGGCCCAGCACCCAGGTGAGAACTATTGCTCTAGAGAAATGAGGCCTGGAAGACCTTTGTTATAATATAGAACTTATTTAGGAGCAATGAGACTGGTAACACCTAAAATTCTGTTGGGTTAGCTTGACAGTTAATTCTTTAATAATTAATGGTAGCCACTTTTTAGTTAATTATTTAGATAATCTAGGATCCATAAACAGGCTGCCTTTGATACGCTGTTCAGTGGAAGTGACTGCTTTGCTTTCCATACTCATTACCTAATGCCACTTCAACCACAAATTGGGAAGCTGCACAGAATAATTCGGATTCTGACAGCTTCTCTCCAAAACCTTGAAAGCCCAGGAGCTGTCCAAGTCAGTATCTTATTAACATAAACAGCAACTATTTCCGTTGACCTGGTATGGGGGAAAAGACCCAGCCGAAAGTAGATGAGGTGATTCTTCAAGAGATTTAAATCATGATAGTTGAGTGTAGGACGTGTCACTCCTTGGAAGAACCCTAGAGTTATATGAAGAAATGCTGTAAACAGTTCATACCGCACTGAAGTTGCCACATTAAATAAAAGAACAAAACAAAGTGAATTCTTAGCTTGGCTGTGGCTATAGCTTTCTGTGGCTTCCAGCAAAGAAAACTGTGCTTGGTCATGAGCTCTATGGTACATGCTGTCACAACACCGAAAACACGTCACCCTGGGACAAGTCATTGATTCTTCCCCTACACCCTCATCTGTAGCATCAGAAAGGAAGCATTAAGGGGTTAGAACCTGGCAGGTGGGCAGCACTAAATAAGTGGTGGGCTCCCTGTCCCTGGTCTCTGAAAACGTTAGCTCATTTATTACTTTATGAACACCACCCATTCCCTCCTAAGTCCTCTGTAACACAAAGCTTCAAAAGAAGTCCATTTATTTTATGACAAGTATCCACTGTGCCAATCATCACTCATGCAAAATAGAAATCACAAAGATTTAAGGAGCTATCATGAATTCAAACATTATTCACACCACTATTTCTTAAAGATACCATATGTAGTCTAATAAATGAACACTAAAAATGGGCTGGGGAGATAGTACAGGGGTTAAGGCGCTTGCCTTGCATGTGACCAACCCCTAATTTAATCTGCAGTACCACAAACAGTCCCCCAAACACCACCAAGAGTGAACTCTGAGTACAGAGTTAGCAGTAAGCCCTGAGCACAGCCAGTTCTGAACCCAAAATTAAAAATGAAAATTAATTTAAATCACACTGGTTTAAAACTTTATAGCAGTTTTAGGTGTGTACAGAACAAACCAACATTTGCATGTAAACATTACGCTCACCACTGCAGTGGTAAACCAGCCTGCCCTATTCAATTAGAAGGAGTCCAATGGAGCCAGGCAAAAGGCTCAGGTGAACCACTTTCCTCTAGACCTTCCTCAGGGAAGGTTCCAGAAGCTTGCACACTAAGCCTAAAGTGGGGACAGTCAGCCTACACCTTGGCTTTTTCAGTTTCTGGACTTTTGGTGTCAAACTGAAACATTGACAGATTTCAAGTCTCCAGCACGCTACTCTCCCTCTTCAGACACTTTCCCCTCCATGTCCTCCAATACTGACAGTGATACTGGGAAACCTGAGGTGCAGCCCCAGCACACAAGCATCAGGGATGCCCTCCTCTGCATAGTGGGGTTGGCACCAGCAAGGCTACCCTGCAGGACACAATGGGATCCCCCTGACCTCCCATACAGTCCAGGCACGGCAAGATCCTGCACAGCACCCTGTGGCTTTTCTTTTGCTGTTATTTTTGGTAAAAACAATCTCTGGAATTGAACGATGTTCATAAATAAAAACCAAATAGGAATCTCTTATTCATAAAGCTTGAAGTGTATAAATTAAAGTTTGTAGGTATGCATTTTTCAATCAGCCAAACTGATTGAAACTGGATCCTTCATTATTTGGAACAGGAACCTGAAGGGCACAGTATTCAGTGAAAGTTTCATCCTAACTTCACCAAAGGGCAGCAATTTGGGGCCAGGTACAGGCACCCTAGTTGCTTTCTGTCCCAACTAGTAAGACACCAAAAGCTATGCGCACAGAAGCAAGGGTTGAGACAGTCTGACACCTGGTTAAGCCAACTGGAATAAATTGTTTGCTGAAATATTTATGAAATGTAACATCTGCTAAGGTCTGCTTCCTCAAGGAGACTTATAGTAAAAAGTTAGGCTCTGGATAGCAGCAAAACTCAGCTACTCTGAGAAGGAATTTTTTATTTTAAATAACGGCAAAGTCTGAAAACAAACCAAGGTGCGCAGGATTCTAAACTGTCTCCCCAGAGCCGTGCTCCTGACATATCCCCCAAGAGCCCCAAGCTTAGTGAAATACAGGACAGATTTTTCTCATTTGATTTGTTGTGTAAAGTAGTGCATTTCGAGTGAGGAAATGAAGTGTGCCTAACTTACATATACTCTTTATTTCTACTTTCTTTAAAAAAATTCTTTGAGGTCTGTGGATTTACAATCCTGTCAATGATGGGGGTTTTGTGTATACTATATTCCAATAAAACACTTTCCACAAGAGTGTCCTTTTCCCTCCACCATTTTATGTGCTCTTTAGAAAATTGCATCTTTTTCTTTATCTGAAGGCAGAAGAGGAAGCAATTCAAAGGACTTGAAGGAGTCTACACACTCTCCTCATCTTCAAGGTGAAGGGAACCAGTGACCAGGGAGGCAGGTGGCTCCGGTTCCTGAGCTTAGCCCCAACTGACAGTGGAAAGAAAATGGGGTCCCTAAGACCTACATTCACAGGAAGAGAATTGTTGCAGTCACTGAAGGAACACCCCTCTCCACCCCACCTCCTGCAGTCAGGGGAACTCTGTTTTAATTTTTCAAACTCAGCTCAGGCATTACAATCTGTAGTCAATTACTCGGTAGTTTTATAGTTTGTTTTGTTATAGTTTTGAGTTTAGATCACACCTTGTGTGATTAGGGCTTACTCCTAGTTCTATGCTCAGGAATCACTCCTAGCAGTGCATGGGGTAATATATGCAGTGCCTGGAATATAGTTTGGGTCACTCACATGCAAGTTTAGTGCCTTAACCCCTGTATTATCTCTCCAGCCCCAGTTATGCTGGAAAGTTCCAGTCAATGGCAGTAACACATGCCTCCAAGGTATCAAAATCTTCAGCATCTTGATGGACATTTACACTTGCCACCTAATAGCATTAAGGACTCTGGGCTTGAACCTGGGGGCAACAAGAAGCTGCCGAAGAATTTCACTAAAGGAATAATACGGTCATTGTTGCACTGTAGAAAGATGGCTCGGCTGTGGCTGGGGATATGAATACGTTAGGGAAGAACTGGGGGCGAGAAAATAACCCCAAAATGCTTCAATAGACCAGTGAGACAAGGTAAGGGTTCCAGCTAAGAAATCTCCACTGGGGACAGTATTGGGATACATCCGGCACTTGGCCAACAACAAGGCCTGATCAGAAGAGTGCAGTTTCGGAGAGGGAATAATCAGAAGTTAAGAGATGCCCATTTTACTAGTGGTGAGACTTCCGCCAAAGCCCTGGAGAAACAGAGCAAACACTGGCCAAGGATGGTAGGAGAAGCAATGTAGAAAACGATTCTAAGACAGAAGGACTTGCTCATGTGCCGAAGCAAAAACAAAGCCGTCTTGAGACTGATTCTAACTCAGGCAGCCTGGGAATTACCAATTGCTTGATAAAATGAGGATTCTGGAAAAACTGCTGGGGCCTGTTCAGTGGCTGGAATCCTGACTCTACCTCCCTGTTGTCCTTATTAAGTCCAAAATACATAACAACACACACAAACCCTTAGCCGCATAATTAGATAATAATGGAATATGTGACAGATAAACAGTGTGTAGTAAACGTACACGTGTATCACTCTAGTGCCAACCCAGGCATAGAGCTCATGCCCACCCCTGATGAACATTCTTCCTGTGGATAACTCTGTTCTTAAAAATCCCTAGTGCTAAAACCTCCTCTGATCTCCCTGTTGAAAGCACTTGCATCTCCATGTGAGGTGTGTACAACTACTTAAATGAATCTCTCTAATACTATCTACAGTCTTGTCCTTGAATTCTTTATCCACAGAGACAACAATGAACTGAGGTATAGTGAGGTCCTATTCCTGCATCCATTTTCTTGTTAACAGGAGTGCCCGTCAAACACTTTTATTCATCTCTCACAGATAAACTCCTTTAATCTGTGCTAACTTCTGCACACTCTGCAAAAGCAGAAACTAAGGCTGATGGCTTGAACTGGGCTAAACCACAAAGACACAACATGCAGCATCAGCATTTAAATTCAGAGGTGCCTAACTCTAAAGGCCAAATTCTTCCAGTGAATCAAAACAGCCTATTTGGACATTGAATTAAACTCCCAAAGCTCAGGTATTGATGGCTGGGCCAGTTTGCTATGAACTCATCTTCAAGAGTTCACTCTCCCCACATGGAGTTTGACTAAACCCCTAGCTCACCCCTAGACTCTGTCTGGGGCTCAGTCACAAACAGCTCTACCTCCAGACAGAAATTATAAATCCGTAATCACAGAAATGTGCTTCCTTGTATTTCTCATCCGTGTTCATAGTATTATTCATAATAACCAAAATGTAGGAACAACCCAAATGCTATGCATAAATGAGTGAATAAACAAAATGTGATCAATATAAGTATATGTTACATAATTGAATGTTATTCAACATAAATGTGGAATGGAATTCTGACATGCTACAACATGGATGGACTTTGAATATGTTAAAAGTAATTGAAATGTTCTTTTGTTATTCAGGTGTGTCAAGGGTGCCAGCTCTCTGCCTGCCCTGTGACTTCTGTACCCTCTGAGACCCCTTCCTGGGTCCCCTGGACTGAGAAAGCCCCTCCCCAGCCTCCTCGAAACCAAAACTGTGTGGATACTAAAGTGTCCACTTGACAACATCACCCCTTCATCCTCAACAATGTCAAGGAATCTTGGGTCTTATATATGTCCTCATGTACATCTATTTAACCCTCCATACAAATGGAGATATTAGACACTGAGCTGCATGACCAATGAAGCAACAGCCTACAGGCACTGACATTGTTAGACTGATTGATTACAAGGAATACTGCTTGCTGAAAAAAAAATTAGAGCAGACCTCAGATATCTGGTATCTTAAACCAGACTGTACCGCCCACAAATCTTTAGCAACAATAGTGAAACACCCCTGCTGTGACAGACAGGAACAGAAAACCTGGTACATCATGGAGCTCAAATAAACCCTCAAGCCTCATCAATGAGGAACTCAAATCAATGCTCCATATAATGGCCATGGAATTAAAGCAATCACTGGAAGAAAAAGTCAACCAAATTATAGCTGATCCAGGGTATCAAAGAGTCCATACAAATGGAACTGAAGGAGTTGAAAAATACTATTGCAAGTGAGAGCAACAAAACTCAACATGCAAAGGACTGTATCAGTGATACTGAAGGCAAAATACTAGCCATCACAAATAACGAAGTGAAAAAAAGAAAAGTAAATAAATGGAAGGGAATATAAGGTTCTTAATAGAAAATAGCAAGAGAAATAATATTCAAATCATAGGAATACCAGGAGAGGTTTTTTCCTGATATCTTGAGAGAGGCTCCTGTGCAGATTCAAGAGGCCCAAAGTGTTCCAAACAAACTGACTTAAACAAAAGAATGCCAAGACACATAGTAATCAGAATGGTAAAATCAAAGACAAAGACACACTATTTAAAATAGCAAGAGAGAAAAAATCCCTCAAATATAAGGGAAACAACATAAGAATTGCAACCTACTTTCCAGGTGACATCTTACAAACCAGGAAAGAATGAATAACATAGTCAGTCAAAGTATTGAAAAAAAAATTGTAACCTAGAGTTCACTACCCTGCAAAGCTATGGCTTAGACTTGAGGCCTGAGTAAGAACTTTGTCTGACAAATAAGAGCTGGCAGCATTTGCAACAACTAAACCAATCCTGCAAGATTACTGAAACAAACAAACAAACCAAAAACAGTAGCACTGTAGCACTGTCCTCCCTTGTTCATAGATTTGCTTGAGCAGGCACCAGTAACGTCTCCATTGTGAGACTTGTTGTTACTGTTTCTGGCATACCAAATACACCACAGGGAGCTTGCCAGGTTCTGCTGTGCGGCGTGGGATACTCTTGGTAGCTTGCCAGGCTCTCAGAGAGGGATGGAGGAATCGGACCCAGCTCAGCCACATGCAAGGCAAATGCCCTACCTACTGTGCTCTCTCTCCAGCCCCCAAAAAGCAGTAACTGAAATAAATCCACATACAAAAGAGAAAATACTGAATGATTCTCCTTTTTGTGATACCTACAGTTGTCAAATTCACAGACATAGAAAGTAGAAGCCTTGTTTACTAAAAAGAATTGCAGAAGGGGAGAAAGGTAGAACATTATTGAGTAGATAAACATTTTAGCATGGGAAGATGAAAACATTTGAACGGGGATGGTGGTGATGATTTTATAAAAAGTGAATGTACTTTGTGCTACTGAACTGTCACTTAATGATGGCAAGTTTTGTGTTATGTATCACCACAAACAAGTTAACAAATAAAATCTCATAACACCCCATGTTACAGACACTATGATTATTATTACAATTTCAGTGATGACAAACCAGAAGATAAGTAAGTCCATAGTAGGCAATCTTGTCTGAAAAAGTGTAGAACTTAAATCTTTTTGTTATTTTACTTTTGGGGGCCACGTTTGGCAGTTCTCAGGGTTTACCTTGGCTCTCTGCTCAGAGATCACTCCTGGCAGGCTTGGGGAACCATATGCAGTGCCCGGAAATGAACCTGGATGGGCTGCTACCCACTGCACTATTGCTCCTGCCCCTCGAGTCTTAACTGTATGCGAAATAATGTTTACGTTAACTTGTATTCTCGAGAACTTGTATTCCCTCCACAATTCCAACTGGAGCCTGGCAAACTTCAATTATAAATCAACATGTAGATACTTTCTTCTTTTCCTGATCTTGGACTTGCTCATGAAAAGGTCGGTGTCTGTCAGGTATAAACATCCTGTAGCAAGATGGCATCAAAGTTACTGCTCTGTTACAAGTTGGACAGCACAACTGACTCACCATCTGTGGGAAATCTGACCTCTTTAAGAAATTGAAAATGATTTTTTCCGACAGGCCACTCTTGCAACTACTAAGACCCAAACAATGAAAGATTCTTGCCACTTAACTAGAGGTTTTGTATTAAATTTGTAAAGTGGTCCAAAGAAGAGACAAGACATGACAAGGCTGGTCAACATTCTTTTTTTTTTTTTTTGCTTTTTGGGTCACACCCGGCGATGCACAGGGGTTATTCCTGGCTCATGCACTAAGGAATTACTCCTGGCGGTGCTCCAGGGACCATATGGGATGCTGGGAATCGAACCCAGGTCAGCTGCTTGCAAGGCAAACACCCTACCCACTGTGCTATCGTTCCAGTCCCTGGTCAACATTCTTTTAAATCAAGAACACATAAACTTTCAGAAGTCCAAAACCAAAAATTACTTTCTTGTGTGAAAAACGTGAGCAGAAAGCAAAGTGAGACTTCACATTACTGTGACTCTAGCCCCTTCATTCTCTGCCTGTGTGCTGTGTTTCACTGGAGAGTGGATCTAGAATGGAACTTTAGGCCATGCAAGAGAGATTAAGTGATCGAATTATTTATCTCCAAAGACAAATGAACAAGGGTCAGAAACATTGCTCGGGGGCCAGGGGTGAAAAGCCCTGAGTTTGATTCCCAGCACCATATGCCTTCCCCAAGCACCACTGGGTATAGTGCTGGAGGCCCCTTGGTTCTAGCATTGAATCTCCAGCCATTGGGCCAAATGACAGCAGGAGAGGTTCCAGGCCCCACTGAATACTGTGTGGAAGACCAAGACCACCCACCTTATGAAAAATATGGGATAAGGCAATGGGTAACTCATTTTTCAAATAAATGAGAAGCTTATTGATTCTGAATGGATGAAATCAATATCACTATTCTGAGGCCATTGTAAAGGTATGATGATACTGAAACTCATTAATTTTCCTATTGAAAATCATATAACAAAATCCTCTGAGATTTGGCTGACAGAATGAAAGGTTCCCTGATTTGAGAATTCATCATAGTAAATGTCACCACAAACTGATTAAAACATTTCAACCTAAACATTTCCCCTTTCCTTTTTCACTATTTGAAATGCTCAAATCCCACTATCTATATCTATAAAACCTCAAAGAAATGGCATTTTCTTAAATTATTAAAAACCTAGAGAGCACTTAAGCTGTGTTCACTTAGGAAATATGTTCCTAAAGAGTGTTGAGAGGGAAGGAAACCCAGAAAAGGGCTGCGTGGTTTTGCTGATGTCGGTGGTGATTTCTCAGTTTTCAGTAAGAACCACCACCTGGACACCAGCAGCTCTTATTCTCTACTCTGCATCCAGCCCAGGAAAGCATCCCAGAGAACCAACATCTATCTGCCTGTCTCCTGTGTCTGTTGGGAGCATGTGGTCTGGGCTGGAGAAGCTCTGCCACTCTCTCTGGTCCTGGACACTCTTTTGAATCCCTTGGCAACTCAATGATGAGGCAATACATGCAATGTCCTTCAAACCATGTCTGGGGAATTATTTTATTTCTTTGTAATTTCTTCAAAGGTAAGGTGATGTCTCACTCACTTTTGTACCTTCAGAGTGTAGAGCATTGAGCATTAGAGTTTATTCTCTTGACAGTGGAAACGATCTGTGGTCAGGGTGTATCATGGCTAGGAATTGGTAGTTCAGAGAAAGAGACATGAAATTCTGCAGTGTTTAAAAGTATTTATTAATCTTTGTGAGCAAAAGGGAATGCCCTGCCACAGAGGTGGGGTGGGGTGAGGGGAATGGGGTGTGGGGATAGGAGGGCTACTAGGATCATTGGTGTTGGAGAATGGGCACTGGTGGAGGGATGGGTACTCGATCGTTGTATAACCGAAACCCAAGCACGAAAAGTGTGTAAGTCTACAACTGTACCTCATGGTGTTCCACTAATAATAAAAAAAGTATTTATTACCCTTCATGACAATAAATCTAGAGGCATTTTTAATGATTTAATGCCACTGAATTGTAATTATTGGTTTCAGCACCATTGACCATATCCACACAATAATCAAGCTCATTGAGTTTTCTCGGGAGTTCAAGATGCCGCTCTGTCTAATGTTCATTGGTTTAAAGAAGGCCTTTGATTCTGTTGAGACTGAAGCAGTCATCGAAGCCTAGCCAATCAGGGCATTCAAACTCAATACATTAGGATCCTCCGTGAGCTGTATTATGGATTCACTACCAGGATCTCACCATTCTATAAAGAAATGATCATCAATATCAAGAGAGGGGTTTGGCAGGGTGATACTATTTCACTGAAACTCTTCAGTGCCACCCTCGAGAACATCATGTGATGACTGGAATGGGAAGGAATGGGAGTGAAAATGATGGTCGGCAACTACACCACCTCTGCTTTACTGATGACATCGTTCTAATAACACCAAACATCAGCCAAGTGGCACAAATGCTGACCAACTTCGACTGTGAGTGTGGAAAGGTCGGACTACAGCTGAATCTCACGAAGACAATGTTTATGAGAAACAGTCTTGTTCCTGATGTTCCATTCACGCTCAACGGAACCACCATTTCCGAATGCAACAGTTATATATACCTAGGTTGAGAAGTCAACATGACCAATGACCTGGCACCTGAGTTGCGCAGAAGGAAGAGAGCAGCTTGGAATGCCTTCAAGAGCGTCAAAGAAATAGCTAAGAGGATGAGAACCTCCGGCTCTGGGCACATCTCTTCAATTCCACTGTTCTTCCTGCATTAACATATGCCTCAGAGACCTGGGCCCTATGAAAACAGGATGAGAACGCTATTCAGGTCTCTCAAAGAGGAATCGAAAGAGCTATGCTTGGAGTATCACACTTCCCTCAAATGAGAGAAAGAATCTGGAGTTCTGACCTCCATCAATGCTCAAGAATCAGGGAAGCTGTCTCATTTGCCAAGGCATCAAAAATCAGATGGGATACAGCCGAAGAGAAGGGCCACATGGAGGGTGGGATCCACAACTCCCGGAGGGAAAAAAAAAGGTTCCAAAAAGAGCCGAGATCATCGGGAAGTCCCAGATGGGGTAGGTACCGCATCCCGCCTCCCCCAGATGGAACCCCGGTGACCAGAAGCCTCTACAAGCACAGCTCGAGTATGCGGGAACTAGGACTTTTCCTCAAAACCGTGTAAGCGGCCGCGCCACATCTCTCTATATACAAAGTGATCAATGGGAAGTAAAGCACCCAATGTTTCTCCCTGAAAATCAGAGTTAAGTTTGGAGCACGGCCACAGCCCCAGAAACACAAGGACTTAATGCAGAACCCAGCAGCTTGGAGCAGAAAAGTGAAAGGACTATGCGTTAATCCAGGCCATCATGTCTGACTGGAGGGGAAAGGGTGTTGCTCCCTTCCACCCTCCTCCCTCTGGAAAGAAAGATGGCGGCCACATGGGAGCCTTGTGGACAGCAGGTATGAGCCGGGGGTGTGGGGGCGACTAAAACCTCATGGGAAGGGGGGCGTTCCGGTCCGTCCTTCACGCCCTACCGAGGTCACCAGTTGCCCCCCGCGAGCGGCTCCCCAGCACAGCCACGGCCCCAGAAGCACAAGGACTTAATGCAGAACCGGTAGCTTGGAGCAGAAAAGTGAATGGACTATGCGTTAATCCAGGCCATCATGTTTGTCCGGAGGGGAAAGGGTGTTGCCCCATTCGCCCTCTCCTCTCTGGAAAGAAAGATGGCAGCCGCATGGGAGCCTTGTGGACAGCAGGTATGAGCCGGGGGTGTGGGGGCGACTAAAACCTCATTGGAAGGGGGGCGTTTCGGTCCGCCCTTCACACCCTACCGAGGCCACCAGTTGCCCCCCACGAGCAGCTCTCCAGCACTGCCACGACTCCAGAGCACAGAAACCAATTTCTTAACTATCTGACTTTCAGTAGAAATACTTCCAGGGTCAATAAGTAAAATAGCAGAAATCCAAAACCAACATTTAATTCTTGAACCCAGCTGCAGAAAGCAAATCACTTCACAATGCTTTTTCAGCATGTCTGATTTGGGGGGGGGGGATAAACTCTAAATAATAGTGGTGAATCTTTTATTGAAACAATGAATCTAATCAAAGCAGATAGAGTGTTAACTAGAATTCATCTGCCTCACAGGGACTGGGAAGGGTGGGGGGGGTGGGGTTTTATTGATGTTCTTCATGGTAAAAAATTAGTATTGGTAAAGGGAAATGTGTTTGATATTTGCATGACTGAGACCTAAACCTGAAAGCTTTGTAACCTTTCCCACAGTGATTCAATAAATAAATAAATTAATTTAAAAAATCAGATGGGCTGGACACGTAATGCGATTTGGAGACAACTGCTGGACTAGAGCCGTGCTAGACTAGAGCCGTTTCCGACTGAATTCTATGGGAGTCAAAAGACCACGTGGCCACCCACCTACCATCAGACTTCTTTGTCAAGACCCTGAATGATCGGTTTGAGGCTCTTCGTGTTCCTAGAACGAACAGATGCCATTGGGCTACACTAGCACATGACAGGGACAAATGAAGACGTTACTGGCACCCGCTTGAGCAAATCTATGATTAACAGGAAGTCAAGTGATCAAGTGAATGCCAATAGCCAAGCAAACAGAAGCAAAATAAACAAAGAGGACGACATTGAATTAAGAAGTTTCTTCAGCAGAAAAGAAATGATGACCAGAATAAAAAAAAGACATATCACAAACTGAGAGAAAATATTTGCTCACCACTCTTCTGACAAAGGATTAATATCTAAGAAATGCAAGCACTGGTAGAACTTAATAAGAAAAAAAATCAACCGACCTCATCAAAAAATGGGGGAAAGAGATGAACAAAAATTTCCTCAAAGACATAGATAGCCAAAACGTATACAAAAAGAATGTTCTGCATCACATATCATCAGGGACATGCCTCAAAACAATGAGATATCACCTCACACCACTGAGACTGGTACACATCACAAGGATGAAAATCAACCAGTGTTGGATGTGAGTGTGGGGAAAACAGAACCCGTATCCATTGCTGGTAGGATTGTCGACTGGCTTAAAATTTTCGGGAAAACAATAAATGCACTCCCCAAAATAACTAAGACTTGAGCTCACATACAGTGCTTCCAGTTGAACTTTACAATTCTACTTCTGGCCATCTATCTTTAGGGTACCAACACTTTATTTGGAAAAGATATTTGTGCTCCTATGTTCATTCAGCACTATTTGTGGTAACCAGAGTCTGGAAACAAAACAAATGTCCCAAAACAGATGACAAAATAAAGAAACTGTGATATATATGCATATATACATCTATATCCATGTATATATACATCTATACATACATACATACATACATACAATGGAATACTACTTGACTATAAGAAAAGATTAAATCATATGATTTGTTGCTACAATAGATTAAATTGGAGGTTATGATTTGTAATGAAGTCTTCCAAAAGGAAAGGGAAAAATCCAGAATGATCTCTCCCAAATGTGGGCTATATAAACATGGCATATAAACATGATATATAAACATGGTAGAGGATAACAAAAGGCCCCCAGCAATAGAATCTAAGAACTATTAGATTCTACAGAACTGATCTTACTACCGTGATAAGAACATGAACATAAACATGAACAGAGGGTAAGGGATGTTGAAGTATGATGGGGGATTCTGAAACAATGGTAGAGAGAAAGAGACTATCTGGGCTGGGACCTAGGGTTGGAATGCTGCATTTATGAAATCTTATCATTGACAGACTGTAAACTTGTAAGTCACAGTAACTAAAATTTAAAAATTATGCATTAATTAAAAATAAATATTTATTACCAAATAATTGGTTTCAAGTGATACCAGAGTCCTAATAACTCATTAGATAAAGGCAGTATAGCCATAAATTTGAATACCATTCAGTGATAAAAAGACATTAACTACTAAAATATGCTATAACAGAGGAAGCTCAGAAACATTTACTTTTGCAAAACAAGTCAAACACAAGAGACCACATTTAAATGATAAAGTTCCAGAAAGGGTATATTTACAGAGATGGAAAGTAGCTTCCTAAAAGGACTTATGAAAGGCATGAAGGACCTGATCAGGATGAGGAAAATATCCTGAAATGGGACACAGTGTGGTAAAACTATGCAATTAACTCACAGAAAGTACAGAACCTTATACTTGAAATGACTGAATTTTATGACCTATTAAATATACTCTAATAAAAATGTTACAAACTGTACATATATAAAATGCACATTTAATCGTTATAGAACAGCAAGTAGGGCACTTGCTTGCATGCAGCCACCCAGGGTTCAATCCTTGGCATCCCATATGGTCCCCTGAACTCTGCCAGAAGTGATCCCTAAGTGCAGAGCCACAGTAACCCCTGAGCACTCCCAGGTCTGCACTATCCCTGTAAGCCCTCAAAAAAATAAAGCATTTTAGAAAACAAATTCAGCTTTTATTTAAAATTACTTTGAAAATGAAAATGACTTCTCAAATACAGAAATAAGTAGCAGACAGCTGATGAAAACTAAACTGATGATCTGAGGGTGAGCAGGTATGAAATGTGTCTTCCAGGCCAGGCAGCATGGGCAGCAACCCTGGTTTCCCTTGGCAGGCGATCCCCACTCCCAGTCCCACCATCAGAAATGAGGCTAGATGGAGTTGAAACTGGGAGGAGTGGTGGAGAATAAGCCAGTTCACCAGTAGTGCTAGGTCAACACCCACACTTCTTCATGTTTCTCACTTGTTTCAATAAAGTATCTATTATATTCTGGCATAGAGATGCCACAAGCTGTGAAAATAAATAAGGAAGGGCCTGCCTCAGAGAGGTTTAAAGACTTGTAGGAAGAAAAAGACAAAAACACAAATACAATCAAATATAACATGATTTTCAAGAACTTTGAACGGCGTAGGTGGACGAGCATATGTCTGACACCTGGCAGGCAAATACCCGTGCCCTTGAGTTACACAAGTAACAACGAATCAATCATCTTTATGTAGTAGATAACTGGAAACCAAGGAAAAGATAAAAACATTAGGGGTGCTTTACTGGGTAAGGCACTTGATTTTCATTTCAAGTCACTGGCGAGGAATGTTAATTTTATAGACAAGAAACGAGAAACTGATATAGTACGTAGTTTTCTTAAAGTCATATTCAAAGTGGTAAGGCTCTGAATGAGAAAAAATATTTATATTGTAACCCAGGACTACAGCTCTTTCAACCATGCTTTCTTATCTATTTTTTCCACAGTTTCTGTTGGGAGCAACCTGCATTTCATTGACACTAAAAACTTTGTTTTGTTTTGGAGCAACATCTGGCAGTGCTCAGGGCCTGTACTTAGGGACCACTCCTGCGGGCTCAGGAGACCATGTGGGATGCTGGGGATCAAACCCAAGTTAGTCACAAACAAGGCAAACAACTTACCCACTGTGCTATTGCTCTAACCCTTAAAAACAAATTTAAACTTCTCTCCTTTGTCAATAATGATACAAAAACAGATAACCACTTTAAGTGGGCAGAGAAACAGACAAAGAGAGACAGAGAGAGAAAGAGGAAAGAGACAGGCAGAGACAGAGAGAGGAAGAAAGAGAGAGAGAGAGACAAAGACAGAGAGAGAGAAAGGTGGGAGGGAAGGAGGGAGAGGAAGGAGGCATCTTTTGTCATTTAAAGGAATTTGAATTTTACATACAACGTTTCCATAGAACTGTCATTCATACCCCAGACTTGACTAAGCAAAGGAAAATCACAGGTAAAATGATAAATTTTAGATAAAAAACAAAAGTAATTTGTGGAAAATACTCTTTCTACAATAAAATCCAAAGAAAGGTAAAAATTGTATTTACTGAGAACATTCATCCCACAATCGAATATTACCACTTAGGAATTTTAATCACATAAGAGCTTTTACCATCAAATCACTTACTGATAAAAATGCACAAAAAGTAAATGAATGTTTTGCATATTTTCCCCTTAAACACTAAGAAAGCCTCAAGTTTTAGCACCACAACTGTGATTCTTGTAGAGCAAAGGAAATTGAAAAGTGGTAAAAAGTGGGGTATGCAACTTTGGAAGCAAATATGATATGTTCTGTCTCATGCTAAGAGTCTCGGCTCATCATTATAATGGCTTTAAATCTGCAGATGGCTTCTACAGAGTCACATCAAGTAGTGGAAATTTGAGATGCTAAAATTTTTCATTGAGAAATACTGCTAATTAAACCAGAGCTGACAGCATATTCTACCCAAAGGGGACTGGGTTATAAACACCTCGGTAGCTTCTTTGTAATGAATCTACTGATTGTATTTAGACAGTGTTATTACAATGAAACATATCCTGAAGAAACATTATCATGGAAACTGCAAGTGGGGCACAGTGAGTACTTGGAGGTTACTCCTCCCAGCTCTATGCTCCCTGGCTGCTCTTTGAAGTATTCAGGGATAGAATCTGGGCCTCCTACAGCTGAGCTTGAGCTAGGCTGTTTAACTATTTTTCCAACCATAACCTAAGTGTGTTTGTTTTTTTTTTGTTTGGGGCTACACTTGGTAGTGCTTAGGAACTGTACCTACTCTATGGGGCTGCCCCTGCAACCTGTAATGGAAATTGAAGCCAGGTCTTCTTAATGTCATTTTTCTTTTTTTCTTTTTTCTGGGGAAGGGGGGGTCTCACACCTGGTGATGCTTAGGGCTTACTCCTGGCTCTGTACTCAGGAGTCACTTGGGTGTCAGTTCTTGGGGAATCATATGCAGTGCCAGGCATGGAACCAGGGACAGCCCCAAGCAAAGTAAGCATCGTACCTCCTGTACTATCTCTTTGGCCTTAGATTTTAATTTTTATGACATTTGTGGTATATGTCAACTGGCTGAATTATTGAAAAAGAATGGCTTTACTTTCCAGGACTTGAAACCAAAACCTGAATAGATTTATCTTACACTGAATTCAGTAGTTCTTTACTTTGGGAGGTCTAAAAGGGGCCGCAGGAATCCAGAAACTATGTGCAAAGTGGTAAAAAGTGGAAGCTTTTATTTTTTTTGAAAACAAAATCCAGAGGTATTTTTCTTAGATTTTCTAAAATATATGGAAGCCCTCTTCCTCAAATTAACTTTTGACCTGTGTCCACATCTTACTCTAATGAGTTCTGTGTCCCAGAATCTGACAAGCAGCCTGACTTCAAAGCTATCCAAAGCACCACGTAAAGAAATCAAAGCCCATCCACTCTACATGTCACCTGCCCTCTAGTCCGTGGACGACTGGTAATTAAGACCATTCCTTACACAGCTCACAACACAGTCAGTGCCTGGGAAGGTTATCAGTGAGTCGTGGCTGAATTCAGTTGACATGCATGAGATGGAGATAGCGTATACACAGACTACAGGACTATTCGTACACTGAGCCTGTCACTGCAGCATGAGAGGGATCAGCAGCCTAGGCTCTGGCGCCGGTTGTGAAAAGCACTGGCATGAAGACATCTTCTATCTTGGCTTTGTTGTTCACATATGAAGATTTTTGGCAAAATATAAAAAACAGCAAGTGTAATTACATGAGTCAGATGACACCACAAAAGGAAAATCTTAGGTTGTAGAGTGAAGAAGGAATCAGTGTTAAATAGATGAAGCCAAATGGTTCAGCAGATACTGCCTGAATACCTATGCTCATGACCGACTGCGGGGATTGGGTCCAGATCGCAGACTACAGGGGGCTGCGGTTACTTCCCTAGAGTTTGAACATGCAGGATCCAGCAAACTCTACCCTTGTTTTGGAGAAGCAACATAAACCTGCCATCTGCCTGGGGACTGGGTGATAATGATCACCACAAGACTTGGACCTCCCTTGAGCTAAGATAGGGTGACCTGAATTCAGGAAGCTTTCTAGAGAAATGATCGTAAAATGGATCTTGGGTTAGTGATAAACCCTCTGTTAAAATCATCCACAGGGATGTGTTAACCACTTACATAAGCACTTAGGGCTGCACTCAGGACAAGCACTCAGTCACTATAAAAACCATAAAAGTCACTATATAAAACTTGAGCTCATAGTCAATAAACTTCCAAATATGCTGACGGTGACAAGAGCTAAATTACCAATGTCTGTCCATTAGTCAACATAAACTCCTAAACTAGGGGTAATGTGGAGCCATTGAAATTGGTTAATGGTTTTCTAAATAATTCCGGGATCAGACATGGTAGTAAAATCACACCTGCTAGAAAATAACAAAACATTAAGGAAAGAGATGAAATATGTGGCCTCCAGAAGTAATTTTATTTGTAGGTGTATTCATCTTTGTATGTCTTTCTTTTTGCTCTTCCCCCAGATAATGAGAACTGACAAGTAATCATAGTTCAGGACTCTGCAATACACCTGCAATGGTCTGACTCTTATGCACCCTCCTTTCAAAGAACTGGGATGATAACAACAGCACCTATTTCTACATAAGAGGAGACAGGGATCTTTCATTTTTTTGTTCTCCTCTCTTCTCCACTGCAAATGCTGTTTGGCACAGATGAATCCAACTCTGCACATCATGAGCTCATGCATTTTCTCTTGCTCAATAATATCTTTCCATATTATATTGATACATTACTCTTTTAGATTCATTTAATTGTATTTAATTATTATATTGTTATTATATATTACTAAATATTATAATATTTACAATAGTTAGTTTGGGATTGCATTTTGAAAGCAGTAAATCATAACAGACTCACTGGTGCATTTTTTGCTTTTTTGGGGGGTATCACAACCGGTTATAAACACGGGTTACTCCTGGCTCTGCAGTCAGGAATTACCTCTGGTGGTGCTCAGGGGATCATATGGGATGCTGGGAACTGGCCACAGGTCAGCACATGCAAGGCAAATGCCCTACCTGATATGCTATTGCTCCAGCCCCTCACTGGTGCATTTATCACAAGTAACTTACATCTTTCTTGCTAGTAAAAAATAGTGTTCTACACTGTCCATCCCAGCTTTCTAGGTTGTTTATTCTGGAGACTGAGTCCTCAAAGCTCTCCCAAGAAAAAGTGATGGACTGAGGTCAATATACTGTTCGTGTAGTCCAGAAAATAATATAATCCAGTAGCACCAATCTCACCCTAGTGGCCTAATAAAACCCAAGAATACAGAGATATATTAAAATATGAAACAAATAATAACAACAACAATCACGATCACGATCATTCTGTTGTTCGTCAATTGCCTCGAGCAGGCACCAGTAACGTCTCCTTCTTCCTACCCCTGAGATTTTAAAAGAGCCATTTCAAAGTACTTTCAGGGTTTTAGACCCATCATTGTTACTGGTATTTGGCATATTGAGTATGACACGGGAAATTTGCCAGACAACAATAATAATAATAAATAAAAGTCATACTGAGTGAAGTGAGTCAGAAGGAGAGAGACATAGAATGACTGCATTCATTTGTAGTAAGGGAAAAAAAAGGGTCAGGAGGACTAGCCAATGTTTAGAAATTTGCCATGGGTGTGTGCGGGGTGAAGGGAAGTTAGGGTAGAAAAGGGACAGTATAAAAATAATAGTTGGAAATGATCACTCTGGACAAGAACTGAGTGTTGAAAGTAGGAAAGGGATACACATTATAACTTTTCAGTGTCTGTATTACAAACCATAATGCCCAAAAGGAGAGAGAGAAAAAGAAAGAGAAAGAGAAAGAGAGAGAGGGAGAGAGAGAGAAAGAGAGAGGGAGAGAAAGAAAGAGAGAGAGAGAGGGAGAGAGAGAGAGGGGGAGAGAGAGAGAGAGAGAGAGAGAGAGAGAAAGAAGAAAAGTGCTATGGGGGAAGCGGGAGGGAAACTGAGGACAAAAAAGCAAAAAAGAAAAAACAATCAATAAAAGAGGTTATTTAAAATGCAAATTTGAATCAATGCTCATGGCCAAGTTTGTGTTGACGAGGACACCGACGCCTCCAATGCCTCTTTTATCACATGTTCCGAAGAACAATTATTCTCCAGTGTCGAAAACAGCATGATGAGATTGGTGTCTTCTTGTCTTGGTCAGACCAATGATGTTGTACTTGATCTTTCGCGCTTGTGCCATCAGGTCCTCGAAGGATGCATCTGATGCTAGCATAAGTGCATTGAAAGTACAGACGATCATTTTTGTCTTCTTTCGTTTTGGCAGCCTAAATCGGCCTTGAGATTTTATCAGCCTCTCCTTCCTAATGAGATTTAGAGACGCCCACTGGACTAGAGCTGTTACTGACTGGATTCCATGGGACGTCAAAGGACCACATGGCCGCCCACCTACCAGATGGTCAGACTTCTTCATCAAGATCATGAACGATCGGTTTGAGGCTCTTCATGTTCCTGGAATGAACAGACACCATTGGGCTACAGTAGCACGCAACAGGGACAAATGGAGACATTACTGGCGCCTGCTCGAGCAAATTGACGATTAACAGGAAGTCAAGTGATCAAGTGATTTAAAATGCAATGAAAAACTCCAGAAGTCCTCAAAAACTCAAGACTAATTTGAAAATTTAAAATATGATATATATGGAAGGTGTTCCTATTCAGGCATATGTGCTGGTAGATGCAGAAGCCGGGAAAAGCATTCGTAACGCCCGCCTGTCCTTCACCAACTACAAGACCAAGATGACTGCCCTCCGACATCCTGATGGATCTATCACATCTTCTAGAAGGGCAATGGAGAAGATTATTCATGACTTCTACTCAGTTCTCTGTAATAGCCACGTCTACCTGCCCACATACCAAATTCTGCAGGATGGATATGTCGTTCCCAATGTTCTCCCTTCCAAAATTCGACACTCCATCTTGTCGGTAAAGAAACAAAGAGCAATCTGGCCCAGACAAGGTCAGACTTGAACACCTGAAGAACCTACCGTCAGTACTCATCAATACACTGGCTTGGCTCTTCACACTCTACCTGTCTGAATGCAAGGTTCTGTCCCAGTGGAAAACCAGCAGGACTGTACTACTATACAAGAAGGGAGACATCCACGATATTGGCAACTATCGCCCAATCTGCCTATTGTCTGTCATCTACAAGCTGTTCACTCGAGTCATCCTGCATAGATGACTATAGTTGGCAGAACACTAGATGAAGGACAACCATGCGAGCAAGCTGGGTTCTGAAAAGTATTCAGCATATCGACCATATCCACACGATAACCAAGCTCATTGAGGTTTCTCAGGAGTTTCTCAGATGCTGCTCTGTCTAACGTTCATTGGTTTAAAGAAGGCCTTTAATTCTGTTGAGACAGAAGCAGTCATCGAAACCCAAGCCAATCAGGGCATTCAAACTCAATACATCAGGATCCTCCGTGAGCTGTATTATGGATTCACCATTCGAAAAAGAAGTGATCATCCATGTCAAGAGAGGGGTTTGGCAGGGTGATACTATTTCACTGAAACTCTTCAGTGCCACCCTCGAGAATGTCATGCGATGACTGGAATGGGAAGGAATGGGAGTGAAGATAGATGGTCAGCAACTACACCACCTCTGCTTTGCTGATGACATTATTCTAATTACACCACACATCAGTCAAGTGGCACAAATGCTGACTGACTTCGACTGGGTGTGGAAAGGTCGGATTACAGCTGAATCTCACAAAGACAATGTTCATGAGAAACAGTCTTGTTCCTGACGTTCCAATTACTCTCAACGGAAAGACCATCTCCGAATGCAACAGTTATGTGTACCTAGTTCGAGAAGTCAACATGACCAATGACCTGGCACCTGAGTTGCACAGGAGGAAGAGAGCGGCTTGGAACGCCTTCAAGAGTGTCGAAGAAATAGCTAAGAGGACAAGAACCTCCGGCTCTGGGCACATCTCTTCAATTCCACTGTTCTTCCTGCATTATCATACGCCTCAGAGACCTGGGCCCTATGAAAACAGGATGAGACCACTATTCGGGTCTCTCAAAGAGGAATCGAAAGAGCTATGCTTGGAATATCACGCTTCCCTCAAATGAGAGAAAGAATCCGGAGTTCCAACCTCTGTCAACGCTCAAGAATCAGGGAAGCTGTCTTGTTTGCCAAGGCATCGAAAATCAGATGGGCTGGACATGTAATGAGATTTAGAGATGACTGCTGGACTAGAGCCATTACCGACTGGATTCCATCGGACGTCAAAAGACCGCGTGGCCGCCCACCTACGAGATGGTCAGACTTCTTCGTCAAGACCCAGAATGATTGGTTTGAGGCTCTTTGTATTCCTAGAACGAGCAGATGCCATTGGGCTACACTAGTATGCAACAGGGATGAGTGGAGACGCTACTGGCACCCGCTGGAGCAAATCGATGGGTAATGGAATATCAAGTGATCAAGTGATATTTGGATGGCAGCTATGCTAACCACTATACCATGAACGTGACGGTAAAATATGATATATTTGGAAGAGAGGTAGACTAATAAATTAGTGAAGTTTCTGAGAAAACAACTTTTGTGGTGTCATCACAAAAGTTATTTTCTCAGAAGAGAACAAAGATTTTTCTTTTGTGATGTCATCTGACCCATGTAATTACACTTGGGTTTTTTTTATATTTTGCCAAAAATCTTTGTATGTGAGCAACAAAAAACAACTGCAACATTCCAAACTTTTAACTAATAAAAATTGAAAATATGCAATATTAGACATATAATGGGAAGACAGAGCTAAAACTTCAAGAACTGAATGCTAATAAATTAGAAAAGTTGGGTGAAGTGTATTATTTTGTAGGAAAGTAAATTTTAGAAACTAATGATTCACTTGAGTAGACCAAAACAGTAAAGAATCATTGAGAACATTGCTAATTGCTAATTTATAAAAAACTCTAGGTCAAGATGATTTCATGAATGGATTAGAAAAAATCAGCATGTAATTAATTCCAGAATACAGAAAAATATAAAGCAATATTATAAAATCTATTAAAATAATTGACTATATCAGTGAAGTCATGGAAAAAATTAGTCTTGTTCATTATTGGTGTAAACAAATGTTAGTTAGATACAACATATTTTTTATTTTGAAAAGGCTGTAAAAATCAGAATAGGGATAATTGCTTAAATTGATAAAAACATCTATTTTGTACCATCTATTGAATCATTAAGATTAGAATTCCCACTGCAGCTCCAAATGAAATAAAAATATTCATAACATCATTCTTATTCACCATTTTTAGAAGATTCAGCTAAAATAAGAAACTAAAGCAGTTTTAAATATTAAAAATAAAATAATTTTACTTGTAGGATTTACACTAATATACTCAGTCAGCCCAAAAATAACCAAGTAAAAATATTATAATTAGCAAACATCCAATTAAGCAACCAGTTAAAACATAAATACCAGCTTCATTAGTTTAAAAAGAACATAAAAGATCCCATTCAAATTATAAATGAATATAAATTTTTAATATAAATTTAACTGAAAATGTGTGGGACTAATAAAAAGAAGTGCTAACTTCTATTTTCAGGAGAGATGACCTTGGAAATAATTTCTAAAGGCCATCTTGAAGAATGAACTTGTAAGAATAGCCAGAGGTATAAGGAATAGAAGGGGACAAGAGGTGGTACCATTAGGAATTAGTGCCATAAATATACCAGTAGTAATGTTATATTATTATACAGCACAGTAATAAAAATTAAAAATGGGGAAGTCCACAAGGATATCCAAGTAGGTGATGAAGGCAGCACCACAAATTGGCAAAAAAGAAGTTAAGTCCTAAGTGCTTTTACAAGTGACTAGTTATTTGGCTATAAATCAAGTCTGACCCCATTTTCAGGCATTTCACCAAAATTAATTCCAGAAAAACCAGAGGAAAAGAGGGCTGAGCAAAAATTAGGGCTAAAGTCAAAATAAGTGACTGAATGTGTGAGGAATGAGAAATATCTTGGTCATGTTTAAATGACAGAACAGTAAATGTTCGCCTATCAAAGGTAAACAATTTTACAATAAAAATCTTATTGTAAATAAAATTTAAAAAATAAACAATATACATCTGGGAAGGAAATTTTATTCTGGTATAGTTTAGTTTACAACACCAAAATCAAAATATATGAAAGAAAAAATTGATATGTGGGGTGACCAAAATTTAAAACTTCTGGTCTTTTAAAGACAATGTGAATAAAATAGGTCATAGTCTGGAAGAATTTCTGGTCTTTTAAAGACAATGTGAATAAAATAGGTCATAGTCTGGAAGAAAATGTTTTAAAACTCCTATTTAATGGAATACTGATGCCCAGAATATACAAGTACCTCTAAAAATCTAACAGTAAGAAAACAACTAATCAGTTTAAAAATGGGAAAATATCTCATCAAAGAAGATATACAGATGACAAATAAGCACATAAAGAGATGCTTAACATCATGCTGTCAATAGTGAATTGAAAATTAAAACACAAGTGAGTGCACTAGTACAGCAGGTATGGCTCTTGCTTTGTACACAGTCAACCAACGTTCGATTCCCGGCATCCAGTACAGTCCCACAAGTTCACCAGGAGTGATCTCTGAGCACAGAACCAGGTGCTGAGTACTGCAAATGTTCAAAATACTCAGAACACTCACTGCCGGTTAGGATGTATAGCAACAGAAACTAGTTTACTGTTAGCTAGAAAGAAAACTGATAAGCTTTGATCAGGTTGTAACTATCGTACACAGGTAGGATGTTTGCTTTGCATCTGGCTGACCTGGTTTGATGCTGGGCATCCCATATGGTCCCCTGAGCACTACCAGCACTAATTCCTAAGTACAGAGCCAGGAGTAACCCCTGAATTATCGCTGGGTGTGACACACACACATATATAAAAAAGAAACACATTTTTAAAAAAAATAATAAGCTTTGAAAGACAATTTGACAAGCTTACAAAATGAAACATACTCTTACTATATGATTTACTAATTACATCTCCAGGCATATATCCAGATGAGTTAAAAATATCTGTCTACACAAAAACCCACACAAAAATATTTACAGTAGCTTTATTCAAAATTGCCTCAATGTAGAAGAAACCAAGATGTATGACAATGGGATTAATAAACTCTTACATATAAACGGGGCTGGAGCAATAGCACAGCGGGCAGGGCGTCTGCCTTGCACGCAGCCAACATGGCCGACCCGAGTTCGATTCCTTCGCCCCTCTCGGAGAGCCCGGCAAGCTACTGAGAGTATTCGATATGCCAGACACAGTAACAACAAAGTCTCCAATGGAGACGTTACTGGGCCCGCTCGAGCAAATCGACGATCAACGGGAGGGCCTTTACTTTTACTTACTTACATATAAACAATGAGGTATCATCAAGCAAGAAGAAATGAGATATCAAACTACAGAAAGACATGAAGGAAATTCTAAAACATATTACTAGGTGAATGAATTGTTCTATTATGAATATAATTGAATGTTTTAAATATGTTGCAATATTATAAAATCATATTATAGGACAGAACTGCTTATAAGACAATAGCTCAGTTCACGAAATCATTTGGCCACTTATGTGCATTCATGTAGAGTAACTAACTCCTAGAAGAACAGCAAAGGAACAAAGATGGGGTGAGAATGGGCAAGACATGCTATTCTTGGCAAGACCGAATCCCTAGCACCCAAACTGCACATAGTAGGTATTCAAGATACTTCTTAAGTGAAAACTAAAATTTATCCTTTGTGTGGTTTTCTATACCTATTTTGAATATTTTTAAAGCCACAGAATCCTATTACCATCATAATGAAACTGGGACTGGAAGCTATTTTCACTCCAGAAAAGTCAATCTACATACTTCATGGCAAAAATCATGACTGGCTCTTGTCACTGTTTGAAATTCATTGAATAACTGCTCAACTCCCTATTTTATCCTCAGTCCTACATAGCTATTCTTTGGAGCAGCACCTACAAAATAATTGCCCATTAGTCCCCTTTACCCAGTGAGATACAGCAATAGTAATATTCCATCACCACCTTTCAAATGTCTTTTCTGGCTGAGAATAACCTTCTGAAATGGGAATGACTTAAAGGGCTCATTCTTTTTTCTTCCAAAGGCAACAAGAGGAGTTGTTTTCCTTCTTTTCCTGTCAACCTCTGGGCACTTTGGCAGATTCACTTTTCCCTTTCCAAATGATGGCAGAATGGTTGCCCTGGAAATAGCAACTATTAAAGACAGAATTAATGAGCTGAGATCGAGTCCCCACAAATACAAAATGTCTGTGGATGAGTCAAAAGGCAAAGTCCCATTTCTCCATCACATGCTCTCAGGCTGCCTGTCACAACATCTGCAAATGGCTCTTAACTGTTAGTGGGAAGAAAACTGGGTAGGTCTGTGCAGCAGAGGAACAAACTACGATAAAAAGAGATCAGAAACGCCATCAACATAGGCTCTAAATTTGCTTATTTTAATCCTGGGTGGACGTTTACGTGGCTCCTTCACTGATTCAGTCGAAGTAGTCAGTAGGTGTGACAGGACACCTCTGAGGCACCTAGATGTAGCCCACACCTTAGACACCACCCACTACCGACTGTAATAGGTATTGGCTGCCAAAAACCACTAAAAAATGTAGACACCTGGGGCTGGAGAGATAGTAGCATGCCTGCCTAGCAAGCAGCTCACCTGGGTTCGATCCTCGGCATCCCATATAGTCTCCCAAACATCACTGCAGTAATCCCTCAGTGCAGGGCTAGGAGTAAGCCCTTGGCACCACCAAGTGTAGCCTAAAATTCAGAAAAAAAAATGTAGACAACTGGGCCACAGAGACAGTGCACTGGTAGGGCCTTTCCCTTACATGCAACTAACTCCTGCTCAAACCCTAAGCATTGCACATGATCCCCTGAGCAAAAGCAGGATTAAGCCCTGAACACAGAGTTAGGAAGTAGTGCAGGGTGTGGCCCTCAATCCCTTAGTGAATGACACTAGGCTACAGTGCAGTCGCATTATAACTGGATGAAAAGGAGTTACAGATCTGGTTGATGCAATCTTTCTTCTCTTCCAATTTAAATGCTACTAAACAACTTTCAGTTAACAGTACTCTGAATTTTGGAAGCAATTTCACACTTTGATATGTAAACCACAGCACTAATGTGGCCAGTAATTGGCTGAGCCCAGACTCCACAGGGTAATTGAGCTCTCAAACAATGTGAGAATCACCCTGATGATTTCATCCAAGTGCAGGCCCAATGCCCTCAGGTTGTCTCTCATGGAGGCACTGAACTTCTAGGGACATTTCCAGTTAAATCCCTTTTAATTCAGTTAGAAAACAAAACAAACAAACAAAAAACACTGATAAACAATAAGCAACACACACAAACACACACACAGACACATTTAACATGGGCATTCTTCTGTCCCATGTTGCACAACGATGAATTTTCTGTTTTTTTTTCCTTTTTTGAAAGAAAGCCGAAAGCTAAAGGCAATGAATTCTAAATCATAGGTAGGGTAAAGAAAGCCAGACAGCACTACTTCCTGTTGCCTCCCACTAACTATCTACTGAGGTAAAAATGAGCAAAATGTGGATAGAATGACTCAGTTAACTCAGGATAAACAGTCTACTTACAACTTTCCCACATTATTTCCTTGAACCCTTTGAGAAACCCTTTTTAGGAGGGTTTCACAGTGCAAACAGTGCAAATGGGGGAAAAACACTTTATACAAAACACGATAAAAAGCTATAGTGTTCTGAAATGGGGATCAGGAGATTGGATTTTGGCCGCAAATCTTTGCTCAAAGGATGTTTCTTTGGGATACACCTTAAGGTCCCACCAACTTCTAACGGTCTTAAAGCCTATACTCATAAAACAATTGAAGTTCTAAAATGACACCTATCAGTCAATTAATATACTTTTGGTCCATACATTGTTTTCAAAAATCATGGATTAATAATAAAAATTGATAAATTTCAATTTATCAATTACCAGTAACTACAACTGGTCTCATTCACCTGACCCTGAAGGCTTCACCGACATGGCAGCACTGACTTTTGGTCCATACATTGTTTTAAAAAATCATGGATTAATAATAAAAATTGATAAATTTTAATTTATCAATTTACCAGTAATTACAACTGGTCTCATTCACCTGACCCTGAAGGCTTCACCGACATGGCAGCACTGAGGATGAGAAAGGAGAGGCCGACAAAATCTCAAGGCCGAACTAGGCTGCCACAATGAAGGAAGACAAAAATGATCATCTGTACTTTCAATGCACGTACGCTAGCATCAGATGCATCCATCGAGGACCTGATGGTACAAGCGCTAATGATCAAGTACGACATCATTGGTCTGACTGCGACAAGAAGGCACGAATCTCACCATGCTGTTTTCGACACTGGAGAAGAATTGTTCCTCGGAACATGCGATAAAAGAGGTGTCGGAGGCATCGGTGTCCTTGTCAACACAAACTTGGCCAAGAGCATTGATTCATTCGAATGCCTAACAACCCAAATCGGACGTTTACATTTGAATAGATGTGGCTCACTGCCTGCAGTTTCTATCTTCGTTTTCTGCATACCAACATCTCATTATGATGAAAGAGAAATCGAGAAGTTCTACATGGAGCTGGAGAAGTTCTATAAAGAAGACCACACCTTCTACAAGATCATTGTGGGTGAGTTTAATGCCAAGATAGGACTGAGAAGATCAGCTGAAGAACTTTACATCGGGACCCATGGCCTAGAATGGAATGAACAGGGTGAGAGACTGTCTGAGTTCATCATGTCGACCAAGACCATCCATGGTAACTCACAGTTCCAGAAGGCTGAATCGAAACGTTGGACATGGGAGTCTCCCGGTGGACGATTCCACAACGAAATAGACCACATCATATACAATTGACGGTTTTGCCTGACTGATGTTGCTGTTGTCCCAAAATTTCGAATGGGATCGGACCACCGTCTCCTTCGTGCAAAATTCTACTTCACAGAGCGGGGAGAAAGGGCTGCAAAGTTCAAAAAGAGAACTCCCAGAACGACCACCAACTGGGAACTCTTTGGCACTACTGCGGCAACATGGGAAGATGCCATTGTTGACAGCATTGACAAGGAATACGATCGACTGGTTCAGCACCTCCATGGTTGTGCGAGAAAGGCCAAGAGAGAGATAGCCACACCAAAAAAAAAAAAAGCCTGTCTTCAAAAACTCTTGAGCTAATTCGCCAGCATGGTTTGGCGCATGCCTCAGGCAACCGCAAGCTGGCTCGCAAAGCAGTGCAGAGATGCGATCAAGGAAGACCTCAAAGAGAGAAGAGCAGAAGTGCTGGTAGATGAGGCAGAAGCTGGGAAAAGTATTCGTTACGCCCGCCTGTCCTTCGCCAACTACAAGACCAAGATGACTGCCCTCCGACGTCCTGATGGATCCATCACATCCTCCAGAATGGCAACGGAGAAGATTATCCATGACTTCTACTCAAGTCTCTTCGATAGCCATGTCCACTTGCTGACATACCAAATTCCACAGGATGGATATGTCGTTCCCAACGTTCTCCCTTCTGAAATTCGACATGCCATTTCATCGGTTAAGAAATGAACAGTACCTGGCCCAGAGAAGGTCAGACCTGAACACCTGAAGAACCTGCCATCAGTACTCATCAATACACTGGCTCGGCTCTTCACTCGCTACCTGTCTGAATGCAAGGTTCCGTCCCAATGGAAAACCAGCAGGACCGTACTACTGTTCAAGAAGGGAGACATCCATGACATTGGCAACTATCGCCCGATCTGCCTATTGTCTGTCATCTACAAGTTGTTCACTCGAGTCATCCTAAATAGGATTGGCAGAACACTAGATGAAGGACAACCATGCGAGCAAGCCGGGTTCCGCAAAGGATTCAGCACCATCGACCATATCCACACGATAACCAAACTCATTGAGGTTTCTCGGGAGTTCAAGATGCCGCTCTGTTAAATGTTCATTGATTTAAAGAAGGCTTTTGATTCTGTTGAAACCGAAGTGGTCATTGAAGCCCTAGCCAATCAGGGCATTCAAGCCCAATACATCAAGATCCTCCATGAGCTGTATTGTGGATTCACTACCAGGATCTCACCATTCTACAAAGAAGTGATCATTGATGTCAAGAGAGGGGTTTGGCAGGGTGATACCATTTCACCGAAACTCTTCAGTGCCAACCTCGAGAACATCATGCGACGACTGGAATGGGAAGGGATGGGAGTGAAGATAGATGGTCGGCAATTACACCACCTCCGCTTTGCTGATGACATTGTTTTAATAACACCAAACATCAGCCAAGCGGCACAAATGCTGGCCAACTTTGACGTGAGTGTGGAAAGGTAGGACTACAGCTGAATCTTACGAAGACAATGTTTATGAGAAACAATCTCGTTCCTGATGCCCCATTTGCTCTCAACGGAATGACCATCTCCGAATGCAACAGCTATGTGTACCTAGGTTGAGAAATCAACATGACAAATGACCTGGCACCCGAGCTGCGCAGGAGGAAGAGAGCGGCTTGGAACGCCTTCAAGAACGTCAAAGAAATAGCTAAGAGGACGAAGAACCTCCGGCTCCAGGCACATCTCTTTGATTCCACTGTTCTTCTTGCATTAACATATGCCTCAGAGACCTGGGCCCTATGCAAACAGGATGAGAATGCTATTCAGGTCTCCCAAAGAAGAACAGAAAGAGCTATGCTTGGAATATCACATTTCACTCAAATGAGAGAAAAAATCCGGAGTTCCGACATCCGTCGACGATCAAGAATCGGGGATGCTGTCTCATTTGCCAAGGTGTCAAAAATCAGATGGGCTGGTCACGTAATGAGATTTAAAGACGACCGCCGGACTAGAGCTGTTACTGACTGGATTCCATGGGATGTCAAAAGACCGCGTGGCCGCCCACCTACCAGATGGTCAGACTTCTTCGTCAATATCATGAACGATTGGTTTGAGGCTCTTCATGTTCCCAGAGCGAATAGATTACATTGGGCTACACTAGCACGCGACAGGGACAAATGGAGACGTTACTGGCACCCGCTCGAGCAAATTAACGGGAAGTTAAGTGATTAAGTGATAAATTTCACCCAAAACTAAAATATGAAATTTCTGACTTTCATATTTTCAAAAATTTGAAGATATAGAAATCCTAAGTGATACCTGATATAGTTGGACAAGGGTATCTATCTCTTCTATTTAGTTTACCATACTCTTCACTGTTTTCTATCTCCATAGTCCTTAAATGTCAGCTGCCACCAGTCATCAGACTATGCCACTGTTTCTCTTACACTCGAATGAAAGGAAAGCAAAATAGTTCTTAGACCATTATTAAAAGCAGGAAAATGAAAGAATCACAAAATTAACCTCTATTACAAAATGTGATAAAGCAATATTCTTTATGCATAAAATATATTCAAAGGCAAATTAGCACACCCATCCATACTGCAAAATACAGCCTAAGATGTCATTGTTGAAATAAACCACTCTAAATAAAAAAATGTGGTTACAGTCATGGTCCTCCCATTGTTCATCGATTTGCTCAAGCTGACCCAGTAACGTCTCCATCGTGAGATTTGTTGTTACTGTGTTTGGCATATTGAATAAGTCACGGGTAGCTTGCCAGGTTTTGCCGTGCAGGTGAGATACTCTCGGTAGCTTGCTGCGATCTCTGAGAGGGGTGGAGGAATCAAACGGGGGGGGGGGGGGGCGGGGGTTGCCCAGGTTGGCCTCTTGCAAGGTAAATGCTTTACCCGTTGTGCTATCGCTCCTTAAAATAAAAGAGTTTTTTTTTAAAAGAAAAAACCATGAGATTCTGAAATAGTTGCTGCACCTATGAACTGATGAATGTAGTGAAAAAATTTTATGACCTCACCATTTTAGGGATGGTGAGTTAAAAACTTTTCATTGTCACTTTACCTCCTTCACTTCCTTTCAGCAACATGCCTAATGCACATTGCCTAAAACAGAGAGAGGGCAAAAAAGAAAAATGTGCTTTTCATAGAGGCAGGCTATGGGCCTGGAGAGACATTAGGGACACTGGTTGAAGGATGTGGACACTGGTGAAGGAACTGGTGCTAGAACACTGTATGGCATTTCAAACAAATATTGAATGTTATCTTTAACTATGAATGCTATCTGTAACTATGCATCCTGAACAGGCAAAAAATGGTCTTTTATAAACATTTTTGTAATCTGCTCAAAGTATTGAGAAAATTAGTGTAAAACAAGATCACAAAAAAGATAAATCATTTGTGACTTTTTTTTTCTTTTTGGGTCACACCTGATTATGCTCAGGGGTTACTACTGGCTCTGCACTCAGGAATTACTCCTGGTGGTGCTCGGGGGACCATATGGGATGCTGGCAATTGAACCTGGGTCGGCTGCGTGCAAGGCAAACACTTACCTGCTGTGCTATTGCTCCAACCCCTACTTGTGACATTTTCTATTATAGTTGATGAGGGAATTGCTGACTACGTTTGTGGGATGAAAAGAATTGATGTGATTTAAACAAGGTTAGACACTGTGACCATGAAAAAGATGGCAAGAGGAAGTTTAGGTTGTTTTTCTCTTTAATAAGTCTAATATTAGCAAGACTAAAGATAGTTCTTGTATGGGTGGCTAATTTCACACACGTTACAAAACATAACACAATCATGTTACATTATAGAATATTCAACAATATTTATAAGATGATTTAAGTTGCTTATTAAATGATTGAATGAAAACAAAGTTCACTAAAAAGTTAAAAGAAATAAAACTGAACTATATCATACCTGAAAGGCTTAAACCATAGCAATTTAATGCTTGGCTAGATGAATAAAAAATATGGTATTTCACTATGCTATACTATTTCAAATAACAAGTCATGTGGTAATGGCAGAGACATTTATTTAGTGCTGAAAAGAATAAATTTCTTCTCATCATGTGAGTATTCTTAGGGTGAATAGTGAATCAGACTAGATTTTTTTTTAAGTTTTTTGATCAGCGGTGCTCAGGGCTTACTCCTGACTCTTCACTCAGAGATCACTCCTGGCAGTGCTTAGGGGGACCACATGGGCTGCAAGGGATTGAATCCAGGTCAGTCATATGCAAGGCAAGCACCCTACCTGCTGTACTATTGGTCTATCTCCGCAAACTTGACATTCCTGAACAATACTGCAATCCTCCTAGCCATTCTGAAGGTGCTTCTTCTTAGATACTCACAAGTGCGACACAAAGATAGGAAACCAATTGGCAAGGTTGTTGCGCATAAGTAACTCAACCACTTTCCTATACTGAAATCAGACTCCAGAAGCACAAACAAGGGCCTGAAATCTAATCTCCACGTGTTGAAATTAAAATCAGTATCTATTTAAAGTGCAATCTGATATCAAAGTTTATGGAAAATCAATCACCAATGTTTAATTGACATTTATTATCATTGTGTTCAGTTGGATTCTGAAAAGCTTCTGAGTAGTTTCTGCCAGACTAACCTTCCCACTGAAAAAAAATTTACAAAATATAAAAGTTAACTGCCTGAAAACATTGATGAACAACCCAACAGCCAGCATCTGAACCATTAACACACCAGCATGAAGTAAAACATGTTAAGATGTGAGTCCGATCTTCCCTAGCCTCCTGCAGCTTTTCTGAGTTGCAACATAAGGCTCCAAGGCAAAGAAGACAGCAGTAACTCAAGTTTCCAATAGTTGTTCAAGGTGGTAGTGTCAGAGTTTCTCCCCCTCTTCATTTTCAGTTGGGGCTGAAGCGATAGCACAGCGGTATGGCGTTTGCCTTGCCTGCGGCCGGCCAGCCGAGCCAGGTTCGATTCCTTTGCGATTCCTCCGCCCCTCTCGGAGAGCCTGGCAAGCTACTGAGAGTATCTTGCCCGCAGGGCAGACCCTGGCAAGCTACCCGTGACATATTCGATATGCCAAACACAGTAACAATGAGTCTCACACTGGAGACATTACTGGGCCCGCTCGAGCAATTCGATAAACAACAGGAGGACAGTGCTACAGTGCTTCATTTTCAGTTATTTGGTACTCTCTCCTGAGGTATCTAGTATGTAATGTCAGTTGCATATTAATTTTAGAAACTCTAGATGATATTATATTCATCAAGAAATAATCTAATTTTATGACTACCAATAAGAATACAGAGAGATCAGGGTTCAAATTTAAGTTAATACAAATAAGACAGAAATATACAGATGAAAATGAATTGTCTTTGGAGATGGTTAGTTTCCTTTAGTGATACGGATAATAAATCTGCTGTGGAGGGGTTTAGGAAGGATTACTGAATTTGTTAAAAGCTTGGATTATAGGACCTCTCATATTCCCTTAAAAACCTGGTTCTGTTCATTTAAATCAATCCAAATTTAAATTTTATGCAAACTGAAACAGATGAAATATCTACAAAAAATCTTTGTTTTTATCAATACCATTGCTACTATATAAAATTCCATGAGAACTTGATAGAAAATAAACTGCATTCAGAACAGCACATATTTAAACTATACTTGATTCTGAACCATGGTAAAGAGTATCAGGCTGCTGCAAAGCCAAGTAAGAATGAAAAAAAAAAGTTGGAGATAAAGTGCCTTACAAGAAAGGTGATTCAGATGCAGACAGCACATAAAATCTGGACCTCAAAACAAGATCAAAGATGCAAACATATAAAGATCAAGAACTGCTGCTGAAAGGATGAGTCTAAGGTAGGAGAAAAACAACTAAAAACCCCAAGAAACAAAACCAAAAACAAAGCAGGACCATGAAATGAGCTAAAAATCCAGAGAAGCTTAAAAATAAAAACTTCCTCAGTGAAGAAGATCCTTCAGGTTTACATCATGGCAGAACCAGAGTGCAGGTACTCTATTCTCTATTGGCAGTGGTGTGACCTATGTTGGTCATATTTGTCCACTAAGGATGCTGCCCAGTTCTTCAAGTCAATGTACAACTGTCTCAGGACTATGCTGCTATGTAGGGGAGTTGAGTGGGGCTGATCCATTTACCATGGATCTCTGCATTTTCCAAATTTACAAGATGGGAAACAGTTTGAGTATTTAAATTTTGTATTACACAGCATACATACACATCCAATTTTCTCTCCTTCACTCTCCCCCTAATCCTCCCAATCCTTTGTTCTCCTTGCATCCCTTCCACTGAAGGTGATCTGGCAAACTACTGAGTTTGTAATGTGAATATCCTAATTTATAAAACATGTAGAAATATTAAACTTATTCTATAGGCATTGATCTTATAAAATGGCATCTGATAGCCTCTCACATTTTCCTTTATTTTATTTTTTTATTTTATTGTTTTTGGATTATATTCATATGCTTGAGGGCTACTGCTGGCTCTGTTCTCAGAACCCACTCCCAGCTATGTTAGGGGGATTGGGCAGTACCAGGAATCAGACCTGGCTGCCTTAAAGTAAAGCATACTCTCAGTCTTCTGTGCTGTCTCTCTAACCAGTAAAAAACAAACAAACAAAAAAACTAAACATTTCTTTACTCCCTCTGGCAGAGTTCTAATTCATAGATTTTAATGGTTATGTAATTACTTGATGAAGTGACTTCCTGATTTATAATCTATTCATCACTTTCCTTGTTAAATGCATTCATCTTGTTATAATATTTTGCTATGACAAGTGGTCAAAATATTATTAGTTATATTTATGTCCTGAGGATCTTACTTCTCTGAGACCAATTCCCAGGACTTAGACTACTGGATAAAAGCAATCTTCTTGCATACTGAAAGTAGACTATAGACCGAACATGATTGCCACTCAATGCCTCTCTTGCAAACCACAGCACCCAAAAGGAGAGAGAGAACAAAAGGGAGTGCCCTGCCACAGAGGCAGGGTGGAATGGGGGATGGGGGGTGGGAGGAATACTGGGATTAGTGGTGGTGGAGAATGGGTACTGGTGGAGGGATGGGTACTCGATCATTGCATAAGTGAAACCCAAGCACAAAAATCTACAAATGTGAGAAACAGCACCATAAATATATTAATAAAAAACTGAACACATACTGAAATAAAACACAAAATATTTTTGAGAAAACATACACTTTTATGAAACATGGGATCTTAGCATTAATAATCAATGTTCTCTAGGGACTGAGATTTCTCTTCTCCATCAAGTTTGGGAATCTTACATTACATAACAGAAATAGCACATAACGTATAGGAACGGGACACCACTCTTGCTTGGTAGAGTTGACAACATTTAAGACTGCCAGCAGTCAGTCCATTCTAAGTAACTTCCCTCCCAGAAAACAGGGGAATATCAATCTGCTTACAGTGGTGTCCTTCCCTGTTATTCACAACAGAGAAGCAGGCAGAAAAATACGGGGTAGAAAGAGGGTATCTTGGCAGTAAGTTTGGAAAGTAATAGAACCAAGGTATGATCTGAAAAAGTGACTGTTACCAGCTCAAAAGCAGCTCCTAAGAATTAAGGTTTGATTCTTTTGGTTATGCAGTAACTGAGCCTGATAAAATTCTACGTGGTACCAGCACAAACCTAGGAAATGTTGAGCTCTCTCAGAAGAAACTTCAGCAGGAACAAAATGCTGTGAAAAGAACATGAAAGAAGAAACACCAAAAGTTCAAAGTCCTTTCCCCTTGATAACACCCTAGCAACAGAATCTTACGTACATAGAAAATCCCAGGTCAAGGCACTGGGGGAAAAACCCTATAAACGCAACTTTCCAAGATCAAACAGTACACATTGCTGTCCTAGGGTGGCCTACTTTACAACATGGGATGTCTAATGCCTTTATTTTACTTTACTCTCATTAGGTACTCCCTTTAGGTACTCTCATTCTTTCTTTCTCCCACAGCTCTTCTCTCTCTCTGTCTCTCTCTCTTCCCTCATGTCAACACTCTTTTATTTCAACATTCTTCTCCTGAAATTCTTTTCTACAATGATAAACAACAAACCTGGGGAATCAGGGCACAGATCAGAATTCACTTGCCTTTTACTGCAAAAAGTAATCTTTCATTTTAGTCTGAGGCAATGGCTCCCCGGAAACTCATGTGTGTGGATCAAAAGGGCCTCAGGTGTAGTTTGATGACTGCCTTATGTGGCTGGTGTGATGTTCCTGTCCACACCTTGCAGGTGCACATGGGAGATTTTACCAGTCCTAGCCAACACCCAGGTACTTTCTGGAGAGACTGAGGTGACTCAAGCATGAATATAGTAGCACTTCATCAAGGTTACTTCCAAGGTTACTTCCACCTCTCCCTCCAACAATTTAAGAAAACAATGCCAGCCCCAGCCACACTGAGAAGTCTCTGATTCTCTTCAGCATGGCAGAGTGACTTGATGGATTTCTGGCTCTTTCTTGGCTAGAAGAGAAAGAAAAGGAGTGGGGTCTTCACAAACAAGGGCCTTCAGGTACATCCTGAGCATCAGAAATCCACTGTCTTGGAAAGCAGACACAGTCGTGGCTAATACCCACCATCAGAGGCAGGTGCTCTCAATTTTACATGGCACAACAAAGACTTCTATAGCTAAGAAGGAGTCGCAGTGATTACCTCTAGATTAGGGAATCAGGCAAGTCACCAGGGAAAGAGAAGACTCATAAATTTTGCTATCAGCCTAAAATCTAAAATTGCTTTTCTTGAAAGACTCCTATGATCAAACATCATCTTCACAATGGTTTAATTTGAGAATTTTAGTGGTTTCTGAAGTCACAATGTCTATCTGTATGGCTGGTGATTAGCTTTATTTATTCAAATTACTTTCTTTGGCTAGTCAAAGGCAGAGAACATATCTTTTTCCTTGGCAGAGGTTTTAATATTAAAAAGGCTTCAAGTGAAAATAAAAGCCATTCAAAATGTTAAGGATTTGGTTCCACATTCTATGAATTCTGATTATCCCTTCTGAATTACATGGTCTTCAAAGTCCTGGAGGGAAGAAATAGTAATATTTACTTTGAAATTTTTGAAATTGATATTTAAAATATTTAAACATCAAAAAATTTAATCTAGGATCCAATCTGGGAATCCACATAGATTTTCCTTGAAGTATCAACTGATGGAGCTCTCTGACAAAGCGAACGCGTCCAACTTGGATGTTTTAATATTTAAAGTCTAATGCTGCCATCTTCTCTTGACTGCGTAAACGAGAACATAAAAAGTCACTTACAAGTTTTAGCATCTAGAAAACTCTGGGGCACCTTCAGAGGCAGACAGGCCAAGTCCCCACCGTGCCAAAGTCCTGACAGCTGCACCCACACCCCACCACTGCAACCACGCAGGGCTCAACTCCAGGGTTTCACTAATACTCTCTGCAGAAATGCAAACTGTGAATAACTCCAGGTACCCTAGTTCCCAAGCTGAGAATATGGGGTTTTCCTAGAGTGGGGTGGGCAGCCTCCCCACTTTCTAGAGCGCTAGCAGCTACTCCTACTCCCTAAACAAGGCTCCATGTCAGCTTAATAGCCCAGACCATAGCTCTAGAGTCTCTGGATTGCAGAATTGCCCAACACCTCCTAATTCCCCAGTTACTGAAATTCTAGTAGGATCAGATCACACCTAACTAGATGGGAAAGTAACACAGAAACAAACTAAACTTAGTTAATAAAAACAATAACACAGAAGGCTCAACTAGCAACAAACAGTTTAGTAAACTGAAGTTATTAGACAAGGACTTAACAACCCCCAAAATGAGATGTAACAAGTTTGTAAGTTTGTAACTGTATCTCATGGTGATTCATTAAAAAATTAATTAATCAAAAATTATTTTTTAATTCTTATAAATTTTAATGTTACTGTGTCTGGCATATCAAATACTCTCGGTAGCTTGCCAGGCTCTCCGAGAGGAGCGGAGGAATCGAACTCGGGTCGGACATGTTGGCCACTTGTAAGGCAAACGCCCTACCCGCTGTGCTATCGCTCCAGCCCTGGTGGGGCTCCAGCGGTAGGGCGTTCTCCTTACCTCCTCTCGGAGAGCCCGGCAAGCTACCGAGAGTATCTCGCCCGCATGGCAGAGCCTGGCAAGCTCCCCGTGACGTATTCGATATGCCAGACACAGTAACAACAAAGTCTCCAATGGAGACGTTACTGGGCCCGCTCGAGCAAATCGACGATCAACGGGAGGGCTTTTTTATAAATTTTAATATTGGAGCTTTGTTACATAATCATTTTCAACTCTAAAATTGTAACAACAGTTATGACTTTTGTATATGTTTAAAAAATAGCAGATACATCTTAACATATTGCCATATGTTAGTAAACACATAGTGAGGGATATCTCAATCTATCTTTATACCATTTTAATCTTTTAAACAAATACATTTTTATTTAAGCTAAAAACAAATCAAAATTTGAAAACTCCATAAAGAATCCATAATGTTATGTTTTTAACCTAGGACAGTAGTTCCATGTTTATCATGTTCTAGGATTAATGGCATGATAATGACATGATACAGACTACTACTAACTCAGCAGAACACTGGAAGCACATTGCAAGCACTATGCAAAATTTAATATGACATTTGGGGAGAGAAAGCTCTAACTGTAAAGGACATATCAATTACAAGTTAATTCCATTGTTATTTATTAGGGGCATGAAGTAATGAATTGAGAGAATTTATTAGTCTGTTGACAAACTATTGAGAGAAAATAGAGTATGGAATCTCTCAGTAAAACTGTATATAGGGGCATACTGGATATCTCAGTAAAGAAAGTATTCTTTTAGTCAGCACACATATGCAGTGATTATTCATGACTACAAAGCAGTTAGGCTTTCTGACATTACCTTACCTAAATTGGTAAAAACATTTTGATGCTAATTTGGAAAGACAGGAAAACTAAAGAAAATTCATTTCAGTTATTTAAATCCTGTCACTGATGTCCAAGCCTTATGGCTCAGATAAAATATTCAGATGTCTCTTTCTACTCATCTCTCCTGAATTCATCTTCCAACTAGTGGATTGTGATATGATTCACAGAAATAATGCCACCCTCATTCTATGATCAGAAAGACAGATGGGAACAGGGGTTGAAAGAATAGAGAATTGCACTGTTGTGACAGGCAAATATGAGGCTGACACAAGCCAATTTTGAAAATCATTTCTTAAAAGCCAACACTGGGGCGTCTCTGAGAGGCAAACTATGGCCAAGCTTTGGTGTACAGCCTCAGCTCTGAACATATGTCCAGGACAGATGTACAATAGAAACAGAAGGAACCAGGGTGACCATCCAAATAGAAGGCAGAACTGTGAATCGGAACTGGAACCAAACACACTCCAAAGGGAGTTTCCTGTGGCCCTTGCTCCACTTCACTGTCCAGGGTGGCTGTCAGAGATGAGGCAGCGTGGAAAGGAGGCGACATCCCACTGTGGTCTCTGGGTCAGAGATAATGTCAGCCTGGCACAGGCGCTCCAACTACCTCCTAAGCCCTCATTCTAGATCTAATGACCCTGAATTTGAACCAGAATTAAATGGTCCTCTTAAGAGTAACAACTGCAACAAGATGAGTCTGTAAACCCAAACTACAGAAAATATGAAGAGAGCAACAATACCTATGTAGATTTATTAAGTGAACTAATTTCATGGTTTTGTCTGGCAAACACTTATAAATAAGTAAGTCAGAGTGATAGTACAGTGAGTAAGGCACTTGCTTTGCTGAGCCCAACCTGGGTTCGATTACTGGCAATCCAGATGGTCCTCCAAGTCTACCAATAAGTGATACCTGAGTGCAGAGCCGGGAGTAATCCCTGAGCACGGTCAGGTGTAGGCTCAAACCCCAAATAAACAGATATATCTTGCAAAGCAAAAAATATATATAATATATTAATGCATACCTAATTAAGAAAAAATCCCCCAAGACATGGAATGTAAACACAGAAATGAAGCAACACATAGTAGAAAAAAACTAACTAGAATTCGAGAAATGGAAAATCTGGTTATGAAATAAACAGTCCAGATGGCATTGTCTAAACTGTGTTAATGAGATTTAGTAAATTAGAAGAGAGTTATGAAGAATTAACCCACACTGAAGCAGAGAGAGAGAGAGAGAGAGAGAGAGAGACAGAGAGAGACAGACAGAGACAGAGAGACAGAGACAGAGAGAGACAGAGAAAGAACAGTTAGGCAACCCGGAACATGGTTGAAGAGCAGGAGAAATGTGTGAAGAGAAAACAACAGAAAAATTAGAAGACACCTAAAATTCAATCATCAAAAAATATGAAAGACAGGACCAAAGAGATAATAAGGGGTTAAACACTTGCCTTGCATGCAGCCAACTGGGTTCAATCCTCAGTACTACATATGCTTCCTGGAGCACCCTAAGTCTTGAGCATCGCTGGGTGTGGCCCCAAAACCAAATATAGGTACAGGAACCTTTCTAAGTAAATTATAAAATGTTACTAAGATATAAAAGAACATCCTTGTAAATATGTTTTCTCTAAATTATTCTATTAACTCAGAATATCTGTAACAAAAATGCTCAACAATTTTATTTTTTCACTAAATAAACTGAACGTAAAATTTGGATGTTAAGAACAGAAGTACAGAATGTCCTGACCCTGCGCCAGGCTGTCTTCACCAGGGCAACTCGCGGGGGGGGGGGGGGGGGGGATTGAGTTTCTCTCCCCGCCCCAGCAAAATCCCGGCAGCTAAAAATCTCCAGAACCCAACTGCACAGCCATGCTCAAGGCAACTCTCTGCAGGCTCAAACAAGCCTCAACTATTGGGGAACCTGCAGAAAAACCCAGGTATGCAAGATGCATGACTAATATCTCCAAGCTCGCTAGGAATGGGACTGGGCCTCCTCCCTCCAGCTCCCCAGTTTTCCCGTAGTTTGGCAGTCAGACCCACAAAATGCCTGTGGTGCCATATAATCTTGTCAATGACCAAGATCCAGAGACTATGAAATAAAGCATCCAGAAGAGAGCAAGCAACACAGAACATCCTGGGCCATGACGTCTTATACTCTAGCCCACTGATGTACCAAAAGTAGCACACATTTGTTTGGGTTTAACATATATGTTTGTATCTTTTATACAAGGGCTTAAGTGGCTCCAGGATGAAATGACACAATCTTCACACACTTTCCTCTTATGGTGGTGGGAAGGTGCACAGTGGTTGGATTCATATTTGAATATTAACTATAGTAACTATCGTGAACAACTTTATTTTTTTAAATTTTTTTTGGGTCACACCTAGCGATGCTCAGGGGTTACTCCTGGCTCTGCACTTAGGAATTACTCCTGGTGGTGCTCAGGGGACCATATGGGATGCTGAGAATTGAACCCGGGTCGGCCCTGTGCAAAGCAAATGCCCTACCCGCTGTGCTATCACTCCAGCCCCTGTGAACAACTTTATAAAAATTAAATTAAATTAAAAAAAGAATGAAAGTACAATAATAGATAAGACAATAAGTAGGGAAAAATACGAAAGAAATTTCCTTGCCAGATCTCCAAACTTAGGGTAAAACTATAGCAATTAAGTTACTGCAGTCTCACATAGAGAAACAGAATGCAGTGGAGTCAGTAACAATTTTACAGGCAGGTAGAAAGCAATGAGGTCCTGTGGACCACTGGCATATAAAAGACAGACCACTAAGTAAATAGTTCTTGAACTACCAGTTATTGCTAAGGAAAAAATAAAATGCGACTCAGGAAAATGCGACTCAACTTAATGGACTCATGAAAATCAGCTGATCAGTGACTGGGGGAACAAAGCCAATAAAACATTCAAGTGAAACTCTAAATATAATAGAAAAATATAATGAGGGGAAAACAGAGGGGTAGAATTTCTAAATAAACACAATAAGCATAAGTCAGAAAACAAAGAATTGCTAAATGATTAAAATAAAACATTTTCTATCCCTAAAAGTTTCCATGAGTAAACAAAACATACAACTAACAAAGGATTAGTAATCAGCATATATTTAAAAATCTAAATTTAAAAAAGACAAAAACCAAAATGGACCATATACAAATCTCATTTTATATAACAAGTCATAATTACAAATATACTTATTAAAAGAGGGTCACAAAATACAAAGACAGTCAACTGAATGGGAAAGGATATTCACCAACTACACATCTGATAAGGGGTTAATTTCAAGGATATACAAAATACTGGTTCAACTCCACAAAAAGAAAACATTCAACCCCATCAAAAAATGGGGAGATGAAATGAATAGAAACTTTGACAAAGAAGAAATCCGAATGGCTAAAAGACACATGAGAAAATGTTCCACATCATTAATCATCAGGGAGATGCAGATCAAAACCACAATGAGGTATCACCTCACACCACAGAGACTGGCCCATATCCACAAGAGCAAAAGCAACCGGTGCTGGCGCGGATGTGGTGAGAAAGGGACACTCCTTCACTGTTGTTGGGAATGCCCACTGGTTCAGCCCTTTTGGAAAACAGTATGGATGATTCTCAAGAAATTAGAAATTGAGCTCCCATTTGACCCAGCAATACCACTCCTGGGAATATATCCCAGAGAGGCAAAAAAGTATAGCCGAAGTGACATCTGCAATTGTCTGTTTATTGCAGCACTCTTTACAATAGCCAGAATGTGGAAAAAACCTGAGTGCCCGAGAACAGATGACTGGTTGAAGAAACTCTGGCACATTTACACAATGGAGTACTATGTAGCTGTTAGAAAAGACGAAGTCATGAAGTTTGCATACAAGTGGTACTACATGGAAAGTATCATGTTAAGCGAAATGACTCAGAAAGAAAGGGATAGACATAGAAAGATTGCATTCATCTGGGGAACATAAAGTAACAAAATAGGAAACTAACACCCAAGTATGGCAGAGATTAGTACCAGGAATTTTACTCAATGACCCGGAGGACAACCACACATGTTAGGGGAAGGGGGAGCTCAGAAAGAGAAGGGAACACCAAATAAAGGGTGTTGGGAGGATCCGCCCACGATGGGAGAGCATGCTGAGGGTAGACTGTCGACCAAGCATGATTGCCACTCAATGCCTCTTTCGCAGACCATGGCACTCAAAAGGAGAGAGAGGGAAATGCCCTGCCACAGAGACAGGATGGGATGGGGGCTGGGGGGGGAGGGGATGCTGGGATCCGTGGTGGTGGGAAATGCACACTGGTGGAGGGATGGGTGTTTGATCATTGTATAATCGAAACCCAAGCACAAAAATGTGTAAGTCTACAACTGTACCTCATGGTGCCTCACTATTAAAAATAAATAAATATATAAAAAAAAGAAAAGATCAAGTCGTGAAATTTATGTACAAGTGGTACTACATGGAAAGTATCATGTTAAGCAAAATGAATCAGAAAGAGCAGGATAGACACAGAAAGATTGCATTCATCTGGGGAACATAAAGTAACAAAATAGGAGACTAACACCCAAGAATAGCCGAGATAAGTATCAGGAGGATTCCTCCATGGCTTTGAGGCCAGCTGCGCACGCTAGAAGAAAAGGCAGCTCAGATAGAGAAGGGAATACCAAATAAAGGGTATTGGGAGGTTCCTCCCAGGATGGGAGAAGCATGCTGAAAGTAGACTATAGACCAAACATGACTGCCACTCAATGCCTCTCTTGAAAAACACAGGACCCAAAAGAAGAGAGAGAGAACGAGGGGGAATGCCCTGCCACAAAGGCAGGGTGGGATGGAGGAGCTGGGGGGTGGGAAGGATGCTGGGACCCATGGTGGTGGAGGATGGGAGCTGGTGGAAGGATGGGTACTTGATCATTGTATAACTGAAACCCAAGCACAAAAATTTGTAAGTCTATAACTGTACCTCGTGGTGTTTCACTAATAAAAAATAAATTAAAAAAAGAGTTAAAAAATAAATAAAAGGGGGTCACGCAGATCAATAGTCAGAGAAATAAATACTTAAATGATACTACACCTTTCAGTTGACAAATAATACTACACCTATCAGTTGACAAAAAGATTATAGTTACCACTTCTGGCAAGAATGGGGAAAGAAAACTAATTCTGAACTGGGGAATGTGTCTTTTGATAGAAAAAAGTACCATGCAAGAACCCTTTGAGCCAGCAACTCTACTCTGAGACTTTTTCAATGAGTGGTTCTTGTCTGGAACATGAAAAAAAAATAGGAGGGATTGTTTCTCAAATTTCCCAAGAGTGGTACCTAATTAGCACTGTTGTAAATGCTGTAAATAGAAAGAAGCTAATTCAGACATGCAATGGGTGATGTGGGGCATTGGTGTTTAATTCTCCAGGAATAGTTAAAGCCTCATTTCTGGAAATAGTCTAATGTGAAAAAACTAGATGTCCATGAACATGAAAATAGATGGACACATTATAGCATATATCAGAATACTTTATCAAGAAAAAAGTTGAGTGAAAGTTATCAACATGGATATATTTTAAAAATAATGAATAATGAAAAGAGTAACTTGCATAGGATTAAATCTAGTCTGATAAAAGTTCAAGCGACATAGAGAGATGTACAATAATTTAAATATGGGTTCATTGTGAGTGGCAGAAATATAAAACACATGCAAGAGAATAAGAAGAATTTTCAGAATGGGAGGGAGTCAGATTCAGGAGATATTCCTAAGAAAGTTTAAGTAATTTTTTATCTCTTAAAAGTCAAATTATATCAGGGAGATGCATATCAAAACCACAATGAGATATTACTTCTCACCACAGAGACTGGCCCATATCCACAAGAACAAAAGCAACCGATGCTGGCACGGATATGGTGAGAAAGGGACACTCCTTCACTGTTGGTGGGAATGCCGACTGGTTCAGCCCTTTTGGAAAACAGTATGGACGATTCTCAAGAAATTAGAAATTGAACTCCCATTTGACCCAGCAATACCACTCCTGGGAATATATCCCAGAGAGGCAAAAAAGTATAGCCGAAGTGACATCTGCAATTGTCTGTTTATTGCAGCACTCTTTACAATAGCCAGAATGTGGAAAAAACCTGAGTGCCTGAGAACAGATGACTGGTTAAAGAAACTTTGGTACATTTACACAATGGAGTACTATGTAGCTGTTAGAAAAGACAAAGTCACGAAATTTACATACAAGTGGTACTACATGGAAAGTATCATGTTAAGCAAAATGACTCAGAAAGAAAGGTATAGACATAGAAAGATTGCATTCATCTGGGGAACATAAAGTAACAAAATAGGAGACTAACACCCAAGAATGGCCGAGATTAGTACCAGAAATTTTACTCCATGGCTTGGAGGCCAACCACACATACTAGGGGAAAAGGGAGCTCAGATAAAGAAGGGAACGCCAAATAAAGGTGTTGGGAGGATCCTCCCAGGATGGGAGAAGCATGCGGAAAGTAGACTATAGACTAAACATGATTGTCACCCATTGCCTCTTTTGCAAACCACAACACCCAATAAGAGAGAGAAAACAAAAGGGAACGCCCTGCCACAGAGGCAGGGTGGGATGGGGGGATGGAGGGTGGGAGGGATACTGGGATCCGTGGTGATGGGAAATGGGCACTGGTGGAGGGATGGAGGGATTTGATCACTGTATAATTGAAACCCAAGCACAAAAATGTGTAAATCTGCAACTGTACCTCATGATATCTCACTATTAAAATTTTTTTAATAAAAAAATTTAAAAAAGTCAAATTATAGGAAACATTCATGTGTTGAACCAGTGTTAAGATACGAGTATTTGTATTTGTTTTCTGTATGTTTTAGGAAGTTCTTACCTAAAAATAACAAAAGGACCCCACACAATTTAGGTCTCTATATTTGTTTGGACCATCACTAGTTTAGCCCCTGTCATGTCACCTTTGTTATTTCGACCACCTCTGTGATTCTGGGCCCGTGCCTCTCAAATTCATCTTCATCCTGTTTCTGTTGCCAGAGTGAGCTCTTTCAAATATGCATCTGCTCAGATCAGTGGCCATCAAACAGCCAACCTTCACGATCCCATTGATACTCCCTTAGAAATCCTTTCTAGCCATTTCTCCCAGTTCCCTCATCATCTGATGCTCCAGAAATATCAATTTTCCCATTCCTTTGGGTCAGGTAATTTGCCTTCTTGAAGCACTGCACAAGCATGACTTCCTCAAAGATGGAGTCCCAGTTTGGCTCAGGTTGGATCCCCCTGATTGGAGCTCCAGACTTTCCTCTCTAACAGAACTAGAAATTGAATCATTCAACACCAATTCCAGGATGTAACTATTGACTGTTCCAGTTCTTAAGACTTACTACAATGTCTGACTCAGACACACTTAACTGAGTCTAACTCTGCATTTTCTATTTACCACCACTACTTCCCCTTTTCCATTCTTTGATTCAACGTTGCCTCTCATTGTACAAGAAAAAGGAAATACTCAGGGAAAAGGGAGGTGACTCTTCTATGAACTCCTATGTTGTCTTGCCAACATGGAGATCTTCAAAATATGTATCTTTCTGCAGAAAGAAGGCTGGAAACAATCCCTATATTCCATTGTTCTCTTGCTCATTGGCCTACATTGTAAATGCATGCTGCTGCTTCAGTTTCTCCAAGGAGTTACTCCCAGATGAAAAGATGAAGCATGTGGTTAGGTTACAACTTCTCTTCTAGAATTTCCTCCTGATTTCTTCCTTCCTGTCTCTTCTCTTCAAAGCCAGGACACCCTACCACCATTTCCTTACATTTTAATTTACCACTTCTGCGTTCCAATTACTCTAGACCTGAACCAATACACTTAATGTATTCAAATGAAAACAACTTTAAAATTTAAATAAATACATATTAATGAATAACTTAAATAAAGAGTAATGTTCCCATCTGAAACATACACAGCCTGAATATGGCCTCAGATAATTTAAAAAGAAAGTTTTCAAAAAAAAAAGATTAGGATATTCGCCAAATACACATCCTATAAGGGGTTGATATCAAGGATATACAAAGTACTGGTTGAACTCCACAAGAAGAAAACATCCAACCCCATTAAAAAATGGGGAGATGAAATGAATAGAAAATTTCACAAAGAAGAAATCTGAATGGCTAAAAGGCACATGAGAAAATGCTCCACATCATTAATCATCAGGGAGATGCAAATCAAAACAACAATGAGATATCATTTCACACCACAGACACTAGCCCATATCCACAAGAACAAAAGCAACTGGTGCTGGTGCAGATGTAGCGAGAAAGGGACCTTCCTTCACTGCTGGTGGGAATGCCGACTGGTTCAGCCCTTCTGGAAAACAGTATGGACGACTCTCAAAAAATTAGAAATTGAGCTCCCATTTGACCCAGCAATACCACTCCTGGGAATATATCCCAGAGAGGCAAAACCGTATAGTCGAAGTGACATCTGCAATTGTCTGTTCATTGCAGCACTCTTTACACTAGCCAGAATCTGGAAAAAACCTGAGTGCCCGAGAACAGATAACTGATTAAAGAAACTTTGGTACATTTACACAATGGAGTACTATGTAGCTGTTAGAAAAGATGAAGTCATGAAGTTTGCATACAAGTGGTACTACCTGGAAAGTATCATTTTAAGCAAAATGAGTCAGAAAGAAAGGGATAGACATAGAAAGAATGCATTCATCTGGGGAATATAAAGTAACAAAATAGGAGACTAACACCCAAGAATAGCCGAGATTAGAACCAGGAATTTTACTACATGGCTTGGAGGCCAACCACACATGCTAGGGGAAAAGGGAGCTCAGTTAAAGAAGGGAACGCCAAATAAAGGGTGTTGGGAGGATTCTCCCAGGATGGGAGAAGTATGCTGAAAGTAGACTATAGACCAAACATGATTGCCACCCATTGCCTCTTTTGCAAACCACAACACCCAATAGGAGAGAGAGAACAGAATGGAATGCCCTGCCACAGAGGAGAACAAGGCTGTGAAATAGAGTGTGGAGAGACTGGCATGGAGTCAGGAGGAGACAGGAATAAGGGGCAGCATGAGACTGGAATGGGGCGCTTAGTGAGACTGAAATGGGTGCATGGGAGAATGAAATAAAAGGCAACTGACCACCATTTGGTCCGGTGGCAGGCTGAGGAGGCACATGGCCTCCGAACACACATGGCGGGGTGAGAGAGACCACCACTGCTGCGGCTGCTCACTTATTTAGTTTGTGATTACACAATTCACAAAATACAGACACAGAACACAAAGCACAGAACCAGGAATAAGCCTGAATACCACCAGCTATGCCCTGCTCCCTGCAAAAAAAAAAAAAAGAAAGAAAAGTTGGGGAAGCAAGGATGAAAATCTTAAGTGGAGTATGGTTAGCATTTGTCTTATACAGGCCATGCCCAGCAGCACATGGGAGACCATGCCATGTCAGGAATCACATTCAGGGCTTCACTCACATCCCCAACCCCATGGTTAAGATTTTTATCACGCATGTTGTATGGCCTAAACAGAACCTACCCCTAAGTTTGTAGCACTTAGTAATTTAGGCCTTTTCCAAATCCCAAATGTCTCTGAAATTTTGATCATACCACTTATGACTGAAATGAAGTTTATGAGCATACTCACCAACTGCAATTACTTAATTTGACTGATTTATTACTCAATAAATTTTGCCCAAGCACCACCAATGCTGTACTAAAACATTTCGGCACAAAGCATATTTTGAGATTTATGACATTCTGAGAACACTCAACGCGGTTAGCATTTCTTTCCAGCTTTATTTTCCACTTGGGAAATAACTACGTTACACGCTTCACATCACTGCCAGGCATCTTTTTCTTTTTCTTGCTGATGCTGTACAGGGTCCTCTTCTGTGGGTCTAGAGGCTTCATGATGGCAAAGGGGCAAGCATGGGTGGTTATGTAACATCCAGTCTTCACCAGTCATTCAAAATACTTAGAAGCCATACCAAGGGAAAACAGATGGAGCAAGTCTTCTCTCTAGGACATCTGATTTCCTGGGATTCTCGTGAGAGAGGTCTGGGGATTCCGACCCTGCTCTGCCCATCTGTGCCCTGTTGGCCACAGCAGATGGATCAGCATCTGTGATTTCCTGCAGCCCACCCGCAGCACTTTTGGTAATGTAGACCTCTTTCATGTTTCAGAAAGCACCTTCCACCTCACAAAGAATGGCAGTCCTTGGATCCTCGCTCTCAGATGTCAAAATCCCAGGCATACTGGCTATCAGGGAAATCAGCTTTCATTACTACCTTTCTACCTTAACATCTGCTTTTCATCCTACTCTTATAACTCTAATTCCCCTCCTAAATCAAATTCTCAAGGAGTTAATTATGTCAAAAAAAGAGCCACAAAACCAAAACTATATAAGAAGTTCTAGTGCTAGTTTTGGGAGTGAGTCTCTCTGAGAGATTTTTCTGTCTTCTGTTGCTTGCAATTGGTTCAAGAGACGCTTCCCAAAGAACACTGGATTTCTGACCCTCAGCTGCAGCCTCACTAATAAAAGGCACAGCCAGGGTAAGCTGAAGCCCTGAAGGAATAGATCGAAGAGGTATATCTGAGAATAACTGTGTACTAGTCCTCTGAGTGGGTCCCCACATCTAATTATGCAGTAGCTGTAAGACAATGTCCCCCACAGCCATAGGGCCAGAGCAATAGTATAGCAGGTAGGGCAGTTGTCTTGCACCCAGCTGACCCGGTGCCCCAAGCACTGCCAGGATTCCTGAGTGCAGAGCCAGGAATAACCTTTAGGCACCACTAGGTGTGAACACTCCCTCTAAAAAAAAAAGACAGTGACTTCACTTCTCTGAACAGGATTCTCCAATGAGTTCCTTAAGGAGTATGCGGATTTGGCCAAGCCTCTATGAAACCATCATTTCAGGTAAAAGCATTTGAATTGACTTGTTTGGATTAAAAAAGGCAAACTGTCTAATTACCAAATTTCACTACCTGAATGACACTAGTCACAGGAAAAAGTCAAAAGTACTCAGGCCAATGGGGCCAAGATTTCATGTCCAGAAATGCTGGAAAACAGTCCACTGCTACTAAGTGCTATGCCAGTGTTCCCCTTTCTGCTTCTAGGGTGATGAATTGAGGGCAAACAACATGATACCCCAGAAATACCCAAGCTGTAGAGTAACCATGTGGCAAATGAGGAAACACACCTTGGTGGTAAAGCCATTCCACCCAGGCAGTACTGAACTGCTTCCTGTGGCTCCCGAGCTCACCTTGGCCAACTTCCCACAGACCCCAAGAGTCACTGCCGAAGTACCCCACAGCCAAATGCTTAGCAGCAGGTAGAACACGGGGGTTGGAGGGGGGAGCATAGATTCCAGAGCCAGATGACCTGGGCTGAAATCCTGGCTCTACCATGGGTATGTTTTAGGCACCTGGGCAGTTGGTTTAAATTTTTTTGTCTTAGTTTTCCCACCTGCATATTGGGGCTGAAATGGATTTCCTTTTAGGATGTTGGGATAAGGACTGAGTGCCTGTATACAGAGCACTTGACAGGTCTTCCTGTATTATTATTATTACTACAGAACTCAGGAGAAGGGCAAATTAAAAGGGCACTCTAGGGTTTTGTCTTTGAAAATGTCTCTGCCCCACTCTAAGAGTAATAGCTACAAATCCACTTCAGCTGTGAGAGATTCCGCTCAGCATGACTCAATGGGCAATAAAGTTAGTTTTAAGTAAAACAAACAAAAATATAAGTGGTTGAGCCATATGATCAAGAAAAAGATTAGTCATTTGGCAGGTTAAATAATTCGATTGAAAAACCTCTCTCTTCCTTCCTCCAGTGAATTTCTTTTTTACTGTCCCCTTGCTGAGGCAAGAGAAAATTATTTTCATACTAGGTGGGACTGCCAGCTTTAATGACTTCAAAAAACAAAGACAGCTTTATAGCCTTAATATTGTGAGGATAATATGAAGAAATGGTTTTTGGGTTAACACAGGGGGAGCAGATCTCTCCACGGTGTGAAATAAACATAAAAACTTGTAATCATCTCTTCCATAGAAACAACAGCAAAAAAAACTTCTCCATAACAAAACAAATTACTTTTGGCTTTATATCCTCTGAACACAACTGTGAGAAATTCCCAACTATGCATTCTTCAACCTAATGTCTGTCAAAGTCCTCAGGATTCTCTCTTGTCATGAGTGTGACCTTCTGGACAGGAGAGCAAAGGACAAATACATCCATCGGTCCAGGTGCGAGGGCTCCAGGGCTTCCACAACTTCTGCACCATCCCAGTTCTAAGTGGGACCTCGAGTATGACTGCTGGATGCAGGGACTGCCTCCCTGGAATCAAGAGGTGATCTGCCTCATATCTGGCCCAGGATGCTTCTGCTAATGTTTTCTGACTTCCAGAATTTGCACATCCTTGAGCTGGTGAAAGGAACTCAGGAATTTCAAGATTAAGCCAAAAGAGAGCTGTGGCCACACGGTGGCAGTAGCACACACATGCTTTATTGAAAGATGCTTTGACAGGTTGGCATGGGAGGGCACATGGAGCCTCACAGCTATTAAGACTGTGGGAGGGATGCTGAGAGCACTGGAGGTGGGGAATGGGTACTCAATCATTGTATAACTGAAACCCAAGCACAAAAATTTGTAAGTCTATGACTGTACCTCATGGTATTTCACAAATAAAAATTTTTAAAAAAAGACTGTCAGGAGCTATCACAAAAGGTAGAAGAGTGGAGAGGGAGTGGAATTCAGAAGGAAAGGAAGGCAAGGGAAGTCCTGGAGGAGAGACGGATGGGTGGGGATGCTGGCCTGATGTCTCTGAACAACACAGTCGAATCTCTGGTCGGAGCTCTCAGAAAGGCAGATGAACCTTAGAATCTTAGAGCGCAGAGCTCATGTAGCCTGAGCATGTCAATGTTAAGTACAGTATTGCAGATACGAAAGGCAGACAGGGTCTACACAGCTAAAATATGTTCTACACTGGTTTTACACTGCTTAGGTCGACATCAAATGTTAAGACAATTGATGGGAAAATACCTTCGGTGTTTCTGAGCTTTTGAGTCAGTATTTCTCATCCTGTTAGAAAGGAAAGAACTAGGCCTACACATAAACGCCATGTTGGAGGCTCATTCATATAATATACCTATTAGGTCACATGATATGACTTTTTTTCTGAGCAGTATAATTGATTAATGCTAAATGGCTAAAATTTTTTTTTGTTTTGATTTTGTTTTTAGGGGGCCACACCTGGCTGTACTCAGGTCTTGCTCCCTGGCTCTGCACTCAGAGATCACTCCTGGGTGGGGCCCATGGGACCACTTGGAGTATTGGGGATCAAACCCAGATTGACCACATATAAGGCAAGCACCCTATCTGATGTGCTCTCTTCAACCCCTAAAAAGCTTAATCTGTTTACTTAGGAACTATGGGTAATTTCTGAACCATTCTGCTCCTTAATCACTTTGTTTCTCTGAACCTTGGTTCCCATAGTGTTCATATTCTATTGAACACTAATAGAATACTAGCGTTTATGCCACTCTTCCTTGACATTTTGACACTGAATGAGTTCGTCAGATTTTTAAGTCCCCCACAGTCCAAACAAGTGGATAATCCTAAAGAGTGAAAAATCACTAATTCACAATAGATGAAAGCCATTCAGTCTACAAGATAAGATTCTGGAGCCTCCAGGGGGAATGTGAGCCAGAATATCTGTCCCCCAAATTTTTGTTGTTGTTGTTGAAGCAAGACAAAACCACTTTGAAAACAGAAAAGAGAGGTTAAAACAACAAAAATCATGCATGAAGTCAGAGAAGCAGCAACTAGCACATAATGTCTATGAGACAAGGCAGAAAATGCCATAGGTACTCATCAAACATATATGACAAGAGACAAAGGAGGGGAGTACTTGGTCTATACTCAGGCTGGGCTGATGTCCTATTGCAGAGAGCCTTTATCAGAGAGAAGTGTGCTGACTGATGTGACAGGACACACCGGAAATGGTAGGCACACAGTGTCTTTCAAAAAGGACAGTCTTCCCAAATGCTACAGGTGTACAAAAATTAAATAAAAGACATATTAGAGTTTTACTATTATGAATTATTTTAATTTTTACTGTGAGTTATAATTTGTTTTGGAGGGGATTGGGTCACACCAAGTTGTGCTCAGGGCATACTCCTGGCTTTGTGTTCAGGGCTTACTCCTGGATTTGTGTTCAAGGGGCTTTGTCATCACCTTTATTGCTCAGTGGACCACGTAGGATGCTGGGAATGGAACCTGAGATGGATTCAAGAAAAAATGATTATCTTTCAACATCTAGCTTTTCCCCACCAAAGTGCTATAATATTTACCACCAGCTTATATTTAATAATTACCATTTATTTGACTCCATTATTTTGGTTTCTCTTCCTTGGTGCAGAAGATTATTTTAAATCTTTCTCTTATTTGGTGCAGAAGATTATTGAGAGGGTGGAAAGCACACTCTCTTTTACAGGGGAGGGGAGCAGTGTTCTTAACTCTCAACTCTTCTGGCTTAGTGGAGGAAATGACTTTAATCTTCATTTTAATGTAATGTTTTGTTTTTTTGGCCATATCTGGCAATATTCAGGGCTTACTTCTATTTATACACTCAGGCATCACTCCTGGTGGGACTTAGGAGAACATATGTGGTGCCAGGGATTGAATCCAGGTCACCTGAATGCCTTACCCACTGTATTATTGCCCTATGGAGGAAATTACTTCTAAAGAAAGACAAAACACTTCACTTAAAAATGGAAATATACATAGATTTGTCAATATCTGTACACACATGCCTTGACATTCTTTTTATAATAAGGTTTCATACCACTGGCCTCCACCCAGTGGAATAAGGTTTATTATACAGATATCAAAAACCAATGAAAAACTAAGAGTCTCTAAATAAACTATAATATACAGTTAAGTTATCAACAAATAAGGTATTTTAAAAATAAAGTGGGTATTAGGATAGGTTACATTAATAGAGCACATTGGAGTTCTTAAATTATTCGCAAATATCATCTTTTCAAACCCTGTGAGAGTACAATCTAATTTTATTGATGAAGCATTAACTGACTTGTTCAAGGATAATAATAAAAAAATAACCTCCTGGACTTCTGTTCATAAATATGCACTTTCACAAAATTATTTTAAATATAAATAATAAGGACAACAGCCTTGAGACAGGTAAAATTGTTCATTTCCCGTTGCCAGAGTCACAGATGACTAAGTAACTTGTCAACAGCAACATAATAGTGAGAATGTAAGAAATTATACACATCAACTCAAATCTAGTTCTCTTTGCTCCAAAATCAGGGTAATTTATACTGCAGTAAAACTGAGCACATCAGAGAATTATATTAATTCTTTTGAGTACAATGCAATGTCTATAAAAGGAAAGTAATCAAATCTAGAAGACAAAAAGGGTCCAATTTGGAAATGAATCTATATACTCATATCAGGAATTTAAAAACCTTTATTTGAGGGAATGGAAATGAGCTTACTCATTCTGTGACTCAATAGTCATTAAAGAAATAAAATGATAGGAAAAAAGAGAAACAAAGATAGAAAGAGTATGAAAGTGAAAATATGCATAATAAAAGGGGATATAAAATGGACACCATAAAAAATGGAGACTATTTCTGCACCAATTTTTTTTTGGGAATTTCAGGCCACACATAGTGATGCTTAGGGGTTATTCCTGGATCTGCATTCAGGAATTACTCCTGGTAGTGCTTGGGGGACTATATGGGATCAAATCCAAGTTGGCCACATGTAAGCAAGCACCTTACCTACTGTTCTATTTCCCCAGCATTTCTATTCCAATATTAAAACCCAAAGGAACTTATTCAATAGCATCCAAGGATCGAATTCAACCTCAGAATAAGGTAGACTCAGACAGAAATTCCAGTAGTTTGGCTTTTTTTCATTGAAGATTTAAGTGTTTCAGCATAAATTTTTAATTTTTTTCAAGTTCTGATGAGGGAACACTATTGGTTCTGTGCTTTGGAATCACTCCTGGCAGTGTACAGGAGACATTATGGGGTGGTGGGGATCAAAAACCTGAGCAGTCTGCAAGCAAGGCAAACACCCTACCTGCTATCCAGCCCCATGTATATGAAAAATAGTTTTCATTTATATACATGAACACAATGTGGACAAAAATAAATGAAATTTAATTAATTCTGGAAACAGGTAAAATCTAGAAAGATCTTCAGAGTCACTGGTCAAACAAATGGAAGCAAAGATGAACAAATGGGACTACGTCAAAATAAGAAGCGTCTCCACTGCAAAAGAAATGACGACCAGAATAAAAGAACTTCTCACAGTCTGGGAGAAAATATTTGTCCACCAATCATTTGAGAAGGGGTTAATAGTCAAGATATTTGTAAAGCACTGGTAGAACTTAACAAGAAAAAAACAACAAACCCCATCAGAGATGAGGAAAATAGATGAACAGAAAAGTTTTCAAAATAGACATACAAATGGATGGCCAAAAGTTGCTTATCATCAGGGAAATGCAAATTAAAACAACATGAGATATCATCTTAGACCAGTGGGAGTGGCATATATCACAAAAACATTTTAAAAAGCAGTATTGGCATAGATGTGAAAAAAAGGAATCTTCAATAATTGCTGATGGAAAAGTCAACCGGTTTAAGCATTTTAGAAAATATGTAGACACTTCTTAATAAATAGGAATTAAGCCTTCATTTGACCCAGCAATTTCATTTACTGGCATCTACCCCAAAGTACAAAAATTTTATTCAGAAAAGACATTTTCTTTTGCTCCTATATCCATTGGGACACAATAGCCAAAATCTAGAAAAGATGGTTGGATAAAGAAACTATGGTACGTATACATGTGGTATACTATTCTTTTATAGGAAAGCATAAAAATCATACAATTTGGGTCTGAGTGATAGTATAGCAGGTAGGTGTTTGATCCCCGGCATTCCATCTTGTCCCCTGAACTTACCAGGAATGGTCCCTGAGTGCAGAGCCAGGAGTAAACCTTGAGCACCACTGGGTCTGGCCCTCAAATAGCAACAACAACAAGAACAACAAAAATCACACAATTTTCTACTTTGCAAATGGATCTGGAAAGCTAAGTAAAGTTAGGAGAAACACACAGAATGATCTCTCTCATATATGGAAAGTAAAGAAACATAAGGAAGTAAATATCTAAAGGCAACAGAAACTGAGAATTGGTCTTCAGCAGGAAGCTTACGGGCAATGGTTGGGGGAAGTGGACAGAGACGTGGTGCTGAAATGCTCTATGCAATAAATCCTACCACTGAAAGTACTGTAAACCCCAGCCTGCCTCTACAACAAAAGTGTCTTCTCCCCGCACTTTTCTTTTTTTAATACTTTAAAAATTGTGTATAGTAGTTCACAATATTTCATTACATTTAATATTCAAACACCAATCCCACCACCATTACACCTTCCCATCACCAGGTGTTTCCATCCCGAACCCCAATCCCTGCCCCAAAGCAGAACCGAAATAATGTATTTTGTATTTTTTGTTATTAAAAACCACTGAAAATGCTACAAAAAGTATCTTTAGAGGAAAGAGTGTGGATATTGTTGTATTTCACCCAGAGGCTACGAAGCCCTTCTATAAGAGATCACTTACATGTTGTTAAAGGTTGAGCCTAGTGTGCTTTTATCTATCTATCTATCTATCTATCTATCTATCTATCTGTAAAAAGTGTATAATTCCCTCTAAGATTGGTGGCCTCCAACTTTGAACCTTATCAAATGTGGTGCGGTAATCTTGAAGTATAGGTAGGTGCGGTCTTGCAGTCCAGGAATAGATTCACTTGTAGGTGAGGCTCAGTCCGAGCGTGTGGAGAGCAGCCATGAGCATGGCAGTGGCTGGGTTCTGGAGGTTTTCTTCTGCCTGGGTTGGGTCCCTTGGGGCAAAGTGCCCTGCCCCACTCCAGGGCACCCTGGGTGAAACAGCCTGGTGTGTGGTCCAGTGGAATGGTTATGTTGACTGTCATGTTATGCTCCTTTCCCAGAGAGAAGGATGTGGGAGCTGGATGGTGGCCAATAAAAAGATTTCTGGTGCCAGCCAGAGGAGGCTTATGAGTGTGACTGCTGAGTCACCGGAGACAGGGTGGTAGGGGCAAAGGATCTCCATTCCCCATCCTGTTGAACCCAGGGTTCTCAGTTACAGAGTCCTGCATACCTGGGTTTTTCTGGAGATTCACTCATGGGTGAGGCTCGGCCTAAGTGTGTGGAGAGTGGCTGTGAGCACGGCGGTGGCTGGGTTCTGGAGGTTTTCGGCTGCCAGGGCTGGGTCCCTTGGGGTGGGGAGAGATCTCACCCGGCCCCCTCTGGGAAGCCTCGAGTGAACAGCTTGGCATAGGTCTGGTAGCATGGTTATGGCGAGCGTCAGCAGACACTTTTCTTCTCTCTCTCTGGCATTATATTTTTCAACACTGCTACTGAAAGGTTATCATGATATCCCTTTACCTCCTTTAAGCCCTCAGTTCTTGTCTAAAGTGATCATTTCCAACTATCAATTGTCACAGTGGTCTCTGGCAGGGAGGGAAACTGGGACATTGGTGGTAGGAAATGCACAATGTGCTGAAGGAATGGGTATTGAAACTAAACACAATAATGAACAACTTTGTAAACTGTGTATCTCACAGCAATTCAGTAAAAATATAAATAAAAATATTGTAAACCACTTTGTGACTAAAATAAAATAAAAATTCAAGACTGCAGTAGAAACTGTGGGATCTTCATAGAAACTTTTCAGATTTTGTAAGAGGAGGGAAGCTAGCAATGAGTAAGTCTAACAATAACAGACGTTAACATTAGCAATGACAATGGACTGGTTCCTACAATAGTTTTACAAGCATCTAATTTATTGGTCTAATAGTTTTCTTCTAAGAAATTATCTATTTCATCTTTTACCCAATTTCTTGGCAAATAATTCATCATACTATTCCCTTGTGATCTTTTTGATTTCACTAATGTATTATTCCTCTTTCATACTTGATTTAGGTTATTTAAGTATTCTTTATTTTGTTGTTGTCAATTTACTTAATCTTTTCTAAGAACTGACATTTCAGTTTCACTATTTTTCACTATTATTGTTCTGTTCTCTATTTACTTCTTCCCGAATCTTGCTTCTCTCCTATACTTATCTTGGTTTGCACTGCTCTTCTTCTACTAATTTGTAAGTATGGAAGGGCTGTCAGTAATATATCTGTTCTAATGGAAGTTAGAATATCTTTTCTAATGCAGTTTTTGCTAATGCAAGAATGTTTAATTTTTCTTTATTATTGAATAAATAGTTTTATAAACATAGGGCGTTTGCCTTGCATGTGGCCGACCCGGGTTCAATTCCTCTGCCCCTCTCAGAGAGCCCGGCAAGCTACCGAGAGTATTTCGCCCACACCGCAAAGCCTGGCAAGCTACCCGTGACTATTCTATATGCCAAAAAAAACCAGTGACAACAAGCCTCACAATGGAGACATTACTGGTGCCTGCTCAAGCAAATCAATGAACAATGGGAGGGTAGTGCTATAGTGCTACAATTTATGTTTATTTTCCCCTTGAGCACCCTGACAGTAATTCTCTATCCTCTAGCTTCCATGTTTTTGATGGAAATATGTTATTAATATTTCTATAAATTCCTTGTGAGTATGATGAATTGTTACTCTGATAATCAAGATTTCCTGCCTCTGGATTTTGACAGTTTAATTGTGTGTCTAATTCTCTTGAATTTACCCCATTTGGAGTACACTGAGTCTATATGATGTGTGCAGATTAACACTTACTCAAATTAGAGAAATTTTTACCTAAAAAACTTGTTTTTTTCTGCTCTGTTTTCTCCTTTTGTCTGGAACTTCATTTGTACCTGTTATGCCTGATGAAATCTCCCAGGTCTCAAAGGATATTTTTATCTTTGGCATTTTTTTATTCCATCAGCTGGGTAATTGAGATAATCAAGAATTGATCTCTCAACTTAGTTGATTTTCTGCTCACTCAAATCTGCTGCTGAGCCCTCTACTTAAATTTTTCATCTCAGTTACCATATTTTGAACTCCAGAAGTCATCTTTTTATAATTTCTATACTTTGCTTTTTCTGTTTTATATTTGGTAAGACATTACACTCATACTTGATTATTTACAGTTTTCTTTTGTTCTCTGAACATATTTAAAACTTTAAAGTCTTTGTCTAGCACAGATATTCTTATTTAAACACCTCCCAGTCTTCGCTGAATAGATACAAACTATTATGCCTTTTCATGAAGAAAAGAATTACTCATCAGCGCCCTGGAAATCTGTATTTTTAAAACAAGCAAACAGACAGTCCCTCCAGTTACATCTGAGGCTATAACTGCACCCAGAGTTGTTTCTAGCTCCTGCTGGAGGAGAAATAGCACCTACTTCAGAAAACACTGGTCTAGTGTACCTAACACACAGGGCTCCCCAGGGATTGTTTCTATTGACTATTTCCATCCCCTATCTCACTAAAGTTTGAACAGTTTCATCTTTTTACCCATCGTTTATTGAAAAATCTATACAAACTATTAAAAACTATATAACTTAACGATGTGGGAAACAGAATTTTCTCTTTCTCAAAGATTTGTTTTTGCTAATTGTTTTCTAAACCAATTCAGCAAAGTTCATATTCTTTGTCATGCTTAGCCACAGAAATTTACACTGTTAGCTGAGGAACAGCTGACGGTTGAAGAGAAATTATGGCAAATGCCAGGATTAAAACACCTCCCAGTCTTCGCTGAATGATTCTGTGTGTATTGAAGGTGCATGCCTTCATCTCTTGGCTCAAAACTCTATTTTTTTTGACAGCCTTACTTCTTGCTTGCCCAGTTCCTCAAGTTTAGCAGTTCAGGGCCTGCTCAATTCTTCTCTGAAAAAGCACATGGCTCTAGGAATGGACACGGCCATTCAGAACCTCCCACGAACCTGCCCAAGTTTTTCAAAGCCCATTATATACATCCCATTCCCCAGCCTTTTTAAAAAAGAGTTGATTAACCCAAGTATTATCTTTCACCTTAGTCACTAGGTGCAATGATGGTCTATGATGGATTTTCAATAGAATCCTGGTTGAAGATGAGTTAGTGGGTGATGGTGGCAGAAGGCTGCTTACACTGAACATTCTGAGGAGAACCTCCTTAAAAATTAAAACAACAATAGTTTGAGAGGGGTCTTCCAGAAAACTGCCAAATGTGTTAAATAATGACAATTTTTAGAGATGGAACAATAGTATAGCAGTGAGGGCACTTGCCTTGCACATGACTGACCAAGGTTTGATCCTTGACATCCTATATGGTCCCCCGAGGATCACCAGGAATAATTCCTGTGTGCAGAGCCAGGAATAACCCTGAGCATCACTGGGTATAATCCCAAAAGGCTAATAATAATAATAATAATAATAATGACAATTCTCTAAGAGTGTGATTGCTCACATAGCTGAGGAGAAAATAAGAATTAAAGGAAGTTAAAATGCCACTAGAACTAATAGTGACTCAGTGCTATTACTGAAATGCAACTATTTTTCTTGAGGAAACATTCTCTTGCTTTTGCTTAATTTACATAATTCTGAAAACGTTGATTCTAATAGTTTTTGGCAGTGCTCTCACAGCTTTTATGTAGGTAATATTTCCAATGGTCTTTCCACTACCATTTTTGCTGACATTATCCAGTTTTTATGTTATCTTATTTTACAAAAGTACCAAAGTACTTAAAAAGGGTGGGGTACAGAATTTGCAAAATAATGTTAAATCAAGAGGAATATTCTATGGAAAGTAACAAAACTTGATTTAAGGCTAATTTTCTATTTTGTTTGGCTTCCAGGATAACATATTCTTCTGGTGTGACATTAAAATCACTATTTGATCCTTCATGATATATACTGCTGGTTCTTCTTCCATTCCTCATCCTTATTATGTTCCCAAGATACAACTGCAAAGCAGTCCCATTTCCTATACTCATTCCCTTGGTGATATTTTCCTGTTTTGTAGATGTAAATATGCCCTTTTGTTCACAACCCTAACCTTTTATCTTCAGTCCCAACGTTCTTCTTGGAACTCCATATCAGATTCTTGGTATCTACATTTGGAATTCTATTGGACTTCTGAATCAATAAATCAAAACTGGAGCTCCTGATTCTAATTCCTGAGCCCTAATTTGTTCCACCTTGATTTTTTCTCATTTCGATTAATGGGAATTCCTATCAACTGAATTGTCCAAATAAAACTTCTGGTTATTATCTATGGCTCCTCTTTTCTTACACCTCGCCTTCAATCTATGAAAACTTCTGGTAATTATCTATGGCTCCTCTTTTCTTACACCTTTGCCTTCAATCTATGAGGACATTTAGTTGGCACTGACTTTAAAGCGTAGCTAGAACTTAGTTGTGTCTTGTCACCACCCACTTAACTCACTCTGTCTCAATGCACTACCCTGCCTTGTCTGGATTATTGCAATAGTTCCCGTTAACTGACTCTGGATAAAATGGCCAGACAACTCCCCCTAGTACATAATTCTGTTTATTTTTGCCATTTCTTGGCTCAAAATAGAATTCCACTGGCTTCCTTTCCCACTCAAAGTAAGGCCAAAGTTCATTCCTTGGCACCCAGGGACCTAGATTGTTCCTATTCTTCTTCATCTTCCGCGCCTATTTCTTGCCATTCCCTATGACTCCCTCCCGCCTCTGGTTGCAGTTCCCAGAACTCACCAAGTTCCTACTCTGTAATAAAAAGTTTCAACACTGTGCTGAAACCTCTGTAATATTTACAGTAGTGGCTGGAGGTATCTGCCTGATATACTAGCTCATCCTTTCCAAATTGTTGACAGTCACCTGTTTGGGGATTGAAAATAGGAACAATCTGCCTAGATGAACTTCATGCATTGGTACTAAGATGATAGTTTTCTACACTTAATAATCTGCTTCCTGCAAGGCTGGAATCCGATATGGTAACAGGCAAACTCTGGACTCCCCAGGAAAAGAAAAGCTCACATTTAGTGGCTGGTCTCTCTATACTGATCAAGATTCTAGCCAGGTTTCATATTGAGTTCCCTAGGACAATCACTAACTACTGTCAAAGTGGGAATAATGAACACAAAAATACAATACCCCTGTCTCTATGACTGGCAGGTAAGCAGTTGATATTGAGGAACTAAAGTTTCAACAATGTGCTGAGACCTCTGGGCTGGTCAGGACAATAGGAGGTAACTGTCATAATATCATCTATCCCTGATTCTTTCTCTAGCCCTTAGTCTCCAAGCTAATTATATAATGAAATAGGTCAGAAATGCCTTAATGTATTTTCTGAAATAGTTTTAGCACCTTCCAGACCTACCCCATAAAAGAGGAGAGAATCTAATCATAGGAAAGAGAAGGATTTGTGAGGATATATCAGAATGGGAAGACTTAAAAATCAAGTTCATATAAATAAAGTTGCTTTTCAGTTAGGTTCTTAAGTGCATTATGAATATACTTATGTTGAGATTTTTGAAAATAATTTTTGAAAATATTTCTTTCATGAGGAGACAGAGGCATGAGTGTTCTGATAAACTAAAAAAACCAACCATATTCCTGAAATATCCTATTAGGGTCCCATTAACTATGACCAAATCACATATGTTACCACATATTACTCATAATGCACGGGAAGCTAGGTGGATACTGGATTCAAGGAAAGCCAGCCTACAGCCTCGCCAGTGACCTGTGACTCAGGGTAACAGGATAAACTGGAATAATCAGAAGCTTGAGCTACTGTGCCAAATGCTTCAGATTCATCTAAAGAGACAGAGAGAAGTTAGGAATCCCATGAACATTTATCTTTCAGAGAAAAAAATGTTCAGGCACATTTTTTCAAAATGTGAAACTTAGTAACTTACACTTTACCAGTGTAGGACAGTAACTTAGTTTCTTTTTTTTTTTTTTCCCCCCCTTTATTTTATTTTATTTTTTTTAAAGTTGTAGATTTACAATTTTTTGTGCTTTGGTTTCAATTATACAATGATCAGATACCCATCCCTCCACCAGTGCCCATTTTCCACCACCATGGATAATATCCCTCCCACCCCCATCCCCCCATCCCCCCGTCTCTGTGGCAGGGCAATCCCCTGTGTCCTCTCTCTCCTTTTGGGTGTTGTGGTCTGCAAAAGAGGCATTGAGTGGCAAACATGTTCAGTCCATAGTCTACTTTCGACATGCATCTCCCCTCCTGGGAGGATCCTCCAAACATCCTTTATTTGGTGCTCCCTTCTCTATCTGAATAGCCCTTTCCTCTAGGATACCCGGCTGGCCTCTAAGTTATGAAGTAATCCTCCTGGTGCTGATCTCAGCTATTCTTGGGTATTAATCTCATACTTTGAGTAACTTAGTTTCTTGTGAAGCACAACTCTGTCTTTGCGACATCCACTTTCCTTTCTTTAGCCTAAAATGCTTGTTTCTTTCTGATTATTGCTATTTTGGTAACTAACATCAATGTTGTGTATATGTCTGCATTCATGTGACCTATTTCATATCTGCTCAGAGGCACTGGAGTTAGATGACCACTGGCATGCGTGCTTCATGATAGAGACATTATTGTGTAGGTGAAGAGGTCAATTAAAGTGGCAAGTAGCTATGAAAAGATAGCCTTTGAGGAATAAGTTCCCTATCATTATTAAAGACACATAAGTATTTAAGCTCACCCAAATAAATCCATTTTGTTATGAAATAAGTGGTTGCTTTTTGTTTGAGGTCAACACCTCTGAGAGAAAGAATCAACTACTTTTCCCTAGAACAGAAGGACCTCCAGTTTGAAATCAGATTGTGCTGCCATTTAATCAATCTTCTGATCTTGCATAGTATTAAACCCTTTGAGATTCGGTTTATTCATCTGTCTAATAGAAATGACAAACTATTTTTCTATGAATTTAAATAAGATAGTGTTTAAAAAATACTGTTAGAATGCTTGGCACAGCACTCTGTGATTTAACCAATAATCAGTGAATATAAAATATTGAATTAATAATTGTTAGTGAATGCTATCAAATAATCATCTGTAAAACTTTATGTGAAACATTTATGAGGGTGCTAAGAGTGAAGGACAACTATTTTGACTCTGAAGCTATCACTCTGGCCCAATTATGTCTAGAGAAATCACTTAATATCATATTTAGGGTAACGGAACTACAAACATCAATTGCATGCAGGTCAGGGATGCAGCTAGCCACTAATGGCAGCATACAAGGCACAGGATATAATCCCACAATTAAATGTCAATAGTATATACTGAGGTCCAGATATATTCCTTTATACTTCTGGCTACTAATTTTGGACTTCTTAAAATATCTCTTGGGGCTTCAAGTACTTTTTAGTTCATTGTAAAATCAATTATAATAGGTTTAACTTTGAAAAATTTGAAGCAAATAATCCTGAGGAATAAGCAGAGAACTTCCAACAAAAGTTGACAATGCAGGCCAGAGCAATAGTAAAGTGCCTAGGGCAATTGCCTAACATGTAGCCAGCCCAGGTTCAATCCTTGGTACCCCATACGGTTCCCTGAGCCCCACCAGGTGTAAACCCTGAATGAAGAGCCAGGAGTAATCCCTGAGCAACACCAGGTGTGGCCCCCAAACAAACAAAAAACAGACAAAGCAAAATATTTTTAACAAGTTTGAGTTTAAAGAATATAAATCACTACATTAATGTTAAATTTTATAAGATTTATGTTGCTCAGTACTGAACATCATTTGACCAATAAGCCAAAGCCTAACAATTCATAGTAAGTTCTACGAATAAGAGATAACAAAAGAAAGTGATGAGAATGAGTTCTCATAAAAAACCAGAACCCTACCGTTGTGCTCTCTAGATAAACCCTACCTTTGTGCTCTCTAGATCTCGCAGGGATCTTTTTGTGTTACCCAAATCCTTGGATCCATGTGGAATCACTGTGATGGTATTCAAGGCTCTGGAACTTAGTTCTTCCCAAAAGAAAGGGGAAAAAACCATTCATAGTTCTTTTGAGTATGCAATGAGAAGAGCTCTCAGAGAAGTTAAATGTAGACTTATAAGGGGAAGACATGATTCAGCTTTAGACTAATATAAAACTATTTCAATCTGTAGGTCATAGTTGGGTATTTTAAAGTGTTTTAACACCAGACATTTCCAGGAGGGAAATTGGATGACCTTTTCATTTAGACCAGTTGCTGCTTCTCTCAATCTACAATCCACTTCAAAGTTGGCAAATAAGTTTCATTATTCATGCAGTTTTAATCTATTTTGAAAACATTGTATACTGCAGTATTTGATTAGAGGCGCTGGGGTAAGACTTCTGAAATCAATTAGTGAAGTCTGAAGAAAAGGAGAAATGACTTGTCTTCTGAGATCTAGTTTCTACTTTTATGGATAAGAATTTAATCAATCATTCCTATAGTTTCTTTAGTACTGCTGTTTACAATAGCTTCTTTTCTCCTTTACATAAATTCATTTTCTCTCTTCACTTTTCTATCTATGTTTACTCTCTATTTTTACTTTATTAAGTTTCATGTATTAAGTATGACCCAGAGTGTATGGATTTTCAAATTCGTATCTCCAGCCCAGACCTCTAATCTAAGCTGTGTACATTTACATATTCAACAACCTAGCCTACTTGTGTATTAAGCATCCCCAGTAGAGATGTTTAAAACTAATTACCTCCCAAACAGCTTTCCCTCCCCAACATGGGGGCAATGGGTGGGCTATTACAGACAATAGCTAGACAAATCAACACAGAGAAGTTTACACTTTCTTTTGCTGGAAGAAACTGGAAACATCTCATAAGTGAAGGTAGAGTGAAAATAGTTAAGAGTAAAGAGCTCTCATGACTGCTAGGGTCAGTCATGTTACAGGTCATGTATATTTATTAGTAGAAGTTTAGAGCAAAGAAAAGGAGGGAAGCAGCAGTGTCAATAATGTTGAGATCTGAAGTTATTCTTGCTGGCCAAGCCATGGTGTGATATTATGTGCCACCTGCAACAAGAGAACAGACAGTGTGCCACAGCAGGAGATGCTGATGATGAGTGTAGACACCAAACACCATGCATGATGAGATCCACTCAGTGCAGACCTAGGGGGAAGATAGGAACCAGATACTCTTGTCCCATGCCCTCGTGCTACATAACCTCCTTTCTGTCACTGGTGTGTGTGGGGGGAGAGATCTAAGAGGGAGTCTAGAAAGAGAAATATGGTAAGACAATGAAAAACTTAAAATTGAAACAGAACTGAATACTACCTTAGACAACATTTTTGTTTTGTTTGAGGCCAAACCTGGTGGTACTCAGAGATTACTCCTCACTCTGTGCTCAGGGATCACTCCTGATGGTGTTTGGGGTACCCTATACTGTACCAAGAATCAAACCCAGGTATACCACATGCAAGGCAAGTCTCCTACCCAATGAACTATTTTTGTGGTCCCAATATAATATTTTCAGCCCTACAGAAATTGAGTTACCTTAAAGTAGGAGAATTATCAGCTGTTATCAGCACAAATGATAAAGATTAGCTATAGAAACATGAAGAAAAATAGGATTCTCTTTATGATCATTTGAATTGTAAATTTCAGTCTTGTTAAATATAGAAAGAGAACACATAAGTACACTCGACTGCTGGAGGAAAAGGCCTGCTTGTCTCTCTTACAGTAGTATAATGTTTATATACTTTATCAACTCAAAATATGTGTGGTATCATAATAAGTGCTTAGCAGCTCAGCAGCCACTAGAGGACATAAGCAAGTCTCTGTCGCAAATTTCACAAAAAGAATAAATAAATTGTAGAGACCTTGCATAGACAAATTTAGAATTTCTTGACAGTGCTTGTTGTCCATGTGCATGTAAAGCCAAAGACCTCTGCTGCTAGCAACTCCCTATTATTTTGCTCAAATGCAATCATTACAGAGTCCAATACATTCAGCAAAACTACAAAACAACAGGAATACTATAGTTCCTTAATATCACAATGTTTCCCAAAGTCATAGACCTCTGCACAAAGCAGTTATGACAGAAATCTACATAGACTCCTTTCTTTGTTATTTTCTCAAAGTTATTTTTTCCTCAGGTCAGCCAGGTTGGCTGCGTGCAAGGTAAACATCCTACCTGCTGTGCTATCACTCCAGCCAGAAAGCACAGCAGTAAGGCGTTTGCCTTGCACGCAGCCAACATGGCCGACCCGAGTTCGATTCCTCCGCCCCTCTCGGAGAGCCCAGCAAGCTACCGAGAGTATCTCGCCCACACAGCAGAGCCTGGCAAGCCACCCGTGATGTATTCGATATGCCAAACACAGTAACAACAAAATCTCCAATGGAGATGTTACTGGGCCCGCTCGAGCAAATCGATGAACAACGGGAGGGCCTTTACTTTACTTTTTACTTATTTTTTCCTAGGATACATATCAAGTGGAAACCACATTATCTAATGGGCATTGCAACAGAATGGTGTTATTTTTCTCCTCTATTACTAGCTATGAAAGTTTCACATGAGATGTTTATAATTATGAAGGGGAAGTAGCAAATCTATCTCTCTTGGATTTAGGAGAATAAAACCCCTTTTTATGATCATTCATAAATATTTATTTTTTATTGTCCATATATTGACCACATTTTAATATTCATTTGCACTTCAAAAATAATGTGTATTCTAATGTCTTTAATTATTCAAAGAAAGAATGCAGACTTAATGCTTGCAATGAACAAATACTAAACTATAATGACAAATGTTATGCTTTAAATTATTTTCATTTTATGGTGAAATCGGAATTTTTCTAAAAACAAACAGTTATATGTAAAGAGCCTCAAAAATATGATCCTCATGACTTAGTTCTATGGCTTAAATATCTGATTCAGATGCAAACTATTTATTTGATTTACTGGTGTTATTGGTTGAAAGTATAATTGAAGCATGAAAGGTTGAGTGATTATCAGTCAAAGGAATTAGGGGCTGTAAAGTCACTAGCCAGATACAATTCAGCATTTTCCATTTACTCTGAAAATACTTAATCCCCACGAAACATAAATCATAGGGAACCTGATTTTCATGAAATATGAACCATAAATAATCAGCATCTTCCCCATTGGGACTAAAGAACAAGCCGTTCAATATATTCACCAAAGTTCTGTAATATGACACAGTAGGGGATTTCTTATCCACAAGACCACATAGGTATTAGGAGAAAAGTAAGTATAATTCATTATAAAGCAATTAAGTAATAAATCTGTAATCAATGAAAGACGATACACTAGGGAAATTGGGGGTCAGTTTGGAATGTGAAACAAAATGAAGTTTGGCTAATCCTTTTTATTCATTTATCACTAATTTTTCAGTTTAAATCCAATTCCATGGAACAAAATACTTTCACATTTCCTAATTCTATTTGGACAACCATGACACACACTAATGAACAGAGCATGCAATCCACTGTTCTGGATCGGATGCTTCACCGCTTATTTTAAATGTCAAAGCTGAAACAGTGTCAAGGATTTCTCAAGGGTAAAACAGTAAATAGAAATGTGCAAACTACCATACTACCTTCTCTTTTGTTGTCAGGAAATTGGTTTCTTGATAATCTCAGTCGTAAACAGAATGCATTACGAGCACACCGAAACATACAATATGTCACATTGTGGAAAATAAATGGTGTAGGCATATCTGTATATGTCCAGGTAGCATGGAAACATCTGGAACCAATGATGCACATTTTCCAATAAAGTAAAGCCAATAGAAGGAGGAAAACAAGTGAAACAATTGTTAACATGTAGATCTGCTGCTTCAAACAAACAAGAAATCAAATGAAATTTGCAGGTCCAGCATCATAGTTCACAATGCAGCTGGAGGGAAAGGGTCTGTATTCCTAAATAAAATAGGAAAATATCATCTAAATATTCACATAGAAAAGGGAGACAGCATCTTAATTAAAATCATAGTTTGGGTCTGTGAGGTAGTAATTGATAAAATAAGTATGTTTTTGCAACCTTGATTGTCAAGACAGAATAGGAATTTTCAATATACATGTATCTGAGTCACAAAATAAAATTGAGAACAATGTAATTTCTTTGAATGTAATTCTAACCTGCTCATAATTTTCTGAGAGGAGTTCAAATAACTCATCATCTTGCTCTTCTCAGGAAGACAACCAATGTTTTCATCTTAATTATTTTATTCTAAAAATTACACTAAACTTTTATTTTTCCTAAGGAATTGGAACCATATAACATGGTAAAAAAAGTCCCTACTATCTACATTACTAAGTACATCTAGTCACATATGAAAGCTATAATAGCCACACAATAAACCAAAACAATGATAGCTTTATAAGCAAACAAATAAAAAATTTAAATATATCAATACTTTAATCTTTGGTGTCACAAAGATTTACAAGTTCCAGCTTATATCCTGAAGGCTATTAACACTTATGTATAAGGAGAAAATATCACTGTCAACTATCACCCCATTGTTCATCGATTTGCTCAAGCGGGCACCAGTAACGTTTTTATTCATCCCTGTCACGTGCTAGTGTAGCCCGATGGCATACTGGGGGCTCTTTCAGGATCAGGGGAATGAGGACCGTCATTGTTACTGTTTTTTGGCATATTGAGTATGCCACGGGTAGCTTGCCAGCCTCTGCCATGTGAATGGGATACTCTCGGTAGTTTACTGGGCTCTCTGAGAGGGATGGAGGCTTTTGGGGCAGCATCTAGTCACCTTTACAGGTGTTCCCAGTCAGGCATATATGCGGCAGGAGACTCTTGGTAGCCTGCTGGGTTCTCTGAGAGTGAGAACTAGACAATAAGAGGTCATGCAGCCTTGAAGCAGCCGTGAGCTTCCGGGAGCTTGGTTTTAGTCTCTGGATATTGGCCGTTGATGGGGTTACACGGCAGTTGGTGGGTGTAACTGTCTAGCTACTGGAAGATGGGGGATCTGGGTGGAGGAGGCCCAGTCCCAAACAAAGCAGGCTTGGAGATCTCAGCCCCGGGTCCCTCCCGCACTGATAAAATAAAATAAAGTAAAATAAAAGCAAGTCTGCAGAAAATTCAAGCCAAGTAGCACTTTTTCTCTCATATATATTGTGTCTTGAAATCAACAAGTAGCATCATTTCTCAATTTCTCTTTAAAGACAGACATCCATAGGGTAGAATGAGTGACCCAAAACCAACAGAAGAGAAGATACAAAGGTACTGATTTTAACATTTTTTGCCAAACATAAATAAACACATTATTGAAAAGCAGTTAAAATAAACAAGTACATTTATTTTTGTAACTGCTATAAAAAATCCCACATAAAATAATTAAATTGACTCCCTGGAAGAAAACTTGGCACATATTAAGATCACATCAGGTATATGTTAAATAAGACAATAAATTAAAGAATGAAGATGAAAAAGTATAAAGGGGGACTGAAGAGCTAGTACAGCGGGTAGGACTCTTGCCTTGCGTGTAGCTGACTTTGGTTCAATCCCCAGCATATATCTATGGTCTCCCAAGCTACCAAAATTGCTCACTGAGCTCAGAGCTAAGATAAGCCTTGAGTACCACTGGGTATGATCCCCCTCAAAAGAAATAAAACTTATAAAAATATGTGATTCAATTATTTATATGCTCTGATTATACAAAGGATTTCTACCTAATTTGCAAGCCCTGTGCAAAGTGAAATTTAAGGCCACTTGGTCAAAAGTTACCAATAATCTCAAGCTGTAATGAAAATCAAAATGGCAATGAGTTATCACTTCACACTTGTGAGAAAGGGCTATATCAAAAAGGCCAGAAAGAATAGGTGACAACTGTAAGGAGATACAAGGAAAACTTTCATACACTATTGGTGAAAATACAAAAAGGTATGTATAAAGATTTCTCAAAAAATGAAAAACAGCTGTAACATATGATCCAGCAGTCCCACCTCTAGGTATCCATTTGGAGAATAGAAAAACACTAATTAAAAATATATATGCATTTCTTTTCATTGATATTGTTTATAACAGCTAAAATTTGTTAAGAACCCAAGTTCTCCAAGGCAGAGGAGTGGGGTAAATATGTGTTATATATATTAATAACAAAGGAGTGCTTGGATATTAGAAAGGATGAAATCTTACCTTCCATATCTGGGATGGAACCAGAATGGAGGTCACACTAAACATAGTATTTTAGGAGGAATACCATATTTTCTTACTCATATGTGGTATATAAGACCCTTACACCCTTAAACTTTGCAGAACTTGGGTTTTTAGGGTGGAGCTCCAACAGGCTACTGTGAAAATATTCCCTTTGATGATGAATGTGTTCTTACAGTGCATCAACACAACATACTTAGAGTGTTGGATATGATTTTCCTCAATACCTTATAAAATTCAAAACAGTATTAGACGAATATTAAACTATCAGATTGTGGCCCTTCTGAGCATACAGGTCATAAAACCTAAGTAACCCTATTTCTAATTATATTAGACTCTGACCTGCTTCCTAAGTGATCTTGAATTGGTTTAGTTCACAATGGTCCATATTCAAAAGGTTCTTTGTTTCTGCTTTCCTTTAGGTTCTAGAAACATATACAAGGATTTCATGTCCTAACATACATTTAGGTTTTAACCTCAACCTCTCACATTCCTTTCTTATCCCAAAATAGTGTCATCATGCTCCCTCTACTTCCAACTCTATTCATTTCTTACTTTCAGTAGGGGCTTTATCTTTACCTCTACAATGTTAGTCTTCAACTCAAATGGACATTTTTTATATCCTGCTTATATTTATATACCTTCATTCCTCTATTCACCATATACTAATAATGAGATATGCTACATATTATACAGTGTTTAGTAGGTATCAAAACATCTAACACACACGCACACACACATGCACACACACTTTTATGGACCAACTTCACCTTGTTTTATGTGAAGCTCATCTCCATAATTTCCCTCTACCTTTCAACTCTTCCCCATTTCCCCCTACTACATTTTCTCTACTATAAATGTTAGCAACCTGAGTTCTCAGCATAAACCTCTTTCCCGGGTGAGCTCAGACACCACCAGTGCTGATCTCTAAATTTACATATTGACCCAGTACTTGACCCACCAGTTCTTTGATTAACTTATCCACTTGCCTGTTGAATTTTCACTTTAGATGGCCCACATTCATCCCAACTTTTGTCTCTCAGTCTGAATCTATTGTCTTGCTCTTTCCTCCATTTTTCTTCTCCGTTTGTGATCCCTGCATAGATCACATCTTCACAAGATCTTATTTGTTTGTCTGTGGTCCCAAAATAGCTTGGTAATATCTCTCTGCCCCTCATACAATGCCTAACACTTGGTAAATGCTTACATTTTTGTTGAGATAAATGATTCTACAATCCAGGGCCCTCTTTGTAATTTTATCTCCTTAAACTTTTCAAGCTTGAATGTGCAATTGAATCTTATTATAATAAATTACAATGCTAATTTCAGTCAGAGCCAAGAATCTCAAATTAAAGACGACACTGAACTGGCCATCGCCAACATTTAATTCCCCTTGAAGTATCAGGTCTGACTAATCCTTTAATTCATTAAACCATCTGATTCAGTTTATTAACTGCTTCAATTTTCTGAGAGCCTTTTCACAGACCAAAGTGCATTCACATGGACAATGGTAAATCCCTGATGTACTAGACACTAAAATCCTAAAATCATGATTCACTTTGGCATTGTTTTTGACAAACCAGTTCTGGGGAGATAATATACATAGCATGTTTTGAGGGGAGAAATTAATCTTATAAATGATCAGGTTTATTACTTACACTTTAAAAATGATGGAATTGAGATTCAGTAAAGGGAAGTGCCAGTGTCATTCATGGAGTCAGTAGCAAAACATCATGATTCCTGACACAGATTACTACTAACAGATGTTGTTTTTTTCCATGATATCACAATCATCCTTTGTCTCCAAATTTCATGCAAGTTATTACTGTTTCTGTCTGTGCATTCTCTCCATCTAGTTTGGTAACAGAATCCCATAATTTTTATAGAATGTGTTACAAAGCATATACTTCTCAGTCTTCCTTGCAGAGTTAGGTAAACCAAGTGGCTAAATTCTAATTCATGAAATGTAAACAGAACTGTCTGCATCTTTAGGAGCCTGTATTGGAAAGAAAAGCACTGATCATTCTATATTTGCTTCTATTCCTCCAGATGGACTTAAATTCTGACATAATGACTAGGTTTCAAGCGACCTTTGTGGACAGTGAGGTGGAAGCATTAAATTGAAAGTAAGATAAATAGAATAGAAAACCCTGTCTCTGACACCAAACAATTCAAGTATTCTAGATTTCTCCTTTATCCTTCAATCCAGAAAAAATGCTATTTTTATATATATTTTATTTAGTCAGTAATTATTTTGTCACATGTATCTTGACTGAGACTATCCATATTCCTCATCTCTTCCTCCATTTGATTTCATCTACTTTAAACCTCACCTCTGAGATCGGCACACTGATAGTGGAGGCCCCTGGGAATGAATTCTTGGGAAGTAATAAGACCAAGATGTGATTCAAAGAAATTTCTCTGTCACTAACCCTATAATAGGTAAAAGCATGAAGTCTAGACTTTTGTAGACACAGGAACAGATGCTGATAAGATTCTAACAGGAGCCATAGGCCTTAGGAAAGGAGAAACTTCAGCAGAAACAAAAGGCTATGATAAGAACTAAAATTTCAAAGCCTTTTCCCTGACAGTACCCCACCAAAAAACTCTTATCTCCACTGATAGCTCCAACTGGGTCAGTCTGAGAAAATATCTATAAAGACAACTTTGCAAAGGCAAGTAGTGCACACACTCCATCATGGAGATTCATCCAGATTTCAACCTGAGATAGGTACTCTTGGCTCTGGAGAAGCCTGTGTTCTCTCTTGAATGTGCTATACTCTTTTTCCTTTTTCATAATCTCCAAAATCTCCAAATAAAACATTTACTTCATTACTGGCATCCTCTAGACATTCCTTTCTTTGAGGAAAAGTGATGGACCCGTAAAGGTCCTGGATAGAAGTTAGGACTGATTTTACTTTTCCTGAAAAGAGAAATTTCTTGGTCCAGCGTGATTTTTTTTTAAAAATGCATTTCTATTTATGCATTTTTATTGAATCACCATGAGCTACAGTTACAAAACATTGATGTTTGAGTTTCAGTCATACAGTTACTGAACACTCATCCCTCCACCAGCGTATATTTTCCACCATCAATGTACCCAGTATCCCTCCCCCACCCTCTCCCACCCCTCCTCTCCCTGCCTCTATGGCAGATAATTGCCCTTTTACTCTCTCTCTCTCTCTACTTATGGGTATTATGGTTTGCAATACAGATACTGATAATGAGGCCCAGCCTGGTTTTTATGGCTACCCAAGAAATCGGGCGGCAGGGATTAGTTCCTCTATGCTATGCAGATCAAGTGGAGCAGTGGCACAGTTTGGCAACTGCCATATGGAGCTGATAAGATGTAAAGTCTTTTCTATGCAAGTGCTCGTGGGAGATTTTCTCAGTGCTGACCCTCCCTGACATTTCTCCACATGACTGAGGTGGGTAGAGAGGAAAGTGGTAATCATCTGTCTCAAGGCCACTTCACTTCTCTCAACTTCATCTGTGTAACCTCTAACACCTTAACTACATCTACTCAGAGGTCTAACTTTATTTTCCTCCCAACTCAGAACAATATTGTTTCTGCCATATATCACCACACTAATCTTGAACTATTCACTCAGAAGAGAAAATTTTCATGTACTTCAGCCTAAATGGTTACAATTCCTATTTCAACAGCACACAAGGTCCATTGATGAGCAAAATGAGCTACAAGAATCAGACACTACAAGAATCTTGTATTCTATGGAGCGATAGCACAGCGGGTAGGGCATTCGCCTTACAAGCGGCCAACATGGCCGACCCGAGTTCGATTCCTCCGCCCCTCTCGGAGAGCCCGGCAAGCTACCGAGAGTATTCGATATGCCAGACACAGTAACAACAAAGTCTCCAATGGAGACGTTACTGGGCCCGCTCGAGCAAATCGACGATCAACGGGAGGGCCTTTACCTTTATTTTTTTTTATATTCAATGTTCTGTGGTTATGCGACAAAAACATACTGAAGAAAGGTTTTTGACTGGAAACTAACAAAATAATATTCCTGCTACTCCATATTAATCAAACAATCAATTTCATTAACACACTCCAACCTTCCCACTCATAGAGATTTCCAGATAAATGAAGATTCTCCGTTCTCAAATTATCCTTGTAAGCATATGTGCATAAACCACAGTTTAGATGGAGGAGAGGAAATTGGAAAAGGTACAGCTGATTTCTAAAAGTCAACTCCCCAATCAGCGAATATCTTATTTCCCAAGGCAAAGACTGTTGAAATACTGAGCCACGCTCATTCTCAATTCAAGCTTGGGATGTCTGCCACATTGTAGAAAGATTTTTTTTTTATCAATCATCCCTAAATATAGAAAGCTGTCTCGGTGAACTACATTACTGAACAATAACAGCTACAGCTATATCAAAAGACACACAATGGGAAGAAAATCTGCCACTGTCCCAAACTGGAAGAAACACTAGAAGCCACAGAATTTCTCCCAGATACTCTTTGTACTGGCAAGCTATCAGTCCTAATTGGTGTGAGACTCACTCAGCACAAATGACCTGCCCCAATCAGGGAGACCATGTGGAAGAAGGTAGTAGGGAAACCAGACAGGCAGGCTCCACTGGGAATGTACTTGAAATTGCTAACATTTGTTCTCAGTTTACAGGGCACAAAACATTTTTACATAGATATGTCATTTGATTAAAAAGAAATGTTACCCTAGGGTTTCCTTTTCCTTAAGGTCTCTTGGAAGTGTCAGGTGCTGATAAAAGGGGGAATGGATGCAAGGATGAGGCGGTTATGAACCTTAGGGGGAAATAAAGTTCTTATTCCTGTGCCCTACACTCAGGGATCATTCCTGGCTGGGCTCAGGGGACATATGAGGTACCAGGGATCAAACTCGAATTTGCTATGTGCAAGGCAAGAACCCTCCCTGATGTGCTATTGTCCCAGCCCAATCTGTAACTTTTTTAGAGTCACCTACCTTTACCTTCTTCAGATGGCTTGACACTGTCATGTAAGAAACATCACATCACATTCATCCTGTTGTTTGTCGATTGCCTCGAGCAGGTACTAGTAACGTCTCCTTCGTCCTAGCCCTGAGACTTAAAAACGTGCCATATTCAAGGCTCTTTGAGGGTTAGGAGAATGAGACCCACTGTTGTTACTGGTATTTGGCATATTAGGTACGCCACAGGGAGTTTGCCAGACTCTGCCGTGTGGGCAGGTTACGTTCAGTAGCCTACCAGGTTGTGCAAAGTAAGAATGAGATTATAAAATGTCCGGGAGCTGGGTTTTATAGTCTCTGGGTCTTGGCTGTTGATAGGATTACACGGTGCCATGATCTAAGAAAATGACCCTTAACTGTATGTAACACATAAGAACTGGTTGAAAATGTCCTAAAGTGCTTAACAAAATTCAGCAGGACAAAGGGAAATAAAATGTGTTTGGTAAAGAGACAGATAAAATGAGGATTAACTTTAAATTGGGGATAAAGGATGGCAGAGCAATATTATGGTAGGTAAGACACTTGCCTTGCATACAGGTAACCCAGGTTTAATTTCCAGCTTCACATATGGTCCCCAAGTCATCACCAGGAGTGATCCCTGAATGCAAAGACAGGAGTAGCCTGAGCACCACCCAGTGTGGCCCCAAAACTAAGAAATAACTTAATAAACTTAAGAATTAAAGAATAAATTGGAATTATAATACAAAGTGTATAAAATATATACATAAATAAAATTATCTAATTATCTATTTATCTTCCTGCTTGAAATTTCCCTTATCCCCAAACTGGAGATAGTCCCTTTATTTTATCTTAGTGAAATAAAGTGCTTTATTGAAAGAAATTTTCTTAGAGATGTAAGAAGAGAGAGAGAGAAAGATAGAGAGGTATGTGTTTAAGAGAGAACACACAGACATCTCCAGAGAGGAAGGACCCTTATACAACACAGATACTTGATTAATGCCATGGTGCTATGAAACATATATAAATTATTTTGTCTTAATTTCTGATAAAATAAGGTGATACAAGTAACACCTTTTCTATTCCAATACAAAAGGATGAATGAATCATACCCTCAAGACAATTTTTATTTTTTACACAATTATTTTTATTTTAGTTATAAACACTAAGTAACTGTCTTCCTGGGACATATGCACACTTTTTCTGTGATTCTTTTTCCTCCAATAAAGTCAAAGGACACTTCACTGAAGGATCTGTGGACACCCCAACCTGGAACTAATACTCACTATTACATTCCACTTTTATAAAATGGCAAACATTATGCTTTACTCCTTTCAGTATCTATGTAATTTCATGAGAGTTCACTGTGTCACTGTATCACTGCCACCCTGTTGTTCATGGATTTCCTCGAGCAGGCACCAGTAATGTCTCCTTCGTTCTAGCCCTGTAATTTTAGAAAGTGCCGCATTCGAAGCTCTTTCTGGGTCAGGGGAATGAGACCCATCATTGTTACTGGGTTTTGGCATATCAAAATACACCATGGGGAGTTTGCCAGACTCTGCTGTGCAGGCAGGATACTCTCGGTAGCCTGTTGGGTTCTCCAAGAGTAAGAACTAGATAATAAGAGGTCGTGTAGCCAGAAATGCAGCCGCACACTTCAGGGAGCTGGGTTTTATAGTCGCTAGGTCTTGGCTGTTGATGGGATAACACAGTGCCGAGGGAAGTTGGTTGGTGTCTAATTTGAATATCATTTACTCTCTCTCTCTTCTTCCTTCCCCCAGTAAGCCTGCGGCATAGATGGAAGAACTGAGATATCTATTTTATCCAAAGCTTTTAGGCAGATCAGAAACCTTCACGAAAAGTTACCATGTTAGTATTCACTTGATGACTCCTTGATTAATATATATATACATACATACATATGTATATATATACATATAACACAATGTTTAATATATACATATATATTACCTTGATGACTCTGATTTAACTACCAATGCAGAAATGACACACACTTGGCTCAGAAATGACACTGGTGTTACAACATATGCTTTTCACCATATAATGTGGGTGAATTGAATCGAATGTGTGTGATGGTGTATGCAAAACATTAGCATCCTTCTTCCCTTCAGGCAAGGCTTAAATTGCTGAATCTGTATTTTTCAGCTTGAATTCTTTATCCTGTATTGGATTGTAATATAGTAACCCTGGAGTAATGGTAATAAAGACTTAGAGAGGAACAAAGAACAAATTGTTCGCATGGCTGGAAATGAAATATTTGGGCTGTCAGTAATGCCACATTTGAACCCAACAAATGTGGGCTTCAAATGCCAAATTTGAAGCCCATTTCCCTGCCCGAAAATTGGGCTTCCATGTTTGTTCTGGAAATTAGCAAATAAATGTGGGTTATGCTTAGTAGTCAAAGAAATGAACAGAGATGTTTTGCACTGTGAACTGAATCTTTGCACTGGTGCTGCCTATGCACAGATAGGTTATTTCACGAGTTCAACTGTAAACTGAAGCGAAGAGCAATTATCTTACTTGAAAAACTTCTGAGAGAATTCACAAAAGAATACTGACTGCTAGGCTGTCAGATACAAAGTTTTTTGCTTTTTTTTTTTGAAAAAAATAAGAACAGGGTGATCATATCATGCTATTTATCGAGGGCTGTGGTACAGATGCTTTTCTAAGAGCTTGGGATCTCAGCTTCAATAAAAAACATCATCAGATGACCATAACAAGTAAAAATAATACTGAAGCTAGCATGGGCTTGGGAAGTCAGCAGTCTTTTGTTTAATAATCTAAAGCTAAGAGTAACATAATAAAATTCAGCTAATATTCAGAATAAACTCCTACATTTTCTTGTCTTGAGTTGGTTAAACATTCTGGCTTCTTTCAAAGTTTTCTAACCGTATAAAACTTTAAGTACATTTGTCACAGCAGAGACACTAGATGCCAGCTGATATAATTTAAATTGACATGAACACAACGAAATTATTCTCACTAGGCAAAATACAGATACAAAAGCACTGTCTTTGCTCTTATTTTGTGTCAGAATTTCTTCTATTTCTATTGTACATACATGCATTTGAAAGTGAAATATATTACCTAATTCTATCCTTTATAGTGTTTCATGACTAAAACACCATCTTACCCTTTCTGGTTAAATAACATAGGATTAAAAAGAAAATTAATTTTTTTTGTTGTTTTCATTTGCTTTGGGGGGCCACACCTGGCAGTGCTCAGGGCTTACTCCTGGCTTTGTGCTCAGAAATCACTCCTGGTGGAACTCAGAGGACCATGTGGGGTGTGAGGGTTTGAACCTTGATCAACTGCATTCAAGACAAACACCATACCTGCTATGCTATCACTCTGGTTCCAAAATCTAATTATTTTCTATGTCAAGTTTATAGTCCATACATTCTTAGTTATTAATACTAGGGAGGGTTTTCACTATAATTTAACTTTCTAAAAGCACTAAGACACTTTGATTTTAAAAGCAGTTTATTTTTTTAAGTGGTTTCTGAGAGCCAGAGTGACAATAAAGCAAGCAAGGCTCTTAGCTCATCTGTGCCCAACCCGGTTTCCATCTGAAGACCGAGCACTACCAGGGAGTGATCCCTGAGCAGAGAAAAGAGTAAGCCTTGAACACCACTGGGTGTGGCTCCAGAACAAAAATAAATAAATAGAACAAAAAGTAATTGTATTACTAGAAGTACTTTGTTTTTTAAAAGAGTAATAATTTTAAGAACACAAGAAACCACCTGTGATATTAAATATAAATGCTTTTGTCCCCCCCCCCCCAAATGCACACTTATTGCATCACTGGAAAAGTGAATGCTCTACATGCTGAAAAGGAGTTAAAATTTAATGAAAATTTCCAATTAAGCTGAATTTTATTTTAAAACTTAGAGGAGAGATAGAGAGAAAGAGACAGAGAGAGAGAGAGAGAGGAAGAGAGAAAGAGAAGAAAAGTGTCTGCCATAGAGGCACGTGGGGGGTGGTGGGATACAGGAGTGAAACTGGAGACATTTGTGATGGGAAACGTACACTGGTGAAAAAACTGGTTTTGGAACATTATATGACTGGAACCCAATCACGAACAACTTTGTAACTGTGTATCTTACTGTGATTCATAGAAAAGAAAAAAGAAGAAAGAAGAAGAAAGATGAAGGAGGAGGAGGAAGAGGAGGAGGAAAAAAGAAAAAGAAAACAAAGAAAAAGAGAAAACAAAAAAGTCCCTTTGGCTACTTGATGTATTTATTGCCAAATCCTTAAACAACTTCCGAAGACATGAAGTCTAAAACTATATATGTCTAATATCATTGTTTTTGTAGATCTACATGTAAATACACATAGAAAGCACCACTGTTAACTGTAATTAATATGAGAGAGAGGAAAGTGAAGTTGCACTTTTGCTGTCTTGGATCTTGGTGGTTCTGGAGGGTCAAAGCCCAAGAAGCTAAAGATGGGAGAGTAAAAACTTTCTGGAAATTGTTCTGGAAATCCAATTTGTTGACATCACTACTCGTGTGAATAAAGATCTTCTTGACAAGTGCTCTCTCATAAAAAGATGACCAAATCTTGGATGAGAGCTAAAACAGAGAACTGTTGGGTAGCTTTGTAAAAACCTTCAAAGTTGTACTAGTATCATACTGTTGCTCTACCCAGAATTTGATTAAAGTGGCTCAGTGGATGACTCAGCTATTCAGAAAAGCAGCAACATTTTCCACATGCATTTTGGGAGAGACAAATTTGGGGAGATCCTGAAAAACAACGTCATAGAAACCCATGTGAATGTTTATTTATGATCAGGATAAATGAACAAGCAATAGAGACATGTGCTATAGTCATCTCTGGTGGGAACACATTCTCATAGCTCATCTTGCAGTGCCAGTTGTTATAAAATTGAATATCTTAAAATGGAGAAAATCTGGACGCTGATAAAAAAGTAAAAGTTTATTGCATTTCAGACTTTCTTTAAATTCCCTATGGTTTTCACAGAGTCAGTATTAAAATTGGTTCATCATGCTTCTTAAAAGACCAGAATTTTTACTTTAAATTCATCTGCACCATTTATTAGCCAGTTCTACAAGAAATCATTGGTAAGAATTTTTCCCCTTATGTTGACATATTCTCTTGGAAATGAGATGGAAGCTGCCATGTTTGCTAGAGAGTGGGCTCTCAGACTGAAGGTACTGAAGAGATAGCCAAAAAGACACAGCTTCCAGGAATGAACTCAAAGAGGCAGTGAATCATAATCTGTTTTTTATCCAAGAGAAAGATGACACTATGATGGCTACTGAAAGTGAAGTTGCACTTTTGCTGTCTTGGATCAAAACAAGAAAATAACTGTGAAACCAAAGGAGCTAGAGATGCATTTGTGGAATTTTTCTGTCTCAAGTGGTCTCTGACATGCCCATGACTTTGCTGGTGCTGGCACCAATGCAGTAACTGTCCTATCTAGGAAAGCTAGATATACCTTCCTTGAGATGCCAGACTGCATTGAGGAGAAAGCAGGAAACCCAATCACAAGAGGACAGACACTGCCCTGATGGCATCTCAAGAACTCAGGAAATCACCTGTCATCTTTTCCCACCCTAATATTGCTTGTTCTTAATTCAGATGGACAGTAATCCTCAGTAGAATCCATGTTTTCTAAACAGCATACAGAAATGGCATCTATTTCCATAGTTTGATAATGCTGCTTGGATGGAAATTATGCAGGAATTGATAACATTTTGAAAGAAGATTTTATTTCATTTATGATTGCTTCAAAACGTATATGCACTTGGCAAATGATTTTTTGAACTTTTTACATATATTTTTATTTGATTTTTGTACCACGTCTGTCTTCAGGATTTAGTCCAAGCTCTGTGGTCAGGGATCACTCCTGCTCGTCTATAGGGGACCATTTGCAGTGCTGGGGATCAAACTGAGACTCTGAGTCAACTTTATGCAAGGCAAAGACCCTACCTGCTGCACTATCTCTCCAGCCCCTACACATCTACTTTAAATACAGATATTTAAAAAATATATTTGAAAAAATGAAAGTTATTCTAGAACATTCATCTTTAGTTTTTATATATGGCTGAATTAATTTTATTCAATTCTATGAGAGGGTATGAATGCAGCATTAAATTTTATTTTATTTAGGAGTATGTATATGAATGAACCAAATATACACAATAAACAATCAAACAAATATTACCTTGCCAAATTATGCCAAATAATTTGTACAGGGTGTGTTCAATGTAATGTTGGGAATAATTAAGTACCATGACAAATTTTAAGCTCATTTAGAATATTTGAAGCATAATCTTAATTTATTTATGGTAATCTGCAATTTGATAGAAACAAGTAAATATTAATCACATAGGAGAAAAATTTACTAGTCTGACAAGGCATATAAAAACATATTGAGGGTCTGGAGAAAAAGTACAGCAGGTGGGATGCTTGCTTTGCATGCAGCTACCCAGGGTTTGATCCCCAGAACCCCATATGGTCCCCTGAGCACCAGCAGTAGTAATTTCTGAATACAGAGCCAGGAGTAAGCCCTGCACCCTGTCAGGTTTGGCGCAAAAGGAAAACAATCAAACAAACCCATTCTTAAAGCAATTTGTATACATTTATTGTATATTCCTTGAGGAGAATTTCTAAGTGATGTCTAAACAAAAGTTGAGGCAGGTAATAGCCCTAAAACAGTATCAGCAGTAGTAAGAAGACTGACACATGGGCTCATTCTCTGTCTAGAGGGTGAGGAAGGCCACAATCTGTAAGAAATATCTTAGGGAATTATTTAGGTATTTAATTGGATGGTGGATTTATCTATGGAACTCTATTCCACTCTTGTGTCTGTCTTCAGTATGAACCTATTTTCCCCTTCAGTTCCGTGTATCAATAAAATAGATTCTTCAGAAAATTCAGAAACCATGTGTCTTCATCCAATTAGGAGGAGTGTCCAGGTCATTCTTTGACAGTATGAGCCAAATGCTATTTTTCCTAGTAGTTGCACACTAACAATGAATGTTTTGAAGACAGAAATGCCTTTTCACTGCATTAGTTTTATAGAAACTCAATTTCTCATGGCATTTAGCTATTCCCCACCATCCATACTATGAAAACAATGCTAAAAAGAGCAGCAGAAACTATATCTCAGTCTATTGCTTATACCCAGAACACGGTGGGAATGCTACTTACGCTGCACTATTAACAGAAATGTGATGAAAAGTCAAATAAGTATAGAAAATCAAATTTGCACTTAGAAGATTAATACATTCTGAAGACCAAATGCATAGAATAGTGATTGTAATCTAAGGGAACATATTTTATAATTCAAACTGCTAAAAGACACAGTTTTGAATATTCTGACAAAATGGAATGATAATTATCTGGCATTTGATAAGGCACTATTAGCTTTATCCAATAGTGCTTTATCAAATCATTTCCATTTTAACTTAATACTAACAGTAGAATACCTGATTTTAAAATGTGTCAATTTCAGATGGAAAAAAACAATTTTATGTTTGAAATGATCTCATAAGACCAATACATAATTTTTTATGGTCTCTGGATTACACTAGAACTTTTTTGCCTAAAAGTGGCTCTCATATTTTATATTCTAGGAAAGGATATTTTCATTACTCAATTTTCTCCTGTGGATTCCCATTTAAATGTGAAAGTGCTATGAATTAAATTCACATAGATAGCATTTTCGGAAAAAAGATGGGAACCTCAAGCCATGTTACAAAACAGCCTGACAATTCAAAGATATTACTTAGAGAAAGCTGTCAATAATCGATTTTTAAAATATCATTTTTAGCTGCCATGGTTCTTTATAATCTTGAAATCTTTATGCTTTATTTAAGGTGCCCTCCTTCCCCTGAAGTGCATATTTGCCAAAATCACTGTCAAAAATGTAAGCTTAATGCAGTGCTGCTAAATTTATGACTGAAATAATAAATAAGTAAAGTAAAGGCCCTCCCGTTGATCGTCGATTTGCTCGAGCGGGCCCAGTAACGTCTCCATTGGAGACTTTGTTGTTACTGTGTCTGGCATATCGAATACTCTCGGTAGCTTGCCGGGCTCTCCGAGAGGGACGGAGGAATCGAACTCGGGTCGGCCATGTTGGCCGCTTGTAAGGCGAAAGCCCTACCCGCTGTGCTATCGCTCCAGCCCTAAAATAATGATGCAAACAAAATAAGCCAATAGGAAGATATACCACCAAGCAAAAACAGTGCTGAATGGAACCTGGAAGATAAAGGAAGAAGGTACCCTGCATGGCATCCTGGCCCAGCATCCCTTCTGGTGTGCACCCTTGAGCAAGTGTGCCACCAAACTCTACTCTCCACTGGATCTCCCAGAGATCAAGTCTAGTAAACTATAAGCATATATTCAGGCACATTTGGTGATGTGGGGAAGGAGAGTTACATCAGGACCAGATCTGCTATTTTCTCAAAGCATGTGGGAAATGGCCCCATGGCGCCACTCTGCTTTGGGGGTGCCAAGTAAAGTGAAATAAATCAGAGGGAGAAGAACAAATACTAGATAATCTCACTCATCTGTGGCATACAGAGTGCTAAAACAAGGGACTGGATAGTTTACCTTGGATTACAAATCTGGCTGACAAACAGTGGGGGATGGGTGGCAGAATGAAGATCAGACCAGAAATGACATAAATACAGTGGTGATGGGCCATGCATATAATGGTGGTGGTGGAGGTGGGCAGTAAATTTTTATGTCAAAACTATAAATTAAAAAAATTAATTTAGGTTCAATGATTTACCTACTATGATTTACTTCAGGGCTGGAGCGATAGCACAGTGGGTTGGGCGTTTGCCTTGCAAGCGGCCAACATGGTCGACCTGAGTTTGATTCCTCTGCCCCTCTCGGAGAGCCTGGAAAGCTACCAAGAGTATCTCGCCCGCACAGCAAAGCCTGGCAAGCTCCCCATGACGTATTTGATATGCCAAACACAGTAACAAGTGTCACAATGGAGACACTACTGGGCCCGCTCGAACAAACTGATGAAGAACGGGAGGACTGTGACCATGACCGTGACTATGATTTACAATGTTGATAATGGTAAGGTCTCATGTAACAAATTTCATCACCACGCCCTCCACCAGAGTATCAAGTTCCCTCCACTATGTCCCAATGTTCCCCAACTGCTCTTGGTTGTGTGCAAGGCAAGCACCCTACCCCACTGTACTGTCATTACAATTCCTTAAATTGTTTTTTTAAAAATTGCTTTGCTGATTGCTGAGCTTTTTCATGCTCATAGAGGAAATGTTGTTCTAGAACAAGGGACCACATAATGACAAACTCAATTATATATCTATATGGTATATGTCCAATAATGTCATCTCAAAATTTATGCCTACTCAACTTGTGAACATGACCTCATACAGAGACTCAGATGACATCAAATTATGCTAGAACCATACTGGATCAGTCTGAACCCTAAGTTCAAGATGACTGGTGTCCTTGTAAGAAGAGCGAAAAAAATTTCACGGAGACACACACATACAGAGGGAAGAGAGTTATGTAAAGACAGAAGCAGAGACTGGAGGGATATTTCCACAAGCCAAAACACCACCAGCATTTATAGGAGTCAAGGTAAGATTCTTTCTGAGAGCATTTGAAGATAACATATAGTCCTGGATTTGAAATAATAGTATCTAAAACTATGTAAAGTAAAGTAAAGGCCCTCCCGTTGATCATCGATTTGCTCGAGCGGGCCCAGTAACGTCTCCATTGGAGAATTTGTTGTTACTGTTTTTGGCATATCGAATACGTCACGGGGAGCTTGCCAGGCCCTGTCATGTGGGCGAGATACTCTCGGTAGCTTGCCGGGCTCTCCGAGAGGGGCGGAGGAATCGAACTCGGGTCGGCCATGTTGGCTGCGTGCAAGGCAAATGCCCTACCGCTGTGCTATCGCTCCAGCCACTATGAAAGGACAAATTTTCTTTGAATTTCCTTTGACAAAGTCACTTCCATTTGAAGTACCTTGCTATCACAGCCTGAGAAAACAACGGCAATATACAAAAGGGGCTGGCCATGACATTGGAGTGCAATGGTTTCCCTATTATAGGTTTTCCCTATTAAGTCATCAGCGGATTCAAACTAGGCATTAGTGGGAAAATGAGAGCTGAAAGATTTGAAGGAGTTGAGAGAATCAGTAGTGTAGCTTAAGTGGGAGTAGGCTGAGGAGAAGCAGCAAAGGAAGCTGGTGTGACTGTATGAGTGGACATGGGCAGGAGGATCAGAAGGGATCAACATCAGGACACTGCAGCAGATCAGCTAGTTGCATCTAGGCAGTGGAATGTCTTATTTTGACACAGGAGAGACATTACTGATTTGGGTGCTAAAAGATCACTCAAGAAGTATAAATGATACTGACTTTGTTAAGAGGGAAGATGCTACTGTGGTAACCCATTCCCTGACAATGGCAGCAAGGACCAGCAAGGCAGTGAGCTAAGTGGAGAGAGGCAGTATCATCTTGAACCTGTGTCAAAGGTGGAGTCACTAGGATTTGCTAACAAACTGGACAGTGGGATGTGACTGAAAGAGGAGTTGAGCAAAACCTCAGAAAGTTAAGGTTTTTAGTCTGAGCAAGTGGAAGAAAAAGAATGCCAATAATTGAAAGGGAGGGACTGTGGATAGAGAAGGCTTGGGTTCATGAGGCATGTTAAAATCTGAAGTTTGGTTTGAGGGATCTAAAATTTAAGATGTGATTATCATTGATTATCAGAGGTAACTGAGGTTACTGATGGCTCTGAACTCAGAAATTACTCCTGGAGGTGGTTGGTACCATATGTAATGTCAGGATTAAACCTGTGTTGGCTGCATGCAAGGCAAGTCTACTATTGCTTTAGCCTCTGTAAAAGTTTTTATTATAAGTCTGAGAGTCCTTTGAAAATGATACTTTTATGTTGGCAGACTGAAAAACCAAAATAGAAAACTTTTAAAAATATGTGGCACTTTTAAATGTGTGTTGGTAAATTTCCAAGTGGTATATTCAGGATCACATGATAATCATACTGTGAACCTGTATTGCCACTGCTAGTTATTCTTTTTAACCATTGTCAACCTTTCAGTTTTCAGAACCAAATTCTAGTTCCTACGGTTAATAATTTAATTTCTTACAAATACTTTCTCATAAGTTACTAATTGCATGATTATTTATATCTCTAAAAATTTATAGCTCCTCAAGTGATTGACAGTAGAATAAGAGAAGGTAATTGTGGCTAATTAGACATTAATACTTCTGCTGTGCTGCAATGGGTAAAAGAGAGTTCAGTCAGAAAGCACGGGTCTGGGTGAAAGGCTGCTGACTGCTAGTGTCTATCTGATTAGCTACTGTCGAGGTCTCTATTTGTGTTGTGCCAATTGTTAAGTACCTTTCATATAATCCTGTTTATGATGCAACTGTAAGTGGATAAAGGCTAAGTCAAATTGTATTACACTCTCATGATAATAGAGAGAAATGCTTACATATAAAAATATATATGTATATACATAATCGAGTTAGGGAGTAAAGAATTTCTAGTGGTTTTCTCTTACCCCCACAATTATTACAATCTGATGCCAATTTTTTTTTATGACATCTTATTGTCTTATTCCTACTTTGGACAAACTTGCAGGCTATCAAATGTAGCCTGCCCATAGGGCAGAGTCTGGCAAACTCCCCGTGGCGTACCAAATATGCCAAATACCAGTAACAATGATGGGTCTCATTCTCCTAAAGAGCCTTGAATATAATCTCAGGGCTAGGATGAAAGAGACGTTACTGGGGCCTGCTCGAGGCAATCGACGAATAACAGGATGATGAAATGAAAAATGAATCGACGATGCCAATTTCAGAATTTAAATATTAAATAGTGAAATTGTAGCACATACCTATCCTAAATCTGATACTTGGAGATCTTGTCCTCACACTTTTCACTCCTCACTGCTCTTCCCATCAGCACTCGGTGTCTGTGCATGCGTGCAAGTGTGCCTGCTCAGCAGAGAAATGAAACACATTGTGGAAAGAGGCAAAACAGAGCTCTACAGAGTGTGACCCATGGTTGGGGGGGCAAAGACAGAGCTCTACTTTGTTTTCAATGATAAATAATGTCAAACACACTGGACTTACTTTATATGTTTCTATTTCGCTACAGGCACTACAAATTACATAGAGATATGGGAAAATCAAATGCCATCGACCCCTTTTAATAAAATTCTGATCCTCTTAAACTCCCAAGTTCACTCAATTCTCATCCTACTATTGGGATGTTGGAGAAATCCATGGATCTCAAGACTGAAAACTGGGCTTAGTGTTATCAGAATATATAGTTTCATCAAATACTGGTAACCTTTTAAATCTTATAAACCTTGCAATGGTTCTATATTTTATCTTTATCAACTTTCGCGACTATGAGAGTCATCCTTACAATTCAAAGGCATAAAATTTGTACTTAAAAAATTGGTTTCAGTTTCTTGTATAAGATCCATATGTGTTCAGAACTCTCACTCATGTTATTTTATCATATCAATTTGAGTCACTTAACTTACCTTTTCATTCACTTACTACACTCTAAGAGACTATTTTTTTTCCCTTTATTTTATTTTCTTTTTTTTAAAGTTGTAGATTTACAATTTTTTGTGCTTTGGTTTCAATTATACAATGATCAGATACCCATCCCTCCACCAGTGCCCATTTTCCACCACCATGGATAATATCCCTCCCACCCCCATCCCCCCATCCCCCCTGTCTCTGTGGCAGGGCAATCCCCTGTGTTCTCTCTCTCCTTTTGGGTGTTGTGGTCTGCAAAAGAGGCATTGAGTGGCAAACATGTTCAGTCCATAGTCCTACTTTCGACATGCATCTCCCCTCCTGGGAGGATCCTCCAAACATCCTTTATTTGGTGCTCCCTTCTATATCTGAACTGCCCTTTCCTCTAGGATACCCGGCTGGCCTTCTAAGAGACTATTTTAATGTGACTCATATCTTTATATCAATGACTACTTTTTCATTTCTTTTAGAAATAAAAAATTCTTTAAAATGTGTAGACTCAAAATAAAAGGGGAAGCAATGATGAGCTGAGAGAAAAACACCAAGGTAACAGAATATTTCACCACGTGTAACAACTAACACCTAAAATTCAATCTAGCTTAGCCTTATTAATTAATTTCAAATGGGATAAATCTGTCAGACAGTGAAATATATTATGTGAGGAAAAGTAATATATAACATGATAATAAGTAATTTGAAATATTTTCATGCAGAGATTTTCATATAGAGGTATTTAGTAACATCTTAACACTTGGCTTTTTATCTGGTGTTATTTGTGCAGAAATCCCATTTTGGGCTATCACTGTGAAAGTATATTATTTATGAAATTGATTCCTGACACATGGTGTTGTGATAAGGTTAATGGATAATTGATTCAGCCAGTGGTGGGAATTACTACGTTTAATAATGCATGAGATGATGGTCTTTTAATTTGTTTATATTTCTAGTAAGACTATAAACTTGTGCAATATTATAGGAAATTATATAAAAATGACTGTAGATTAGTTCCTATTAGTTTTAAACATTTGAAAAGAATTTTTAAATAAAAAAAATGAACAAATGAGTTCAGATATTTAATAATGATGCCATGCATAATGAAAATCCATGGCTTTAAATTACTTTTGCATACATCTGAAGGGCTAGAGCAATAGCACAGTGGTAGGGCGTTTGCCTTGCGCACAGCCAGCCCGGCCGAGCCAGGTTCAATTCCTCTGCCCCTCTCGGAGAGCCCGGCAAGCTACTGGGAGTATCGTGCCCACACGACAAAGCCTGGCAAGCTACTCGTGGCGTATTCAATATGCCAAACACAGTAACAAGTCTCACAATGGAGATGTTACTGGGCCCACTCGAGCAAATCGATGAACAATGGGAGGACAGCGCTACACTCTACATCTGAAGTATTTTCAACTAAGATGTATTTAAATTTAATTAGCCTATGAAACACAATATTTTTCCACTCTAATCTTTGGAGTAAGAATTGGTGAACAATAAAACACAGCTAATATTAAAACAAAACAATAAAAAATAACAAAAGCCTCCATCCCTCTTGGAGAGCCCAGCAAGCTACCAAGAATATCCCCCCCGCACGGAAGAACCTGAAAAGCTACCCATGGCATACTCAAATGCCAAAAATAGTAACAATGATGGCCCTCATTCCTCTGACCCTGAAAGCGCCCCCAATATGTCATCGTGCTACACTAGCACGTGACAGGGATGAATAGAGACTTTACTGGGCCCACTTGAGCAAATCGATGAACAACGGGGTGATAGTGATAGTGATAGTGACATTAACAATAAAACTGACCTTTAACAACATCTAAATGTGCTAATATTTGCTGCTCATATCCATTTGAATGGGGAAGATTAAAATCCTTCCCCCACAACCACCATCACATTGACTAACCCACCAGTTCTACTTATTCTACCAATTCTTTCGGAGACCCCGGCAAGATACCGAAAGTATCTCGTCTACACGGCAAAACCTGGCAAGCTACCCATGACGTATTCAATTTGCCAAACACAGTAACAACAAGTCTCAAAATGGAGACGTTACTGTGCCCGCTCAAGCAAATCGATGAACAATGGGAGAACAGTGCCACACTGCCATTGTTTTTTAATACTGAAGCTTTGTTATCTAATAAATTTCAACAATAGAACTATATCAACAGTTGTGGCTTTGTCTACAGTGAAATTAAAGAAGAATTAAAAAGACTTAGATAGCCTCTTAACACTTAAAACTTCTTGAGTGGTGGCAGAGAGATAGTACAGTGAGTGGGTTCATTGCTTGCTTTGCATGCATCCAACACAATTTTGATCCCAGGAACAGCACATGGTTCCCTGAACCCCACAAGGAGTGTCTCTAAGCACAAAGCCAGGAGTCATCCCTAAGCACAACCAGGTGTGCCCTAAACCCTGCCAAAAAAAGAAAAAAATACATCTGGGTATTACATCCATGTCCTTTTATTTTCCTCCTGACCAAATAAAACTAAAGAGCTTTAAAATGTTGAAATAGGACCGGGGAGATGGTGAAAGGCCTGGAGCATGATTTTTACCTGTGAGGGGCCTGGTTTTATCTCCAGGACCTCATGGTTCCCCAGCACTGCAAGAAATAGCCCCCAGTCTCCAGTTGTGAAACAAATAAAATAAAATGCTGAACTAGGCAGTATCACCTGATTCTTTTCCAACCTATGTTAAATACTATTGAATATATCCTTGATATCAATCCCTTGTCAGATGTGCATTGGGCGAATATCCTTTTCCATTTTGTAGACTGTCTTTGTATTTTGGTCACTGTTTCTTTTGAGGTGCAGAAGCTTCTTAGTTTAAGATAGTCCCATTTGTCTATCTCTGTTTTCACTTGCTTGTTGAACTCCACAAGAAGAAAATATCCAACCCCATCAAAAATGGGGCGACAAAGTGAACAGAAACTTTCTCAAAGAAGAAATTCGAATGGCTAAAAGGCACATGAAAAAATGCTCTCTAATAATCATCAGGGAGATGCACATCAAAACCACAATGAGATATCATCTCACACCACAGAGAATGGCCCACATCCAAAAGAACAAAAGCAACCGGTGTTGGCATGAATGTGGCAAGAAAGGGACACTCCTTCACTGCTGGTGGGAATGCCGACTGGTTCAGCCCTTTTGGAAAACAGTGTGGTCGATTCTCAAAAAATTAGAAATTGAGCTCCCATTTGACCCAGCAATACTACTCCTGGGAATATATCCCAGAGATGCAAAAAAGTATAGTCGAAATGACATCTGCATTTCTATGTTCATTGCCGTACTGTTCACAACAGACAAAATCTGGAAAAAACCCAAGTGCCCAAGAACAGATGACAGGTTAAAGAAACTTCGGTACATCTACACAATGGAGTACTATGTAGCTGTTAGAAAAGATGAAGTTATGAAATTTACATACAAGTGTACTACATGGAAAGTATCATGCTAATTGAAATGAGACAGAAAGAGAGGGGCAGGCATAGAAAGATTTCATTCATCTGGGGAACAAAGTAACAAAATAGGAGACTAACACCCAAGAATAGCTGAGATAAGTACCAGAAGGTTCACTCCATGGCTTGGAGGCCAGCCGCACATGCTAGGGGAAAAGGCAGCTCAGATAGAGAAGGGAGTACCAATAAAGGGTGTTGGGAGGATCCTCCCAGGATGGGAGATGCATGCTGAAAGTAGACTATAGACCGAACATGATTGCCACTCAATGCCTCTTTTGCAAACCACAGCACCCAAAAGAAGAGAGAGAACAAAAGGGAATGCCCTGCCACAGAGGCAAGGGAGATGGGGGGATGGGGGTGGGAGGGATATTGGGATCCGTGGTGGTGGAAAATGAGCACTGGTGGAGAGAGGGTACTCGATCATTGTATAATTGAAACCCAAGCACAAAAATTTGTAAGTCTACAACTGTACCTCCTGGTGTTTCACTAATAAAAATTAAAAGATATATATATATATATATATATATATATATATATAGAATAAAACTAAAAAGAAGAAGTTGAGGAGAGGATGAAGGAAAAGTGAAAGTGGGAGAATATGTAGTAAAAACTTGGAGATGATGTTAGCACTGTGGTCACTCAACATAAAAAAGGGTAAGAGAAAGTACAGAATGAGCAGAAAGGGATTTAGCCTACACTATGGGTTGTTAAGGTACCGAATGTAACCTGCCCACGTGGCAGAGTCTGGCAAACTCCCCGTGGTGTACCCAATATGCCAAGTACCAGTAACAATGATGGGTCTCATTCTCCTAACCCTGAAAGAGCCTTGAATATGGCACTTTTTAAAATCTCAGGGATAGGAGGAAGGAGACGTTACTGGTGCTTGCTCGAGGCAATCTAACAACAGGCTGATCGTGATCGTGATCGTGATAGGTTGTTAGAATTGAATGGAATTTGTCCTAGCCTTATAAATCATACTAGGAATTAGGGAGCCAGCTCTCCCCTGTTCTCCTCTACAGAGTGGGACGCCCTTTGATTTTATTAGTGTCCTAATTAGTGCACAAGGTTTCTGGGAGCAAAACTCATCCAACTGGGTGTGGGGAGGTCAGCCTGAGAATGCTGTGCTTCAGGTCTGTGATTTTTGGGGTCGCCTGGGCTACCCAAGGGTTTCTAGGAATACACCTAGTGATGTTTGGGAGGTCATGTTCCAGAGATTGAACCTGGGTATGATGCATATGGGGAATGTGCCCTCATCACATCTCCTGACCCTAAATCCCCTTTCAATGCAATTGTAATGATAATATTGTATGAGAAGAAGCTAGTAGGAGACTTGAATAGATGGCAGCATGAGCCCTTGCCTGTAACCAGGAAGAGGTGTAAATGGAAAGAGCTAGTTTATTTTCCAACAAAAACAAATCATTGTGTATTCAAGGGAAGTTAGCTAAAATGTATCATTAGAAGTCTATCAATATAACTGGAATATAGATTTTTAAACCATGAAAAGTCTTTGGACTGTCAGTGAGGCTCAATGGGGCTCCGCTGTTAGAAGAGTTAATGAAAATGCATGCCATTTCTCTGTCCTTTCTAAGCAGTTAGTTTAGTATCAATGTGGACGGTATGACTCTTCTCTAGAGAGTCAAGATCCACCAGAACTGATGATTCATTTAAATCAGCCTACTTGCAAAACTTGTGCAGTTAAGAGGAAATAATTATGAAACTCATCTGACACAACTTCCATTGTGTGTATGTAAACTTGAAATTCAAAGGATTGTGGGAATCTCACAGGGTCAGCCAAATAGCCAGTCTTCTAAGTCATCAAGTATTTCCTACCATACATAAACCTCCAAAAAGAGAAAATGAAAGTGTCTAAACCATCTAAAGGCATACCTGTTAAGTTTCCATGAATCTATTACTCTTGCTTCCAAAGACTATTGCTAATTAAACTTGCCATTATAGTCAGGCAAATTAATTAAAATAAAATGTTAAGCTGAAATACAAATGCACAATATCAAGTGTTTCTATAAAGAAAAGCTTTGTTATTTGGATAAAAATAAAAAGAGGCAAATGGATGAAAAGGCCCTAAGATTCTCAGGAGATGATGAGGAAGCAACAGGCAGGGGATCACCGGGGAGTGCCATACTCTAGTAGTATCCTTTATTCAGCTTTCACTTCAAACACGTCTGGAAGAGCTTACTCAAATGAAGAAAAAATCTAAATGGGTAGCTTTGATCTTAAAAGTTGACATATTTAAATTTATTAATTTTAGATAAACCACATATAGATAAACAGATATAGATAAACTATTTAAGGTATAGACTTTTGTCTTCTTTTTATCAATATTATAACAATCACCACTATTGTATATAAGTACTGATTAAAATTAATAGGAGGAAAAATAAAGACAAGTTAGATGATAAAGTTTGCCTCCACCCCATCATTCCACCTCCTGTTTATGCTGGGTATAACATCCACACCTTGAGCATAGGTGGGTTAGCCCCTTACTTAGAACCCATGGAATAAAGAAATGGGTTACTGAACTTGAAATTAGGTAATGCTCATAAAGATCTCCATCTTAGAAGGGAGCCGGAGACTTTTTTTGCTTTCTGAAGAAATGAGATCTCAGCGGTGAAAGATCCTGCCTCGAGGAATTGTGGGCACCCTCTAGAAGCTATGGGTATCTCAGGGAACTTCAGGGGTCCTCTAAGTGCAGAAGGCAGCCTCTAAACCACAGCAAACAAAAATCTGAGACCCCAATTCATATGGCCGCAAGGGAATAAAGTCTGCACAGCCTAAGTGAGCATGAAAATAAATTATTCACAGCCGAGTCTCCAGATGAAGATGCAGCCAAGCAGCTCCTTGCCTGCAACCTTCTGGGGCTCTGAGAAGAAGCCAAGTTAAACTGTGCCCACATTCCTGACCTGCGGAAATGGAGAGGTGTGCTGTTTCAAATCTACTAAGTCAGTGTGACTGGTTCCACAGAAATAAAACAATACAATGGCTTATTTGGTGGTTTTGTAGCCACATCTGTTTACCTTTCTGACTTGCACTGGGCTATGAGTAACTGAGGCTTACTTTTATTTTGTTCCTTACACTCGTCTGACAACACACCAGTGGTCAGTAAATGTGTGCTGAGTGCATAATCCAGTGAATGAATGAATGCCTGAGCATGAAACATTGGCATCTCAGTGCCGATATTAACCACTATGACACACTCTTTCTCTTTCTACTGTCTCTTGGTTAATCATCATGCTGAGGAAACTGAAACTATTTCCTTCTCTAAGCAAGTCATTTATCTTCATTAAAATGGAGATGCTGTCCTATTTTCTGGTCAGACTGTTTGATTAGATCCTTCTGGAATATTTTGTAGAATTCTCTGCAGTTTTTACTAGCCTACATAATTTTGTGTCATCAGCGACTTCAATGAGCTAGTTACTTTTCTTCAACTAATTATTTCAATGCTAGGCACCAATTCCTGAGGCACCCCATTAACTTCTTTCTATGAAGGGAATTTGCACAAATTTCCTTTCTCTGAACCAATTTAAGTCTCATGAGAATCTAATTTCTCATTCTGTCATTAGCATTAATAATAACGTTCAGACTTCTGGATGATGAAAGTACTTGATTCTAATTATTTTGTTTATCTGAATGACACCCAAAGGTAGAATTGCTATGTAGCCCCCATTTTTTGGATGAGAAGAGAAAGGCAGAAAATGTTTTTGGAGTTACCCTGTGATTTATTTGTTCAATGAAAAATTTATTAGGTATTAAGAGTATATAATCAGACAGGGATGGAGCAATAGCACAGCAGGTAGGGCATTTGCCTTGCATGCTGCCAACATTGCCGACCCAAGTTCGATTCCTCCACCCCTCTCGGAGAGCTGGGCAAGCTACCCAGAGTATCTCGCCTGCACAGTAAAGAATGGCAATGTATTGACTGATGTATTCGTTATACCAAACACAGTAACAAGTCTCACAATGTTACTGGGCCTGCTCGAGCAAATCGATGAACAACGGGAGGACAGTGACAGTGACAGAGAATATATAAAGCAGTTTAAAAAAAATGAAGAGGCACGGTTTTCTTCTCCTCCCAGGTCAGTCATTATCTGAACATGGGACTTCGTTTTCCCCATGTACGTGCCCCAGGCGTCCTCTAGGACTCTGGGCCACCCACTATCCCTGAGCCTCTTCCTTTTCATCAGGAACGTCGTGCCCAGCTTTCTTCTCCTCCTAGGTTGTACCCCCCTACACACACCAGGTACTCGTAAGGCTCGTGGCCTCTGCAGAAGTGGGTGTGGCCTCTGCAGAAGTGGGCGTGGCCGAATTTTGGGCCTGTGGATGCTCACGCAGCTGCAGGTAAATTACTCATACCCAATAATCTCGTGTAACATCTCAGTCTCCATACCACCACACCAACATGAAGAAACAACGCAAATTCCCACCATGAGGAGAGGACGATGAAAAGAGTTCAGAAGCCTCATTAGGTGTTACTCACGTAAGGGAGCTCTGTGAGAAAGAATTCAGATATGAAGTAATGAAGATGTTCAAATGACCTCAATGAAACAGTGAAACAGATATCCAGTAAGTTAAAGGAGTACATGAAAAAGTAAGTAAGTAAGTAAGTAAAGGCCCTCCCGTTGATCATCGATTTGCTCGAGCGGGCCCAGTAACGTCTCCATTGGAGACTTTGTTGTTACTGTGTCTGGCATATCGAATACTCTCGGTAGCTAGCCAGGCTCTCCGAGAGGGGCGGAGGAATTGAACTCGGGTCGGCCATGTTGGCTGCGTGCAAGGCAAACGCCCTACCCGCTGTGCTATCACTCCAGCCCATGAAAAAAACAATCGAGAAAATACAGGAAGAAATGAGAGCAGAAATTGGAAAGCTACGAACAGAAATGTCATGAATAAATGATTCAGTAGATGAAATAAAAAACTCAAAGTGTGCCCTCAACAGTAGAATGAGTACAGCTGAAGACAGAATCAGTGAGCTGGAAGATGAGCTGCACGAAGCATACAGGCAACAACAAACAATGGCAAGAGACCTCAAAATAGCTCGAGAGCAAATCAGAGTTCTAGGGGATGATTCCAAGAGGAACAACGTTAGAATCATTGGAGTACTAGAAGATCAGGGAAACAGTTCCAATGAAAAAGCCACAGTTAAACAAATCATTGCTGAAAAGTTCCCAGAGCTGGACAATGCAGGCATCCAGATTCAAGGAGCCCAAACGGTGCCACCTAAAAGAGACCCTAACAAAAACACTCCAAGACATATCATAGTTAGAATGATGGATAGAGACACAATACTGCAAACAACAAGGTCAAAGAAGGAAATCACATACAAAGGAGCACCTCTTAGATTCACAGCAGACCTATCAGAGGGAAACCTCCAGGCCTGAAGGCATGGTGGGGTATAGTGAAAAAACTCACTGAAATGAATGCTTCACCAAGAATTCTTTATCAGGCTAAACTCTCACTCAAACTTAAAGGAATGGTCCACTATATTCTGGATAAACAACAGCTCAGGAACTTCATAGACTCAAAACCAAACCTAAAAAAAGGGCTAAAGGGGCTACTGTAAGACTAGACAAACCCTTACAAGCACAACAAACCCTTACAGAAAGATGACACAAAACCCCATAACAATAATCTCTCTCAAAGTCAATGGTCTAAATTCACCAATTAAGAGACACAGAATGGCAAAATGGATTCAGAGACAGAACCTAACATTCTGCTGCCTACAAGAAACACATCTGAACAATCAGAACAAACACAGACTCAATGTCAAAGGATGGAAAACAACCCTGAAACCCCCTCAAAAAAGCTGGAGTGGCCATACTAGTATTGGACAACATAGATCTCAGGTGGAAAAAGATTAGAAGAAACAGTGAAGGCCATTTTTTATTAATCAAGGGATATTTACAGCAGGAAGAAATCACACTCCTAAACGTATACACACCCAATGAGGGACCAATCAAATACCTACAACAACTGCTAGTAGACCTTAAGAAGAACATTGCAAGCAACACAATAGTAGTAGGAGAGTTGAACACTGCCTTATCACCCCTAGATAGATCAAGAAGATTAAAATTCAGCAAGTAAATAATGGCTCTGAAGGAAGAAATAGAAGACAGAGGGCTAAAGGATCTATACAGGACTTTATACCCCCCTCCCCAAATGAATACACATTCTTTTCCAGTGCACATGGAACATTTTCCAGTACAGACCAAGTGCTGGGCAACAAAGGATACCTCAACAGAATTAAGAAGATAGACATTGTATCAACTATCTTCTCATACCACAATGTGCTGAAGATAGAAGTTAATCATGTACAGAAAATCAAATCAAACACCTGGAAATTAAACAACTCAATGTTGAACAACGAGTGGGTCATGAAAGAAATCAAGGAAGAAATCAAAAGATACCTGGAAACAGATGAGAATGAAGACACGAGCTACCAGAACCTATGGGATGCAGCTAAAGCCATGGTAAAGGGAAAATTTTATAGCTCTGCAAGCATTTCTCAGGAAGGAAGAAAGGGCCCACATAAACAACTTGACATCACAGCTCAAGATCTTAGAAAAAGACCAACAGAAGGAGCCTGAACCAGGCAGAAGGAAAGAGATCATAAAACTTAGAGCAGAAATCAACGACATGGAAACCCAAAAACAATCTGAAAGATCAATGAAACCAAGAGCTGGTTTTTGGAGAAAATAAACAAGATAGATAAACCACTAGCAAAACTCACAAAGAAAGAGAGAGAGAGAGAACCCCAATAAACCGAATCAGAGATGAGAAGGGGGGTATCACAACAGAAACCAAAGAAATTCAAAAGATCATCAGAGGCTAATTTGAAAGTCTGTATGCCAGAAAACAAGAGAACCTGGAAGAAACGGATAAATTCCTGGATTCCTATAATCTACCAAGGCTGAATCAAGAAGATCTAGAATACCTAAATAGTCCTATTAAAATCAAGGAAATTAAAACTGTAAACAAAAGTCTTACTACAGAAAAAGAAAACAGCCTCCTGTTTATCATAGTGCTTCAAGTTTATCCCAGTCCAGGACTTATTTATCCCACCTCAGGAGATAGATAAGAGATGTAAATAATTAGACATTGGAGAGTCTAGTTAAGTTCCATTTTAAGCTCTGACTACAGAAGATTATAGTGACGCCTTTGTGTCTGTTATTCAAAACAGAGTTTCTCAACGTTTTCTGACTGTGGCCCCTTATGATCTTGCTTCCTGTGGGCACCCCTCTATCCTATGATCCCTACTACTGTTCAGCCCCATAGTCTTGAACCATGGACCCCAATTATATGATTTTGCCTGTGGAACCCTTGGGATACTCTGGGGACAACAGGGGCCTCTGGTTGAGAAATACTGAGTTAAGAGACAAGCATACTGGCTTTTTTAAAGGCCAGTTCTGCCCTGTCATTCACACATCCTTCCCAATCTACTGTCACTGTCCTCCCGTTGTTCATCAATTTGCTCAAGTGGGCCCAGTAACGTCTCCATTTTGAGACTTGTTGTTACTGCGTTTGGCATATTGAATATGTCACGGGTAGCTTGCCAGGCTTTGCCGTGTGGGTAAGATACTCTGGGTAGATTGCCACACTCTCCAAGAGGGGCAGAGGAATCAAACCCAGCTCTGCTGGGCTGGCTGTGAGCAAGGAAAACACCCTATTGCTGCGCTATGGTTCCAGCCATCTCAATCTACATGTATCAATATTTTCCCCATCTCATAACTGAAAATTCTCTTCACCAGCCAGAATTATTGATGAGACCCTTTGGGAAAAATCTCCTCTCTTCTTTACATTCCTTTGAGCCTATATGGCCCCCTGGTTCCATTTGACAAACTGACTTTTCTCTCCTCCTCTAAATGCAGATACAATATTCACCTGTGACAATCTTATTCTATGAATTAGGTCTTAATTTTTTTGTTTGTTTGGGGGTCACATGCACCTGTGCTCAGAGATCATTCTTAGAGAGGTTTGGGGAACCATATGGGTGCCTGAGATTGAACCCAGGTCAGCCTTGTGCAAGGCAAGCACCATATCTTCTGTACTATCACTTCAGCTTCTAGAGTCTTTATTTCTTGCTTCTCCTAAACCCCTGAGCTCCTCTAATTTGCTTGCATTTCTATCAGTGGCTCTTGGGCCAGCATAATTAACTTCATATAAGATCTTACCAGAGACACAAATTCTTGGCCGCCATCCCTAATACAATAAATCAGAATCCTTAAGGTTTTGTTCTCAGATAATTCTCCATATGATTATCATAGATTTTAACATCTGAAAACCACAAATTGATATAGTATGTATAAATAATAAAACGCACACACATTCTTAAATGGGATGCCACTTGTAAAAAGTTATTTAGATTCCCATTTAGATAGTAGGCTAATTTCAAATGACAGGAAACACAGGACAAATTTTAAGTATTATTAATGTTCTACCACCAAAAACAGTATTGTGCACACATATTATCCTCATTACATTTTGTTCCTTACAAAACACATCCTAAATACATGTGTTTTAGCCTGTCTTGATTCATTAACATTTAAATATCTTTAACAAAAAGTAAGCAAAGGAAAGACAATAAATAAATTCCTATTGTGTATATATTTGCATTTCTAAGGCTGGAAAGACCAACATTTTGCACACAAGCCTCTAGGTATTTATGGGCAGAGGGGGCAATTACCAATCCTCTATAGCTAAATCTTCCAACAGTTCCAGTTCTACTGAACTCTAACTCAACCACAACTCTAGGTTGCGATATCCCAGAGATATTCTCTGCACTAGCCAGCTGGGCTAACTCCTCTGTATCCTTCAAAACTCACTTTAGAAAACATCTCTATTCACTATGTCCTCATATTGTGACACCCCTCACTTGCACTTCTGTGAGTACCTTTAATTTCTCTCCATCCTCACACATACCACACTGTACAAAAAATCATTGCACCTGTATGTCTTCTCTGCTGTATCCCACTGAAAGCACCCCATAGAATATATTTTCATAGTTGTATTCTAGCGCATGTTATATAACGTACTTAAAATCTAATGAATAGGAAAAAAGAGAACTGAGTAAGAGTTGGTATTAGCTATAATTAAGTTTTATATGCTTTAATTTCCTATTAAATATTTTTAAAAGGACACATCCAATGCTAATAATAAAATTAATTCAGAATTAAAATTGAATTCATCCTTGCTGGTACCTGAGGGATTCAGGAACACCAGAGGCTGTTTCTGTATCTTCCTTGCTATATTGGCATATTTATATTGACATAAAACAGCTATATCTCATAGAGGTACTGCTGGGTCAAATGGTTGCATATAATGGCAATAATTTTTCTTCAGCAGATATACCAGTAATCCAAAAGCATAAGACAAGATTTGGGATAAGCATAAACATAGATTTCATTGTACTTTCAAGTACAACTTGATGCTACAGGGGAAAGTTTGAGTATGACTGTTTCCCTGGAGGAAAGCCTCCTTGACCCTGCATCATATGGACTCCACTGGAAACTGCTATGGATGACAAGGCATGACACTCTGCAGAGGAAAAGATCGTTTTCTAACTACTGGTTCTCCCTCATCACATCAGAGGGCTCTGGAGCAGCTAGACATGAAACAACAAACACTTTCGAGTGATCATCTCCCAGGACAGTAAACTCTCATTCCGTTACTTAGGTCAGAGAACAATTTGTTTCTAACACTCACCATGCACTAGCAACTTGTTTTCCTACAAAAGGAAGCCCTTACAAAATTAGCTGCAGTGTTCAGGACTCATTTCTGTTCTCCCTCACTATCTCTGGCAGTCTATCTGACAGGACACAAAATTGCAGAGGCCGATCTCACAGCAAAACTATGTTTGCATTGGCTTGAGCAGGCTGAACAGTGCCAGGAAATACTGCACTGCTTACCACAGTCCAGAGATTCCTCAGGAGTTGGTCATCCCTGTGGGAATATTACCTCCACATTCTGTGGGCAGAAATCGCTTCATAGTTTATTCAGAAAAGTCTGATGATCCCAAAATGAACATTTCACCTCATCAATCTAACTTTATTTAACCGTGAAAGTGATAGAATTAAAAAAATTCTAATAGTATTAGAATTTTTTTAAAAAATCACAAAAAAGCAAACATAATTAAGTTAGGAATACATAAAGCAACATTTTACATGATTTAATTTGTAATTCTTTATAATATTTTTTCTTACTTCTCAGGGCTGCCCACACCTTTTGATCTCTCTTCCTGATGATAATGATTTTGCAATGTCATTTAATTTTTACAAATTAAAATATATGAGCAATTACCCTTTCTTATAATGCTCCACCTTCTCTTCTCTCCCCTCCTCCTTTAGGTAACATTAGTTTTGGTGTCAATATCCACTCATTTATTCTTGTCTACTCACCAATTTTAAATCCTTCCAATTTCACACATATGTGAAATCATCAAAGAATTGTGGGTTTTATAAATATACTTGGCTTCATAGTGTCCCCTTGAGTTCCTCCCAGATTTCTACAAATGGCTAAATGTCATATTGTTTTTAGCTGAATAACATTTCATTGTATACAGAGGCTACATCGTCTTTATCTGTTTATCTACTGGAGGGCATTTCAGTTGTTTCTGGAACTTAGCTAGCAAAAATGACACTGTGATGAACATTGGTCCTTGAGGGGATCAGAAGGACAGTACAGTGGGTCTTTGCACGTGGTCAACCTAGTTTCAATCCCCAGCACCCCATATTGTCCCTTAAGTCTCACCAGGAGTGAACCCTGAGTGCAGAGCTAGGAGTAAACCCAGAGTACAGCCTAATGTGGCCCCCAAACAAGCAAATGAATAAAATACCAACCCTTTGTTCATAAATGAATAAATTCTCATTAAAGAAATTACTTCTTTGATGAAATTGGGAAAGGTGTTACATGCATTAATTGCACATATGTTACATGCAATTCACCACTAAATTAAATCTTTAATGAAAAAAGTTGAAGTAAATATTTGAATTGTCATTGTTAGCAGACCCCAAGTGTAGTTTCTCATTTTTGAAGATTAGGAGGAAGAAGAAATCCCCATATGCCATCAATCATAAGTGCAACCAACCTAATATTTCAATCAAATGTTTGAGCAGCTGTTTGTTACAGGGAAGGCAATATTTGTTCAAAAAATTTTCAAATTTGGACCTATTTGTTGGTGGCAAGGGGTCTCAGTGATTCCTCTGCTCCAGCTACACAGTATCTCTGAGACCGAGGACTTGCACTAACTGAAATTAAAGAGCCTAGAAATGAGGATGGTACGGCAAAAAAGGGCTAAAGAACAGTGGTGAAACCAACAAAATCACAGGAAACTGTAAAATAGAGCTGTTTCTCTTCTGCTGTATGAAACAGAGTCATGATCACTTAGACTGAAAACATAAAGACCTCCCCCCATCAAAGAAAAAAAATTAGGTTTAGGAGAAAATGGGAAAATCCCTTGTCTATAAAAGGACCAACAGAACAGTCAATAAGCAGATATGCGTTAGTTTATAGGAATGTATTTAGTATACATATTATCTCAATCAGTCAGGGGGAAATACGGATTATTTTACATACTGTTTTAGGATCACTGGTCACCTAGAATAAATTAAAGTTCTCTATAGCCTGGGAACAAACTAGGCATTAAATATAAAGATAAGTTTAAAAAAAGAGAAGAAATTGGAATCTTGCCTGATTGTGCCCTCAAACTAATTCTAGTTAACAAATATTTGCAGAGAAGAACATTAAATGCTATATAAAAACATAAGTACATGTTTTAGAGAAGAACTTTCTGAAAAATCCCCGAATGCAAATGAAAGAAGGAAAAAGTGCTTAAGCCTTCCCAGCTATAAGACTCGATATAATGAAGAGCCTCTCCACTAGGGATATCTCAATAGGAATCTTCAGGCACCTGGGGCCCAGTCATAAATGTTAGCAATAACAGATACGAGAAGAAACTGGATATGATTTAAATGCCCACAATATTTTTCTATTAACTTAAAATTTTTGTTTGGTTTTTGGCCACACCTGGCTGTGCTTAGGACTTATTTCTGGCTCTGTGCTCAGGAGTCACTCCTGGTGAGTTAGGAGAACCCTCTGGGGTGCTGGGGATGAAACCCAGATTTGCATCTTGCAAGTCAAGCTCCTTATCTGCTGTACTGTCACCCTGAACTCTGTACCAGATCTCTGACCTGCAAATATCATCTCCCATTTAGTAGGGTACCTTTTAACTTTGCTGATTATTTTCTTTATTGTGTGTAAGAATCAGGGACGCTGTCTCATTTACCAAGGTGTCAAAAATCAGATGGGCTGGTCACGTAATGAGATTTAAAGACAACCGCTGGACTAGAGCTGTTACCGACTGGATTCCACGGGATGTCAAAAGACCGCGTGGCCGCCCACCTACCAGATGGTCAGACTTCTTCGTCAAGATCATGAACGATCGGTTTGAGGCCCTTCATGTTCCCGGAGCGAACAGATGCCATTGGGCTACACTAGCACGCGACAGGGACAAATGGAGACGTTACTGGCGCCCGCTCGAGCAAATTGACGATTAACGGGAAGTAAAGTGATTAAGTGATTAAGTGTAAGTTTTTAGGTTTTAAAGTTTCAGATCTTGTTTATTTTCTCTTTTTCTGTATCTGCTTTCGGTACCCCAAACAAGAAATCACTTCCAAGACCAATGTCACACACAGACCTCATTCCTATGTTTTCTTTTGAAGGAGTGTCACAATTTCACTCGTATGTTCATGTCTCTTATTTATTTTGAGTTTACTTTTGTGTGTAGTGTAAGACCACAGCACCCAAAAGTAGAGAGAGAACAAAAGGGAGTGCCCTGCCACAGAGCCATTTGGGATGGGCGGGATGGGGGGTGGGAGGGATACTGGGATCAGTGGTGGTGGAGAATGGGCACTGGTGGAGGGATGGGTACTTGATCATTGTATAACTGAAACCCAAGCACGAAAATTTGTAAGTCTACAACTGTATCTCATGGTGTTTCACTAATAAGTAAAGTAAAAGTAAAGGCCCTCCCGTTGATCATCAATTTGCTCGAGTGGGCCCAGTAACGTCTCCATTGGAGACTTTGTTGTTACTGTGTCTGGCATATCAAATACTCTCGGTAGCTTGCCGGGCTCTCTGAGAGGGGCGGAGGAATCGAACTTGGGTCGGCCATGTTGGCCGCGTGTAAGGTGAACGCCCTACCCGCTGTGCTATCGCTCCAGCCACTAATAAAAATTAAAAAAAAAAAAGATAGGGGTATGATTTCACTCTCCTTCATGTGGCTTGTAAATTTTCCCAGGACTGTTTACTGAAGAAATTAACCTTTCCCTATTGTATCTTGGTTCCTTTGTCATAAATTAATTGAGCATATACAGACACCATTATTTTCTGAAGAGGCTATTTTCTGCTTCAAGAAATCAGCATTCCACACCATATGGAAGCAAAGGCGCTGCACACCAGCATTCTCAGGCAGTACACCTTCCTCTACCAGTCACGACTCATTTCATCCTCTTTCCACTCATAAACACATTCCATAGTTATTGAAAGAGCAACTTTTCTCAAAAGGACTGACACTCTTTGTTTAACAATGATGATATGGGAAGATGAGGGAAATGGATTCTGAATGGAGAGATCACCTGATGCCTATCACATAGGGAAGCTGGTCTTCAGAAAAGATTGTCATCACAAACCATGATTTTCTTTTTATAGCCTCAATTGTGAAAAATACACCAGAATATTATTCTGTGAAATCTGGGTCTTGGCCCAATTACAGAATAACAGAACTATAGTTCTCCCAAATAACAGAGTTAAGTGACAGCTAGTCCTTTCTGAATCTTAATGTCATTCAGATAAAAACACAAGAGTGCCAGAAAAAATAGTTCCAAAGCAATGCCTGGATTTATGAGTAATCATGACATTAAACATTTATAAATCAGGGAAAGCATACAGAGTGTCCATCATTCTATAAAACTGTGCTTGCCACAACATTAAGAAGAGTTTAAAATACTATTTAAGCTCCAAATTTAGGGCAGTGATTTGAACAAAGCTTTATCATTTACAATTTCATATCATGTGGGGGTTACCTTTTGATTTATACTATATGGACATCAAAGATGGTCTCCTCTTTCATTTTGCCATATTTAATCATTGAATATATTCAATACTTATTAATTTATCTATATGAGTAAATGCTAAGGCATAGAAAGAATTGAAGCTATAAGAGAATATTTTTGATATACAAAGATGAAGGCAACTTGACAGTATTTGAAATTTATACTAACTGTACAGATAATCCAGGGCCATCATTGTTCGTCGATTGCCTCAAGCAGGCACCAGTAACGTCTCCTTCATCCTAGCTTTGAGATTTTAAAAAGTGCCATATTCAAGGCTCTTTCAGGGTTAGAAGAATGAGACCCATCATTGTTACTGGTATTTGGCATACTGGGTATGCCACAGGGAGTTTGCCAGACTCTGTCATGTGGGCAGGTACATTCGGTAGCCTGCCAGGTTGTCCAAAGTAAGAATGAGATAATAAGATGTCGCGTTTGCAGCCGCGTGCTTCTAGGAGCTGGGTTTTATAGTCTCTAGGTCTTGGCCGTTGATGGGATTACACGGCGCCAGGGGGCCAGTTGGTGGGTGTGGCCCCTGCCTACTGGAAGATAGAGGATCTGGGTGGAGGATGCTCAGCTCCGATCCGAGCAAGCTTGGAGATCTCAGCCTCGGGACCCGCATGCCTTTGTTCCTCTGCAGGTGCCTTCATGCGTGTGGAGACTGGTCTCAGTCTGGTTGTGGCTGGTTCTGGAGGTCGTCGGCTGCCGGAGCTCTGCAGAGTCTCCTGGCCCTGCGCCTGGCTGTCCTCGTCAGGGGGGGCAAGTTGAGTTTCCCTCCCTGTCCCAAGCAGGGCCATCATAAAAAATAAATAATGATCAGAAAAATAAGTATAAACAAAAATTGCCCAAGTTGTATCATTCAGAAGTAGCCACTGCTGCTTGGGGGAAGTGAATATTTGCTCATGAGGATATTGATGGCTCTTTTCTTCCCTTTTAGATGTAACACATACCACAAGATAGCTCTTTAGTTTGAGGTGGCTGGATTGGATCACACCAAGCATTGGTAAGGAAATAATCCTGGCTCTGTGCTCACAGATTACTTCTGGAGGTGCGCAGGGAACCATATGCAGTGTCAGGAATAGAACTGGAGTCAGCAGCCTGCAAGTCAAGCATCTTAACCCCTGTACTATACTCTCTCAGATCTTAAGATAGCTATTTCAAAAACACCAATAATACTGATATTTAATAAAAAAGTCAGTGATTTTAGTCTTACATATTATGATATATATATGTACATATGTGTGTGTTTGTGTGTGTGTGTCCGTGTCCTCACCAGGGCCCCGTGGAAGGGGAGAGGGTTGAGCTTCCCTCCCTGCCCCCATCAGAGCCCCAGCAGCTGAAGACCTCCAGAACCAGCCACAGCCATGCTTAAGACCACTCTCCACATGCTTGGATGAGCCTCACGCATGAAGGAACCGGCAGAGGAACCCAGGTGTGCGGGACCCGGGGCTGAGATCTCCAAAGATGCTTGGATCGGGACTGGGCCTCCTCCACCCAGGTCCCCCATCTTCCAGTAGCTAGGCGTTACACCCACCAACTGCCCCCTGCGCCGTGTAATCCCATCAACAGCCAAGACCCAGAGACTATAAAACCAAGCTCCCGGAAGCACACGGCGCATTCATGGTCGCTTGACCTCTTATTGTCTAGTTTTCACTCTTGGAGAACCCAGCAGGTTACCAAGAGTATCCTGCCCACACAGCAGAGATTGGCAAGCTCCCCGTGGCATATTTTATAAGCCAAAACCCAGTAACAATGATAGGTCTCATTCTCCTGACCCTGAAAGAGCCTCCTATATGGCACTTGCGAAAATCTCAGGGCTAGGATGAATGGAGACATTACTGGTGCCTGCTCGAGTCAATCGACAAACAACAGGATGACAGTGGCACAGTGATATATATTTTGCTTTTTGTGTCACACCCGGCGAAGCACAGGGGTTACTCCTAGCTCCTGCACTCAGGAATTACTCCTCGCGGTGCTCAGGGGACACCCTATGGGATGCTGGGAGTCGAACCCAGGTCGGCGGCATTTGTAAGGCAAATGCCCTACATGCTGTACTATTTCTCCAGTCCCCATCTTATGATATGTTACTTTCTAAAATGTAAGATACGTCAAATTACTCTTGGAGTTAACCCTTCCTCTTACTTCCAACCCAGTCCAGTGATTAGTCACTATCAACCGAGTTGGATGTCTCTTCTCTAGTGTCATCTTTCCCGACATATGCTTCACACCTCTTGTATGATCACCTATAAATCACTTAGCATTCCTTGATGAGCCTTCTTTCGCTCTCCTCATTGCACACCTCCAATGAATGTTGTGTATGCCAGGGAGCCCTTAGGATATCACTGGGCTGCCCACACAGAAGGCCTCTGCAAATTCACACTGCAATTCTGTCAATTCCACTTCATGAACTGCGCTGCTCCTTTGTGTTTGTTTCCTCTTCTTCTATCACTTTCTCTAGCATTCCAAGCAATCCTCAAACCCACTTTTCTAGGAGCACATGTATGCAATTTTATCATGGCATCTTAGAAATGTTTATATCAGTGTTACTTTCCTCACCAGACTGCAGCTCTGAGAAAGCATCAATGGTCTTTTCAAGTCGGTGTCTATAGCATTTACAAATCATATGACGTATTAAAAATAGTCCACTTGTTGAATATTTGAATCTTTCCTCAACTTTATGAATAATTGACAAATATGATCATACAAATTAAAGAGTACAATATGATCATTTAGTATGCACTGCAGAATAGTAACCAAAATGAAGATAATCACCTCACATGGGCTGGAGTGATAGCACAGTGGGTAGGGCATTTGCCTTGCACATGGCCGACCTGGGTTTGATTTCTCTGCCCCTCTCGGAGAGCCCAGCAAGCTACCGAAAGTATTCCGCCTGCATGGCAGAGCCTGGCAAGCTCTCCATGCCGTATTCAATATGCCAAAACCAGTAACAACAAGTCTCACAATGGAGACGTTACTGGTGCCCACTCGAGCAAATCAATGAACATCGGGAGGACAGTGCTATGGTGCTACACCTCACATGGTTAACTTTTTTATATGTAGTAAAAATGAGTAAGATCTATTCTAAGCAACTTTCAAGTATGATATCATAATATAGCTATCATAGTATAAGTTAGATCCTCAAAACAGTTTTCCTGCAACTGAAAGTTTGTATCCTTTGAGCTGTATCTTCACATTTTCCCCCTCCTCACCTCCTGGAAAACATTATTCTGTTTTATTATTATGAAATGGTGTCTTTTTTATGATTTCACAAGCAAGTGGTTCCAGACATTGACATGACATAATTCAATTCATTTTCATTCTTCTGAATGAGGCTATACAGTTTTTCCAAAATCACTAATTGGAAAGACTGTCATTTCTCTATTGTATATCCTTGGCTTCTCTGTCATAAATTAATTGACCATATATGCATGGGTGTTTTTCTTTATGACAGTACTTTATTGCTTTGACTAGAATAAATTTGTAAAATAGTTTGAAGTCTGGGAAGCTCATGCTTCCAGTTTTTTTTTTTTCTTCTTTCACAAGTTCACATTTGGGGTTTTCTTAGGTACCATATGAAATTTTAGGATAGACATTTTTATACTTCTGAACAAGTTTTAATTAAACTTATATAAATTTTACTGTTTCTGTAACTTATTTGGAGTGATGAGGCATTTTCACATGACCCATTCCTCTAATTCATGAGCATGGAATAATCATTTATTTGTTTTCTTCAATTTCTTAAAGTTTACAGATCTTTAACCACCATATTTAAATTTCTTCCTCAGTATTTTATTGTTTTGATGTAGGTTTGCTTAACTGATAGTATATGTTTTCTTAATTTCTATTTTATAAAGGTGGTTATTAGTGTAAGAAAGATAAATGCATTTGCATGTTGATTTATATCCTGTAGGTTTACTGAATTAATTAATCCTGTTTTTAATTTATAACTATTATTAGTTTTTGGTGGTGCCTTTAGAGTGTTCTATATATAATATGTCATCTATAGATACTTCTTTACTTATTCCATTTCAATCTAAAGTCTATTTTCTGTTATTACTATGGCTAGACCTTGCAGTTGTATATTGAATATAATTATAAAAAATGATCCTGGTCATAGAAGAAAGCTTTTAACCAGTAAGTATAATGTTAGCTGTGGTCTTATCATGAGGCTTTAATTGTGTTAAGGTATACACTTCCTTCTATGTCTAATTTGTTGAGAGTTTTAACTATGGAAGGAAAGATGCTGAATTTTGTTAAAAACTTTTGCTAAATATTGGGAAATAAACATGTTTTATCTTTCACTTTGTCAATATATTGTGTAGCATTGCTGATTTGTGTACGTTAGATCATTCTTGTAGTCCGTGATGATATCTCTTGATTGTAATGTGACTCTTTTAATGTGCTTCTGAGTTGAGTTTTCCAGCATTCTATCGAACATTTCAATATCCATGTTCACTAGGAATATCGATGTATAATTTTCTTTTATTAGAGGTGGGGTTGGGTCACACCCAGTGATACTTAGGGGTTACTTCTAGCTCTGGACACAGGATTTACTCCTGGCAGAGCTTGAGGGACCTTATGGGATGACAAGGATTGAATCCAGTTGGCTGAGTACAAGGCAAATGCCCTACCTGCTGCACTATGGCTCTGGCCCCTGACATATAATTTTTTATAGCGTTTGTCATTGTAGCAGGAAGGATAAAATTATTATTTCCATTTTATACATAGGGAAACTAAGGCACAAGTTCAATTCATATCTCTTGAGTGATATTCTTGGTTTCTAGATCTACACTATCTGGTTCTAAGTCTGCAATCTTTCCAGAACTAAATCCAGAGACCAAAGTGAGTCTGTTTTTGTTAGAATGTCAAAACTCGGCAAGAACTCCTGACTCTCCCAAGAATCAGGAGACAGAAGAAGTAGAGCTGGTTCAAAAAGCAGAAATGCCTAACGCATTTGTCTTTCTATGAAGCTATTTTTAGTAACTTCAAGTGTCTCTGAATCCAAACAATTCAAGGAACTGCTTGAGTTCATAGTTTCAAGTGTTCCAATTTTGACAAAATACATTATGTCATGTGGAAAGAGATCTAACCACTCCTAAATGTCTCACAAATCTACAACACCAGCTCAGAAATAGGATCTTTATCATGTCAACAGTGTCTGGAGATCATTTCCGAGAGCCCTCAGCAGTATCAGAAGGAAACCAGGTTTGTATTCGACAGACCAATCAACTTGGATATAGCAAAAACATTTATCAGGGAAATACAACTTCCAAACTAAAAATACAAATGTTATACAGGAATATTAAAGTGAAACCTGGACTTCAGAGCAAGTACACATTACAGATTTGCATGAGCATATCTGGTCTTGTGGGTTTCAAACCAAACTTCCTGCTAGAACTTTCAAAGTAACCTAGTATTGAAAGTAAAAATTTCGAATTAAGGATAACATGAAAGGAAAGGATGACCCAGCTATGAAGTGATGTTTATCAACTATTCTCATCCAGATGACATATGGTCTGTCTGTTCATCGATTTGATCGAGCGGGCTCCAGTAATGTCTCACAACAAATCGTGAGACTTGTTACTGTTTTTGGCATATCAAATACATCATGGATAGCTTGCCAGGCTTTGCCGTGTGGGAAAGCTACTCTCGGTAGCTTGCCGGTCTCTCCAAGAGGAGTGGAGGAATCAAACCCAGGTCGGTCATATGGGCAAGAAAATTAAAAGGCTAAGTTAACATATAGGTAGCATAAAAGTGAAGAGGATAATCATGACCTAAATATAATTTATTCTACCTCTGAGGCCAATGAGCAAAGTCGAAGGTGAGGATAATAACCATATCTTTAATGGCCTACTCAAGATAGAGAGAAAAACACCAATCTATGCGGGGTCTATATCTATAGCAGTGCGAGGAATCATCTGCCAACTAGTTGTTTGTTTGGGGACCACATCCAGCAGTGTTCAGCGATTACAACTAATTCTGTGCTCTGAGATCACTCTTTGCGGTGCTCAGGAACTACATGTACAGCCAGAGACAGAACTGGGGTCAGTAGCATGTCAGGCAAGTGCCTTCACACCTGTAGAATCTCTCCAGTTCTAATTAAGTCTTATTTTTGACATTTCTGTTTTTTTCTTTCCCCTCACCCCCTGATCTTTTGGTCAGCTACTGTTACTCTGCAGTTCAGAGCTTCAACTGAGCTATTTTTTTTAAATTGAATCACCATGAGATACACAGTTACAAAGTTGCAGATGACTGGGTTTCAGTCACATGTTCCTTCATCAGTGTACATTTCCTACCACCAATGTCCTCAGTTTTCCCCCCACCCCCTTCCCCAGTGAGAGAGAATTAAATCTTTTTTTACAAACCATTATTTATCATGCTCAAAGATGTGGTATCATACATTCTGACTGACATTTCCCAATATTAATGCAATTGAGCTTGTGGGATTAATACACGAAGAAAAATGGTTCATATTCACATGTTGTAGTCACACCAGAGGAGCCTTTGCAAGCACACAGGGTACAATGCAGTACAATGTTCTCTATGAGAAACTACACTGGGTAGGCTACTCTAGGGAAAAGGGCAAACAAGAAAATAACATGTCCTTGTGTGTGTATTCACATACTATATTTGCATAAATATAGAACATGTGTGTGTTCATACACATATGTATAAACATACACAGAGAGGTCTATTTCAAGAATTTGACATCTTCAACTATGAGGACTTAAAAGTCCCAAATCAATAGTGTAAACCTGCAGCATAAAAACTCTGAGGTGGTAGAGATTCTTCACGTTATCCTTCATGTATAAAGCATGTGTATACACAGAAGAGCAAGTAATGTTATAGTTTTGGGAAAACTTCTTCCCTAGAAGTTTCAGTTTTGTTCTGAAGGTCTCTTAAATGACAAGATGAGGCTCACCCAGATGCGAGGGATAATCTCCTTCACTTAAAATCACTTGCTTCGGGGGTCAGAGAGCTAGTATAGAGGTAAGGCATTTGCCTGGTTCAATCCTTGTTTAATATGTTCTCCTGAGCAGAGCTGTGTGCGGCCCTCAAACAAACAAAGAGTTAACTGCTTATAGATATTCACCACATTCAAAAAACTTCTCTGCAGCTCTACCTGAATTCATGTTCCAGGGAGTTACTGGGGACAATGGTCTCAATACTCTGATAAATAAAACTGATTATCACAGAAGGGAAGGATGGGGGACTTGGGTGAATGGGGGAAATTTCTCTCTCAAAAATGGGGAGAGAAGGCATAAAATCAGGTAACACCTTCTGGAGGTAGAGCTATTATAGATTTACAGAGGCTGGAGGGAAAGTGAAGAAGGTTGTGAAAAAAGCCTGGTTTCTGTGTGGTGGCTGGAGTGGGCAGGAAGCAAGGTCACAGGAATGGCTCCCAGGAGTCTAAAGGAGAGTCCCGGACTCATCAATAGAGGAAAAGAAACACATATGGTGATGCTGAGCATGGTCTATGTGCCAGGCACATGCTACTCTATGCTACTTCTTTTCATGCACACAGTTGCCCTGGGACCTAAGGTTATCAACCACTTACTATTGATAAGAAGGCAGAGAGCTTAACTAACTCCCTAACCACACAGTGCCTCAGCTACAAACAGTACATTCATCCAGCCCATCGAATTAATGAGAGGGCTTACACGTTCTAAGAGGGGCTAGCATCAAGAACACAGATGGAAGAATTATTTTGGCTTTAAATATAAACAGGAATGAAAGCTGAAGAGAAGCAGAGAAAGGGGTTTTTGTAAGCTGTGGTGATTGAAGCAGCCACAATGGAAAATGAAATGAGAGGGGAAGGACAGAATGTAGAGTCACAGGTTAGCAGAGAGAACAAACACCATGATGTTCCCATTAGTGGGAGCAATTAGTATGGAATAGATGTTCATACTATCGCTGGAGCGATAGCACAGCGGGTAGGGTGTTTGCCTTGCACGCAGCCAACATGGCAGACCTGAGTTCGATTCCTCTGCCCCTCTCCATCCCTCTCGGGGAACCGGCAAGCTACTGAGAGTATCTCGCCCGCAGGGCAAAGCCTGGCAAGCAAAGCCTGGCAAGCTCCCCATGATGTATTCAATATGCCAAACACAGTAACAAAAAGTCTCACGATGGACAAGTTACTGGGCCTGCTCGAGCAAATCTATGAGCAACGGGAGGACCGTGACTGTGACCGTGAAGATGTTCACAAAGGGACTCAAAAAGGAAAAACTGACTAGTGAACTCCCAAGAAAGAGCAGAATTTAAGCAGAACAGTCAGGTGCTCAGACTCCCAAACTGACCTGAATTTTGGGCATTTGAAGAAAAAATTCCCATGCTTAACTATTCCTCATTATCACCTCGAAAAAAAAGGAAAATAACAGTGAATAGCAACAGACAGAGTAGAACAAACAATGCTTGGAAAAAGAATAACTTTTCTCCTAGTTCACTTCTGCTTACTAAATTGAGACTTTCATTTTGCATATGTCCTCCTGCCACTGTTTTTGTGGATCACAAAAATGCTTCAAAGTCTCTGATGATGTTAAGTCTGTTCTGCTGCTGTGAAGGAAGTGCAAGAACTTTCTTATCCTTGCTTCCCCCTAAATTAAAACAAAAAGAAATTCTCTGCATATAAACAAACAAAAACAAAAACCCAAACATAACCATTTAGTGCAGCCTTGGTGATATATCCTTTAAAGCTCAGCCCTCACACCAGGTATTTCACAAGCAGACCCAAATACTGTCTTTGGTTTCCTGAAAGACCAAGTGTGCTGTACAAAACAAAGCAAAATGTGGGAGTTGTCACCTGAAACTTTGCCCTTGTAGCCCAGCATGTGACAATCTAAGAGTTTATAGTTTTCAGCAAAGTCGGTAGAACACAAACATTTAGATTCAATATTCCTTTTATCAGTTTAGGAGATATAAAATTAACATTAGATGTCCTCCTGTTGATAGCAATCATATGTTGCTTGGCAACCCCAAGTGTTCATTGGGTTGAACAGCAAACTACTGGAGCAGTTACTCATTTTTAAACCGATGAAGCTGCTGAAGAATCTGAATGTGACGCCCATTACAAACTCAGACCTCATATTTATAGAGGACACATAAGATGGCCCTACTATTGGATATAATACCAGATGCCTCATTGAGCCTACATGCTATCCTAAAATTATTAAAATGACATACTGGCCCACTTGATCTAGTTTTATATTTCCTTATTATCTACTACATTACCAGCTCTGACCAGATTCCTTAAAATTTATTTTTGACTGCTTTAAAATATAGACTAGAAAATGTATCATCTTAATTTTTTGTTCTTTTTGGGTCACACCTGGCAATGCACAGGAGTTACTCCTGGCTCTGCACTCAGGAACCACTCCTGGCGGCGCTCAGAGGACCATATGGGTTGCTGGGAATTGAACCCTGGTTGGCCGCGTGCAAGGCAAACGTCCTACCCGCTGTGCTATCTCTCCAGTGCCACATCTTAACTTTTTTTAAGCTGAGAGTTCCATGATCAAATGAATTCACTCTATGGTACTCTATGGTACTCTATGGTACTCTATTACCACCATCTGTCCATAAATCTTCTCTCACCTTGTAAAACAAATTTAACGATATTAAACAACAATTCCTCATTTGCTCCTCCTCCAGGCACTTGCAACCACCATTCTAGTTAGTATCTATCTCTTTGTTTTTGAATATTTTAAGAACTTTATATGTGTAAAAATCATACAGCACTTAACCATTGTCTCGAGTTTATTTCACTGAGTATAATCAGTTATACTCAGTTATCTGATCTTTCCATATTACAACATACTGCAGGTTTTTTTTCCTTTTTAACACCGAATAACCCACTATATATATATATCATATTTTTGCTGACCTAGTTAGCCATCAGTGGTGGTTATAATCCTTAAACTCTGGGCTATTATAAACAATGAGGGTATGCGCATTGGTATAAAAATATCTATTGAGGGTTGCAGAGACAGTACAGAGGGTAGAGCATTCATTTTACATGCAATCAACCCAGTTCAATCCTTGGCACCCTATATGGTTCCCCAAGTGTTCTGCCAGGAGTAATCCCTGAATACAGAGCCAGGAGTAAGCCCTGAAAATCACCACGTGTTACACCAAAAATCAATACACACATATGCGTACATACATATATATTATATATAGACATATAAATATACTTATTATATATGGGGCTGGAGCGATAGCACAGTGATAGGGTGTATGCCTTGCACGCAGCCAGCCCGGCCAAGCCGGGTTCGATTCCTCCAACACTCTCAGAGAGCCTGGCAAGCTACCGAGAGTATCTCGCCTGTACGGCAAAGCCTGGCAAGCTACCCATGACATAGTCAATATGCCAAACATAGTAACAACAAGTCTCAAAAATGGAAAAGTTATTGGGCCCATTTGAGCAAATCGATGAACAATGGGAGGATAGTGTTTGTTTTTTGTATACACAGCCCTACTTTCAAGCCTTCAAGGAATTTTTACCCAGAAGTGGGACTGTCATATAGTAAAGTAATTCGATTTCTTATTTTCAAAAACTGCCATGATCATTTTCTTTTTCCCCCAAATTTTTTTTATGAAGGCACTGTGATGACAAAGTTATTCATAGTTGGGTTTTGAAACAACAAACTGATCCTGCCACCAGTTTCATCTTCCTTCCACCAGTGTTCCCAGTTCCCTCTCCCACCTTTCCACCAGCCCCAGTCTGCTATCTTAACAGGCATCTTTTAAAGTTTGTTTATTGAAGTTTGGGTCTCATTATTTCAGTGTTATTGACTCTGTGGTCTGTATATTTAGCTCTACCATTACTTAATACACTAATGTACATTGACCTTTGGCCCCTGTTGCTTCTCATCTGTCCCTTCCCTCCCTCTCTCTACTTACTATCTTTCCTTCTCCTCCCTATACTTTGGAGCCAAGGATCTAAGCATAGCTCCTTTATACCACTGTCTTTCCTCACCCAGTTACTCTAAATTCCACATAAAAGTGATATTATCATGTGTTTATCCTCCTTCTTCTGGTTTACTTAATTTAACATATCTTTCAATTCCATTAGGTCTCAGAAAATTGCATGACTTTACCATTCCTTATTTCTGCATAGTATTCCATTTTTTATATGTCGTCATGACCCATTGATCTGTTGTTGGCAACCAGAGTTATTCCAAATCTTAGCTAATGTACTGAGTAGTGCAATGAATAAGGATATGCATATGTTCTTTTGAACAAATATTTTCCTGTCCTGGGAGTAAATACCAACAACTGGAATAAGGTCATAAGGCAGCTCAATTTTAAGTTTGCTGAGAACCTTCCATACTGTTTTCCATAGGGGTTTGACCAGACAACATTACCACCACAGTGGATAAAAGTTCCATTTTCCCCACATCATTGCCAACACAGATTGTTCTAATTATTGATATGTGTCATTGTGACTAGTGCGAGATGGTATCTCATTGCCTTTATTTGAATTTCCTTAATAATAAGTAATAATAAGCATCTTTTCATGTGCCTGTTAGTCATCCATTTCTTCCTCATAGAAGTCCCTGTTAAATTCTCTTCCCAGTTTTTGTTAGTTACTGTGTCATTTTAGACCCTAAGCAAAAGTGTAGGCATTTCTTCACAACCTTAGCAACACATATTATTTCATGGTTATTTTTTAAGCTAGCAGTCAAATTAGTAGTATACAACAGTCAACAGACTATATGTTTTATTTTTTCACATCTCTACTTTTGCAGGTTTAATACTATTTCATCATAATTTATATTGTCTAGGATCCTATTTCCTCTACCACCTGTTTATGAATTCCTCAATGGTAAAAAAAATTCTATTCTATTTACCCTAAATAATCACTTAAAACAGAAAGTTATTAACATGTTCAGTCACATGCATCCTAAATATTTACTCCATTACTCATAACAATGGAATAATATGACTTAGAGTGATGAATTCCCAGTAAATAGAAGAAGTTAAATATTAGACAAACATATTTGCCCTAACAACTATTTGTTTTTGCAAGAGGATATGAATATTACTGTTCAATGATGATGTAGAGATCAGAGTACCTGGAGTCAAGGAAACCAAATTTCTGGCTATGCAGTCTCTTGGGAAGGAATCAAAGTATGTCAGAATGAGGAAAAAAGCTAAGGGAATGAAAAATAAGAAGCCAGGGGAGAATCTCAACTATGTTCTAAGAACACTACTGCTTTAATCTCTGGTAAAACTGCCTATGTAATACAGGAGATCTCAATTCATGACCCAAGAAAGAGCATTTTAAATTTTGTGTGTGTTTTAATGGGCTGGAGAGGGGTTAAGTTGCTTTGCATGATAAAGTCCTGGCACTGCATATGCCCCCTGAGAACAGATCCAGGAGTAAACCCTGATAATTACTAGGCATGGGTCTAACCAGCCTCACCCTCACAATATTCTATGTTTGGAATATTAGAAACATAAATATAAATATATTAAGTTAACAAATGATGATAAAATATCAAAATGAGAAAAATGCAAATGAAAGTAGAAATTCAGAATGCAATGTACCACAGAGCAGTGTTTAAATTTTCCATAAAAAGAAAACATAAAAACATATAAAGAAGAGTTTTAAACTATATGTACATAAAAAGGGATGATAAGGGGACACTTAATAATCTAAGTCAGTGAATACTATTTGTAAACGTAAATAAAAATTGCTCCAAGTATTAATAGAGAATGCTAATAAAAATAAGTTTTAAAGTCTAACTTTACAAAGATAAAGGTAAAGAAAGTGAAGTGTAGAAAATTATACATTTTAATTTTTTCTATAGTTTTAAAATTATTTCAAACTTTTAAACATGTACTTAGCACTAGAGTAAAGCAGGCATGAGAGAGACTGCAGGCACACAGACTCAGGAGAGGAGAAGCTGATAGTCAAAATGTAAACTTAGATATTGATGACCAAAGTTACATTTGTTTTCCATGTGATCACTATGACATACTTTAAAAGGACTTAAGGAAAGAAATAGTGAAATGAGTTGGGAAGTGATTTTATTTAAAGAATTACAACATTTAGTTTCTGTTTCTAATGGTTTGTTGGATATGACAACTCCCCTGTGAATCTCTAAAAGATCATCAAATAGGTTTAAGTCTGATTCTTCACTAATCCACCTACTTCCATTCTTAGTTACACAAAGATATTGACATGAGTGAAAATATATGGAGCTAATTTTAGATGACATTACAAAAAGAAGTTTCACTTCTATAAAGAGAGGCCACTGAAGAATGAAATATTTGTGACCTAGATTCAATATAGCTGCAAAGATGGGAAAGAACAGAGTGTATTTTGCATCAGGTGGTAGAAAAACATATTCTCAGTTTAATCTGTCTGGGAAATAAGAAGGACATGTGGCTATCCATCCACAGTGACCAAATCCACAGGTGACAAGTAATAATACAGTCTGTCCTTCTCACTGATGACCTACTCCAAGAGGGCATGTTTTTAAAGACATCTTTGTTATGCCTCATTACTTCCATAATTTATTGACTTAACCTTTAGTCTTTTATAATAAAAATGAGATCATCCTAATGCCCCAAAGGGGGAGGGGAAGAGACAGAGAGATATTAATGGGGAGGGAGAGAGAGAGAGAGAGAGAGAGAGTGAGAGAGAGAGAGAGAAAATAAATAAATAAATATTGCAGGCCGGTAGCGGTGAGGTGGCAGGAGGAAAACTGGGGACATTGGTGGAGGGAAATGTATACTGTGATGAATGGAAAGGTGCTGGAACACTGTATAATTGAAAACCAATCATTAACAACTTTGTAACTGTGTATATCATGGTGATTAAATTAAAAAATTAAAAAATAATACTGACATTGGGCTGAAGTGATAGCACAGCAGGTGGGCGTTTGCCTTGCATGCGGCCGACCCAGGTTCGATTCCCAGCATCCCATATGGTCCCCTGAGCACCTCCAGGGATAATTCCTGAATGCAGAGCCAGGAGTGACCCCTGTGCATCACTGGATGTGACCCAAAAATCAAAAATAATAATAATAATACTGACATTATCAGAGCTGGAGCAATATTACAGCAGGTAAGGAATTTGCATGCTGCTGACCCTGGTTCAATCCCCTGCATTCTATATGGTCCCCTGAGTCCACCAGGAGGGATACTTTAGCGTAGAGCCAGGATCTAGCCATGAGCATTGCTAGTTGTGGCCCCCAAACCGATAATTAACAGAATACCAAAACAAAAATACTGAGATTATTTTTTTAATTTTTAATTTTTTTATTTTTTGTAGATTTGCAAACTTTTGTGCTTGGGTTTCAATTATAGAATGATCAAGTACCCATCCTTCCACCAGTGCCCATTCTCCACCACCAGTGATCCCAGTAGCCTCCCCCACCCTGCCACGCCTCTGTGGCAGGGCATTCCCTTTTGCTCTCTCTTTCCTTTAGGGTATTGTGGTTTAAAATAGAGGTAATGAGTGGCCATCGTGTTTGGTCTATAGTCTACTTTCAGCACACATCTCGCATCCAGAGTGAATCCTCCAAACATCCTTTACTTGGTGTTCCCTTCTCTATCTGAGCTGCTTTTTTCCCCCAGCATGTGCTGCTGGCTTAAGGGGAAGGGGGAGGGAGAGAAGAGACAGACTAGAGGAACTAACTAGTGGACTGTCAAAGATCTTGGGCACTCTGGTGGTGGTGAAAGTAGAGAAACTTTGGATATCGAAACTATGAAAGTATCACTATTGTAATTGTGGTATCTAAATTACAATTTAAAAAAGTCTATTCTTTGGGGCAGAACTATAGCAGAGTGGGTAGGGCACCTGCCGTGTATGCAGCTGACTCAGGTTTGATCTTGGGCGAGCACTGCCAGGAGTAATTTCTGAGTACAGAAGCAAAAGGAGTGGGAAGGATATTGGGGACCCGTAGTGGTGGAAAATGGGCACTGGTGGAGGGATGGGTACTCAATCATTGTATAACTGAAACCCAAGCACAAAAATTTGTAAGTCTACAACTGTACCTCATGGTGTTTCACTAATAAAAATTTTAAAAAATAGCCCTAAGCATTTGCCGGGTGTGGGCCCCCACAAAAAAAAAAAACAACCCTACAGTCTATTGTCCTTTAAGATCTTTCTTGCTTATTTGAGATTACTGCCCATACTCAGTATAGGGACTTATTTAATGCAAGGACTGCTTTTAGTATCAATAAGGTACAATTTTCTGCTCATATAATTTATTTAGTTACATAGTAAGTACTTTGTGTTACACTATATTTATGTCCTTCAATTTACAAGGAGGTCAGGGATATACTCACAATCTAGTGAATGAGATTTGGAGAGGGCAAAACATGACAGTATTGCAGAGAGGGGACTGAACTAATATCTTCGCAGTGGAATCTCTGTACCCCTTCTATGTCCCTAACCCCAATGTATTTTTAAATATAGATATAAAATTTATTTAAATGTGTTTTTTTAATGTATTTAAAATGTAAGCACCAGAACACCAGTACAGTGGGTAGGATGTTTGCCTTGCAGATGACCAACCCAGGTTTGATCCAGGCATCCCAGATGGCCCCCCAAGCACCACAGAGATCCCTGAGTGTAAGAGCCAGAAGTAAACCCTTAACATTTCCAGAACTGAACTCAAAAGAAAAATATGTACTTAAATACATTTTAAAATATTATTTTAAATTTTAAAAAGCACAGACATACAGACAGTTAACAGGAATATGAAGAAGTGTTCACGATTACCTATAATCAGGGAAATTCAAATCAAGTTGACAATGAGAAGTCATCTCAAGACAGGGAGGAAAAAGCTAGAAATAATTTATTCTTGTAGGGACGTAATTTATTTATTTTCTAATGTAGGAGTACTGCTATTTATTCAGTCACTGATTAAGCTGAAGGGATGTATTTTGAAAAACGTGTGTGTGTGTGTGTGTGTGTGTGTGTGTGGTGGGAAAGTTTGGGGTACAACTCTCACTGCTGGTGGGAAGATTGTATGGTTCAGACCCTGTGGATATGGTATACAGAGATTTCAAAAAGTAACATTAGAACATGATCTAGTGTTTCTACTCCTTGGTATATAACCCCAAGACACAAAAGTATTCATTTGAAAATACATATGCACACTTCTGTTCATTGCAGCATTTAGTACAATAGCTAGGACATGAAATTAACCCAAATTTTCAACAACAGATAAATAATGAATGTGTGGTATAAACACACAATGGAATATTATGCAACTATGAGGAATGATGAAATAATGTAATTTGCTGAAACTTAGAACTGGTGACTTTAATATTAAGTTGAAGTAAGTCAACACCTAAATTTATTTATTTTTTATTTTTATGATGACTAAATTTAAAAAAGTTTTAGCACAGTCTAAATAAAAAATCTCTTATGACCAGACCCTTTGATTACCACAAAAATTTCTGCCTGTTATTCAAGCATCCTGCACAGGAAGAAAGTAATAGGATCTTAATAAATATTTCTCAGTGTTTTAAAATATAAGAGTGCACAAAGGCACCATCAGGAATTCATACCTGACCACTTCTGTCAAATTTGTACTAAGATAGGCTTCTTTGGAACAAGTGAATATTCATCTTTGGAATAGATGTCCCATAAAACATTTATGTTGTTTCTTCTTGAAAAGTATGAAAAAATTATGGAGAATTTTATGATCATCAAAATAGCACTCCCTTGAGAAAGATGGACTATTTCAAACACTATGGGAAGTGATCTGGTATTTCTATGTATTGTCTGTCTATCCCAGAACAATTTGTCTATCTCTTGTAAAAGAGACTTTTATCTAGTCATTTTTAAGCACAAGAAAATTCTGCTTTTTCTTGCTATATTCATTATGCTATGTATCCTTCTTTCATCTTTTAATTTTTGTCATGGTGTTGCAGATATTTTTTCTGCCTCACTTTGATCTGCACTGCCTAGAGTAAGTTAGTTGAGTAATAGAGGGATAGAAATGTACCCAGAACTCAGGGTAGAAAGACAGCCTTAAGGACTCCTATTATGGAGTCTTCATTTCCTATTAAAATTTAAACTTAGGCTCCTGGTAACTACGGCACATCTGTATCTTTCTCTATCACTGGATTCTTTTCTTTCTTGAAAGATGTGACACATTTCCAACTTATTTTCTTCTCTCTTTCCTTCTTCACTCTCTTGTTGAGATAATATAAATCACTCATCATGTTTAGAAAATAGAACCGAGTATTTACAAGCATCTCCAGGCTGGAGAGTTAATACAGGGATTAAGGTATTTGCCATCCACGTGGGCGACTCCAGTTGAACCACAGCACTGCATATGGTCTCCCAAGTGCTGCCAACAGTGATCCCTGGGCACACAACCACAGCAGCAAAGTCTCCATTAGGGGCTGGGGAGGTAACTCAGAAGGTAGAACTCTCAGATGATATGTGAGAGACTCTGAATTTGAACCCCACATTACATGTGACCTCTTCCCCACCCCAACAGACCTATCATGGTAGAAGATTCAAGTAGCCCTGGGATAAGCTTTCTTTTCTCAATAACCAGCAGAGGGAAATGTAATGCTTCTCACCTTGATGAGCATAGCAGGATAATGACATGCCTGTTGTTGTAGCCTGAGAGCACTCCAGAATACTATCAAGCCTGAGCATTAAGTGCTAGGGTGTGATTCCTATAAAAGATAAGTCTCTAATGATAATATTAATGTTAAAATTATAGTATTTAAGATATTTACCTTTGTTCTATAAAATGTAGGGTCATGAATACATATTGTGTTGTTTTCTTTCCATTTAAATAATCATGAAAATTTAGAAATAACTGTTCACTACAATACCACTTTTAAAGGTTTTGCAGCATTCAACAAAAAGGGTTTCCATTGATTTATTTAGTCAAATGTTATCTGCTTTGTTATTGCAGTATTTTGCTATTATGATAAAAAATGGAAGTAGTCTTTCTTCACAACGAAGAAAGACAAAAATGATCGTCTGTACTTTCAATGCACGTACGCTAGCATCAGATGCATCCATCGAGGTCCTGATGGTACAAGCGCGAATGATCAAGTACGACATCATTGGTCTGACCGAGACAAGAAGGCATGAATCTCACCATGCCGTTTTCGACACTGGAGAAGAATTGTTCCTCGGAACATGCGATAAAAGAGGTGTTGGAGGCGTTGGTGTCCTTGTCAACACAAACTTGGCCAAGAGCATTGATTCATTCGAATGCCTAACAACCCGAATCGGACGTTTACATTTGAATAGATGTGGCTCACTGCCTGCAGTTTCTATCTTTGTTGTCTACACACCAACATCTCATTATGATGAAAGAGAAATCGAGAAGTTCTACATGGAGCTAGAGAAGTTCTATAAAGAAGACCACACCTTCTACAAGATCATTGTGGGTGATTTTAATGCCAAGATAGGACCGAGAAGATCAGCTGAAGAACTTCACATCGGGACCCATGGCCTAGAATGGAACGAACAGGGTGAGAGACTGTCTGAGTTCATCATGTCGACAAAAACCATTCATGGTAACTCACAGTTCCAGAAGGCAGAATCTAAACGATGGACATGGGAGTCTCCCGGTGGACGATTCCACAACGAAATAGACCACATCATATTCAATCGACGGTTTTGCCTGACTGATGTCGCTGTTGTCCCAAAATTTCGAACGGGATCGGACCACCGTCTCCTTCGTGCAAAATTCTACTTCACAGAGCGGGGAGAAAGGGCTGCAAAGTTCAAAAAGAGAACTCCCAGAATGACCACCAACTGGGAACTCTTTGGTACTATTGCGGCAACATGGGAAGATGCCATTGTTGACAACATTGACGAGGAATACGATCGACTGGTTCAGCACCTCCATGAATGTGCAAAGAATGCCAAGAGAGAGATAGCCACAAAAAGTCGCCTATCTTCGAAAACTCTTGAGCTAATTCGCCAGCGTGGTTTGGCGCATGCCTCAGGCAACCGCAAGCTAACGTCCGAGCTGCAAAGCAGTGCAGAGATGCGATCAAGGAAGACCTCAAAGAGAGAAGAGCAGAAGTACTGGTAGATGCGGCAGAAGCCGGGAAAAGTATTCGTAACGCCCGCCTGTCCTTCGCCAACTATAAGACCAAGATGACTGCCCTCCGACGTCCTGATGGATCCATCACATCCTCCAGAATGGCAATGGAGAAGATTATCCATGACTTCTACTCAAATCTCTTCGATAGCCATGTCCACTTGCCGACATACCAAATTCCACAGGATGGGTATGTCGTTCCCAACGTTCTCCCTTCCGAAATCCGACACGCCATTTCGTCGGTAAAGAAACAAACAGCACCCGGCCCAGACAAGGTCAGACCTGAACACCTGAAGAACCTGCCGTCAGTACTCATCAATACACTGGCTCGGCTCTTCACTCGCTACCTGTCTGAATGCAAGGTTCCGTCCCAGTGGAAAACCAGCAGGACCGTACTACTGTTCAAGAAGGGAGACATCCATGACATTGGCAACTATCGCCCGATCTGCCTATTGTCTGTCATCTACAAGTTGTTCACTCGAGTCATCCTGAATAGGATTGGCAGAACACTAGATGAAGGACAACCATGCGAGCAAACAGGGTTCCGCAAAGGATTCAGCACCATCGACCATATCCACACGATAACCAAGCTCATTGAGGTTTCTCGGGAGTTCAAGATGCCGCTCTGCTTAACGTTCATTGATTTAAAGAAGGCCTTTGATTCTGTTGAGACGGAAGCGGTCATTGAAGCCCTAGCCAATCAGGGCATTCAAGCCCAATACATCAGGATCCTCCGTGAGCTGTATTGCAGATTCACTACCAGGATCTCACCATTCTACAAAGAAGTGATCGTTGATGTCAAGAGAGGGGTGCGGCAGGGTGATACCATTTCACCGAAACTCTTCAGTGCCACCCTCGAGAACATCATGCGACGACTGGAATGGGAAGGAATGGGAGTGAAGATAGATGGTCGGCAACTACACCACCTCCGCTTTGCTGATGACATTGTTTTAATAACACCAAACATCAGCCAAGCGGCACAAATGCTGGCCGACTTTGACCGTGAGTGTGGAAAGGTAGGACTACAGCTGAATCTTACGAAGACAATGTTTATGAGAAACAGCCTTGTTCCTGACGCCCCATTCGCTCTCAATGGAACGACCATCTCTGAATGCAACAGCTATGTGTACCTAGGTCGAGAGGTCAACATGACAAATGACCTGGCACCCGAGCTGCGCAGGAGGAAGAGAGCGGCTTGGAACACCTTCAAGAACGTCGAAGAAATAGCTAAGAGGACGAAGAACCTCCGGCTCCGGGCACATCTCTTTGATTCCACTGTTCTTCTTGCATTAACATATGCCTCACAGACCTGGGCCCTACGCAAACAAGATGAGAACGCCATTCAGGTCTCCCAAAGAAGAATAGAAAGAGCTATGCTTGGAATATCACGTTTCACTCAAATGAGAGAAAGACTCCGGAGTTCTGACATCCGTCGACAATCAAGGATCAGGGACGCTGTCTCATTTGCCAAGGTGTCGAAAATCGGATGGGCTGGTCACGTAATGAGATTTAAAGACGACCGTTGGACTAGAGCTGTTACTGATTGGATTCCACGGGATGTCAAGAGACCGCGTGGCCGCCCACCTACCAGATGGTCAGACTTCTTCGTCAAGATCATGAACGATCGGTTTGAGGCCCTTCATGTTCCCGGAGCGAACAGATGCCATTGGGCTACACTAGCACGCGACAGGGACAAATGGAGACGTTACTGGCGCCCGCTCGAGCAAATCGACGACTAACGGGAAGTTAAGTGATTAAGTGATTAAGTGATAAAAAATGAGCAGCATTTTGGGTATATCTATTGAATACAGATATTATATGAAATGACATGTAATTACTTGTAAAAAGTACTCATAGTATTAAAAACTTTAAATTATTACCTAGTACCATCCTTAAATATTGAAATGACTTGTAAATAGTCATCAGCACTCTATATGCTAGTCATGTAACGCAAAATAAATCACCATAACTTACTTGGATATAGGTTTCACTTATTTAATTAATGTCGACTTTTATCTCCTGGCCACTTGGTTCTTTATTGTGGTTATTCTTTTATTGACCTAGATGTAAGTCTACTTTATATAATAAGAGGTAATATTCATTGAAAATACTGGTTAAAGTATTCCCTACTTTATTTGTGCATCATAATTTTGGATCCACACTCTATAGTGCTCTGGGAATATTCCAGCACAGTTCTTTGAACAATATTCCTGATGGCACGTTATCATTTTTTTATCAGCTAATTTTAAAAAATTAAGTAAACTAGAAAAACTGAAAAGCAACTATATACTTTTATGTAAACTTAAGTGATTGACATATTAATCTTTCCCTATATGGCTCTGATTTTGATGTCATGATTAGAAAGAACTTCCTCTGTTCTAAGATTAAATATCCTATATTTGCTTCCAATATTTTCATTTTATTTTTTACTTACCCACATAAATAATATTATAATTATAAGGTAACTTGTAAGCCACACCCAGCAATGCTCAGGTTTTACTCTTGACTGTGTGCCCAGGATCAGTCCTAACATGGCTCAATGGATTATATGCAATATTGGGATCAAACCATTGAGGCCAAGTGCGAAGCAAATACCTTACCTGCTGTACTATCTCTCCAGTCCTCTAAGTACTTAATATTCTCCCAATCCTACTTAAAAATATGCCTTACTGAGGATGTAGTTAGCTGAGTGGCAGAGGGCATGTTTTGCATGTATGAAGATCTGAGTTCTATCATCAGCATTATCCCCCCAAATCTGCCTTTTCCACAGTGAATGAGTATGTTATATAAGTAGAGACTGTCTGGTAAACTGATTAGCTGACTTGAATTTACTTTTGGCTCTTCTACTTCATTCCACTGAGATGACTAGCTCTATTTGAATAATTTCAAAATTTACAATACATTTTAAAAAAGAAAATCAAGTGCACTTCATTACTTTTCATTTTTAAATACTTCTGGGTCTTTTTGTGTGTGTGCATTTATTCTTAACACTGAATACTAAAATACTTTTTGTTGTGTCTTTCTGGCATTAGGATTGGCACTGTAATTAACACATAGTTTAGATCAGGAGGGAGGAATTTCAGAATATCTCAACATTATTGTGTCTCCCATCTAGGAACAAGATATTTATTTTCATGATTTTAATCTACTTTTCCACCACTCAGCAGCATATGGCAATTTCCTTTATAAAAGTCCTATGCATTATTTAGTTCGTTTGGTGTTTTTTATTTGATTTATTTTATTATTGTTCTATAATACACTTTTTTCCATCTTACATTTCCAGCAGTATCAGAAGAACACTATTATTTTCTTATCCTGTATTTTACAACTGGCTTCCTTACTAAATGGCACTTAATTTCATCAGCTTGATTTCCTATGAAGAATCTCTTTTCATCAAAATGATGATTCTGTCTCCTGCTTTACATTTACAGCATGCGCCTTTTCCCATGCAAAAGGGGATTTTGCCAGCATTTCTTTAAACAACAGAAATTTCCACTATCCTAGATGTAATTGGAATGACCTGACCATCTTCTGGCATCTGCTAATTGCATGTCTTCATGAATTTGTTTAATCTAAAAGAACCATAATTAGAGACATGTTTTTTGGATAAGATTGTATGCAGTCCCATCTGCTTAAAATCTAGACATTGCAGTGACAAGGCTGAGAGGACCTGGGCCATCAGGCACAGGTGTACAAAGTCAGTCACATGGGCAATTAGGAGTTCTGGAGGAAAGAGCAGGGAGTTAGAAATAAGATAATGTGTTGTTGGGTTTAAATTTTTTCTTTTTTGAGGGGGAGGGACGGTGGTTTCTGGACCACGCTTGGCTGTGATCAGGGCTTATACCTGGTGGTGCTCAAAGGACTATATGGGATGCAGGGGATCGAACGTGAATAGGGCTACTGCAAAGCAAGTGCCAATTTCTTCTTTTTTTTTCGTTTTGGGTCACACCTGGCGATGCATAGGGGTTACTCCTGGCTCTGCATTCTGGAATTACTCCTGGTGGTGCTCAGGGGACCATCTGGGATGCTGGGAATCAAACCTGGGTCGGCCGCGTGCAAGGCAAACACCCTACCCCCTGTGCTATCTCTCCAACCTCGCAAGTGCCAATTTCTACATAGGAAAATTTTAGTTTACAAAACTCGACAAAGTTTAAAAATTATTTAATATCAAAATATAACATAAAATAATGTATGAAGACTTTTTGTCAAACAATGTTCTACTCCAAATTTACAACTTTAGATAGCTGGTTGCTTTCCAGCACATCCTTTGCCACTTATTGACTTATTGCTCTTCTTTAATGAATACATACAAGGTTTACCACTGAAAAATGATATAGAATTCACATTACATTTCCACTATTTTGATTTCTAAACATTAGTTTTGAACAATTTTTTCCTCAGACTTTCCTGAGATGTGTTCATGTACTTAGACGTAGGATTTTGTCCTCCGAGCTTTACTACCAAAAGAGCCTTGATTTCTTAAATGGGAAATTCAACATGTGTCTTAAATATACACCTCTTAATTATTAATTTTATTGGCAATACTATATATAAATAGCATAACTGTATGCCCTCAAATGGTGATAAGGAAAAAATGTTCTGAATAAAAATGTAGGCAAACAGACTGACAGTACTGTGGATAGGGTACTTGCCTTGCACAATCAACTAGGATTAGATTCCTGGTACTCCATATTATTCCCTGAGCCCTGGGGGAGGGGAGGGGAGGGAAAGGGAAGGGAGTGAGGGAAGAGAGAGAGAGAGGGGAGGAGGGAGGCAGGGAGAGAGGGAGGGAAGGAAGGAAGGAAGGAAGGAAGGAAGGAAGGAAGGAAGGAAGGAAGGAAGGAAGGAGAAAATATATAAGCAAAGATCAGACTTCAGTGGAACCTGAAACCCCTAAAAACCATATACGCTGGGGCCTTAGGAGAAAAAACCATGGATCCACTTAGAACATTTCAGAAACCATGGTCTCAACTCTCACTTTACTGGGGTGACTGGGGAGACTACAGATGCCCACAGAGTTTCAGTGATTTGTCAAATATGATAGACCAAATCAATAACCATATCTTTGTCTTACTAAATTGTCATTCCACCTGACTATCAATTTCCATGCCAGAAAGAGAGCAGACACCTTTAGTCTTCCCAGTCCTGGGGAGTGAATGCCTCATGGGGACCGTGGTCCATATCTGTGCCCCCGGGCTCCTGTGAGTGTCAGGCAGCAGAACACAGCAGGTGGTAGAGACTCAAGAAATTGAATGCCAAAGGAAATGGAGCAGGATGTCCCTGCCCATTTACCAGGCAGACCTATCATGGTGGAAGATTCAAGTAGCCCTGGAACAAGCTTTCTTTTCTCAATAACCAGCAGAGGGAAGTGTAACGCTTCTCACCTTGCCGAGCATAACAGGATAATGACATACAGTGCATGTTTCCACCCCAATCCCTCACTTACTCACCCTGGGAGGGTGAGCCAAGTCCTGTCACCTCTCCTGACACCCCTCCACTCCCCTGCATAATGACTGTGCTCTCCTGGGTTATGGTTAAGGTGCTGATATGAACACACTAGCTCCTCTGAGGGTAAACAAGGGCTCCTGAAGAAAACAGATAGCAAAGAACACATGAAGAAAGTGAAAGATAAACAGAAGGGACCTGAGGGATGGAAGGGAACATCTAATGGAAGCCTGCTGACCAAAGGCCAGTCTCCAGCCAGTTACCACAGCTCTTCTTGGACTGTAGGCAAAGTCAGAAACCAAGGGCCTGTTAGTCATGTATGCTCAGAGACCCCCATTGGACATAAACTAATAGGACTGACTTGAAACAACACCTACTCTTTCACCTCTGGCTTAATTAGCCTATTTATTCAGTGACCCATTTGACAAGGTCCATGCTGGCTCATTTGCCTTCATTAAGAAGCTGACTGGTGGCAAAAGAAACCTCTAAGTCTGCGCCCAACTTTAAGGCACATCTCGAGGGTAACAGTACCCAAGAAGAGTCGGCATTTTTCATTTTCCAATCAAAGGGGTCAGAGTAAATGGGTGTTGGCAGTTGACAGCTGAGGATGTCTGCTGTGTCAACTTCCTGCCATGCACATTTTCTAATAAAGAGTGCTAGGAAAAAAGATCTGAGTCTCAGCTCTCTGGCCTCATGGCGACAGTGGAAGGTCCTGGGGAGGCAGTGGCTTTCCTGTCATAGCTATGGCAACAGGAATAGGAGGGGGATGGAGAGCAATCAATGCGGTTTTGGGCAAACTTGTACAAAGGATGATTTCATACACACAAACACAGGGAATTGAGTAATAAGTATTCTCAGCATTTTTCCCTTTATGAATTAAACAATAATTTTCTCCCTCTGCCCATCATCATCACCCCACCCCCAAACTTGGGCACTGTCTACCTCCTTGGTTAGTGTCTTTTGTTGCTGCTATTAGAAACACAGACATATTTACAACAGCATCAATATTGTTCTTTCATCTTTGTGGTGCTGGCTACACCATACCCATACCAAAATGCCTGACTCCACCTTCATCCCAAGGTCCTCCTTCCCCTTCACCCCCACCACTCCCAGATCACAGTTCTAGAGACTATCTCAGGGTTGATTCCTTTTGAGGTTGTCAAGTTCCTTGCTTTCCATTGTTTTCTTTTTAAAAATTGAATTACTGTGAGATAGACCCTTACAAAGATGTTCATGATTAGGTTTCAGTGTTCCAACAGCCATCCCTTCACCAGTGTACATTTCGCTTTATCCCCAATTTCCCTCCCATCACCCTACCACACCCCAGCTTGCTTCCATGGCAGGCATTTCTCTCTCTCTCTCTCTCTCTCTCTCTCTCTCTCTCTCTCTCTCTCTCTCCCTCTCTCTCTCTATCTCTCTCTCTCTCTCTCCTTCTCCCTCTCCCTCTCTCTCTTTTTGGGCACTGTGGTTTGCAATATAGATACTGAAAGTTTGTCATATATATCCCTTTACCTCTGAGTGCCATTATCTGTATTCCTGAATTTTTAGCAGCCAATACCAAAACTAAGGAGCATGAATGGAGAATGCACACTAGCTTTACTATCTTTGGCTAATAGATAGGCTACCTAGCCTCCCTCAAGTCTCCTGAATATGCCACCAGGAAGTTGCAGACTGGAGGAGAGAGAGAAACCTCTACCCACAGTGCTTGCAGCTGTTCATAGCCCCCTACTGTCACACACTTGCATCTGTGTGGGCTAGGGAAGAGTCTATGCAGAAGGAAAAGACCCCTTAACAGGCTGCAGCAGGGAGACACTCAATGCTACAGCCACGGTATTGGTACCCACTTTTCTGACAAAAAAAAATCCTCCACCTTGACATCAGACACCTATCAACAAGTAGCTTGAGGGAAGGACTGTAAAATATCTCACTCTGCCCAGGGGAACTCCAGTAACAATAAAAGAGAACAAGATACTTAAATTAGCAAAAATGCTACAGTCTCCTGCCCCTGCGCCTGGCTGTCCTCACTGGGGCCCCTTGGGGGGAGCGGGTTGAGTTTCCCTCTCCGCCCCGAGCAGAGCCCCGGCAGCCAAAGACCTCCAGAAGCAGCCACAGTCATGCTGAGACCACTCTCCACATGTCTGGACAAGCCTCATGCATGAAGGAACCGGCAGAGGAACCCAGGCATGCAGGATCATCATTGAGACCTCCAAGCCTGCTCGGATTGGGACTGGGCCTTCTCCACGCAGATCCCCCATCTTCCAGTAGGTAGGCATCACACCCACCAGCTGCCGCCGGTGCCAGGTAGTCCCATCAACGGCCTAGACCCAGAGACTATAAAACCCAGCTCCCAGAAGCCGACATTTTATTATCTCGTTCTTACTTTGGAGAACCCAGCAGGCTACCGGAAGTATCCTGACTGCACAGCAGAGTCTGGCGAACTTCCCGCGCCGTACTCAATATGCCAAATACCAGTAACAATGATGGATCTCATTCTCCTAACCCTGAAAGAGCAATGAATGGCTCTTTTAAAATCTCAGGGCTAGGATGAAGGAGACGTTATTGGTGCCTGCTCGAGGCAATCGACGAACAATAGGATGGCTGTGATTGTGATTGTGTGCTACAGACACACTAAGGCAATGTCCTCACATGGAAAAAAAAAAGAAATGAGGGGTCGTTTCAGAACTTTTGGGAAAAAATAACCCTTCTCAGTATTGTTGTGGGAAAATACTTTGCTTCCAGAAAGTTTGAATTGGTATCAAAACAGTACCCAGGACTAAGGGTACCAATGCAAAAATAGCAAAATCACATCTTAACCACACAGAAAGGTAGTGGACAGTCTCTTAGAGGGGGAAAAAAAGCATTTATGTCAATGCATACCACATAAAACCTAAATGTATAGTAGATATTTGAGGTAAAAAGAATAATTTATTAAGTATTAAGTAACCCAACTTTGGGGTTAATTATTCTCACTGCATTTTTGCTATCCTTGAAAAGTTCCAAACCCCCGACATAGAGATACCTGAATTGAACCTCACAGCTGTAACAGAGCTAACAAGGCTGGGGGAACACCCAGACTGGAAGGAGACTCACAGAAGGCTGCCTTACTGGCTTATGTCCTAGTATGTTCCAAGTACACTATATGTAATATAAAATAGTACACTATATGGTAGATTAGAATAGCACCACAAAATAGTGAAGACTCAGTGACAATTATATAATGCCTGATTGATTCATCTGACATCCTTCTGCTAGGACTTCACAGTTATTATCTAGAATAAACACATTCTTTCATTCAATATGACATTATGAGAATTTTACAAAAAGTATCATTTGCATAGCATGGTGAATAGTGCTGAGACCAAGTGTCTTTGTCTGCTAAGGACTCTGAATCCCGCACAAGCAAAGCGGCTTGCATAAGCTCATACAGTTACGAAGAGAAAGAGCTGAGAATCAGGTGTAGTGTTCCTGGTTACCTGTCCAGTTCTTACATTTCATTAACTTAATAGCTTAAATATGGGGAAAATTATAAAGTTAACTTTCATAAGTATGAAAGACAAATTATCTTTAATCTGCACAATTTTTCTAATGTCAAAATCAATTTTCTTTCTTTTTTTTTTTTTGGTACAAGATCAAGTACATTTAAATGAAAACAACAAACACCTAACCTTCAGTGATTCTAGTTGTTATCCTGAAGCATGCAGCTGGTTGACACATAATCTTGTCAAATTCCAATTTACCCACAAGACAGGGCAGGAAGTTCTAGAAGCCAGTGGCTGGTTCACAGTGTCTATACTGCTCAGTGATACGCAAGCTCAGTTGGTGAGATTGTTTCATAAAAATCATCAAAGGAACCAAAAACCGTTCCACATACAAACTACACATTATCAACTGTTTAAGCAATAAAGAATGCAGCTAACTATCAAATGCTATTTCACTATTAAATAGAAATTCTGGCTCCTATTGGATGAATAGATTCATTTTAATAGCAGGTAAAACATTAACAAGATGTAGATATTTCTAATCATTGGGTATGTGAGACTTGATTCCAGTTAGTAGGAATTTGCTAGCAGATTAAAATCTACATTGCACCACTTCATTTACGGGGTACATTTCTCACATCTTTTCTTATTTTCAAACCAGGCTGCTCTTGTTCAAGAATGTACAATGCAAAGTATTTAAAGTGATTTAATAGTTCTCTTATCTTGATAGCAAATTCACAGTGTAGCATTTCTATTTCTCAGCAATGAAATTGTCTTTTTATCCATAAGTACCCATTTAAAATTTTTTTCTGACTGGCTGAACAGGTTTCATTGGTACTTTGGCATCTCTCTTACTTGAAAACACCAATTTCTACATTTCAAGATATGCCTGGAGCTGCACCTTGACCTGGAATTTTCACTTTGGTTCTCACTATGTCCGCATATTTTTTGTTTGTTTTTTGTTTTGGTCTTGATGCCACATCCAGCAGTGCTCAGGGCTTACTCCTGGCTCTGTGCTCAGACATCATTCTTGGCAGGGCTCAGGGGTAACGACATGGGGCGCAAGTATCCTACCCACTGTAGGGGTAGGGCCCTATGTTGCATATTTGGAAGTGGAGGGCAAGAGTATGTTTGAAGAGGAAAATTAGAAAGACATCAGTTGAGCATTGATGGTTCCTTAACTTCTTTATTTTCATGCACAGACACACTGTTGCTTACACCTCATCATTTCCTATTGGAAATAGGGACATTAAATGGAGAGGGCTGTAATCTGTCACATCACCAGGACAGCCCTAAAATCTCCCTTATCTAGCCCTCTCCATATTTTCTTTAACTTAAATTTACCCACCCACCTTCCAACGCATACATACACACACACACACACACACACACACACACACACACACACACTGTGGTTAGTACCCAAATCTAGATAGAATGAGATGAAGTTAATATGTTTATACTTCACAAAAGCAGTGAACAAATTATCAAACTCTATATCCTTTGCTGTTCTTAGATTTGAGAACTGGGACACTGATCTCCATTACCGTGAATGATTTATTCCATCTTCTTTCTCCTATAATCAATGATATGGATGTATGAAACAATCAGGGAAGAACAGAGGTGGAATATATTATTTTAGGAGTCTCCCCAGTAATTATCCACTTATAACACTTTAAAATTACCAAATAGGAGATCTTCATTAGTTCTAAGTCATCAAGCCAGAAGATTAAATCTCTAGCCTTCAGGGTTCATGTGTGATGCCTCCACACAGAAGGAAAAATAACCACCATTATTAGTCTTATAAAAGCTATGACCTGACTTTTTTTTTATATTTTAGAAATTCAAACTGATAATAGTCTAAAATTGTGGTTTTTCAAATAGGATAGCCACTTAACCCATGAAGTTATATTAGATTTTAAAATCATTAAAATTGGATGAAATTTAAAGCTAGTATCTCAGTTATTCTAGTCAGCCTCCAATGGTTCAATAATTACACATGATGAGCTGCTTCTGTACCAAGACCCAGATCTGAAGCACTGCATCACTATAAGAGCAATGATACTTCAAGGACACAGTAGGACCCTGCTGCAAACCAGTAAGTATAAGGAAAATAAATAAATTCCTTTTGTGACACGGGTAACTAAAGATTTTTATTTTAGAGCAAAATTGTAGTACTTTGATTTATGAAATTAATTCTGTCTTCAGTCCATGAGCCAACTAGACACACTTTCCATAAAACCAATGATTTACAATTGTGTTGCAAAGAATCCCTCAGGGATTGATACAGTAAGATGACACCAGAACAGCAGAGAGGATAGGGTTCCCTACATCAGCCAGAATCTCTGCTTCAAAGAGTAGCAGTTAACTCAGAAATTCCAACAACAATAAGTGAGAAAATGCCATTGCCAATGAACAACCGCTGTGAAAAGCCTCATCTCCAACTTCTAGCTTCTGCCTACCCAATCTTTGTGAGCAGAGCCCCACTAGAGAAGCTCATTTCTCCCCTGTTCCAGGGAAGTGGTGAAGGTTTTGCTTGAGACCATATTTCTTAATTGTTATTTACTGTTTCTGAATAAATCGTTTTTCTGGTTAAATTTATATAAATAAAAGCGGCCAACTCAAAATCTCTGATAAACTCTATAGAAACCTTACATATTCACTCTGGAATCAGGATTGCCCTACTTTCCAGCACAAAGGGACAAACAAAGGAGAAAAACAGTATCCACTGAATCAGAACAGTCCTATAATCTGGTTTGTGTGATACTCCTTCCTCTTGCTGACCAGGCCTTCTCTGCTGCCACTCTCTTCTTCCTTGAGAGCCATGTCCTGCACATACACCACCCTTATTCTCATCTAACTTATTACCTCCCACTCCAGAAGTATCAACCATAGCTCCAAATAACATGTATTTACTACAACTGCTCTCTCTAATCTCAGTGTCTCTATGCTCTACTTCATATAAATCATCTTCTAGGACATCAACATGACCAGAAGCCCTCAAACTCATCCTCCTCCTGAACACTGTGGTCTGTGTGTAGCAGCATATTCATCCTCCCAGGCCAGCCCTCCTTAACACTAGTTCTAGATGCTCTTGTCCTATTGGGTCTCACCCATTCACTTATGGCCCTTTCTATCCACGGCTGACCCCACGGCTGACTCCTATTGCAAGACTCCCATCTCTTTTCCAATAGCTGCCAGTAATGGGAATCAAAGGACTCATTGACATCTTGAACTCTCTTTATTTCTCATGAAAAAAAAGGAAATATTAACCTGTGACCCCTGCCCACTGTCTTAGGGAATCCTTATGAACCTTCTAGAACATACCCCCGTGTGTATGATGCAACATGAAAAGAAAGTGGGTGCCACAGCTAAGGTTTCTGCCAAAAGTCAGTATGAGTCTAGACATTTGCTTGCTTTTTAATATTCCTTCTCTGCTATTGTCTCAAGTAAAGCTAGAAATGTGAAAAAAATGTTACCTCTTACTATCATATCTGCCAATAAAAAAGCAATGAAAGGTATGAAAACATGCCTCTCTCCTCCTTCCCCTCTTTGAACCTTTCTGTATCTGCTCTGGTTCTGGACCAATAACAAAACATGACCAGAATTTGACAGAGAGCATGGGCAAGAAGGTGACTTTAAATGATCTCTCAGCCTACATTTATAGATAAAAGAACAGGATAGGGTCTGAGGTATAATGCAGTGGTTAGGGCATTTACCTTGTACATGTCCAACCCAGGTTCTATCTCCAGCATCCTATATAGTCTCCTGAGTCCTCCAGGAGTGACCCCTAAACATAGAGCCAGGAGTAAACCCCGAACACTGTTAAGTGTGGCCCCAAAAGAAAACAAAACAAACAAACAAAAAAGGACAAGGCAGTCACAACTTTGAACATACTGTGAGTATACTAAATCCTCCATATTATGGCCAGGGAAAACAGAATAAAAAGATCTAATCGAAGAAGCAAAAAACTAATTTTAGCAGAATTAAGATTCCCACCCACATTCTCCTCCAGATTTCTTTACTCACTACTGTCACATTAATTTTACTCAAATGCTTTTCTTGATTATTCACTATGTAAGAGCCACAAATTGCTTCATTTTAGAAATAAAGTCACAGACTCTAGCTTGAGTCCCAAGCAGTCTATTCTTTCAACTACATCCATCTCAACTTTATATAATAGAAATCTGAGTCAGTGAGATTAATCACTTTCCCAATGATTACTGTGGTACCACAAATAGTGATTTTGAAGCATGCTATCCATGCAAGTGCATTTGTATTTCTTAACTACCTTTTTTTTTGCAATTTAAAGTATCTTTTCTTTGACCCGAATGAGATAAAAACATGCTAGAATAAGGAAATTAAAAATCTTTTGAGAAATAGTGTACTCTCTAGCTATCTTCCTTACATATCAAGTGAAGATAGATAAATTAGATTTTACCTAAACAATAAAGAAAATCTCATTTGTGAGTAATGCTGAGTAACACTGGGAAAATCCTAGTTGTTTTTGTAACCCTGGTCGCCCATACAAGTGTATGTGACAAAAGCAGAGAAATCAGAAAGAGTATGTTTAAGTATGTATGACAAAAGAAGAGAGATAAGGAAAAGAAAATGGAATGTGTAGGGAAAGTTGGGAAAATTAACAAGATTTGGCAAAAATAATTCTATTTTCTTATAAAGAATACTTTCAATTATATAATTACAGATTCCAGGGACAGATATTTAAATCCACCAGTGACATTTGCTTGACTTTCTCATTTCCAGAGAAAATCAAAACTTCCAACTTGGGAATAATATCTTATTTCTGTTTCTCTTCTCATCTCACTCTTCTCTTTTTCCCATCCATCCTAATGGGTTGAGACTTCTGAAAGAAAAACTGTAGTACAATGAAATCAGATCTCAACAAAATGAGAAACCATGGGAAGCTCTTCTGCATGCAGTAAAAGCAAATGTTCCCATTTTTTCCCCCAGCAGACATTAGAAAGTCAAAAAAAATCAGATCCAACTATCAATTTCTATTTTTAGTAGAGGTTTTAAATGCCATTGTGTTTTAATAATGTGCTGTGTATTAGTCACTTGCATAAATGTTTCATTAAAAGGAAGCCCAACAGAATGTTTTTTTCTTCAATTATAACACAGTAAGGATAAGGCAGAATCATAAATGAAAACACGACTTTCCCTGGCTCTATCTTATAAATATCCTCAACTAAAGCTTAAAAATAAAGGTTATCACTCAAAAAATAAAGCTTATCACTCAAAAAAGTGATTTCCACTCCCATTGAAATCAACTGATCTGTTTCTAGAATTGCCATCTTACCATTTAACATTTCATAAATAATATGTCATAGCTTAATGTTTTAAAGTATTCACCATACATGAGAAAAGAAATTATGAAAATTCAGAAATAAAAGAGATATTATCCCCAAGTTGAGTCGTCAGTACCACTTTGATTACAATGTACCAGACCTCTTATCCAAATGAGGTTCTAACTCTTTCTTATATAGAATTTAATGTTCATTGCTAATGATGAAAATGACTACAGAAATAACAACATCCTCCTCCTCGTCGTCTTCATCACCTCAATCTCGTGATATAAGATTCTATTATAAACACTCTGCATATATCAAAATTTTTTTGCTTTTTTTTCGGTCACACCCAGAGGTTACTCCTGGCTCTGCACTCAGAAATTACTCCTGGTGGTGCTTGGGGGACCATATGGGATGCTGGGGATCGAACCTAGGTCGGTCACGTGCCAGGCAAGCGCCCTACCCACTGTGCTATAGCATATATCAATTTTAATCATAATTACTGTCTTAAACATTTAAGACTTATCTATATTAGTATTGCTTTACAATTAAGAATCAGAGTCTGAGAGATATTAACTTGCCCTAAGTCACAGAGCTAGCAATGGCAAAGGAGGGATGCGGATCTATGCAGTCTACTTCTAAATATGCCAGTCATTATCATCACATACCATCACATACTGCTCTCAACGAATAAAAGTCAAGACAGAGAAGATGGAGCAATAGCACAGCAGGTAGGGCGTTCACCTTACAAGCGGCCAACATGGCCGACCCGAGTTCGATTCCTCCGCCCATCTCGGAGAGCCCGGCAAGCTACCCAGAGTATTCGATATGCCAGACACAGTAACAACAAAGTCTCCAATGGAGACGTTACTGGGCCCGCTCGAGCAAATCGACGATCAACGGGAGGGCCTTTACCTTTACCTTTACCTTTTCTTAAAATTGGAAATTTCCAAACATACCCCCCCAAATGATGTAAATAGTATAATAAATCCTTAGTAGTTTCATCAAGTTTAAAGGGTCACTTTTAAAATTGCCTCTTTTTCATCTATATCCCCCTCTATTTTTTCTTGTTACTTATTTTACTGGATCAATTTACCAAAAATTCAACTATTGCAATTAACTAAGGTCAGTATGAAATAAATTAAATCTGAGCACAAAATGCAGTAGCACTGAACAGGACGAGAGAGGTATGAGGTCTTTCCTTGTTCCCTGCGCCAAGTTATGATGCGTAAAGTCTCCTCTCCTTCCTGTCCTTGTTTACCCATTCACCCACCAAACATTGGCTGCCCTGAGTCCAACCAGCTACACTAAGTGTTTTCTGCATGCACATATTTGCACACTCCTATCGCCACATTGGATTCCAACTTCTCAGGGGTGAGGATCCTGGTGTCCTCCTGTAACAGAAACCCCAGCACTAAGTTCCCTGTTTGCTCCAAAACAGACGCCAAGGGTGCAGTAAGGGAAGGGAAAACAAAGTGATGCACATAAGCCCAGACAGACAAAAATTATGAGATGGTTCAACTAGACATTGTTCTATAACACAAATGAAAAACTATAAACAGTCAAATTTCTAAAAAAAAGTACCAAACACATTTACACTCTAATCCAATCTCTGGGTGGACCAGATCATTTGTCTATCTTGAAATGATATCATTAATGCTTAATCTCAAGTAAACAATAGCTTCTCTGAATTCTGACCTCATGGGTCCTTTCCAGCTCCTTTTTTTCATAAATAAAAAATGACTCCCTCTTTGCCAGTAGAACACAAGGTTAATGGATGTTCAGTAGGAGATATTAATAATATTTCTTGTCAACTCTAATCTTATTTAAAATGCATGTCAGACATAGAAAATCAAGTGTACTGTGTATGCAAATGATTTGATACTATTCATGATTGCAAACACTGACGTTACATTGCAAAAAGCTACCAAATTCATTTATTTATTAACCTCATTTTCATTTATTAACCTTGAAAAAATATGGTAATTTTATACTTCATATTTTAATTCTCAGAATAAATCTACCTATTTATTTACTATAATTATATATCTACCTGTTTATTTACTATATTAAAATAAGAAACAACGGTTCCATACAAATTTAAGCATGACACAGTATAGATTGTCAGGCAAACACCATACAACTGAAAGTCCAGAAATAAACCCTCATATTTATGGACAGTTAACACTGTAGCACGGTAGCACTGTCCTCCCGTTGTTCATTGATTTGCTCGAGTGGGCCCAGTAACATCTCCATTGTGAGACTTATTACTGTTTTTGGCATATCCAATACGTCACGGGTAGCTTGTCAGGCTTTGCTATGTGGGCGAGATACTCTTAGTAATTTGCCAGGCTCTCTGAGAGGGGCAGAGAAATCGAACCTGGCTCGATGGGGCCAGCCGCGCACAAGGCAAACACCCTACCATCACTCCAGCCTGTGGACAGTTAATGTAGGAAAAAGGATTTTGGTACATGAAGTAGGAAAAAGAAATTCTCTTCAATAAATGGTATTGGAAAAACTGGATAATCATAGGTAAAAAAGTGAAAGTGAAAGTAGAGCAGTGTCTTACACCATTTATAAAAATTGACTCAATCTGGATTAAAGACCTCAAGATTAGGCCAGAATTCAAAAAAAACCCCATATATATTTTTTGTTTGTTTGTTTTCTTCTCTGACACAGGACAACTTTAATCTCTCTATATAATCAGAGGTTCCCTATCTTATATCCTTTGAAGTAAAGCTGAGAAAAAATGCACTGGCATGCTTGGAATTATTCTATCCATGCCTGTCAACTCTTTTCTAGCAAAATCTCTGGCAATGGAGACAAGGTGCAACTCATTTTGGAGTTGATTTAAAAAAAAAATTAAAACTGAAGGAAGGAAGGAAGGAAGGAAGGAAGGAAGGAAGGAAGGAAGGGAGGGAGGGAGGGAGGGAGGGAGGGAGAGAAAGAAAAAAGGAAGGGAGGGAGGGAGGGAGGGAGGGAGGGAGGAGAGAGGGAGGGAAGGAGAGAATCAAAAACTATAAAAACATACCGATGGGAATTTTACTACTAAATCTGAAGACAAACAGTTGCTCTAGTCTTTAAAAATCCTTAGGCTATTAATATGAACATGCATATCTTCAAAATTTTGAAAATAGTTCTTTATTTCTATTTCCAAGTTGTAGCTATCTGCTGTGCCATGCTGAATCCCTAACAGCAGTGATATTCCTAAAATGAGTAGGCGAGAATGGGTCTGAGTCACAGTATTTTGAAGAAAAGGAAACAGGAAGCAAACCGCCTCTGAGGAATGGCATACAAGTACACATCAACGCAATATATAGCTTTAAGGAATAATTAGCTAGTTCAATGTTTAGAACTGTGAAAGTATAAATGTTCTGTACGTTATCTCTGTAAACCCAAGAAACTATAGATAAAGAACAGGCCTGGAGAAAGAAAATGTTTTCAATCTCATCCTCAAATCCTCAATCTCCTTTCTCTTATGTGCCCTGAAAGCCCCCCACCCCACCCCACCTCCACCAAGCCTATTGCTACTCCAGTGTCATTGTGCTATTATAACTGATCCAAAATGTTTCCCCACATGAGAACCTTTAACACTTTCCTGGTCTCTGGCAAGTTATTGATTAACAGACATCTGAAGTGTCTTAAGTCCAAGAACAATGATTCTGAAGCAGTGAAGCTGCAATGAGGTTTGCTCATCAAAGCTCACAAGATATCCTTCAGGGGCAGAGGGAAAATGTTGTGCTTTACTCTAAAACTATGAACTCATACTTTAAAATAAAATTCAGTCTCCACCCTTTCTCTGGAGTGGAATCGCCTCTTCTTGGAAGATGTTGCTGGACACAGACTTGAAGATCAGCTGTGCTTTGCTATTGTTTTTAAAAAATGAGAAACTTTCAAGTAACTTTTACCTAGCCAGTCAAGGACTGGCTGCACCAAGATGAAAGCAAATACAGCAATCAGAGATGACTGGAATAGTTCTTTCCACTAGTACTTAATAGCTAGTATATTTTGTGATAGCACTGTGTGCTAACACCGTTTTAGGATCTTTGATGTCACCTTGAATTCATGCAGCAAAGAATTTCAGGAATCAATCCCTAAAAATAAGTTGCCATCTACATTTAAGGGTATTTTCAAAGTGTTCTTGTGGCATGTGAACTCCTTACAACTGAAAAAACGGTGGTGCCAAATACTCTTCTTTCCCCACTGTTTGCTGAATTCCAATCATAGTAAAGACCCAAATTCCTAGTTTGTCACACAAAGAAAATATGATACTGTGATTTCAATGAGCTGATTCCCTTTCTGTGGCTCTCAGGTCGCAGGAATAGTGTCTCCACGGAGGAAGGTCGCACCTGTCCACCCACCCAGCAGCCTGACTTACGGTTCATCCTGCTCTGCTCAGGCTGCAGGCTATCTGAAGACTGAGTGCTGGACACAGAGGACACGCTGGAGCTCCGGACGAACCCAAATGCCGCCAGCTTGGTTGCTGGGAGCCTCGAGTATCCAGGAGGACGAAGTCCTGATTTTGGTAGGTTGGCTTTTGCAGCATTTGAACAGGAAGCCTTCTTTAAGTCTGCTAACATGAACGCAAAACAAAACAAAACAAAGTCTTAGCAGAAGGACAGAGAGTGCCATGAGTGTTGAACAGCTCTGTCACAAATTGAGCCAAATTAATTATTCAGGTTTCAATTCACGAACAAAACTTTATAAGAAAGGGCTATTACTGCAGGCTAGGTCCTTCAGAGAACTAAAAGAGAAGGTCTGGCAGCAGGCAGAGGAGCTGAGAACATTTAATCCTATTTGTTAAAAGAATATCAAGAAAGGTATAAAGTGCTTATGGAGCAGAACAGAACACGAACACCTGCGGTTGCAAGTTGCCCTAGAATTGTAAAATTAAGGTACACATTAAAAGCTGTCACATAATGGGCAAAGGTCAATTGTGGAAATAGTTGGTAGTAATGAATTCAGTATGTATGGAAAGGGAATAGAAAATGTCTGATGAAAACAAACCTTTTGACTTTGATGACAAACCAAGGTTATGAGAGTGCGGCATATGGAAGGGGAGATAAATAGAGATAGTAGTGGAGGGATAGTGGCATTTTAGTAAGTGTGATATAATAAAACTGTACACCCAAAACACAAACTTTTTGTCATGTTATAATCTTTTAAAATTTTTTTATTAAAGCCCCATGATTTACAAAATCATTCATTGTTAGGTTTTAAACCTACTATGTTTCAGCACCCAGATAACATTATTATCTTCTTCCCTTCACCAAGGTTCCAAGGATCCTTCCCAACCATCCCACATCCCAAGCCTGCCACTTTGACATACCTAATGTTGCTTGGGGCCACACCCAACAATGCTCAGGGGGTACTTCTGGTTCCACACTCAGGAGTTACTCCTGGCAATGCTCAGTATACCACAAGAGATGTGAGGGAACAAACCCAGGTCAGCCGCATTCAAGGCAAGTGCCCTGCGCACTATATTATTGTTCTGGCCTACATTTTTAAGTTTAGTTATTGAGGTTTAGCTATCTTGTTCTCAGTATTGTTGACTGTGCTGTTTGCATATTTTGCTCTATTGTTCCTTTATACCACCGATGAACTCTGATCCCCTTGACCCCTGTTCCCTGTTGCTTCTCATTTGTTTTTTCTTGCTCTCTCAATTTCTTTCTTTCTCCTCCCTATACTCTGTGACCATGGGCTCCATCCATCTTGCAGTGAATTGCACTATTTTATCATTTCTTACAACTGCATAATATTCCATTTTTCATAAATACACTTCATGTTCCACTTACCTATCATTGGGCACCTAAGTTGATTGCATATCTTAGCTAATGTACTAAGTGCTGTAATGGATCATGATGTGCATGTCTTTTTGTGAATGAATTCTTGTGTGTCCTGGTGGTAGATAACAAAATTGAAGTTGTTGAGTTGTTGAGTCACAGGACAGCTCAATTCTTGGTTTACTGAAATATCTCCATACAGTTTTCCACAAAAAAAAAAAAGATTTTCAACCTTTTTACTCCTGTCGAACAGCACCTGTCTTGCCTGCTGCTACAGGTACAACAGTCATAGCCAAGGTAAGAGGCCAGTACTCAAACTTTCTATACCCGCAGACTGGCATCAGTCTATGGTCTGGTGGTTGAATCTTGTAAATAAATCTCAAATGAGCAGAGGCAGTAAATAATAAAAATTAGAATAAAAATAAATGATAAGAAAATAATACAAAGGGTCAAAGAAACTAGGATCTGGTTATTTAAATATAATTTTAAAACTTTTATTTTATTATATATTTATTATTTTTATTTTTATAATATTTTATTTTTATTTTATTCACTGTATCACTGTCATCCCATTGTTCATCAATTTCCTCAAGCAGGCACCAGTAATGTCTCCATTCGTCCTAGCCCTGAGATTTTAGCAGGTGCCACATTGGAGGCTCTTTCAGGGTCAGGGGAATGAGACCCATCATTGCTACTGGGTTTTGGCATATCAGATATGCCACCGGGAGCTTGCCAGACTCTGTCATGCAGGAAGGATACACTCGGTAGCCTGCTGAGTCCTCCAAGAGTAAGAACTAGACAATAAGAGATATCAGAGAGCTTGGTTTTATAGTCTCTGGGTCTTGGCTGTTGATGGGATTATATGGCGCTGGGGGCAGTTGGTGGGTGTAATGCCTCGCTACTGGAAGATGGGAGATCTGGGTGGAGGAGGCCCAGTCCTGATCCAAGCATCCTAGGAGATCTTAGCCCTGGGTCCCGCACACCTGGGTTCCTCTGCTGGTTCCTTGATGCATAAGGCTTGTCTGAGCATGTGGAGAGTGGTCTTAAGCATGGCTGTGGCTGATTCTGGTGGTCTTCAGCTGCTGGGGCTCTGCTTGGGGTGGGGAGGGAAACTCAACCCGCCCGCCCCCAAGGGGCCCTGATGAGGATAGCCAGGCAGGAGACTCTGTTTTGTTCTCTTCCGGTAGCTTAGTTTTATAGTCTCTGGGTCTTGGCCGCTGATGGGATTACACGGCACTGGGGCAGTTGGTGGGTGTATTATTTTACTATATATTTAAGATATAATAAACATGATAACCTCTTAACTAGGCAACAAGGAAAAAGAAGAGAGAGTAAAAATAAATTGGACCAGAAATTAAAGTGAAAAAACTACAAGAAATCTTAGAAATATAAAAGATAATAAGTAATACTACAAACAACTATATCCCACTGTGCATACTACATACATACTATGTATGTACAGGAAGAATTAGGAATTCTCTATGCCACAATCTGGTGGACTTTGAAGAAATGCCTAAATTCTTAAAATCATCCAAATTCCCAAGATTGAATTAGGAGGAAGTAGAAGATTTGAACAGATCAATTATGAGCAAATTAAAACTAAAATTAAAAATCTTCCCAAGAACAAAAGCCCAGGTCCAGAGTAGTGAGTTCTATCAAATCTTCAAAGAAAACTTAATAGACATAGACTTTAAGCTATGCAAAAAAGAAACATAAATTCTTCCTAATAGCTTCTATGAAGGCAGCATTACAATAATAGCAGAAGTGGACAAAAATGTTACTGAAAAAGAAAATTACAGACCAATAACCCTGAACATCAATGAAAAATCCTTAAAAAAATGTTGATGACCTAAATCCATCAATATAGTAAAAGACTTACACACCATGATTAAGAGAGATTCATTTCAGGCATGCATGATGATTCAAGCTTAACAAATAAAAACTAATGAAATACATGGCATCAACATAAGGATAAATTAAAAACATATAATGATATCAATGGATTCCTCTGACTGCTAAATAAACCATTAAATAAATGCTGGTTCAAAGTCATTGTTTAAGATTTATTCATGATAAAAGCTGTAAACAAAACTGGGATAGAAGGAACATTCCTCTTTACGTTGATGCCCATTTACAACAAACCCACAGCCAAATCATTCATATTCAATAGCTAAAAATTAAAAATCTTCCTTAGGAGACCTGGCAAGGATGTATACTTTCTCTACTATTCCCCAGTGGTCTTGGAAATCCTCACCACAGCAATTGGAGAAAAAAGAAATCAAAGAGATCAAAATTATGAAAGAGAAAGTTAAATATCACTTTTTTTGGCATATGACATGATAATATAGGTAGAAGATCCTAAAAACTCCATAAATAAACTCTTAGAAGAAATAATCCAATGAAGCAAAAGTAGCAGGCTAAAAACTGAATATATAAAATTGGTTGTAGGCTAAAGAATGAATACACAAAACTTATGAACACATAAATATACTCTAAATATACAGATTCAAAACAAGTGCTATACTAGAATCAAGATTGATTCTCAGACCTATGTAATATTGAAATGAAAGCCAATGAAAGCCCTCAGATATATGGACAGTCAGTTTATGACAAAGAAACATGAAGAAGAAAAATCTTTTTAAGAAATGGTGTTGAAAACATGAAAACTACATGAAAATAATTGAAACTGGGACTGTACCTCACAACATACGCAAAAGTCAATTTAAAGAAACTGAAGACACTGAGACCAGAATCAATAAAATATTTTGAGAAAAATATAGGGAGAACTCCCAAGGATATGGGCCTCACTTGGAGGGACTTTCAATGATATGATTTCATTGGCAGAGATCTCTTTCACTGTCACTGTCCTCCCATTGTTCATTGATTTGCTCGAGCAGGCCCAATAACATTGTGAGACTTTTTACTGTTTTGGGCATATCAAATACATCACGAGTACTTGCCTGGCTTTGCCGTGTGGGCGAGATACTCTCGGTAACTTGCCGGACTCTCCAAGAGGGGCGAAGGAATCAAACTCAGGTCGCCCCAGTTGGCTGTATGCAAGGCAAATGCCCTACCCGCTGTGTTATTGCTCCAGCTCCAGCTCATTGTCAGAGATAGCCAAAAAATTTAGAAAAATGGGACTATATCAAATTAGAAAGGTTTTACATGCAAAAGAAGCCCACCAAATTGAAAAACAGTCTGCATAATATTTTCGAAAAGTGGCTGGAGTGATAGCACAGTGGTAGGGCGTTTGCCTTGCCTGCAGCCAGCCCAGCCGAGCCAGGTTCGATTCCTCTGGCCCTCTCGCAGAGCCCAGCAAGCTACCGAGAGTATCTCGCCTGCACGGCAAAGCCTGGCAAGCTACCCGTGACGTATTCGATATGCCAAACACAGTAACAACAAGTCTCAAAATGGAGACGTTATTGGGTCCACTCGAGCAAATTGATGAACAATGGGAGGAGAGTATTATAAAAAATATATTTTATCAATATACAATTATATTGATAAAAGACTAGTATCAAAGATTCAGAAAATACTAACAAAGCCTAACAATGGAAAAACTAATAACTGCATCAAAAAATGGGAATAACTGCATCAAAAACTAATAACTGCATCAAAAAACCTAACAATGGAAAAACTAATAACTGCATCAAAAATGGGAAGGGAGATGTATAGTACGTTTTATGGAGATGATATATGGTCAAAAGGCAAATTAAAAAGTGTTCATCATCATGTGGCAGAGATTGGGGCTGAGCATCCTCCACCCAGATCCTCCATCTTCCAGTAGGCAGGGGTCACACCCACCAACCGGCCCCCTGGCACCGTGTAATCCCATCAACGGTCAAGACCCAGAGACTATAAAACCCAGCTCTCGGACATCTTATTATCTCATTCTTACTTTGGACAACCTGGCAGGCTACCGAATGTAACCTGCCCACATGGCGGAGTCTGGCAAACTCCCCGTGGCGTACCCAATATGCCAAATGCCAGTAACAATGATGGGTCTCATTCTCCTAACCCTGAAAGAGCCTTGAATATGGCACTTTTTAAAACTCAGGGCTAGGACGAAGAAGACGTTACTGGGGCCTGCTTGAGGCAATCGACAAACAACAGGATGATCGTGATCGTTATCGTGATTTTCATCATGTATTATCAGGGAAAGTCATTAAGATGGCAATAAGATACCATCTCATACCAGTGAGAATGGTGCATAATAAAAAAAAAACCTGAAATAACCAGAATTGTTAGGGATGTAGTAGTAATCCTCATTCACTGTTAGTGAGAATGTTATTTTGTTCAATCTCTATGGAAAAATGAATAGAAATTTCTTTAAAGGTAAGAATAAAGATTATACAGGCCTCAGTGATTCAACTTCTTTGCATCTAATGCAAAACATGAAACATTCATTCAAGAAATATATATGCACAATTATGTTAATTCAGCACTTAGCACAATAAAACAGCATACAGAAACAGCCAAAATGCCCAACAACAGATGACTGGATAAAGAAACTGTTATATATAGTGGAGTACTATGCAGCCACAGGAAATGATGAAATCATGTGCTGCAACTTGAATGGAACTGTAGAATATCACGTTAAGCAAAATGAACTAGAGAACAAAATATTGGATGTCCTCACTTATCTGCGGCATGTAAAAAACGAAACAATAAAATAGTAAGTGGAATTTTTCTCTTAAAAATGTGGGTCGGATAAATGATGAGGTGGACTGAAAATAGCAGAGGGGCTTGGAGAGTCTCGACACTTCGGTGGCAAGGTAAAGAAATAGTGCACATAAAAATCATAAACATTAACACTATTATAAAAACATAACCTAATATATATTTAAATAATACAAATAATAAACAGAGCTGGAGTGATAGTGCACCAGGTAGGTGATAATACTGGGTGACTTGTATGGAGCTGACCTGCGTTCAATCTTTAGATCCTCATATGGTCCCTGAGTCCTTCCAGGAGCAATCCCTGAGCACCAGGAGTAAGACCTGAGCACTGCTGGGTGGGCTCCACCCATTCCCCCCAAAAAATATAACAACTAGAAGAAACAGTATACTACACCATGTTAATGAAGAAAAACTACATGATTATTTCAATAGATGCAGAAAAGTCACTTGAAAATCTATAAAAGCACTTCATAGTGAAAAACACTTAACTATGAACAAAAGATATTCTCAATTTGCTAAGTAAAAAGCATAAACTATTCACTGAAAAAGGACTAAATGTTTCTCCCAAAGGAATGTAAGACAAAGGATGTCTGCTCCCGTCACTAAAATATTTTATAGACAGTTTGTGTCAATAAATTTAGGCAAGCATATAAAGATTTCTTTGATATAGAAAACCCTCTGAAATTCATTAAAAAGACAAGAACTAATAAATGAATTCAACAAGTTTATAGCATAAAACTGAACATAAAAAACATCACCTGCATTTTTATAGATTTCCAAGAATGTTTCAAGAAAGACTCTAGAAAACATTTTCATTAACAATAATATCAAGAATAATAAAATAGGAACTGTAGTTTTAAAAAGGGTAAAACTCTATTTTATGTTTTCTTTTGTTGTTTCCTATTAAATCTTAAACACAATGTTTTCCTTTTTACACACTTGCATCCTAATTTCTGCCCCACGTTTAGGAAAACTTGATAAGCATGCCCAGTGCTTCTTCCATTGGCACCAAAAGGCATTTCAAACTATACAAGCCTTTGATCACTTCATGGGAATCTTCACCTTTGCCAGAACTTTCTAACAATTTCAAAAACATTTCAGTGACCTTCCCTTGCTATCTCTAGCCATTTGAAACATTTAAAGGCCTTCTTTGCTTTCCCCAGAAACCTCAGATATATATATATATGTGTGTGTGTGTATGTGTGTGTATATATATATATATATATATAAGAATCCCCCATACCATTTAGCCTTGCGTATGGTATTAAAGTTGACATAAGTGGAACCAATTAAGAACAGAGCAGAAGCAGCCATTTTGGAGGAACTTGCTTACAAAAACTTGGCGAAATCTGAGCAATCTAAAAAGTGACCGATCATGGTTGCCACTCAATGTCTCTTTTGCAAACCACAGCACTCAAAAGGAGAAAGATAACAAAAGGGAATTCCCTGCCACAGAGGTAGGGTGGGATGGGAGGGATGGGGGATGGGAGGGATACTGGGATCAGTAGTGGTGGAGAATGGGCACTGGTGGAGGGATGGGTATTCAATCATTGTATAACTGAAACCCAAGCACAAAAATTTGTAAGTCTACAACTGTACCTCATGGTGTTTCACTAATAATTTTTTTTTAAGTGACCAAGGTAAAGGGATGGGTACTCAATCATTGTATAACTGAAACCCAATCACAAAAATTTGTAAGTCTACAATAGCACAGCGGGTAGGGCGTTCGCCTTACAAGTGGCCAACATGGCCGACCTGAGTTTGATTCCTCCGCCCCTCTCGGAGAGCCTGGCAAGCTACTGAGAGTATTCGATATGCCAAACACAGTAACAACAAAGTCTCCAATGGAGACGTTACTGGGCCCGCTCGAGCAAATCGACGATCAATGGGAGGGCCTTTACCTTTACATTTTTTTTTATTTATTTATTTTTTTTGGTTTATGCAACTTTATTGAAGAAAAATAAATTGATTACTAGCAGAGCTATTAGTTGATCACTCATCCATCGACAACTTGCATCATTTATTCAGTGCTATATTAAACAGTGTATTGGAAGATAGATTAACTAATAGCTCCAAGCCTCCTAACAATTTAAATGAAAATTACAAAATGTTTGAGACCCTATTTTGGAATACAAAGGGTGTTGACTTCCAATTTCCATTCTCTGTAGAACAAGAACAGGTCATTCCTTTATTGACATGCATAAAATACATCACATTTTCTGTTCTGCTGATGCTATAGGTTCAATACCAATTCTCCAGCCACATCAGTTATGAGCATAAAGTATATCATGTAACCTCGCATCTCTAACAGTGGAAGGCTTAGACAGGATGGGTGCTGCTAAAACAATGCTGCTTCGCGATGTGACCACCGAGCCCCCCGCCATCTCCCCTCAGATGGCTTCTTCAGCATGTTAGAGCAGGGAGGAATGGTTTAGTCTCATAACCAAGTTAGAGTGAAGACATTGGCCACATAATACACATGCTCCATTTTTTAAAAAAAAATTCTGAATCTTGGGCAACTGTTCTCTTGTAACTACTTTATAGTTTCTATAAGCAGTTATTGTCCAAAGCTGGAAGAACGTAAGTCTTCTCAGATGAGCATGTGAATGAATGGAGGGAGGTAAACAAAAAATAAAATTAAAAAAGATGAGGTCTGATAGGGGAGCAGCCGGATAAGAAAATCAAAAAAGGAACAGTAATTTAAAGTTTATTCCAGCTATAATGCAGGTTATTCTGACTTTAAGGTAGCATCACATGGCATACTTCTGAGTCCATTCCCGAGATATTCTGTTGTACTTATCTCTGTCTGTTTTATAGATCCGTGCAATCTCTGGCACTAGGGGGTCATCTGGGTTTGGATCACATAGCAGTGAACAAATGGATAAAAGAACTTTAGAAATAGTTAAAGCAGGAGACCACTGTGATCTTAGAATATCGAGACAAATGCTGCCATTACTGTTAATATTTGGATGATAAATTCTTGTTGTAAACGCAACCTTAGGTGGTTTGAAGGGGTAGTCTGTAGGAAAATGAATTGTCAAAAAGAATACACCGCCTTGATATGGGCTGTCATTAGGTCCCATAATGGTGGCTTGCCAATGGAACATATCATCCCCAACTGGACCTGCAGAACATTGTGCTGGAGGGTCACGGGCCAAATCACTAAGTTCCTTATTGATCCGCTTCAGCGCCATGGCGGCTGCGTGTCGGCTGTCGGCGCTCCGTGCGCGGCGGGCCCGACTCGGCTGCTCGGCGGGGACGCGGGAGGCTGCAGGCTCGGCTCCGCCGCACAAGGCGCCCTGCGCGAGACCCGCGTCAGCGCCGCCGCCCGGCCCGCCCGCCGCCCGCCCGCCCGGCCCGCGCCTGCCCCGCGCCTGCCCCGCCCCTTTACATTTTTACAGCTGTACCTCATGGTGTTTCACTAATAAAAATTTAAAAATAAATAAAAAGTGACCAAGGGGTTGGAGCAATAGCACTGCGAGTAGGGCATTTGCCTTGCACACGGCCGACCCAGGTTTGATTCCCAGCATTTCATATGGTCCCCTGAGCACTGCCAGGAGTAATTCCTGAGTGTAGAGCTAAGAGTAACCCCCGTGCATCACCGGGTGTGACCCAAAAAGCAAATAAAATAAAATGAAATAAAATAAAAAGCGACCAAGAATAAGAACATCACATTTTAAAAGGTAAAAGGTAAAGGTAAAGGCCCTCCCGTTGATCATCGATTTGCTCGAGCGGGCCCAGTAACATCTCCATTGGAGACTTTGTTGTTACTGTGTCTGGCATATCGAATACATCACGGGTGGCTTGCCAGGCTCTGCCGTGCGGATGAGATACTCTCGGTAGCTTGCCGGGCTCTCCGAGAGGGGCGGAGGAATCGAACTCCGGTCGGCCATGTTGACTGCGTGCAAGGCAAACGCCCTACCACTGGACCAAGAAAGTCAACATTAAGCTACTTTTATGCTGGGAACTCTTCATCTGAACATTATTTCATTATTCACTTTCTCTACAAAAACTTCCCTGTCTTTTGAGCCCGGGGTAATGGTGCATACAAGAATACTGGTTATGATCCATGCAAGACTCGAGTTTGATTCTCCCATGATCACGTAAGTATCACTGGGCCTCTCTCTGAAGGTCCCAAAACATTGCCAGGGTGACCCTGGAGCTCCCGACCAACACAGTGCTGGCAGAGCATTCAGGCACCCTGAACTGCACCTTATTTGGCTACAATTTGAGTTGTGCTGCTCAGTACTGCATCACTGACAAGATTCTGACAAGATTCTCTGTTCAGGATTTAGCTGATGTAAGTAGGAAGCTTTAATAATCCATTCATTTTTTTTCAAAACAGTAATATGGGATTTATTGAAGTCCTTCTTCAAGTGACCTTGGGTCTTGTCTGTTTGTTTGGCTCTACCTGCTTGACTTAGAATTAGGTTGTGACTAATGCTAAACTCAGGAGAAAGCATGCTATGTGCAGACCCACTGCGTAGGCACTCATGAGAAAGTAGTCATTATGGAGAAAAATGCAAAGAGGGAAAAAGCCATTATGCAAAGCGCTGAGGTCTGCACTGTGCCCCGCAGATGGCTCAGCAGGAGCCTTCAAACCTCTATGCTGGGCTGCTTGTGCTTCTGCCACACCAAAAATCCTGTTCCCTACAGATAAAGAGAGCGGCACTTTGGAGTTTTCCAGGCACTGCGCAGCAGCTCCTTCCAACCCTGTCTTCTTTCTGGGCCCTGAAATCCCACAGCAACCATTGCCAGGAGGAAACCCCCACCTGCAACTGACTAGAGGCTCCTCAGGGGAAACTTAGAACAGCATAGAGCCCAGAGCTTCTCACAAGGCATTCCTTCACTCCCCTCTATACTCCCAGTAAACACAACGAAGGGAAAAATAACAAGGTGGGAAAGAGCGCTGAGATGTAAAATTTTTTTAAAAAGACCAAAAAACCCAGACATAGAAAAGTAAACAAATATTAAAATGCGCTGTTGAATCCAACTGGAAATCCAAACTTACTCTAAGAATTTATTAAGAGTGACTGACTTAATCTCTTTTCAGAAAAAACGTTACTCGGGGTAAAGAAATTTATCTTCTTCAAGGAACAAACAGAAAACATTTCCCCATCACCACACACACACACACACACACACACACACACCTGATCAGTCTATTGCCACCCTTCTGTATCTTTCAAGCAACCACCTCAGATGTGGAGGGTGATAAGGTACAGCCATTTAGAGACACCCTGCTCTGCAATATAGCTTTTGAATTAACTGGCACTTCTACATTCTTTGTTTCGGTTTTTGAGCTACCTTCAGTGGTGCTCAGGGGATCATATGCAATGCTGGGGATCGAATAGGGATCAGCCACATGCAAGGCAAGTGCCTTGACCCCTATATTATCTCATCATCCCAACTTGAACTTTTTCTTCCTTTTATTTTGGGTCAAATTCAGCTGTTTTTGAGGATTTGTGCTCAGTGATCACTTCTGGAAGTGCCCTGTGGAACATGTGGGGTGCCAGGGATTGAACACAGGATGACTGGGTGTAAGGCAAGTGCCTTAACTGATATACTGTTTCCCCAGCTTGAACTTTTTAAATGCACCAAGAAGCAAACCTCCTTGGACTTAACTAATACTGGATTCAAACTACAATTTTTAATATATAAAAAAATTATACCTGAGGGTGTCATTAAATCTAAACAATGTGTCCTCTAGAACAAAATCATAAGGGAGTTTCTGAATTAAAAACAGAGTAATTCAACAGTGAATTAGCATTCTTTCCCTTAATCACAGAAACTATCATGTTGCCTAAATTCCCCAGAGTCAAATCATCCGTTGCCCTAAAACACCTGACAGTGGTGATGGACATTCAATAATTAATACATTTAAGTTTCTGACACATACAAATTGTCTTGACAAAATGGGACCCTATACCACCAGTTAAAGAAAAAACCATTATTTACTATAAATTAAAACAGAGCTTGCAAGTATTGGAATTCATTAAGACCTTTGCTTCTCCATTAACTCTCTAATTTGGCCTGTTCTTAGGCTTGAATATCATCTCAGAGTATTATGCAACAGAATGCTACTGTGTTGTCCAAATAAAGATTGCAGATATAATACTGAAAAGACTGCCTCCATCCAGTAATTAGAAACTAGAAAATATTTTGTAGTTACATATTTGGCTACATTGTCTGTTCACTTTCTATGGTAACAGCTTTTTGTTGGGTTTTCCTTATCTTCAAAGAGTCACAGAGACAGCATTGAAGGCCGTTATCCATGGAGCCCCTCAACAGCTTTGCCATCAAGTCTTCGAAGACTAGATCTTAACTGTAACAGGAGCATAGGTTTTCCATTAGCTGAATGGGAACTTCTGAGGACATTCATTTGACTTACTTATTTAGAACACTCAGATTCAAAGGACTCCACAAAATGGTCTGGACCCTGCCACTTTTGTTAAAATCCTGAAAACTGGGTAATTATGGTGATTTCCACCCCTGGCACTGTCAAACAGCTCATGACCCATCAGCCAACTGGACTATGGTTCAATGTGAGCAACCAAAGATGTACGAGGGAGCCCTGCAGTGCTGGATATCACCCAAGGCACCCTCACAGTGTTCAGGGGGACCACTCTGAGTGATTCTTGTGGACGATGTGGTAATGGAAGTTGATCCTGGGTCGGTCATATGAAATCATACACCCTGGGAGAACCTCTAGACTATTTCTCCAGCTCCTAAAATGCAATTCTTATAGAAATTCTTTTTAGAGATTAAAATATTCTATAGTTCATATGAAATTTTTTAAACATAGAAAAGTCTAAATATTAAAATACAAAAGCAACGTCAAGAGGGCTCCCAGGGGGGAAAAGACAACTTTTATGATTAGCTAAATTTCAAAAAATCTTCCAGTATCAGCCACTAGGGGAAGAGTCTTTGGAACAAATGGTGATAGGACAACGGGACATGTATGCTTAAGAAGGTATCACATTACTATCACATTTAAAGAAATCGAAAATAGATCAAAGACATCAATTTAAATGTTGAAATTATAAAACTGGTAGAAGGAAACAGGCATAGATAGACAACTTTTATGAAATTTGCTTATAAATAAATGGACATGCTGATGAAATGAGTCAGAAGGAGAGGGACAGACATAGAATTATTGGACTCATTTGTGGGATTTAAAAAAATAAAATGTGAAACTAATGCCCAAGGACAGTAAAAACAAGGGCCAGGAGAATTGGGCCCAGTTGGAAGCCTATCTCAGGTCCCGGGAAGAGAAGACAGTTGTGATAGAGAAGGGACTACTCGGACAAAAATACTTGGAAATGATCATACTAGATAAGAACTGCATGCTGAAAGTGGGTGACAAGCATGATAACTTCCCAGTATCTGTATTGCAAACCATCATGCATAAAATGAGAGAGAGAGAGAGAGAGAGAGAGAGAGAGAGAGAGAGAGAGTGTGTGTGTGTGTGTGTGTGTGTGTGTATGTATGTATGAGAGAAACAGAGAAAGAGAAAGGGAGAAAGGGCCTGACAAGAGACAGGCTGATGGGAGGGAAACTGGGGATATTGGTGGTGGGAAAGGTACCCTGGTGGAGGGATGGGTACTGGAACACTATATGACTGAAACCAGACCATGAACAGCTTTGTACCTCTGTATCTCATGGTGATTCAATAAACAAATTAATGCAATAACTTCAAGTTAGGCAGCTATTTCTTACTATGACATGAAAAGCATAAGCAACAAAAGAAAAGATAGATCAGAGTTTCTTAAGCTTTTTCTACTTTTAACCCCTTTATATCCAAGAAATTTTTATATGATTCTGGGTATATAAAATAGATATGCAAATAAAACATTTATTGATCACCTGTAGCACTGTGGTAGCACTGTCTTCCTGTTGTTCATCGATTTACTACAACAGGCACCAATAACGTCTCCATTGTGAGACTTGTTATTGATCATCATGCATAAAAAATTTATTTTAAAGGAAGTATTTACAAATTTATATAACTCATATGGGGTTGTGACCCACAGTTCAAGAAGCTAAGAAGTAGATAAAATAAATTATTTTAGGATTGAAAATAGTTATGCTTCAAGAAAGTGATATAAAATGCTAATAATGGGAGAAAATCATTGCGACATATATATATATATATATATAACTTTCTAGGCTCATTTATCTATATGGTAGATGTGTATATATATATATATATACACATATGTATAGGAATGATTACTACTACTCAACAAATGAAAGTCAGATCACCAAATTTCAAAATGAGCAAATAATTTGAGTAGATATTTCTTCAAAGAAAACAGTCACCAGGAACATTCAAACCAAGACCACAACATACCATTTTACCCACTAGAATAGCTATAATAAAAAGGGATAAACTTAAAAGTACAGCCAGTAAGGAAATTTCCTCGAATCTTCCCTACCTAGGTTCAATCCCCGACTCTACACATGGTCCCCTGTGCACTGCCAGGATTGATCCCTGAGGAAAAATAAGGCTTGGCAAGGATATGGAGCACTGGGAGACTTTCATTGGTGGTGGGAATGTAAAATGGAGCAATCATCTTGGAAAACACTCTAACAGCTTCTCTAAATGTTAAATAAAGAGATGCCATGTGAAGAAAACAATTTTCTTTCTAATTATATCTCACCCTGACCTCTCCTCCCCCACCACCCCCATGTGAAACAACAACTTAAAATCTATTCCTTGTACTACCAGGATGACATGGGAGATTCCCAGCATTTCAGGAACAGAGCAGCACTGCATTCTTGGGCCCTCACATTGAACCACTGACCTGCTGGTTAATAATCACCAGGAGTGGCTCCCTGGGACGCCTAAGAACCCCTTTGGAAGCCCAAAGAAAACAAAGCAGAACCCTAAGTCTACACCAAAAACACTGCACATAAACACTGACAGTGGCCTTAGTCATAATGGCCAAAAGTTAGAAACAATGAAAACGTATGTCAACTTATGAAAATATTATTAAAATGTGGAATGCCAATGTGCTAGAATATTTTTCAGCTACAAAAAGGAATGGAACTCCTACACATGCTATGCTATGAATGCATTATGAAGAAATCACAGTGAAATAAGGGAAATGAGGCAAACCAGATATACCAAGTCACACAGGATCCCATTATAGGCAATGTCTAGAGCAGGTAAATATGCAGAAACTGGGAGTGGGGGCGAGGGCTGGGAAGAGCAAGGAGTGCCTAAAAATGAATAGGGGACAAACTTCCTTCTTGAAGTAATACAAAATTATCTCTTTAAAAAATTTTAAATTTTTTATTAAATCAACATGATTTACAAAGTTATTCATATTTGAGTTTTAGGCATACAATGTTCTAAGACCAATCCTACCAACAGTCTGACCATCCCTCACCAATGTTTCCAGGTTCCCTCTTACCCCTCATTCTGTGTCATTGGCTGGCAGGAACATTTGTAAAGCCTAATTATTGTAGTTTGGTTTTCCTGCTTGCAGTGTTGGCTCTGTGGTTCAGACACATACACAAATCTCAACAACAGAGATGTGCTAGGGGCCCCCAGCCCATGTTCCTATTACTTCCCACCGCCTCTTCTTCCCCTCTCAATTTCTTTTCTTCCATATCCTTCTTATTTATTTATTTAATCTGGAATTCAGAGTAATATAGATATACCCCCTCCTTTGATACCTTGCATTCCCTTCTCATGTGGTTCAACCCCTTTGAAAAAATCGTATGGCAATTTCTCAGAAAAGTAAGAACAGATTTTCCATAGGAACCAGCAATTCTACTTTGTGGTATCTATCCTCAAGACACGAGAACATTCATATAAAAGGACATATGCACACCATTATTCATTGCAGCACTTAGCACAATAGCTAAAAGACTAGAACTCGGATGCCCTATGACAGATCAGTGAACAATGAGGATGTGGCACATATACGTATACATATATTTATGTATATATAATGAAATACCATGCATCTGCAAGGGATAATGAAATAATGCTATTTACTGCAACTTGGATGGAACTGTAGGATATCATATAAAGCAAAATCCATCAGAAAAAGTATAAATATCCTATATTTTTCAAAATATCCTAAAATTGATGGTGGTGATGGTTGCACAAGTCCATGAAAATACTACATTGAACTCTATCATTTAAAAGGTGAACTGAGAAGTCAGGGATGTAGCCCAACAGTAGAACACTTTGTGTGTGTGGTATGGTATGTGTGGTATGGTATGCATGTGTGTGTGTGTGTGTGTGTGTGTGTGTGTGTGTGTGTGTGTGTATTAGAGAGAGAGGGAAATAGAGTGCCCCAGCTTCCATCCCCAGCAACATTATAAAGGAGAGAGAAAAAGATAAATGGAATAAAATATCAGTTAAAATGGAAGATATCAAAAGACTAGAAGAAACTAGTGCTGAAGGACATATAGTGAAAAAGTAACCCTGAATACACAGGTGGTGGGGATACTGACTGGATCAGCCTTTATAGAGAAGAGTATGGAGATTACTCAAATAAGGATAGAGCTTTCATATGACTCAACAATTATACTTCTTGCATCTACACTCCTCTTCAAATGCTTAAATGTTGCTTTGAAAAGGTAACTGTATACCAATGTTCATTTCAGCACTTATTACAATAGCTATGATATGGAAAAAACCAAGAGTCTAATGAAAGATGAATGGTTAAAAAGTTTCAATGATACACACACACACACACACACACACACACACACACACACACAAACACATAGTAGAGTATTATGCACCTGTTAGAAAAGATGAAATCATACTGGTCACTTGTCCATGAATGGAACTGGATGGTAAAATTTTAGGAGAAATCAGAGAACGAAGGACAAATACCAGGTGACCTCACTCCTCCATGGTATGAAGAGAAATAACACAGGGAACACACAGTATTAAATGGATAGCAAACTCTTGGCCCTTTATTATAGAACTGAGAATAGTAAGTAAGGAGAAAGTATGGTTTTGGGGGGGCAGGGAAGATGAAGAGAAATGGAAGTAACAGGGGACAGTGGTGGAGGATCTTGAGCATTTTGGTGGTGGTGGTGAGGTACCAGTGCATTGGTAAAGCAGAAATATCAAAACATTGTATATATGTGATCTAAATTATAAAAAATATAATAAACCTGGGCTAGAGAGATAGTGTAGCAGGCCAGGTACCTGCCTTGCATGCAAAAGAAACAGGTTCAATCCCAGACACCCTATGTGGTCCTTTGAGCTCAGCTAAGAGTGATCCATGAGTGCTGTGCCAGGAATAAGCCCTGAACACTACTGGGTATAGTCCCAAAAGCAAATAAGTAAGTAAGCAAAATACATCAAAGGCAAAACACTGTCTCCTGTTGATTCCATTTCTCTTCATCTTTCCTGCTCCCCCAAACCCACACTTTCTCCTTACTTACTATTCTCAGTTCTGTAATAAAGGATAAGCAACGACTGTCTTCCATTAAGTAACAGGCTAATGCTAATATAGCAATGACTATTTTCTGTCTCTTATATTTCCAATTTCAAAGTATGTGAGAGACACAGAATTTGGTCTCAGTAATGTGTGTGTTCTCTACAAGACACTTCAAGGGGGTCAGTGCAACAGTAAGGTAGGTAGGGTGCTTGCCTGCAATGAGGCTGACAGGATTCGATCTCTAGCATCTCAGATGGTCCCCTGAGCCCCTCAAGGAGTAATTGCTAAGCACAGAGCCAGTAGAAAGCCCTGAGCATTGCCAGATATACCCCCAAACAAAAAATAAACAAGCAAAATGCTCTAGTCATCAGTGGGAATAAGGCTTATACAATAGATCAAAGCACCTGAAAAATAAGTAAAAACATATTACTTACTTTTTACATATAATGGGAACTTAACAAAAGAAAAGAATTTTTTTTTTGCTTTTTGGGTCACACCCGGCGATGCTTAGGGGTTACTCCTGGCTCATGCACTCAGGAATCACTCCTGGCAGTGCTCGGGAGACCATATGGGATGCTGGGAATCGAACCTGTATTGGCCATCTTGGCTTTGTGCAAGGCAAACACCCTACTCGCTGTGCTATCGCTCCAGCCCCGAAAAGATTTTTTTAAACTAGAATCAAACACTTAAATGTTAAAGAAGAAAAGAAGTAGGCTGATTTCTTTTCTCTTTATCAAGACTCTGTAGTCTGGCAAGATTTTGTCAAAACAAAGATAATTTATTTTTGGACAACAAAAGAGAGTTTCTACTAATGAATGTTTAAAAGATGTGTTGCTCTTACAATGTAATATATTTTCTTTTGGAAGAGAAATCCCTTGAAGATCGAAAATCTTCACACTTTTACAAAACTTGAAAATATTTGTCTTCAACTTTGCTCCTGTTATATTGATGTGCCTTTAAATAAGACTCTAAAGCTGAAGATTTCAATAAACTACAATCAGATTATAGTGCTTTAAATATTCAATGTTCTATAAAGACCTCTCCATCATCATTCAGTATTCTTGATAACCCAGGCAATAAAACCGATATTTTAAGAAAGTAAATGCATATAATCCAATACAGTCTACATTCAAAGATACCTGCCATTGGCCAGACACTTTACAAAGTACTGTGAGAAACTGGGAAACAAAGGCAGGTCACCAAATAAGCTTTAACTTACAGGAGCAGAAGCTTTTGTTCATAAATAACTACAGTCCAAGAGAAAGGACAGAGCAAAAACCAGCAAAAAACAGAACAAGACCAGAGCTATAATGAACTAAAGGTAGGAAGAATCCTCAAATATATGGGGGGAAAGGGCTCATATATATAAATTATGACTCCCAGTTTTATATTTGAATTTTTTTCTGGTATACTTGTATGTACACAGAAGTAAATGCATCTGTTTGTCCATATGTTCTGGAATATTTATATATAATTTGAACCATTATTTTTAATCTTATGGAAAATTTTTTAACTTTTTAAAATTTTTATTAAAGATCAATGATTTACAAAGTAACTGATATTTGTAGTTGTGTTTTAGGCATACAATTATTTAACACAAATCCCTCCACCAGTGTTTCTAGATTCTTTCTCCATCCCAACCTTCAGTCCACTCCACCTGTCAACCTCACAAACACATTACAAAGTTTCAGTGGTTGGCACTTAGATGTCATATTTTCAATTCCGTTGATTCTGTGGAAATATGGCAATACCTCTCACTCTTATCACTGGTGTAATTGAAGCTGTTCAATTCTTCTCAAATACTTTTATAGTTTCTTCTTTCACAGATGTATCGAGAGATAGCTTGCTTTGTTCAAATAGAGAAACAGTTCTTCTCATCTTGCTTAGGAAATTAATAAACATTGAAACTTTTATCAAGTTCTCTTAATTTTTAGAAATAAGGAAAGATTTTAACATTAGGCTCTAACTTCATATCACAAGAAGGTAAGGGCCCTCCCGGTGATCGTCGATTTGCTCGGGCGGGCCCAGTAACGTCTCCATTGGAGACTTTGTTGTTACTGTGTCTGGCATATCGAATACTCTCGGTAGCTTGCCGGGCTCTCCAAGAGGGGCGGAGGAATCGAACTCGGGTCGGCCATGTTGGCCGCTTGTAAGGTGAATGCCCTACCCACTGTGCTATCGCTCCATCTTCTCTGTCTTGACTTTTATTCCTTGAGAGCAGTATGTGATGGTATGTGATGATAATGACTGGCATATTTAGAAGTAGACTGCATAGAATGGGCACTGGTGGAGGGATGCATACTCGATCATCTGTGTGACTGAAACATAATCACGAAAGTTTGTAAGTCTATAACTGTCTCACAGTGATTCATTTAAAAATTTTTTTTAAAATAACAGCATAGTATTGGACTAGTAACAGACCCGCAGACCAATGGAACAGAGCTGAATCTGAATATTCTGTCACAGACTCTCAAATGTATGATCACTTAATCTTTGATAAAGGAGCAAAAAATGTGAAGTGGAATAAGGAAAGCTTCTTTAACAAGTGGTTCTGGGAAAACTGGATAGCAACCTGCAAAAATAATGAACTCTGACCTCTGTCTAATGCCAGGCACAAAATTCAGATCAAAGTGGATAAAAGATCTCAGTATCAGACCTGAATCCATAAGGTACATGGAGTAAAAAGCTAAAAGCATCTTTAAGAATAAAACACAACTGATTAAGCAAGTGGAAACAAGCATAAACAAATGTGACTACATTAAACTAAGATGCTTCTGTACTTCAAAAGAAACAGTAACCAAAATAGAGAGAGGGCCCATAGAATAGGATGGCCCAATACCCATCTGATAAGGGATTGTATATCCAAGATATACAAGCACGGTAGCACTGTAGCACTGTCCTCCCGTTGTTCATTGATTTTCTCGAGGGGGCACCAGTAACATCTCCATTATGAGAATTGTTGTTACTGTTTTTGGCATATTGAACACATCACGGATAGCTTGCCAGACTTTGTCATGCGGGGAGAATACTCTCGGTAGTATTCTGTATACCCAGTATACCCACAGTAGCCAGAATCTGGAAACAACTTGAGTGCTTGTGAACAGGCGACTTATAAAGAAACTATGGTACATCTACACAGTGGAATACTACACACCACCACTGGGAAAAAAATGAAGTCATGAAATTCCCTTATAAATGGATGGCGAGTATCATGCTGAGTCAAATGAGTCAAAAGGAAAAAGACAAACATACAATGATTGGACTCATCTGTAGGATATAAAAAATATTTTATGAGACTAATAGAAACAAAATTTCTATTGGACAGTAGAAACAAAGGACTGGTCCACAGTTGAAAGCTTGCCAAAAGGGGAGGGGTAGGGAGAGGGCAGTTAGGATAGACAAGGGACCACCTTGACAATGATAGTTGGAAATGATCACTCGGGACAAGAACTGAGTGTGAGAGTAGGTAAAGGAATATACATGACAATCTGTCAGTACCTGTATTGCAAAACATAATGCCCATAAGGAAAGAGAGAGGAAGCAAGAGAGAGAGAGAGAGAGAGAGAAGAAAAGTGCCTGCCATAGAGGCCGGTGGGATAGGGCTGGGGGATAGGAGGGGTGGCAGGAGAGAAACTGGGGACATTGGTTGTGGGAAATGTAACCTGGTGAAGGGATGTGTACTAAAACATTCTATGGCTGAAAGCTAATCATGAACAACTTTGTAACTGTGAATCTCACGGTGATTCAATTTTTAAAAAGTTTTTTTTAAAACCCTGGAATTTTGATTTCCCTGAGTCTGAATAAACTTCAGGTAGGATATTAAAAAACAAACAAAAAACCCAAAAGGGCCTTACCCATTATACTATCACACTGGCCCTACTTTTGAGTTTTGCAAGTAAGTTTTTCTAAAATTCTCAAGAACTCGTGAGCTCAGGAAAAATTCACTTTGCACTAACAATTGCTGCTCTCTACCTCACTGCTGATAATAAAGAACTTGGGATGGTTGGGGCTGGAAATGCCATACAGTGGGTAGGATGCTTGCCCTGCACACAATTAACCTGGGTTCAATCCCTGGCATCCCTTATGGTCCCCCAAGCACCACCAGGAGTGATTCCTGGGCTCAGAGCCAGAAATTATTCCTGAACATCACCAGGTGAGGCCCCAAAACAAAAACAAAATCAAAGAAGAACTTGAATGGAAGCACTCAGAAACCTTGGCTCACATTCCCATCATGGTTCTCTTTTTGTTTCATTTGTATCTGTTGATCCATCGCTCCCTCTCCCTACCTCTGAAGAAAAGCAAGGCACCTCACTCATTTGACAAAGCAGTAGGGATGCAGAAAGGAACAAATAAACAAAAGACAAATGAAAAGAAATCCCAACGACTGCGATGTAATTCCTGGCATGTCCATGTGAGCATAAGATGCTGTGTTTCTGATGGTGGCCCCAACACGTCTGATTTCTGGGGCCTGCAGATATGCACCTGACTTAATAATGAAAAGGAACTTTGAGGAAGAGATCCGGTAAAGGACCTGTTGAAGAGAGAATGTGCTGAATTTATCCAGTATGTCCACAGTCCATCAGAAAGGTGCTTAAAAAGGAAGACGGTCAAAATCCAAAGTAGGTTATGGTAGAAGAAGATCCAGGAGATGGAGAAATGTGAGAAAGGAGTCACAGTGGGCCCAGAAATATGGAAAAATCTAGAAGCTGCAAGAGTCTAGGAAACACATTATTTCCTGAAGCCTCCATAAGGAACCTGCCTTGCAAACACTTTGACTTAAGCCTCGTGAGCCTGAGTCTGGACCTCTGCCTTCTAGAATGGCAAGCTAAGACTTTTATCATGCGTTAAGCCACCAAACCTGTGGTATTTGGTTACAAGAGCCTTGGGAACATATATACATGACATCACAGAGACCAGAAATACAAGTTCTTTCAAACTTACCAGATGCAAGCTGACATGAGGATTCATGTTGACTTGTGTCATATATATATATAATATTGTGGAGATAGATTATAATTTCTTAGTCTAAGTCAAAGATATTGTGGATTCTTTGGTGGACCTTAGGACTGTTCACTTAGGGTAAAGACAGTTGTGCAAACGTATGTTTTAGTGGCCCTCTTCAGAGGCCACAGGGAAAAATAAAAACAGGCCCCAGTGAATAACAACTCCATCTACAGTCAAACCTCCATATGACTTGAGACTTAACTGAATCTAAGTGAAACTTCATGAGAGGTCCCAAGCCAGTATCACCTAGACACTAGTATTCCCATCTTCCCGACCCATAGAAACCATTAGGTGATGTGTAATTGTAGAAGTTTTAAGTTGCTAAGTTCTGGACATCTTGGTAAAGTGGATGTGAGGAAGTAGGTAGAGAAAAGCATGCTTCTACCTCTCTGCGCAACCTACCCTGGTCACCCTGGGAAATGCTGAACATGGGTCAGGACTAGTAATGTCTATTACAATCATCTAAGTACCATGAATCCTCATGTCCCAGCAGTCCCATGAGGCACTCGTCAAGATGTGCCTGAAGTTCACTTGTTCTGCACATTGTTGGAAGTTTATTTCTTGTACAATTTTACTAGTGTCTTGTATATCTTGTATAACAAAAACAGAGAGACAAGCTAATCACTGGCCTAAAAACACACAGCTTGCATCTGGTAAGTTTGAAAGAACTTGTATTTCTGGTCTCTGTGATGTCATGTATATATGTTCCCAAGGCTCTTGTAACCAAATACCACAGGTTTGGTGGCTTAACGCATGATAAAAGTCTTAGCTTGCCATTCTAGAAGGCAGAGGTCCAGACTCAGGCTCACGAGGCTTAAGTCAAAGTGTTTGCAAGGCAGGTTCCTTGTGGAGGCTTCAGGAAATAATGTGTTTCCTAGACTCTTGCAGCTTCTAGATTTTTCCATATTTCTGGGCCCACTGTGACTCCTTTCTCACATTTCTCCATCTCCTGGATCTTCTTCTACCATAACCTACTTTGGATTTTTACCGTCTTCCTTTTTAAGCACCTTTCTGATGGACTGTGGACATACTGGATAAATTCAGCACATTCTCTCTTCAACAGGTCCTTTACCGGATCTCTTCCTCAAAGTTCCTTTTCATTATTAAGTCAGGTGCATATCTGCAGGCCCCAGAAATCAGACGTGTTGGGGCCACCATCAGAAACACAGCATCTTATGCTCACATGGACATGCCAGGAATTACATCGCAGTCGTTGGGATTTCTTTTCATTTGTCTTTTGTTTATTTGTTCCTTTCTGCATCCCTACTGCTTTGTCAAATGAGTGAGGTGCCTTGCTTTTCTTCAGAGGTAGGGAGAGGGAGCGATGGATCAACAGATACAAATGAAACAAAAAGAGAACCATGATGGGAATGTGAGCCAAGGTTTCTGAGTGCTTCCATTCAAGTTCTTCTTTGATTTTGTTTTTGTTTTGGGGCCTCACCTGGTGATGTTCAGGAATAATTTCTGGCTCTGAGCCCAGGAATCACTCCTGGTGGTGCTTGGGGGACCATAAGGGATGCCAGGGATTGAACCCAGGTTAATTGTGTGCAGGGCAAGCATCCTACCCACTGTATGGCATTTCCAGCCCCAACCATCCCAAGTTCTTTATTATCAGCAGTGAGGTAGAGAGCAGCAATTGTTAGTGCAAAGTGAATTTTTCCTGAGCTCACGAGTTCTTGAGAATTTTAGAAAAACTTACTTGCAAAACTCAAAAGTAGGGCCAGTGTGATAGTATAATGGGTAAGGCCCTTTTGGGTTTTTTGTTTGTTTTTTAATATCCTACCTGAAGTTTATTCAGACTCAGGGAAATCAAAATTCCAGGGTTTTAAAAAAAACTTTTTTAAAATTGAATCACCGTGAGATTCACAGTTACAAAGTTGTTCATGATTAGCTTTCAGCCATAGAATGTTTTAGTACACATCCCTTCACCAGGTTACATTTCCCACAACCAATGTCCCCAGTTTCTCTCCTGCCACCCCTCCTATCCCCCAGCCCTATCCCACCGGCCTCTATGGCAGGCACTTTTCTTCTCTCTCTCTCTCTCTCTCTTGCTTCCTCTCTCTTTCCTTATGGGCATTATGTTTTGCAATACAGGTACTGACAGATTGTCATGTATATTCCTTTACCTACTCTCACACTCAGTTCTTGTCCCGAGTGATCATTTCCAACTATCATTGTCAAGGTGGTCCCTTGTCTATCCTAACTGCCCTCTCCCTACCCCTCCCCTTTTGGCAAGCTTTCAACTGTGGACCAGTCCTTTGTTTCTACTGTCCAATAGAAATTTTGTTTCTATTAGTCTCATAAAATATTTTTTATATCCTACAGATGAGTCCAATCATTGTATGTTTGTCTTTTTCCTTTTGACTCATTTGACTCAGCATGATACTCGCCATCCATTTATAAGGGAATTTCATGACTTCATTTTTTCCCAGTGGTGGTGTGTAGTATTCCACTGTGTAGATGTACCATAGTTTCTTTATAAGTCGCCTGTTCACAAGCACTCAAGTTGTTTCCAGATTCTGGCTACTGTGGGTAGTGCTGCAATGAACATAAAAGTGAAGATGTCATTTCTACTATGCATTTTTGGGCCCCCGGGGTATATTCCTAGAAGTGGTATAGCTGGGTCATGTGGATGCTCAATTTCTAGTTTTTTGAGGAATGCCCATATTGTTTTTGGCCCAGATGGCATTCCCACCAACAAGGAATAAGAGTCCCTCTCTCCCAACATCAGTGCCAGCACTGGTTGTTCTTGTCCTTATTGATGTGTGCCAGTCTCTGTGATGTGAGATGATATATCATTGTTGTTTTGACTTGCATCTCCCTGATGATTAGTGACATAGAGCACTTTATCATATGGGTAAAGTCCTTTTGCTGCACATGGCTGACCTGGTTTCTGTACCGGTACCGCGTATGGTACCCTGAGGCCCCAGAGTGATCCCTTAGCCTGGAGTAAGGAGTAAGTCACACCACTGGGTGTATCCCCCCCAAAAATACAAACCTCAGAAGCTTAAGAAGTTAAGTGTAGGGCTGGAGAGGTAGTCCAGTGGGTAGAGCACTTGCCTTGATGTGGCCAATTGGATTTGATTCCTGGGACCCCATATGGTGTCCCACGTACTGCCAAGAGTAATTCCTAAGCACAAAGTCAGGAGCAACCGCTGAGCATTGCCAGGTGTGGTGCACCCCCCCAATAGTTTACTGTATAGTTTAAGTAGGGGTCCAGTTTCCTCACCATCGTCCAATGTACAAAGCCCTAAATACTGCCCATCACCGTCTCTCATGTCCAGGGTACATGGCCTGGTCTTATTACTATGCCATTCTCTATCCATTGTACACATTCCTAGTCTAAAATATTGTCACTGGGCCTCTATAGAACTGTACCCCAGTGGTCCCCTGGAATTTCAGCTTTTCTAGTCTCCTGCCATGGCACGCGCATGTGGATGAGATCCCTGCTGTCCTTCTGTCTGTCTGGGCATAGGAGCACTTGCCTAGCTGGGGCGCCCTTTTACCAGGTGCTGTGTCTCAATGCAGCCATCCACTGGCTACCATGATTGGATACCTATGATCAGATGGGCTGGAGCAATAGCATAGTGGGTAGGGCGTTTGTCTTGCACACGGCCGACCTGGGTTCGATTCCTCAGCCCCTCTCTGAGAGCTTGGCAAACTACCGAGAGTATTCTGCCCGCATGACAAAGTCTGGCAAGCTATCCGTGATGTGTTCAATATGCCAAAAACAGTAACAACAATTCTCATAATGGAGATGTTACTGGTGCCCCCTCGAGAAAATCAATGAACAACGGGAGGACAGTGCTACAGTGCTACCGTGCTTGTATATCTTGGATATACAATCCCTTATCAGATGGGTATTGGGCCATCCTATTCTATGGGCCCTCTCTCTATTTTGGTTACTGTTTCTTTTGAAGTACAGAAGCATCTTAGTTTAATGTAGTCACATTTGTTTATGCTTGTTTCCACTTGCTTAGTCAGTTGTGTTTTATTCTTAAAGATGCTTTTAGCTTTTTACTCCATGTACCTTATGGATTCAGGTCTGATACTGAGATCTTTTATCCATTTTGATCTGAATTTTGTGCCTGGCATTAGACAGAGGTCAGAGTTCATTTTTTTTTTTTGCAGGTTGCTATCCAGTTTTCCCAGAACCACTTGTTAAAGAAGCTTTCCTTATTCCACTTCACATTTTTTGCTCCTTTATCAAAGATTAAGTGATCATACATTTGAGAGTCTGTGACAGAATAGTCAGATTCAGCTCTGTTCCATTGGTCTGCGGGTCTGTTACTAGTCCAATACTATGCTGTTATTTTTTTAAAAAAATTTAAATGAATCACTGTGAGACAGTTATAGACTTACAAACTTTCGTGATTATGTTTCAGTCACACAGATGATCGAGTATGCATCCCTCCACCAGTGCCCATTCTCTGCCCAAAAGGAGAGAGAGAGTAAAAGGGAATGCACTCTGCTGTTTTAATTACTATTGCTCTGTAGTACAGTTTGAAGTTTGGAAAGGAGATGCCACCCATCTTCTTTTCCCCTAGGATTGCTTTAGCTATTCGTGAGGGTTTATTGTTCCATATAAATTACAAGAGTGTTTTGACTATTTCTTTGAAAAATGTCATGGGTATCCTGAGAGGGACTGCATTAAATCTGTATAGTGCTTTGGGTAGTATTTCCATTTTGATAATGTTATTCCTCTTTATCCGTGAGCAGGGGATGTGTCTCCATTTCCTAGTGTCCTCTTTTATTTCTTGAAGTACTGTTTTGTAATTTTCCTTGTATGGGTTCTTCACCTCTTTCGTTAAGCTGATTCTGAGGTATCTGATTTTCTGAGGTACTGTGGTGAATGGGATTTTTTTAATATCTCTTTCTTCTCTTTCATTATTTGTATATAGAAAAGCCATGGACTTGTGAGTGTTGATTTTGCAGCCTGCTACATTACTATACAAACCTATTGTTTTAGGAGCTTTTTTGTAGAACCTTTAGGTTTTTCTAAGTATAGTGGTATATCATCCTCAAATAGTGATAGCCTGACCTTTTCCTTTCCTATCTGTATGCCCTTGATATCTTTTACTTGCCTAACTGCTGTGGCCAGAACTTACAGCACTATATTAAATAGGAGTGGCAAGAGCGGGAAACCTTGTCTTGTTCCCCATCTTAGAGGGGAGGCTTTTAAGAATGATGCTTGCCATGGATTTGTGATAGATAGCGTTGACTATATTGAGGAAAGTTCCTTCAATGCCCATTTTGCTGAGATTTTTCATCATAAACGGGTGCTGGATCTTGTCAAATGCTTTCTCTGCATCTATTGATATGATCGTATGGTTTTTATCTGTTTTATTTACTAATAAAATGAATTATGTTGATTGACTTGCGAATGTTAAACCATTCTTGCATCTCCATGATGAATGCTACTTGGTCATGGGGTACGATCTTTTTGGTAAGTCGTTGGATTCTGTTTGCTAGTATTTTGTTGAGGATCTTTGCATATGTGTTCATCAGGGATATAGTCCTCTATCTTTCTTTGTGGTATCTCTGTCTGCTTTTGGTATCAGGGTGATATTTGCTTCTTAGAAACTGTTTGGAAGTGTTTCTGATTCTTCAATTTCCTGGACAATGTAGTTTCCTTTCTGAAAGGGCCACCCTACTTCATCAGTTTTCTGCACCTGGATGGTGCCTCAATTTCTCCATCTCTGAAGAGCTCATGATTTGCATCTCAAAGGATGGGTTTTTCATGCCTTTGGGTTACTTCAAGACTGAGGAATTTCTTCCTAAGTTTCATTATTTCTGAAAAGCACATCACCAGGGCCTCTCTACCTATCTGCCTGCCACAGAACAAGGGGAGGATAGAAGAAGAGAGTAAGAAATTTGAAAGAAGCATTATTGAAGGTTTTAGAGATCTTCAGAGACATTTTGCAAAGGTCTATGGTCTGTGAGGAATCAATCCATGGGGGTTTAAAGAAAAGTATGTTAAAGGGGGGAATGAATCCTTCCTCATCATGTCAGAAGACTTAGTAGGAAAGTTACCTGTTGTAATAAGGAATATAGAAACTGTTTAAATGAAGGAATCTAGTTAATTAGATTTCTGAGTTGAATGCTGAAGAGGCTATCCAGCTACTTCTTAATTTCTGGTAAAACAGAAGAATTCAATGATAAGATAAAGATATAACACAGAAGAACCAGGGTTCACCGATAATCTCTTCAGAAAGTAAACATCAAAATTAAGCAACTATTGCTATGAAAAGATCTTATCTGGGGCATGGGAAAGAAAATATGATCAATTAATGAAGCAAATATAGAGTGACTCTAAAATCTTTTGCTAAAATTTAATAAAGATCTACAACACCTGAAATATAAAAGGATAAGGGCTTCAAAGAGGCTTACGGTTTCTGTCCCTTAGTAGTCACAGAAGAAGCTTAAGGGTAATTTCAAGCAATCTAGGGTGTGACTTTTGTCTAATGGAATAAAACCAATGATATTTACAGGTGACTCACACACTTTTCAAAAGAATTATCCTGGGACTGGAGAGAGAGAGAGTACAGAGATTAAGGCACTTGTCTTGATGTGGCTGTGGCTGCAAATCCGGTTCAAATTCCCAGCACAACATATGGTTCCCTTGTACCACCAGTCGTGGTCTCTGTGCACAGATCCAGGAGTGAGTACCCACAGACAAATTAATAAATAAGTAATGTTATTGGACATATTTCCCAATATTTTTTCCCACAAAAATAGTGACAATAAAATAATAAAAGGTCTTAGACATCTAAATTTCTATATGAAGGAGGCAGACTGAGGAACTCTTTAAAATATAAATCTTTTATTAAAAAGGAAGGCAAGGGGGTATAGTGATAGTACTGTGGGTATGGCATTGGCTTAACATGCAGCCAACCTAGATTCAATCGCTGACACATCATATGATCCCCAGAGACCCTTAGGAGTGATCCCTGAAGAGAGTCTGGAAAAAGCCCTGAGCACTGCCAGATGTGTTCCCCCCAAAACAAAACAAAAATAAATAAAACAGGAAGATTAAGGGGATGGAAGATACTACAGGAGTTTGGGTGCAAATCTAGCGGGTGACTCACCCAGGTAAAATTTCTGGTGCCACATGGTCCCCTGAGCAACACTGAGAAAAAACATTAAAGCCCATGGGTACCACTGGGTCAATGGCCCACCACCACCAGGATGGCAGGATGGTCTGAGTAATCCCCTGAGCTCAGGGAGCAAGCAGTTCGGCATGTTTGGAACCTTGCACTAATAAGCCTGGTTGGCTGAGAATCAGTGATAGGATCCTTTGAGCAACCCTTCACCGACCTTAAGCCTTCCCTCTGTCATGCAAAAAGCACTGTAGCACTGTAGCACTGTCCTCCCGTTGTTCATCGATTTGCTAGAGCAGGGCCCAGCAATGTCTCCATTGTGAGACTTGTTGTTACTGTGTCTGGCATATCGAATATGTCACAGGTAGCTTGCCAGGCTTTGCCATGTGGGTGAGATACTCTCGGTAGCTTGCTAGGCTCTTCGAGAGTGGTGGAGGAATTGAACTCGGGTCGGCTGGGTTGGCCGTGTGCAAGGCAAATACCCTACCTGCTGTGCTATTGCTACAGCCATGCAAAAAAAAAAAAGAAAAGAAATATTAAAGGCAAAACCATAAAAAGCTAAACTTAAAGATGTAGGAAATCTGGCAGAATGATCAAACCCTTTTGACCCAAAATATAGATCATGAAAGCAGAGGTATCTAGTACTGTTAGATGGCAGCACAAATGTCAAGAAGTGAAAACCGCCTTATGGAGAATAAAAAATCAAGAAAGAAGCAAAAGAAAAAAAACCAGATCAGTCTTTGACTTCACTCAAGTCAAATAGGCTAAAAAATAATTACAGTTAAAGGGAAGGCAGAGAGTGAAAAAGGAAGAAGAAAATGAATGGCATTCACAGAGTGTCAGATTAACTCTTGCAAAATAAAAATAAGTGAGGCAGGCTGTTGGAAGTCTGTCTCAAGAACTGGGGGAAAGGGCAGTTGGGATAGAGAAGGGACCACTATGACAATGATGATTGGAGAGCTCACTCTGGATGGGAGATGTATGCTAAAAGTAGATAAAGGACCAAACATGATGGCCTCTCAGTATCTGTATTGCAAACCATAATGGCCGAGAGAGAGAGAGAGAGAGAGAGAGAGAGAGAGAGAGAGAGAGAGAGAGAGAGAGAAGGAAGGAGGGAGGGCGGGCAGGAGGGAGGGAGGGATGAAGAGAGGGAGGAGAGAGAAGAAAAGTGCCTGCCATAGAGGCAGGCTAGGATGAAGGGTGGCAGGAGGGATACAGGAGATATTGGTGGTAAGAAATGTACACTGGTGGAGGGATGGGTGCTGGAACATTGTATGATTGAATCCATGACATGAAAGCTTTGTAATTGCATCTTACGGTGATTCAATAAACAGAAAGAAAGAAAGAAAGAAAGAAAGAAAGAAAGAAAGAAAGAAAGAAAGAAAGAAAGAAAGAGAAAGAAAGAAAGAGAGAAAGAGAGTGAGAAAGAAAGAAAGAAAGAAAGAAAGAAAGAAAGAAAGAAAGAAAGAAAGAAAGAAAGAGAGTCCCAGTCCCTGCTCCTACCAGCAGCAGGCACACATATAGGAAGTTCCAATAAAATGGGCTGAAGAGGTGACAGAATCAAGAGTACTGAGCTGTGGAAGCGTGAGAGGAGGGTGTTAAGAAATTACTTCCCAGGGAAAGGATCCTTGCAGAGAGTCAACTTGACTCAGCTCACAAAGGATAAATGGAAGTGAGGGCAGTCAGAGTAAAGAAGGGAAGGTGGAAGGGAAGAGGCATTTAGGAAGGAAGTTGCCTCTTCCTTAACTATAGTGCCTGATCTTTCACTTCCAAAGAGCAATGCAAAGGCAGCAAGTATTTTTAAAATTATTTTTATTTTTAAAATTTTATTAAGGCTTAGTATAAAGTTATAGGTGGGTTTCATGTATTCAATTTTACAGCACCAATCCCATCACCAACGTCACCTTCCCTCCACCAATGTCCCCAGTCTCTCTACCACCACCCTCCCTCTACACCAACCTGCCTCAGTGACAGACAATTACAGACAGAGGAATTACCAAAGCTGAAGCAGAGGCAAAATTCAAACTGTAACATCAGCAGGTCTTGCTGAGAGCGAGCTAAAAAGGATGACTAAAGAGCCATCCTCTTCATTCCAAAACCAGGAGAAAAGCTACATACTTGAAACATCCCCAAGGAAAACACTTTCCTCCCTATCATGTACACAAGTGTGTAAACACAAAAGGGGTGGAAACACAAAAGGGGCGCAGCAGTGTTCTATTTCTCCCCACCGCTGTGTTTCATAGTCTCACGCAGCTTCCCCCACCCCGGGGAGGACAATGGACAGGCAAAGGAAGGAAATGAGGGCCAGGCTGGTTGATGTCAGCTGAAGTTTATTCAATTCCGATCTCTATTGTCCTCTGATTCTCCTCCTGATTCTTCCTCCCCCATGCTACTTCATTCTCCTTCTGGCTCTGGATTCTGGATCCTACCAGCCCACACTTTTTTTTTTTTTTGGTCTGAAAGTTAGGGATTGTTCACTTTATTTATTTATTTAACTTATTATTAGTGAAACACCATGAGGTACAGTGTATTTATGTATTTATTTATTTATTTATTTATTTAATTTTTAATAGTGAAACCCCATGAGGTACAGTTGTAGACTTACAGATTTTTGTGCTTGGGTTTTAGTTATACAATGATTGAGTACCCATCCCTCTACCAGTGCCCATTTTCTACCACCACAGGTGCCAGTATCCCTCCCACGCCCCCATCTTCCCCATCCCACCCTGCCTCTGTGGCAGGGCATTCCCTTTTGTTCTCTCTCTCCTTTTGGGTGCTGTAGTTTGCAAAAGAGGCATTGAGTGGCAATCATATTTGGTCTATAGTCTACTTCAGCATGCATCTCTTATCCTGGGAGGATCCTCCCTACACCGTTTATTTGGTACTCCCTTCTCTATCTGAGCTGCCTTCTTCCCAAGCATGTGCGGCTGTCCTCCAAGCCATGGAGTGAACCTTCTGGTATTTATCTTGGCTATTCTTGGGTGTAAGTCTCCCAATTTGTTACTTTATATTCCCAAGATGAATGCAATCTTTCTATGTCTGTTCCTCTCTTTCTGACTCATTTCACTTAGCATGATACTTTCCATGTAATACCACTTGTATGTAAATTTCATGACTTCATCTTTTCTAACAGCTGCACAGTACTCCATTGTGTAGATGTACCAAAGTTTCTTTAACCAGTCATCTGTTCTCGGGAACTCGGGTTTGTTCAAGATTTTGGCTATTGTGAATAGTGCAACAATGAACATAGAAGTGCAGATGTCATTTTGACTGTACTTTTTTGCCTCTCTGGGATATATTCCCAGGAGTGGTATTGCTGGGTCAAATGGGAGCTCAATTTCTAATTTTTTTTGAGAATCATCCATACTGTTTTCCAAAAGGGCTGAATTAGTCAGCATTCCCATCAACAGTGAAGGAGAGTCCCTTTCTCGCCACATCCACGCCAACACCAGTTGATGTTGTTCTTTTGGATGTGGGCCAGTCTCTGTGGTGTGAGGTGATATCTCATTGTTTTGATCTGCATCTCCCTGATGATTAGTGATGTAGAGCATTTTCTCATGTGACTTTTAGCCATTCGAATTTCTTCTTTGGGAAAGTTTTTGTTCATTTCATTACCCCATTTTTTGATGGGGTTAGATGTTTTCTTCTTGTAGAGTTCAACCAGTGCTTTGTATATCCTTGATATCAACCCTTTATCAGATGGGTATTGGGAAAAAATCCTTTTCCATTCTGTAGATTGTTTTTGTATTCTGGTCACTGTATCCTTTGAGGTGCAGAAGCTTCTTAATTTAAGACAGTCCCATTTTTTTAAAATCTGTTTCCACTTGGTTGGTCAGTGAAATGTCGTCTTTGAAGATACCATTAGCCTCAATATCGTGGAGGATTTTGCTGACCTTGTCTTCAATGTATCTTATGGATTTTGGCCTGATGTTGAGATCTTTGATCCATTTTGATCTGACTTTTGTGAATGGTGTTAGGTTGAGGTCTAAGCCCATCTTTTTGCATGTGGTTGTCAAGTTATGCCAGCACCGCACCATTTGTTGAAGAGGCTTTCCTTATTCCACTTCACATTTCTTGCTCCCTTATCAAAGATTAGATGTTCATACATTTGGGGTTGTATGTAGGGATATTCCACCCTGTTCCATTGGTCTGCGGCCCTGGCTTTGTTCCAGTACCATCCCCAGCCCACTCTTACAGTCTAGTTAAATCCCCCAAGCATGAATGATTGAGGTTTACACATAGGTGTAGTCACAATCAATACAAGTTCTTTCTCTCAGGGGATGCTTCTATGATAGATACTCTTTCAGCAGGATGACTCACCCAAAAGCGTAATCCCATGGATGTGTTTCTCCTCTCCTTGTCCAACAAACATATAAGCATTCATAATAATAATCATTTTGTATGGACACAGTAAGATATACATTAAGCTTCTAGAATTGCTCTCCTGGGGTCATCCTGATCTCAGACTACAGTGTTCAGGCCAGATTAGTCTTTCCTATTCCTAGCAGGGTCCTTATCTCATCATTGCTTATGGTTCATGACAGCATTTGTTCATGATCAAGCTCTTAACTTATAGTTAAAAATCGTGGTACTCTCAATGCCTCTTTGGCTGATCACAGCGCCCAGGAGGAGAGAGAGAACAGGGGGGAATGCCCTGCCACAGTGGCAGGGGGGGATGGGGGGATGGGAGGATGGGGGGGAGGGATATTATCCTGGTGGTGGAAAATGGGCACTGGTGGAGGGATGGGTATTTGATCGTGGTATGACCGAGATCCAAGCACAAAATTTGTAAATCTATAACTGTACCTCATGTTGTTTCACTAATAAAAAATAAAAAAAAAAAAATCGTGGTACTTTGGCCTGGCCCATCTCAATGCCAGGGTAGCTCACAGCTTGCCCTGGGTCCATTCAGTCCCTCATCAGGACCCTGCTCTTGGGGTGCCAGGAACTAGGGGCAACTGAGGCTTAAGTCGAGAAAACAGATGCCTATGAATCAATAATATTCGAAGTCAATTAAATCCCAAGTTACAAAAGTTACAAAAGCATAATAATAACTGTCTTCCTGTGTCTATACAAAAAGGACATTGCTTTAAACTATTCAAAAGACATAAGGAGAGGATAAAGGCAATATATAACTTACAATACAAGTTCCATGTCCTAGAAGGATCTGACCTTACAAGTAAACAGATTCTGATTAGGGGGAAAAAACTGATTAACTGGTTGGGGAAGAGAGCATAGAAAAGTTACAGATAAGCACAGAGGAATGGGAGTAACTCAGGAGCACTGTGATGGGTGTAACCTGATAAACCTACTAAGCTCCTGTGGCAAGGGAGAAAGGATAAACCAATTTCATCCTACACCCAAGAAATAGAACAATTTGGGGGACTTCATGAAAATTCTTACTTTAAAAATAACATGAGCAATCTTTGCTCAGAAAAGGGACATGGAAGGCTCTTCCATAAAGTGGCTAGAGAGCCTGCAGGCCATTTCCTGTGATCAGCAAGTGATTAATGAAGGTGAGCAGGTGAACTTACAATGCCCAGATGTGATAACAGTTTAGCAAAATATAAAGGGAAAACACACATTAGAAGGCCTTTGCAAATCTGGTATAATGTGCTCATAATTCTAGAAAATATGAAAAGAAGAAACACTTGACTGATGGGGGAGGGGTAAACTGAAATTAGCTTTCCAGAGCAAAAAGCAAAACTACTGAAAGCTAGGGTTTGTTATATGCCTTCGGAGCTGTGAAGAAACTAGTCTGAGATGAAACCAGAATACTGTACTGAAAGAGCAACAACCTGTAAAACTCAATCCTATTTTTTCAGGGAAACAGAACTGAGGTCCAAATACTGAGTGCTACTTAAAATCTAAAAAACTAAGATTAATGTTTTTATTATTTAAGTAAATAGAATCTGAGTATCTTCATTTGTGTTTCTGTAGATATTTTACTACTTCTTCTAAATGACTACACTCAATCTAGAGATTCACAAATGTCCAGGAGCATATTTTCCATTAATTAGAATAATACAAGCACAATAGAGGGCTAGTCTGTCTCGATTATTTGATTGTGCATAAGTAAATCAAAGCCTGTATAAGAGCAAGGAAATGAAATGGTCAGATATAAAATATCAGAATACAAAAAATAAAATAGAAAAAACAAAATACAAAAAGAATGAAATGGTCAGATACTTATATCCTTGTGTACAAAAGTGTACACAAGGATATAAGAAGACAAGCAATATAAATTCTGAAAATGCCATATTTTGTTGCTGGATAGATCCACTTATACACAGAAGCTGTTTAGAAACTCTGCCAAACACCTCAGAGAATTAAAAAGTGAGTCAATAATTTTAACTAATTAGTTTATTTCTAATGTTTATTTGAGTATTCCTTATAGAGGTCTCCCAAAGAATGCTCAAGAGACATAGGGGTCCAACTGTCAAGTTTGAGCCACCTGGGCTGCTGTTTGATGCAAGGACTAGAGGGTGCAATGCTTCCCAGATCCTGCTGTGTTGGAGACTGCTGGGCCAAACCAGCAGTGCTCATGAACCTATACAGAGCCTACAGTGCTTGGGGCCTCCCAGGGAGATGCTCTGGGGACCATATGGTGGCAGGGATCAAACCCAGGTTGACTACATACGTAGCATGAACCCTAACTGCTCTACCATCTCCTAGACTTCATTAAGTTTCAACTAATTATAAATATACTTATGCTATTGATTCTGGATACAACTTCAATCAATAATTCTTAGAGAAGTCACTCAATGATAATCAAACCAAACAATATTTTAGATAGAAAAAATAGAATATTTGTTCTTTGAAAAATTGACTTCAGTGTTTTGAATTAGAAATAAAAATTGAAGAACTTGCTTTATTTGTTAAGGAGAAAACTCAGGAAATTATAATATGATAATAAAATAATAAAACTGCCAGCCCATTTGAAGTCAGTATTTAATGCTTTTTCAATATTGCTATAAGGGGCATTGTCAGTTCTGTCAAAGGAATCTCAGATGTTGGCAATCAACACTCATTTGAGTTAGACCTTGGGACTGCTCATTTAGAAAGTAAACAGAACCCAGTTATCTTCAACCCCACTAATGATAAAAGGTATTACAGAGAAAGCAATTCAACCTGAGTGAGTACAATTAATAATAACTAGTAATATTTACTGAGTTCTTTCTGGTAGGCAATTAATGTGACTGAGTCTTAAAACAGAAAAAGTAATATAGGTGTTGACTGAAAGTCTTGAGGCAGAGAGTTAGAGACTTTCTAAGTCACAGATCACAGAAGAGTACCCCTGGCAGGTGAGGGTGGTGTGCAGCTGTCAGCAGCAATCATGCAGATGTGAGTCATCGCTACATGGAAGAGTCACTCTGCCTGGACAACTACAGAACAGAACCCAGGGGAGGAGAGAAGGAGGCTGAGAAATAGGGAAGAGATTAAAATTTCTACCTCACTATTTCCCTCATCCTGTCACGCAAGGCCCTAACCTCCTATTCCCTCATAACTTGTCCATGCCATGTAAACAGGAAACAGATTTCTATAGCGTATGAGAAAATAAATTTCAAGTTCATGAAACTTCAAGAGTGAATGATAACAGAAACTTGAGAAAAAGTAATAAACAAACAACAACAAATATGAAAAAACAGAGAACTGCCTTGAGAATACAGAAAGAACACAAGCAGAAAGACACATCTTAAAAAAAAAATCTTATCCTCAGAGAAATTTGGAAAGTTATTGGAACAATAAAATAAAAGACAATGTGCTATGAAAGAAGCAATCAAAAACTATGAAACTAATTCTTGGAAATTAAAAATACCAAAACAATTTAACAGAAAGGTTAGAAAATAAGTCCAGTATGATTCCTAAAACACAGACACAATGTATGAAGTGAGAGATAAAAGAAAAAGTAAACAAGAGTAATCATTGGGAGAGACCAAAAATAGCCAAAATAATAAAAACTCAAAGAGAATAATAATAATGAAATAAAAAAGTTAGAGCACAAGGTAATTACCCCAAACTGCAGAGAAAATAACCTTTAATCCAAGTGTTGACAAGTGCTTAGCAAAATTAATCAAGTTCTCTATCCCCTTCACCCTTCCCTTCCGTCTCCTTCCTCCTGGGTCTGTTACTTTCTCTGTATTTCTTTCTCCCTCTCCCATGCTCTCCTCTCACAGACACACTCAGAAAGATTTTAAACAACACCAACAAGAGAAAATGAGTCCTTTTAGGTTTTCTACAAAAGAGTATTTCTCTGGTTGGCATCAGGCTGTTTTCCTTTCTTTTCTTTCAACTTTTTTTTCTGTGCAACACTGGAAGTCTTTGTTTTGAAAGAAAATAACTCTTAATATGGAATGTTAAAGCTAGTAAATGCAGACTAAGGGCAGTTTCAGAGATGTAAAAACTGCTAGTTTTCATCTGACTCCTTGGAAATGACAGAGGATTTATGTGAGAAAAACAAAGAAACCAACAAGGAGGAGCCTATCTTCCATTTCAGAAGAAAGATGGAAGCAAGCTCCAAAAGATCAACATCTAACAGAGAAAGCAAACTCAGCTAGAAAGCATCCAGCTGAGAAGCCTGTAGGAGTTTACAGTGCAGAGGGAGGTTCCAGACAAGCTGGAAAAGGCATCCTGAAGTAGCAAGTCCAAAGAATGGGTGTCCAGTATAGAAAGCAACAGTCTTAAGTTTCACACCAGTCTGTGATTCTACTTTCTAAACCACCAGCCCACTCCAACTTCTGAAACTGCACACTGAAGTCATATTTTACAGACTTTGAAGAATGCATCAATGATAAGGCTCTCTGCCCTTTATCATATAGCATAAAACTCAGAAAGACAAGTTTTAGGTGAAGTGCTTAACAAGGATAAATCATGTATTTTGTATCCTTTGATTTATATATACTAAAGTCAAAGACAGCAAAACAAAAGACCACATTATTTATTCTCATATTTACTAACATTAAAAAAATAAAAACATGGATAAACTGATCAAAAGGACCACAGCTTAAGCTGAATCTCATTAAAATTAGTAACAGAGGGGACAGATAATATGAGGGATAAGGCACTTCCCCTGTACACCGACGATCCCAGTTCTCTTGACACTACATATGGTTTCCTGAGCACTTCCAGAAGTGATTCCTGAGCATAGAATCAGAAATAAACCATGAAAACAGTGGAGAATGGCCCAACCACCTCCCATGCCTAATAAGTTGTAGACTCCCATTAAAATTAGTAGATTTTTGCCTGCAGAGCTAAGGCTGACATTATTCTTCCTTGCTATTTGTTCTTTCAATTTTCCTTTCCATTTATTTTGATGTAAGTTTGATTCACGGGGAGAGGGAGTTATCATAGTCATCCCTCTCTTTCTCCCCATCTGCTATCACTCTCTCAGTTGTGCTATCATTTATAGTGGACTTCAATGGCCTCCCAAAACATCCCAGTCTCTGATTCTTATTACCTTACCCCTTTCCTGTCCTTCAATTCATTTTCCCAACTTCACTTTATGATAAAATGTGATGATACCAGTCCCTTAATTGATACCATTTAATGGTAAAATCTCGTTTTGGGGGTGAAAGCTTACCATGCATCACAACTAACACAGCTTACCGTGCATCACAACTATGCTTCCCAAGACACTACATTCCACTCATACCATTCTCCACATGGAGTCCCTCTGCCTGGAATACCCATCTTTCTCTTCCTACCATGTCTATATCCCTTACTTCCATGCCTCAAATCCTTCACCCTTCTTTTCACACAAAACACCCAAGAAGCTTTTCTGGCCATGCAAAAGCATTCAGGGTCAGATTTCCCTACAACAGCCTTCTGAGCACTGAAGACTTTGCCATCACATTGATTTTTCACATAGCATAGTAATTAATTGGCTGAGGCACCTCTTCTATACTGTTCATAGCAGTAACTATACACACTGTTGATCAATATTTAAATGTACTTATTTCTGAAAATAGAGTAGTACTTAGGCAGGCTAATGTTATACTCCAGAGGCACAGTTCACTTTTTACAAGAACACAGTCACTTAGAGTTTTTAAACTTTTAATTAAAAATAAATTCTTTAGGGCTCTGAAGTAGTGCTCATGGCACCCAGAAGCCACTTCTGGTGATTACTGGCCAACAAGACCATTCAATTTTTATGAGATCACAAGGATGTGGTGCTGCTGGAACTCATGAGGACCACCAGAACCACATTTCGAAAGACCCAGGAAACTCCAGGGCTACACTGATGATACTTGGGAGCATGTGGTGCCAGGGACTGAATTAGGTTTGAATGCATGCAAGGCATGTGTCCTACCCCCTGTACTGCCTTCTCAATCTGAAACTTGAATCTGAAGTAAATTTCTACAGGTAATATTAGGTGTGTTCATGTGCTAAGGAAGGAAGGAAGGAAGAAATTTATTTTTAATTAAAAGTTTAAAAACTCTAAGTGACTGTGTTCTTGTAAAGAGTGAACTGTGCCTCTGGAGTATAACATTAGCCTGCCTAAGTACTACTCTATTTTCAGAAATAAGTACATTTCAGAAATAAGGAAGGAAGGGAGGGAGGGAAGGAGGGAGGGAGGGAGTGAGGGAGGGAGGGAGGAAGAAAAAGAAAGGAAGAAAAAGAAAGAAAGAAAGAAAGAAAGAAGGAAGGAAGGAAGGAAGGAAGGAAGGAAGGGAAGGAAGGAAGAAGAAAGGAAGGAAAGAAGAAAGGAAGAGAGAGGAAGGAAGGAAGAAGAAAGGAAGGAAAGAAGAAAGAAAGAAAGAAAGAAAGAAAGAAAGAAAGAAAGAAAGAAAGAAGTTTTGTTTGCTGTACAGACACTGAATATACAATACAGTAATTTTCTATTTACATTCCAGTGGATAGTGTTGAGAAATATTTAAGACAAATACCAAAACAAACTGATTGCCATATAGTTTCCAAGACAAGACTAGACTTATGGTCATATAGTATAATTAAGATAAAGAAGAAACTATGATTAGATTATGTTCTCTTCATTATCTTAGTAATTCACCAGTTATTCAATAAAAATGTTTCCCCATATGACTTATTTATTATGTATGAGGGGGTGTGAAACAGCTAGGGGTTCTTGTGGCTCACCTGGCAATACTTAAGCCATTCAGTGACAGGGACTGAACTCAGGGCTTGTACATGCAAATCACTTGTGTTACACTCTAAATCCTTTCCCATCTGATTCCTTTCCTTGGTAGATGCTATAGTTCTCGAAGTAAAATAGTGGTCAAATATTAAGTGCAACTTAGCTGAATACACTGTTTTAATTCTTAACCTAGGAACCAGCACTTGACCTTCTCTGTTTTTCATCTATTCTTCTCCTCTTTTGTCTTAGAAGAACTAATATTCTATAACTATTTCGAAGCTACTGTTACGTGTTATATCTTGAGTTCATTATCACCACCATCCTGGGGATCTTATTCTAACCATTAGCATCATGATGCTGGAGCAATTGCACAGCGAGTAGGGCATTTGCCTTGCACAAAGCCAACCTGGGTTGGATTCCTCCATCCCTCTCAGAGAGCTTGGCAAGCTACCAAGAGTATCCTGCGTGCACGTCAGAGCCTGGATATGCCAAAAACAGTAACAACAAGTCTCATAACAGAGATGTTACTGGTGCCTGCTCAAGCAAACTGACGGACAATGGGAGGACAGTGCTACAGTGCTACAGTGCAGCATCATGATAGCCCTTCATCTTATGACCACAGGTCACACCGACTCAAGCTAGTTCCAATTTCCATCCCTCTCAACACATTCTAAAAAACATACATACACACACTCAAACACAACACACACATACATACACAAACAACCTTGCTCCCCCTATAGAGAAACCATGGCTTTCTCCATCAGTATACTTTTAGAGAAAACAGGCTATTCTCATCACTTCCTCTTCCTCACTGCTCATTCACTTTTCAGTCACTAAACATAACTCTCAGACTTCCACCCCCATATTAAACTAAAATCACTCATTCAAAACTGGGTCACCAACTGCTTCCTAATTTCTGATCCCAACATATATTTTCCATTTCATTTGTTCTTTCTTCTGTGAAATATTTTTGCCTGCTTTTCACTTTGGAACCTCCCTCTTCTTTAGACCAAGGTGCTTCATTTTCCCTGAGGTCTCCCCACCACCTTACCCATACTAATGTTTTGCCTCTTGTGTAGTCTTTCTCCAGTTATGACTTAAATATGTCTGATCATCTCAAAGGCTGAAAAATCCTAAAACAACAGCTGGTCAGTAGAGTTCAGTCCATAGCTAGTCCAGAGGTTCCCAAACTTATTTGGTGTAATATCCCCATATCAGAAACAAAAACCCCACAAATTACTCATCTCCTTCACTGGAAATCTACCTTCTCTTAAGTACACAGAAAGAGAGCATCTCCCCCAATTGCACTAAAGTGACTCCCCAGTATCACTGAAGACTACTACCACCTCCTTTCTGGACCATTCGAGCATCCCTGATCCGGGTGCTATCACTCACTTTGGGAAAAACTGAGCTAGCCATCAGTAAAGTATTTTATTGGAATATAGCATCACTTATTAATTTAGAAACTGCATGAAGTTGCTTCCACACTACAGGGACAGATCTGAGTAACACAGAGACAGTTTGGCCCAGAAAACTTACTCGTTCACTATAGACTCTTAATTTGCCTTCCCCTACGTGAAAACATTCAAGCATCTTATCACTGCCATAAAAAACACAACAAGTATCACAGTTCTTTGAACCAGGGCAATGTCAGAAGCACATTTATTGGATGAATTTGTGTTTCAATACACCTCAGACTATCACTGGACTCTGTTAGATTTGATAAATACAGAAGGTCCTACTGATTTCTGGAGGCATCGAAAGTAATTTATAGTAATAATTCTTCTATAACGGTAAATTAAAAACCAAAAGGAATTGGGATCGAAGCAATAGTGCATTTGGCGGGGCACTTGCTTTGCATGTTGCCAATCCAGGGTGGATCCCTTGCATCCTATATAGTTCCCGAGCCCCGCAAGGAATTATCCCCAAATTCAGTGCCAAAGTAAACCATTAGCATGGCTGGATATGGGACCAAAACAGACAAACTAACAACAACAAAACTCCAACAATTCAGTATTCGTTAGAAATATAATTTGTTTCTTTTGATTTTGAGTCACAGCTAGCAATGCTCAGGGCTTAGTCCTGGCTCTACTCTCAGTAATCACTCCTGGATGCACTCACGCAACCATATGGGATGCCAGGGATCAAATCCAGGCTGGGGGCATGCAAAGCAAACATCCTACCTGCTGTATTCTTTCTCCAGCCCTCATGCTTCTTTAAGTAAACAAAGTGCCCTCCTAATTACTTCCTAATTATACTTCCCTTATGGATCATTCTAGTATACATGCAAGGATTCACACACCCCAGGAGGTGTTATTTTCTACTTTAGGAAAAGCTAAGACCATGATAAAAGTCTGGAAAAAGGATCAAATAACACTAATGTACTAAATATGTAGTACAGAGAAGTAGTGGTTTGTTACTTAAAAGTGAAATATCTGACAAATTGTTTAGTACATAATCTTAGGTTTCACTCACACAGAGTGTCACAGAGAACCTAATCTACCTAAAATCTCAACTACATGGGGATTTGTGGTTGAAAACCCTAGGCATTCTCGAAGTCAGGATGGGTGACATCCCACCACCTCCCTATACATCCAGAAGACCCAGCAGTCAAGCCCAGCTAAACATTTAATAGCCCAGTTAAATGCCCAGTTAAATTTCTGGAATTTCTGGAACACGCGACAGTAGCAGCACACCAGAGTGGATGTGACGTAATGCAGAAGCCAACCACTGTCAACTAATGATAACATTAACACAGAAGACTTAAAACAACAGTTTAGTAAATCCTCAGACAAGGACTAATCTGCCCATGGTGAAATGCAAGAACCATAACAATTTTCACAAATTTTTTTCTACAGAAATATTTTTTGATCATTCTGTTAGCCATTTAATGGTAACAAGCAATATAAAATGAAATATTGTGGACCTGCTACCCTGGCAGACTTGAGAGGTCTAGGAAAATGGAGACAATGTAGGAAGCAAGTGACAGGGTGGTAGGACTAGTGTTGGAATACTGAATGCTGTAACATTATCATGAACAATTTTGTAAATCATGGTGTTTAAATGGCATTTAAATAAAGTATGGTTGGGGAAGAAGAGAATGAATTAAATAAATGCTTCTAGCTCTAGTTAAAAGATAAACTCTCAATTTGGGTACTATTATTCTGAATAAGTGGATTGTGACCTTGTGAATGTTAATACACTAAGCTTCATTAGAAACCAATTTCTCTATCTGTTAAATAAAAAAAATCTACCTTATAAACTAATTTGTAGAGGAAATGAGATATTTTTATATAATAATTACTCTGAAATGCAATTAATTATCATCTTTGTTATTACGCTTAGGTTGTCAAAATAATTCTGCATACAAACTCAGCTGCAAAACAAGTCCTTACACTAAGGCATGACATTGTAACTTTTCTCCCTATAATCTAGCAACAGACATCCTTCCTTGTTTGAGACAACAACTTTGTTTTGAGTTCATTTGACCTATGAAATGTTGCAACAATAAGCCATTCAGGTGCCTTGCTCATTTGCTTGGACCATTTTGCTTCTTCTTGAAAAGTTCCTTGCATTTCCACTTCAGTGTACTTTTTTTTGGCATCCTTTACTAGATGTTTTGATTTTCTAAAAGCCAAGGAAATAAAACTAGGAAAAAATATGCACATAGAACTTTTTGATTGGCAGCAATAAGATAAAAATGTCAATTCCCTGAAAAGTCAACAGATTTGCGTATGTGAGTGTGTGTGGGTGTGTGGGTGTGTGTGTGTGAGAGAGAGAGAGAGAGGGAGGGAGAGGGAGGGTGAGAGAGAGAAGGAGAGAGAGAGAGATCATGACACACTTGAAGACACAGCTGGCAGAGACCGTATCTGATTGAAACATGTTCAACAGTCAGGAAATTTCTGACATTAAGGTACTCAAACTACCCATGGTGTATTCCATATGCCAAAACTCAGTAACAATGATGGGTCTCATTCCCCTGACCCTGAAAGAGCCTCCAATGTGGCACTTGCTAAAATCTCAGGGCTAGGACAAATGGAGACATTACTGGTGCCTGCTTGAGCAAATCGATGAACAATGGGATGACAGTGATACAGTGATACAGTGAAGGTAGTCATTCCAAAATAAGCACAAGAAGGGCTGGAGAAGTAGTATAAGAGTTAAGTGGTTGCCCTGCATATGGCTGACCCTGGTCCAATCCCAGGGACAAAAAATGGTTCTCCAAGTGCTGCCAGAGGTGATCCCTAAATGCAGAGCCAAGAATAAACCATGAGCATAGTTGGGTGTGACCCAATCTTCCTCCTGACAAATACAGACAGAGCAGCACAATATTTTTTTTCAGAAAGACTGTAACAAATCATGCTCATTCCCCAAATCATGCAGAAACTCCAAGTTAAACATTCCTTTAGGCTGAGTTGGCTACACTTGGGAGTCAATGCTCTTTTGATCATCATTCAAGTTCATTTATCTATTTAATACTGGTGATACTTGGCTTTTATATGACCAGCAATTACACTTTACAACACTTACCCCAAGGGCACAAAACATTATTTCAAAAAGACGTTTCTGCCTCTATATTCACAGCAGCACTATTCACTATGATCCAAAACGATGCCAAGTGTGCCAAAACAGATGAATGGTTGAAGAAACTTTGACACATATCACTTGATCACTTGACATCCCGTTATTCATTGATTTGCTCGAGCAGGTGCCAGCAACACCTTCATTCATCCCTGTCGTGTGCTAATGTAGCCCAATGGGATCTGCTCATTCTAGGAACACGAAGAGCCTCATATCGATCTTCAGGGTCTTGACAATGAAGTCTGACCATCTCATAGGTGGGCAGCCACTTGATCTTTTGACGTTCCATGGAATCCAGTCAGTAATGGCTCTAGTCCAGTGATCATCTCCAAATCTCATTATGTGTCCAGCCCATCGGATTTTCGATCCCTTGGCAAATGAGACAGTGTCCCTGATTCTTGATCATCGACGAAGGTGAAGGTCGGAACTTCTGATTCTTTCTCTCATTTGAGTGAAATGTGATACTTCAAGCATAGCTCTTTCGATTCCTCTTTGGGAGACCAGAATAGCGTTCTCATCATGTTTGCATAGGGCCCAGGTCTCTGAGGCATATGTTATTGCAGGAAGAACAGTGGAATCGAAGAGATGTGCAAGGAACCGGAGGTTCTCTGTCCTCTTAGCTATTTCTTCAATGTTCTTGAAAGCATTCCAAGGCACTCTCTTTCTCCTGCACAACTCAGATTCCAGGTCATTCGTCACGTTGACTTCTCGACCTACATACACATAACTGTTGCATTCGGAGATGTTTGTCCCATTGTGAGTGAATAGAACATCAGGAACGAGACCATTTCTCATAAACATTGTCTTTGTTAGATTCAGCTGTAGTCTGACCCTTCCACATTCACGGTCGAAGTCGGCTAGCATTTTTGCCGCTTGGCTGATGTTTGGTGTTATAAGAATGATGTCATCAGCAAAGTGGAGGTGGTGTAGTTGATGACCATCTTCACTCCCATTCCTTCCCATTCCAGTCGTTGCATGATGTTCTCGAGGGTGGCGCTGAAAGTTTCAGTGAAATGGTATCACCCCGCCAAACCCCTCTCTTGACATCAATGATAACCTCTCTGTAGAATGGTGAGATTCTGGTAGTGAATCCACAATACAGCTCATGGAGGGTCCTGATGTATTGACTTTGAACGTCCTGTTTGACTAGGGCCTCGATGACCACTTCAGTCTCAACAAAACCAAAGGCCTTCTTTAAATCAATGAACGTTAGACAGAGTGGCATCTTGAACTACTGAGAAACCTCAATGAGCTTGGTTATCATGTGGATATGGTCGATTGTGCTAAGTCCTTTTCGGAAACCAGCTTGCTCACATGGTTGTTCTTCATCTAGTGTTCTACTAATCCTATTCAGTATGACTCGAGTGAACAGCTTATAGATGACAGACAACAGGCAGATCGGGCAATAGATGCCAATGTTGTGGATGTCTCCCTTCTTGTACAGTAGTACAGTCCTGTTGGTTTTCCATTGGGATGGAATCTTGCATTCAGACAGGTAGCGTGTGAACAGCCGAGCCAGTGTATTGATGAGTACTGACGGCAGGTTCTTCAGGTGTTCGAGTCTGACCTTGTCTGGGCCAGGTGCTGTTCGGTTTTTTACCAATGAAATGGTGTGTCGGATTTCGGAAGGGAGACTGTTGGGAACAACATATTCATCCTGCAGAATTTGGTATGTGGGCAGGTGGACATGGCTATCAAAGAGATCCGAGTAGAAGTCTGGATAATCTTCTCCATTGCCCTTCTGGAAGATGTGATAGATCCATCAGGACATCAGAGAGCAGTCATCTTGGTCTTGTAGTTGGCGAAGGACAGGCAAGTGTTGAGAATGCTTTTCCCAGCTTCTGCCATATCTGCCAGCACTGCTGCTCTTCTCTCTTTGAGGTCTTCCTTTATTGCTTCTCTGCACTGCTTTGAAAGCTCAGACATTCGCTTGCGGTTGCCTGAGGCTTGCGCCAAGCCGTGTTAGTGAATGAGTTCGAGAGTTTTTGAAGACAGTCATCTTTTTGTGGCTATCTCTCTCTCTTGGTGTTCCTTGTACAATCAAGGAGGTGCTGAACCAGTCGATCGTATTCCTCGTCAATGCTGTCAACAACGGCATCTTCCCATGTTTCTGCAATAGTGCCAAAGAGATCCCAGTTGGTGGTCGTTCTGGGAGTTCTCTTCTTAAACTTTGCAGCCCTTTCTCCCTGCTCTGTGAAGCAGAATTTTGCACGAAGTAGACGGTGGTCCGATCCCATTTGGAATTTTGGAACAACAGCGACGTCGGTCAGGCAAGACCGTCAATTGAATATGATGTGGTCAATTTCATTGTGGAACCGTCCAACAGGAGACTCCCATGTCCAATGTTTAGATTCGGCCTTCTGGAATTGTGAGTTACCATGGATGGTCTTGGTTGACATGATGAACTCAGACAATCTCTCACCCTGTTCTTTTCATTCTAGGTCATGGGTCCCGATGTGGAGTTCTTTGGCTGATCTTCTTGATCCTATCTTGGCATTAAAATCACCAACAATGATCTTGTAGAAGGTGTGGTCTTCTTTATAGAACTTCTCCAGCTCCATGTAGAACTTCTCAATTTCTCCTTCATCATAATTGGATGTTGGTGCATAGACAACGAAGATAGAAACTGCCAGCAGTGATCCACATCTATTCAAGTGTAATCGTCCGATTCAGGTTGTTAGGCATTCAAATGAATCAATGTTTATGGCCAAGTTCGTGTTGACAAGGACACCAACACCACCGACTCCTCTTTTTTCGCATGTTCTGAGGAACAGCTCTTCCCCAATATCAAAAACAGCATGATGTGATTGACGCTTTCTCATCTCAGTCAGACCAATGATGTCATACTTGATGGACTCATCCAATGCCAGCGTATGTGCATTGAAAGTACAGACAGTCATTTTGTGGGAGAACCGATATCAAATTCAAACAAATATGAGTAGTGCTCAAGGATCTGGATGAGCCACTTCTAGCAGGGCTGGGCTATGCATATGGTACCAGGGATCAAATTTCAGGGTCTAACTATACAAGACATGTGCTTTATCACATAAGTCACATCCTTGCACCCATTATTTCTTTTAAATTGTTTGTGTAAATACATCATGTCATGTGATCTAATTCACTGATGCCCTCTCCATCCTCCAACTGTTTTTGTATTACTTATTTTGGCAATTAAGACATCACATTCTCCTGGATTACTTCACAGGCTTCTTTACTAGAGTGCTGAATGTTGGGGTTTATGGAGTCATCTTGGGATGCCTCCTGCTTTCAAACTATACTTACTGGACTTGAGTATCATTTTAGTGAAGCCCCAAACTTCATCTCCAAACTTGACCTCTGCTTATAGTAGGATTTTCAAAAGGTATTCTTTCTTTCTTTCTCCCAGGGTTAATGTCTCATTCCCAGGCTAATCAGTCATCTAAATAAACTGTATCATCATCCAACCAGCTACCCACACCAAAATTCTAGAAGTTATTCACTCATCTCTCCCTGTCAACTACTCTTAATATCCAATATTATTGTATATATCTGAATATCTCATACACACACATATTCCGGCAATTCCATCCCTTTCCCTATTAACTAACAGTACTTGTATCTCTGCAAGTGTACTTGATCTTAATTGATCTTCCCACTTCTTCTTTTGCATATTCTATCCTATGTAAACTCCCCAAGTTGGTCTTTATAAAACTTGAATCGGAAGTCAGATCATGATTTAATATGTTAGTGTTTCCTGCTCTTGGGTTAAAAGCCAACCTTCTCGATAGATTCTCTAAGTTCCTATGTGATCTGGCCATAATTCATTTTCTATGTTATCTCCCACTCTTTTCCCCTCACTCACTCAGAGATGCAAAAAAATATAATACAAATTACATCTGCACTTGTAGGTTTATTGCAGCACTATTTACAATAGCCATAATCTGTTAAAAACCCACGTGCCTGAAAATAGATGTCCGGTTACAGAAACTTTGGTACATATACAAAATGGAATACTATGCAGCTATTAGAAAAGATGAAATCATGAAATTATCATATAAATGGATCAACATGGAGAGTGTCATGCTAAGTGAAATGAATCAGAGAGAGAGGGACAGACATAGAATGTTTGCACTCATTAGTGGAATATAAAGTAACAGAATGGGAGACTAACACCCAAGGGTAATAGAGGTAAGGTCCAGGAGAATTACTCCATGGCTTGGAAGCTAGCCTCACATGCTGGGTGAAAAGGCAGCTGGGATAGAGAAGGGACCACTAAATGAATAAAGCTTGGAGTGCTTGCTCGTGATGGGAGATGTGTGCTGAAAACAGATTACAGACCAAACATGTTGGCCACTTAATACCTGCACTGCAAACCATAACACCCAAAAGGAGAGAGAGAGAGTAAAAGGGATGTGCCTGCTACAGAGGCAGGTGGGGAATATGGGATGGGGGTGGCGGGAGGGATACTGGGAACATTGTTAGTGAAAAATGTGCACTGGTGGAGTGATGGGTACTCCATCATCTTAGGACTGAAACATAATCACATAAGTTTGTAAGTCTGTAACTGCACATCATGGTGACTCATTAAAAAATAAAAAATATAATAAAAAACACTTAGCCACTTACGTTTACCAATCCTTTTTCTAAGGCAGGGGGTTTGGTCTTATTCTTATTTATAAAATAAATATGCTGCAGAAGAGTAGGATCTGTTTAATAGGTAGTTTAACGATGTTGTCTAGAGTAAAGAACATGAAACTGCAAATTCAGATCGCTACTATACTGTGGCTTATAATCTGTATTGTCACTATGGCTTTAGTCACTTCCAAATTATGAAATGATTTCTTTCAATGAAATAATATTGTCACTTCCAAATTATGTAATGATATGGGTGAGTATAGCCATATATCCAAAACACAGACACAACAAAACTCAAAACATATGAGATCTAAGCTACAACCACTGCTATTTTGTTATGTACCTGTCAAGTTGACAGGCAGGAATGGGGAGGGTTTTGGAATAATGAGAGAATATGGGAACGCTGCTTGGAGGGAAGTTCACACTGGTGGTGGGATTGATGTTGAAATATTATATACCTAAAACTTAACTATCAATAACTTTGTAAATCACAATAGTTTTATTTAAAAAAAATTAACAATGATTACATGGATCAAAACAAATAAACTTTATTGTCAGTTATTTAACAAGTTACAACCCAAGTTGCTTTGGGTTGAAAAAAACATTTAGGATTTCACAATTTGCCACAACACGAATGGAATTGGAGGGTATTATACTGAGTGAGGCAAATAAGAAGGAAAGGAAAAGAGAAAGAAAGAGCTCTTTCCTACAAGGGGCTTAAGGATACACAGCAAGGTAGCAACAAAGGGACAAAGGCAACACAACAGAAGAACAGATCCACTCAACTGAGTTTCTGTGTGTGTGGGCCGGGGGGGTGGCAGTTGTTAAAAGGGAGCAGCATAAGGATCTTTGGGAAGGGAGATAGGTACACTGCTGATGGATATGGTGTTGGAATTATGTAGAGAAGAAATCACCATTAGCAGTATTATAAATCACAGAATCTCAATCAAAAAATAAAAATAAAATAAAGGGCAAACAATATTCTGAAAATAAGCGGGTAAAGCAAAGAAAACGGAGCTCCTCTTAAAAGGTTATGGAACTGAGAGTTCAGACAGTTACCACAGTTTCCCATGACACTATTGAAAGTTGCCGCAGGAAAGAACAGCACCTGTTGTGTGGGTTACCTGTAGGATCGGAATTGTAGAGAGTGGCCGCCGCTGTTATGGGTCCTGGTGGGTGGATGGCACTGGCTGAAGATCTTTGACTTGCGATCAAAATCCTGCTTTTGGCAGATGGTAAACGGGACATGGCACCCAATCCCAGTTGAGGCTTAAGGAGCATGGCCGATCGGTAGAAAGTTGGAGGAACTTCATAATGAGTATAGGCAGGAGAGCAATATTCTTCTTTTCCAGGGCGTTCTGTAACCTAGGATAAATTATTAGAAATTCAGAGAATCTAGTGGCATCAGGTGAGACTGAACAAGTTCAGAACAAAGTACCCCTAATAATCATTTCGTCTGCAGCACAGCCCACCTCTCTTCTCTGAGCCCCACATGCTCACGTCTAAGTTGACAACACTACCACATGAACTCTCTGATTTAGTACCCAATAGAACTACTTCTTAAAGGGAGATTAAAAGCACTGAACTTGGAGTGCTTTAAAAAGTGCTTTAAAAACTTTAAAAAGTGATTGCTTTATAATTCACTGGGTTTTACACAGCCAACTATAAGTAAATGATGTTAATAAAACACTAAAAGAATTTAGTAAACATGCATTATTCTTTTTTTAAAAAAAACACACGTTTTTGTTTTTTAATTTTTATTAGTGAGACACCATGAGATACAGTTGTAGACTTACAAATTTTGTGCTTGGGTTTCAATTATACAATGATGAAATACCCATCCCTCCACCAGTGCCCATTTCCCACCATCACGGATCCCAGTATCCCACCCTGCCTCTGTTACAGGGCATTCCCCTCTGTTCCCTCTCTCCTTTTGGGTGTTGTGGTTTGCAAAAGAGGCATTGAGTGGAAATCATGTTTGGTCTATAGTCTACTTTCAGCATGCTTCTCCCATTCTGGGAGGATTCTCCCAACACTCTTTATTTGGTGCTCCCTTCTCTATCTGAGCTGCCTTTTCCCCTAGCATGTGTGTCTGGCCTCCAATATTTTGACAAATCAATAAGGAACTTCGCCAACTTAAGTCTTTACTAGGTTACTTAGGACATAAAATAAGCAGTTTTTAATGAGTAAGAAAAAGGTTATTTGGAAGAATCAAAAAGTTAATGGGGGAAAACATGTTTTCAGGACTCTACAATCTGTTTAGATAATGAAGAACACGAGACTGCACATTATCTCCCCTAATTCCATTCCCCCATAAGGAGGTGTTCCCAGGAAGGTTAGAGCAAGTTTCGCTACCTGTCTGAATGCAAGGTTCCGTCCCAATGGAAAACCAGCAGGACCGTACTACTGTTCAAGAAGGGAGACATCCATGACATTGGCAACTATCGCCCGATCTGCCTATTGTCTGTCATCTACAAGTTGTTCACTTGAGTCATCCTGAATAGGATTGGCAGAACACTAGATGAAGGACAACCATGCGAGCAAGCAGGGTTCCGCAAAGGATTCAGCACCATCGACCATATCCACACGATAACCAAGCTCATTGAGGTTTCTCGGGAGTTCAAGATGCCGCTCTGCTTAACGTTCATTGATTTAAAGAAGGCCTTTGATTCTGTTGAGATGGAAGCGGTCATTGAAGCCCTAGCCAATCAGGGCATTCAAGCCCAATACATCAGGATCCTCCGTGAGCTGTATTGCGGATTCACTACCAGGATCTCACCATTCTACAAAGAAGTGATCGTTGATGTCAAGAGAGGGGTGCGGCAGGGTGATACCATTTCACCGAAACTCTTCAGTGCCAACCTCTAGAACATCATGCGACGACTGGAATGGGAAGGAATGGGAGTGAAGATAGATGGTCGGCAACTACACCACCTCCGCTTTGCTGATGACATTGTTTTAATAACACCAAACATCAGCCAAGCGGCACAAATGCTGGCCGACTTTGACCGTGAGTGTGGAAAGGTAGGACTACAGCTGAATCTTACGAAGACAATGTTTATGAGAAACAGCCTTGTTCCTGACGCCCCATTCGCTCTCAATGGAACGACCATCTCCGAATGCAACAGCTATGTGTACCTAGGTCGAGAGGTCAACATGACAAATGACCTGGCACCCGAGCTGCGCAGGAGGAAGAGAGCGGCTTGGAATGCCTTCAAGAACGTCGAAGAAATAGCTAAGAGGACGAAGAACCTCCGGCTCTGGGCACATCTCTTTGATTCCACTGTTCTTCCTGCATTAACATATGCCTCAGAGACCTGGGCCCTACGCAAACAGGATGAGAATGCTATTCAGGTCTCCCAAAGAAGAATAGAAAGAGCTATGCTTAGAATATCACGTTTCACTCAAATGAGAGAACGAATCCGGAGTTCTGACATCCGTCGATGATCAAGGATCAGGGACACTGTCTCATTTGCCAAGGTGTCGAAAATCTGATGGGCTGGTCACTTAATTAGATTTAAAGACGACCGACCGTTGGACTAGAGCTGTTACTGATTGGATTCCACGGGATGTCAAGAGACTGCGTGGCCGCCCACCTACCAGATGGTCAGACTTCTTCGTCAAGATCATGAACGATCGGTTTGAGGCCCTTCATGTTCCCGGAGCGAACAGATGCCATTGGGCTACACTAGCACGCGACAGGGACAAATGGAGACATTACTGGCGCCCGCTCGAGCAAATCGACGACCAACGGGAAGTTAAGTGATTAAGTGATAAGGAGGTGTTCCCAGGAAGGTTAGAGCAAGTTTCACTGATATAAAAGGACACAGAGACAGGGTGGGATGGGGGGGATGGGGGGTGGGAGGGATGCTGGGACCCGTGGTGGTGGAGGATGGGCGCTGGTGGAGGGATGGGTACTTGATCATTGTATAACTGAAACCCAAGCACAAAAAGTTGTAAGTCTATAATTGTACCTCATGGTGTTTCACTAATAAAAAAAGAAAATAAAATAATAAAAAATTAAAAAAATAAAAGGTCGTGGGTAAAGCCTTGCCTGCTGAATTCACAGCATCTGGAATAGCACCCACTATATAACCTAAATCAATATATATTCATTATATATAGTAATCAGGTTACTTTTCTTAAATTTAATAACACAGTGCTTGTTTCTTTGTAGATAACAAGTGGGAAGAAAACAACTTACAACTACCTTTGATGTAATCAATTCTGTGTTCAAAAAGCCTGTTCATGTTGTATCAATGTTTTCTCAGATTAAAAGTGAAATAGTAAGAGAACCCAGGATATATTTTATTTAAAATAAAATAATTGTCTTAGACCACACGTGAAAATATCAATCTGTTAACCAACTCTGCTTTAAGTCATAATACATTTTATATGTCGGCATTTATCTACTCAGGAATCATTGCTATATTCTTTAATGGGTTCGATCCAAGCTGTTGAAAAGATAAACCCTCAATTTGATACTCCTTTAATGTTAAAGAAGACACAAAATTCTTAAATTGACATTACTGAAACAAAATATTATGCCTTTAAATTTTTATTGTAATCACACTATAAAATATGCATGGTTTCTATAATGGATAGCCTGTACTCAGGCCAAGAAAATTATATTCCTGTCAAAGAATATTCTACATCTGCTCTCTGATAAAAATTTTACCATTTTCTACTTACTCTCCCACTATCAATCTTTATGGCTTTTCTATTATACTCACATTCCCTCTATTTTTAATTTTAGTTCTAAATTTTAGTGTCATTGCTTATTATTGCTTTTAGCAGGTGCTCTCATGAAATGACTATCATATCTAACATACATCTGTCAAGTTTTTAGGACTGCAAGATGCTGATCTCAGTAATTACTGGACTCTTCACAACAGAATCATTTCCAGGGATCAAAACCCATCATGCCATCACTCAAAAATGGCCTAAATAAATAATTTCAGTGGCTTCAATGTCTACCACATTGCTGGGTGATTTGTCTCTGATGACATAATAAATTCTTCCAAAAGCTAAAACGTGTGCCTCAGATATACCCATCTTCAGCCTGTACACGGGCTAGGATTTTCTAGGTCACATTCAATTGCAGCTCTAGGACCAATGGTCACTGGTCAATCTACTCTCTATTTTCATCTAAAGAGTAGTATTGAAATTAGCCTGCTAGTAGTATTAAAATTTGCAACTGCTAAAGCCCCCATGAATGTGCCCTCTCTCCCTAATCTCTGTGAGACTGGAATGACTTCCAAATATTAACAACAGAAAATACTGAAGGAAGGCTTTTGCATATTATGTGGAAAATATTCCATATTTTGTGGCAGAAGCAATATAGTAAAAAATCAAGGATCACAGGGAAATGACCGCAAACAATAACATAATCTTGGTCTCGATAACCAAATAGTTTCTCTCAAATATCTCTGCAGAGATGAATCTAGGGGATCTTTTGGGGACACCAAATTACTTGAAGTGCAGATTAAAGAACTTCAGGGACATGCATGGCCTGCTTTGGGACCAGGGAGGGAGGGCAACCAGCCCAGGGATTAGTTCTCATTGTCACTGTCTCCAGGAGCTTGCTTGTCAGGAGACCTCCGCCATTCTGAGGAGGCGCTATCCTGTCTAAACTGACTGCTTTCACAGTGATGCTATGAGCTGATTTTGGTATCTGCAGCCCTGGGAAGGATCAGCGGCTATCTCCCCATTTGACTAAGAGCCTGAAAGGTTCAGATAATTTAGTTCACAGAAGTCTGAGAAAGACTCACAGGAACCAAGCACAGAGATTGGTGTATAGAGACAAAGTAACCACTGGGACATTGTGAGTGAGACTCTGGCCAGAACATGCCTTCACTGAAGACTACTATGTTAGAAGCTCCTTGGTTAAGGGATCCATAACCCAAAACAATCCAAAACACTCACTCTTGGACAGACCCTCCCATTTGCTCACTCATAATAGAATAAAATAGAATAGAATATTGCTCACTCATAATAGAATGTCAGAGGCTAAACAGGGACCCAACTGAACTGTCCAACAGAACTGCCCAGGAGGCAGGCCACATCCCATAATAGGCCTGGCAGGACTTCCAGACTCCCAGAACTCACACTAGACTCCATCCTGACTGAGAGCTGCATTGCCTCCGGTAGGATTCTTGATGGAACCGAAAATGGAACCGAAGTGGGGCACAATCAAGCACACTGAACCTATGACCCTCAGGAATGAGTTCCCTAAGAAACCCCAGACTGCGCTCGGCCCATGAGGCAGAGCAGCCTCCTCGCTGGGTCCCTCACCCTGTGGCTCTGGGCTCCAGCATCCTTTCCCCCTAAAGTCTCCTCCCTTGTCAGCACACAGGTTCCTCGGTCAATCTCTTCCCAGAGTCAAACACCTTTGGCAGGGTCCCCCTGTAACGAATTGGGAATAGGATGGTGCACAGCCTCATAACTGAAATGAGCCCCTGCCAAAGAAAATGGAGCCCTGGATACCTCAACAGTCTCTCTCAGGAGAGGAGGTGGGAAAGTGGCTATGGCTTGAAGGTTGCCTACAATTCAGAGTAGCAAGGGGGAGTAGGATTCTAAGCACCTGGCTGAGATGAGATTCCTCGAGACCTGGGTGAAGAACATTCTGTACAGGTGCGCCTGCTCTAAAGACAGCAGAGGAAGGTCCAAGAAGGCAAGGAGGGCAGGGAGGTTATAGCCAGGCTGATCACTTCCTAAAGGGTAAGACATATTGAAGGCTTCAGTCTGTTCCTCAGGGACCTGGGCAGATCTGAAGGGATTTAATACATTCATGCAGGCATGTACTATCTGGTGGCTGTTACCAATTAACACCAATTGCAGAATTAGCAATGTGTTAAGAAGAAACAGTCTGATTTAACCTTCCTCTAAAAATTATTTGAACCACACCCAGTATGCTTAGGGCTTCTTCCTGGATCTGTGGTCAGAGAACACTCCTGACTGTGCCCGGGTACCATGGGTAGTGCCAAATGGATCAAATCTGGGTAAGTCACATGCGAGGCAAGTGCACTGTCCCTTGTACTATCACTCTAGCCTTCCTTTTAACTGACCACTCAGAATGCCGTACACTTTATTTTTTAGTTTCTAATGTTTATGTCCTTCATATGCATGAAAATGAAATTACTCTCAGTGGGAAGTGGTCTCAACTGAGGAGGAATTCTGCTTGAACAATATATTTATTTTGAAATTTTCTTCCATTCACCTGGTTTCTAAAATTATTAGGTGCATTTATTTAAACATTAAAGCTAACTTAAATGCACACTCATCTAACTTCATATGACTCTCCTCATATGATGGATCTATCTCAGTATGATGATAAAACCTTTGTAGTCACAAGTATATTTGTCACTGAAGATTTTTGATGCATCTAAACCAACTCTGAGAGGAAAACTGAATAGTCTCCTATAAAATGCTAACCCAGACCAGAGATAGCTCAGAGAGTAATGTACATGATTCCTGAGTTCAATTCCCTGCATCACAAGGATCCCCAAGCATGGGCCAGGGAGGCAGACTCTAGAATACTATACCAGTGTTCTAACACTATACCAGGCACAAAAGCAGCAAGAAAATATCCTTCCAGATCTCTATGTTCCAGGGGTTGCTTCAGCTACACTCTCATACTCTGACATCAGAGAAAACTCACAGTGCTTCTCAAATTATGGCTACCACCTAGTTGTCTGGTGATGGAACTGAATGTGGACATAACGTATTTCACCATCAGGATGGTATCAGCCCTTTGGAAAAAAATACTCTTTTCTCATGTGAGCTAAAAGAAATATTTTCTACATAAAAGCAAATGCATTATATATACATATATATATCCAAGTGTAAATTTGCCAGATGGACACATTATATACATGTACACATGCATATAAACACATTTTAAATATGATAGAATATTTAAAAATATAAAAATTTAAATAGTAACCTTATTAGAACAGTGAACTCTAACATTCCCTTATTTCTACGTGCTATTCCTTCTGACATACTACTTTGACTATTATATTTGTCAATTTTTATTGATACTTATGCTGTAGATAAAGCTTTAGAAAAATACAATTGAGTACATTAATAAAAGTATGGTTTTAATAAAAATACCTTGCTTCTTTTGGATGCTCGAGGTAAGGTAAAGGCCCTCCCGTTGTTCGTCGATTTGCTCAAGCGGGCCCAGTAACGTCTCCATTGGAGACTTCGTTGTTACTGTGTCTGGCATATCGAATACATCACGGGGAGCTTGCCAGGCTCTCCGAGAGGGGCGGAGGAATCAAACTCGGGTCGGCCATGTTGGCTGCGTGCAAGGCCAACGCCCTACCGCTGTGCTATCGCTCCAGCCCTTCTTTTGGATAAATTATATAAATATATTATTTGACTTTACCAATTTGGAAAAATTAATAGAGACCCATAGAACTGTGCACAATGAAATCCAGGACGGACATAATGAAATGAAATACTATGCAGCTGTAAGGAAGCATTAAAATCACGCAATTCATTGCAATTTGAATGGAACTATAAAATATGTTGAGTGAAATAAGAAGAATAAAGACAAATACCAGATGAACTCACTTATATGTGGTATACAGAATAACAAGGGCAAGAGGAGCAGGATAGTACATTAGGTAGAGCTCTTGCCAGAGCTCTGACTAAGGTTCTATCCATGACACCACATACGGACCCCAAGCCTACCAGAAGTGATCCCTGAGCACAGAGCCAGGACTAAGTCCCAAGCACCACCAGGTGTGGCCATCCCCAAAGAAAAAACAAAACAAAAAGAATAGCAAGGGCAAGGGAAAGCAAGGCACTAAAAGGAGGATACCTGGACTATGAAAATGAGGGTAAGGAAGCAAAGAAACTGAAGGGGGTAAAGGGAAAGAGAAGTGGATAAAGGGTAACAGGGGTGGGTGTAGGACCCTCAGACACACTAGTGGTAGCACTGCACTGTCCTCCCATTGTTCACTGATTTGATTGAGTGGGCCCAGTAACGTCTCCATCATGAGACTTGTTGTTACTGTGTTTGGCATATCGAATATGTCACGGGGAGCTTGCCAGGCTTTGCCGTGCAACACTGGTGGTAAAGTCATGTTATTTAACTATATATCTGAGCCACATAACCAATAAAACTGAAACCATAAGATCCAATCTACATTAAACAAAACCGGAAAATGTTCCTGTCAAAGAGGAAGGCTGCTTGGTGGGAAGCTAAGGGAGTTTTTGGAGGAGAGCTGACACTGGTGGTGGGATCAGTGTTGGGAAATTATATACTGAAATTAAACTATGAATAACTCTGTAAATCACAATGATTAAATAAAAATAAAGAAAATAAAAGGATTACATCAGGAATCTGGACTACATACAGCATTCCTTTCATATTTCTGACTAGTGATGAGAGAATCAGCGGGTTTGCAAAGTTCTACAAAATCTATTACTTAAACTGAAAAATACCATAGTCTCAACACACAATCCCAGCATGTGATATCTGATTTTTCAATATAACATAAATTTGCTTCAGAGAGAGAAAAAAAACAGATGAAGCAGAAACGAGATATTAACCTGTTTCCACACTTCTGCTGCTGCTGTGCAGTTAGGAAAGTCACTTCCTTCTGGGAATTTACTAAGAGCACTATTTGCTGGAAGTTAAATCTGATGTCCAATTATTTTGTTTTTCCCTAACCTAGCCCTGGAACTCTGAATTATTTATCATGTCTTCTACCTTATTATAGAATTTTCCTTTTCACCTTGAATAAAAAATTCAATTCTTCCCTATCTTAAAGAAAGGTCATACGTGGGAAGAGGAGAAAATGAGACAGCGGTCAAGGGTTATTGCTTCTAGTGGTGAAGTAGCACTGCAAGTATAAGACGATAATATGGGGACTGTTGTAAACCACGTTATCTCAAAACAAATCAAGAGGTGAGATTACTACTACTAGAATTTATATTCTCAAACTTAAAAATGTACTTACTTTCCTTAGTATATAAAGATATAGATTTATAATGATGCTTATATAAGACTTACATAATATTGAAGGGACATGATATTTAAAAATTAATATTTAATTTTAAAAAATTTAAAATTTTTAAATATTAAAAAATTTTTGTCAGTTCCTTCCCAAAAACAGTCTTGAACACTTATTTCTCTCTTTTTCTTCCCTCACATCTCTACTTCTTTCAATAAAAATTATTTTCACTAAAAAGGTTCATTTGTCTCTAATCTCCTCTAGTTATAAATATCCATGTGATAAAAGTTTATCTATCAAAATATGCCAATTGTTTCAAGAGGATGTTTTTTCCACAATTCACTGAATTTACATTAAAATAAAATTTTTCAGTTATTCAACTAATAGATTATAGCCCAATGGCATTCCTTACCTCCTGCAAGAACTTTTCACTCATTTGACTGAGATGGTGTCCTGGGGGCTTGATTCCAGACACCATCAATCCAGAGCCAAACACCCTTGGCTTCTGCAAGTCTGGCTTGAATTTCTCATAGAGACTGGCAGGTGGCTTCAGGTCACCCTCTGCAGGCTTCTCTTCCTTGGGGAGAGGCATGCTACATGTAGCTGGGTCATAAGGAAGGCCCACTGGAACGAGTCCTACTGAAGTGTCTGCCTGGCCCAGGGCCTGAGGATTCCTCCTGATGTAGGTGATGATCTTGGGTCTCACCTGCTTGGGCTTCGGCATAATGATGGGCTTGGGGTCTGTCCTTTCCTCTTCTGTCTTCTCAGCCAGATGATTTTCCATTCCCTCAAGAAAGGAAGGTTTGTCCTCAGGATGTGCGGAGACAGGCTTGGAGAACTCACTGGAGTGGGCGTTCTTCTCAGGCACTTTCAGGGACGTATTCAACAGTTGTGCAGAGTCAGTGGGAAGTGTGGCAACCGTTGATGATCCTGTGTCCACATCCAATACACTGAAGTTCTGAGAAGTGCTGCTGGATAGTGGTGGCTGGGGTGTCACATTCCCAGTTGACTCTGGGTGCAGGGGTGCTGGGACAAGAGGCTCTGCCCTTCCTGGGGTGCTTTCAGTTTTAGCAGCAGTTTCTAGAAGGCTTCCATATTGAGCAGCTGATGAAGTCGTCTCTTTATTTTCCTCTGCTTCTCTGCTGCTACTCTGAGAATCAAGGGGCTCTGGAACCCCAGTTTTGACAGCTCCAAGAGAAGGATCTGACGTGGAAACTGGAGCGCTGTTGTCAATCCTTCTCTCCTCACCAACATCTATGCATCTGCCATTTACTAGATTGGTAGGAAGAGAAGTTACAGGAACATCACTTGGGGCAATGCTGCTGGGTTCCATTTCACCCCATTTCCTAGCTGTGCTTGGTGGGATTCGGCCTACGTGCTGATCAGTAGCAGCAACCACAGAAGCAAGACTCCGTTTGGGGCTAGTTTGAAGAGTCTCTTCCTCACCAACACCCTGGGCCGCTCTCTTTCCAAGTTCACTTCTTCCTTTCCCTGTTCCAGGGTTGGGGAGCCCAGTATGTGAGGGAGCACTCAGCATCCCCCGAGCCGCGGGTTCATGGTATGCTGCCACATTTGGTGCCTTTCTTTCAAGAGATAACACACCCTCCTCAAGACATTCCAAACTCTCTGTGTGGGCTGGCCTCAGTCCCTTCATGGTCCTGGATGGAACCCATTTCCGCTCCAGTGTGGGCTCTGCCTTTCCCAGTTCTAATTGTGCTTCTGGTTGACTTGGGCTTTCCTTCAAGGCCCAAACTGAATTCAGAGCTGGGTCTGGATGGGCAGAGTCTGGTGTGCTCTCATCACCAACTTTCAGGACACATCCCCCCTCCATCTGCACCTCTAAGGTGCTGGTCTCCTTGGCTTCTGAGGTAGTTGCTTTAGGTTGACATGGACTCTTTCCCTCAGAGGTACTCTCGGCTACAGGCAATGCTGCCCCCAAAGAACGAGCTGGCCATGTCTTCTGGGGTCCCTCCCCACCACTGGACACAGGACGGATAGCTTGAGGGGACTCCAGGGGTGCGGGAGGAGGAAGCTGGTGGCTCAGGTTCCCAACACGCTCCCTCACAAGCATGTCCCCAACAACAGCAGAGCTGCATGCTCTTTCCAAAGAATGTCTTCTCAGTTCCTCATTGTCAAGGGTCTTGGCCAGTTTGTCCTTGGGAGCATGCCAGAGAAGATCAGCATCCCTCTTGGTCAAAACCTCTGGAGTGGCCTCCCCCATCAGAGTCCTCCGACTTGACAGACTCAATCCCTTACTACTGTGAGGGGGTTGCAGGATATTTGTGCCTCTCTCAATCATGTGCTTTTCATTGTGTTCTTGACCAGGCAGTGCAAATTTAGAATCTTTCAGGTCAGTGGGGCCAGCCAGAGATCCCTTCCCAAAGCCCTGAAGTTGGTGAAATTCCTTGTTGAAAAGGATACTGCTTTCTTGTTCAGTTGAATTTGCATTTCCAATCTCATCAGTCAGGTTGCCTTTCTCAGACTTATCATGAGAGGAAGCGACCTCAAACATGATCTCATTGGCATTTGTGTCTCCCAGGCTTAGGAGGCTCTCATTATTATTTTTTGCTCCATTTCTGTTGTCCCGCAACTGAGTGTAACACTTCTTGGGAGCTGCTGGGATGCTCATTGTTCACCCTTCAGTGGGGGCTGTGTGCTCTGCAGTTTTATTAGATAGGAAAGGGCTTCCTTCAAGCAGATATGTGCTCCAAAGGAAATTCTCAAGCTGCCTTTTGCCTCCTGACAATGTCACATGGTGATAGTGCTGTCATCATTTCCAGAATGATTTTCAATCTATGCATTGTCTTGACATAACAGCAGGATAAGTTATGTTAGGTTCTTATAGAATGAGTCAATCCATGAGACCTAGAAAGAAATAAAAATACAATCACATTAGATTAACAAATTGAGATTCTCTGGATAAAATAGCATGATAAATACAGATTCATTCATCACTTTAATATTTTTTAGTCATTCAATGCATATATTTCTTCAAAGCCTTTCCTATAAGAAACCCTGCTGTCTGAATATAAAAAAAACTGAGACACCAAAATGATTGTTCTAATACCCAAAAGGAGAGAGAGAACAAAGGGGAATGCCCTGCCACAGAGGCAGGGTGGGATGAGGGGCTGGGGGGTGGGAGGGATACTGGGATCCGTGGTGGTGGGAAATAGGCACTGGTGGAGGGATGGGTATTTGATCATTGTATAATTGAAACCCAAGCACAAAATTTGTAAGTCTACAACTGTACCTCATGGTGTCTCACTAATAAATTTTTTTTAAAAAATGATTGTTCTAAATGGATAATAAAAATCTTAAAAATTCAGAAGTTTATACTGGACACAGATTTCAAAAATAGAAAAAATAGAGAGGCTCTTCACAGAATAAAATCATCAAGTATAGGGGAAACTATAGAATGAGAAAAATCACCATTTTATAAACAACAGCAAAAATCACCATTTTATAATCAACAGCAAAAATTATTGCTTGAGAGACACCAACGGTTACTACAAACAATGGGGGAAACATTATTGGAACACAGTAGGTATAGAGTAACAAAATGCTTTTCTCCAAATTACATCATTTTTATAACTTATACTTTTTATATTTTTATAACTTATATCTTACAATGGAGAAATCTAACAGATATCATATTAATCACTTAGCCAAATTTAACATCAAAAACTAAAACTATACCATGTGCTCTTGAGATTAGCTTTGTTCAGTGTCTCACATTACTAAATACACATTCAATTTGAAATTAATCATGAAAATAAGATTAACTTAAATTGAGAATGTTTTACAAAATAAATGACCTATATTGATTTCAAGAAACTTATGGGTACTTCCATGCAATGCAATTCAAGATTCTTGACTGGATTTAGAACTTTAAAAACTTTATCAAACTGTATTATTGAAAAAACCAAAGACTTAAATACAGAATACATATTAGGTAAAGACATCTGCTCAATGTTAACTTTTGGGGTATATAATAATATTGAGATATTTTTGAGACAGACTTTGTTCTTAGAAGAACTGTGATTTTAGGCATAGTATGATTTTTGACATGTTTTCTGTAACTCTCAAATGGTTCAGAAAAAGAAAGTATGTATCTACAACTAATAAAGAGAGAATGGCTATAAAAAAAGAAACAACAGCAATGAGGAAATCTCAGTTATCCTATTCTATCATAACAGCAACATGTAAATGGGTTTGGCATTTTTATTTATTTTTTTAAATTTATTTATTTATTGAATCACTGTGGGAAAAGTTACAAAGTTCAGGTTTAAGTCTCGGTTATGCAAATATCAAACACATTTCCCTTTACCAATACTTATTTCTCATCACGATGAACCCCAATAAACCCCCCCAACCCTCCCAATGCCTGTGAGGCAAATGAATTCTAGTTAACACTCTATCTACTTTGACTAGATTGTTTCGATAAAAGATGCACCATTATTATTTAGACTTTACACCCCCAAATCAGACATGCTGAAAAGGCATTGTGAAATAATTTGTTTTCTACAGCTGGTCACAAGAATCAACCAATGTCGCACGGCTGTGATACGGGCCGCACGATTTTGGATTTCTGGTATTTTACTTATTAACCCTGGAAGTATTTCCTGAGAGTCAGATAATTATAAGATTGGTTTCTGTGCTCTGGAGCCATGGCCGTGCCAGAGAGCTGCTCATGGGGGGCAACTCGTGACCTCGGTAGGGCATGAGGGACGAGCCGGGAACGCCCCCCTTCCCATGAGGTTTCAGTCGCCCCATCACCACTGGCTCATACCTGGCTTTCCACAAAGCTCCCAAGCAGCTGCCATCTTTCTTTCCAGAGGGAAAAAGGCGGAAGGGACCAACACCCTTTCCCCTCTGGGTGGCGTTTTTAAATAAAAGGATGGAGGCTATTCCAATGTGGCACACTACTGAGCATTGATCACTGACCTTCTTACTCTCAAGGCCAGAGTTTCCCAAACTTATTTGACTTACTATCCTTTCCCCTTTTCTGGCCACAATGTCTTTATTCTTCCTATTACCAGATTCTTCTTCCTTGTACCTCACCACCACCTGTATGATAAGATTCTCAACCACTGACCTTACATAATTTGTAGTCCACACTTTCCTTCCCACCCAACTCAACAAGGCAATCATCTAACTCTTATGTGATATACAGAGAAACAAATCAAAGAAATAAGTAGTATCAAATGATGACAAGTCCTTACCTTCGTATTATAAAACTGAGATTAACAACCAATGCTTTTTTTAACGTAGGGAGATTAGAGTCTCACTTTTTTAAAAAAAATTGTTTACAATATTATTAATAATAGCTTATCGTACATAAGTCCAACACTACACCAACCACCAGGGGTAATGCAAAACAAAGCAAAAGTTTATTGTCAGGCTAATTGCCATGTGATACAAGCACTGCATGATCTCTTAGCTAACAACCACCACAAATGATGCCCACCTCTAGCAACAGACACATCTTCAGCCATCCCTAATTGGCCATCTGATAATAGTTTGACTATCTAATCTAGAACTTTTTCACTGACTGCATCTATTTTTTCTGAATAATTAAAGCAAACTGGTAATACCTAGATGCTCCTATACAATTTCATCACCATTTTGTATTTTAATTTCCTGTTGTCATGTTTGTTCTGGACACAAAGTTTTGCAGGAAAAAAAGCCAAAAAGCCATAAAAAATACCTAATTCTTATATCCTATTAAAATAAAGAAAAACATATTGTCTTAAAAAAAAGAAGAGGAAAGTACATTGTACTTTCTCTTTCTCAGATAAAGATAAACTCAGTATATGGCAGAGATGGCATATCTATGAACAGGATTGTTAATTCACCTGGCTTAATGACAGACTAAAGCCAAATGTCTCATTTACATTTAAGGTTTGATAACTGTTGAAAGTTTTTGTTTCCAAACTTCTTTGCTCTTCTACTTAAAATACATCTACTTATGAAATTATACACTCTCTTCTACCTTCTGAGCTTGAAGCAGATCTCATGAAGCATTTCCTCCAATTTCTTTTCATTTCTTCCCACAAAACCATGGGGAAGATACTAGGTAATATTCTGGCATATTTTTAAAATTATATAACTAAATAAATACATACACACATGTATGTGTCTTGTTCCCTCATTCCTATTATTTAACTCTAGGTTTAAGTTTAAGGACCAGAACAGTAGTAGGACATGTCTTAGTTACGGCCTACACAGATTTGATTCCTGGCACCTCATATGGTCCCTAAGCATCACCAAGAGTGATCGCTAAGTGCAGAACCAGGAGTAAGCCACCACCATGTGTGGCCCAAAACAAACAAACAAACAAACAAACAAACCCCCCAAAATTCCTCTAAGTTCTGTAGGTTAAAGGTTAAAACTCACATGCTTCCTTATCCTATATTTAATGTGAAGGCACTTGGGATAAAGCAATTTTTCAATTTTTAAAACTGAGCTCTAAAAAACTAAATAGTTACACCTCTTTTTATATACTGTGAGCTTTATTTTTCCTATTCTTTCAAGACATAGATTGTAAAGCTACCCTTTTCAAATGGGTAACTGGTTAGATAATCTCTTCCCTCTAATCCAAGAGGGCTTCTCCAAAATATCCAGGAGTGATTACTGATATTTGTCATTTTATTTATAAACTTTGTAATTTTATATCAACTTAACTTAAAATTTAAACAAAAGGAAGGTTGGAAAATATTTAATTTGGTTATGCTCAGGGATAATTCCTAGAGGGGCTCAGGGGACCTTATTGGTGCCAAGAATCAAACCAGAGTTAGCCCTATGCAAGACAAGTGCCTTATCTGCTGTATTATCTCCCCATCTCCATGTGGAGAATTTTATGGAGAATAAAAATGATGGTGATTTTAAAAGAATGAAAAATACTTCTGTCTAGCCTTCCTCTGATTCAAGTTCTGTTGTTTAATGAATTTGTCACTTTATCAGTAATGAACTGTTATATAAATATTTCAGAACCGTATCTCTGAATGTGAGTGCAATTCCATTAGACTAAGTAGAAGTTACTTACCAAAGAAAACCAAATCCAACTATAGCCATGCAATAAATTATCCTCCATGGGAAATAAATGATATGAGAGAATGTATGGCATTAACCCAAAAGTTAATGGTAAGAATAATGATAATGCAGAAAAACTATAGTTCACATTTTTACTGAGGAAGCATATTGTCAGATCCATAAAATCCACCACATAATAATCTTATTATATGAAATTATGTACAGAAATTTACATAGCAAAGTATTCATCTGCTGGAGTAGCCAGGTTTCCTGGTTGATTTTGTGTATTTTTATTCTCAGCAAGCATAATTATAAGTATTCTAAAGCTTGAAGCCATTCGAACAAAATTAACTTTACAATTTCACTTTCCCCACAACATGGTTAAAAATTGATTCATTGGATGGGGAATGGTTAATCCATGCTCAGGGACAATGTCGCTATCTGTGGTACTGAATTCTGTGAACATGTACCAAATAACATAAAGGACTACAGCTCTTCAGAGCCCACTTTACTTTCCTGATCTATCTGCAAAGAGGCAGACAGATCTCATACACAGGACCACAGTTGGAAAGGATTACACACAGAGGCACAAAGACACACTTACACTTTAAGTAGCAGAAACTAATTTATTTTATTCTACTTTGAGTAAAATGAGTGATAAAGAATCTACACGTAAATAGGCTAGAGTAGCCCCCAAGCACCAACAGGTGTGGCACACCCCCCAAATCAATTACTTAAAAATAAGTCTTTCAAGGAATATAACAATTTTTTGCCTGTTATGTTTAATAATTATTTTGTTTTATTTTAATCTTGAATATCTATTTTCTCTAAATATAAACATTCACACTGTTTTAAGAGAAATAAATCTTTATTGTACAGAGAGAAAGAAAAATACCAAAATACATCATGCTCCCTACCCAAGAAAGAGTTTAATGTACAATATCTCAGATCATTTTTACACTCTAGGAATGAGTTCAGTGATTCCATTTTTCACTTTGCAGATCATTCCCACTTCCCTGTATGTAATAAATACTTAATCATTTCAATGGTCACATTTACCAGTGTGCCATAATTTATTTTCTAATCCCCCTATTGTCAGATTTTAAGAAATGTTCAGATCTTGTCTTTTAAAATAATTCTCCACATAAAAATGTTGCATGTCTGGGAATGGAGAGATAGTATAAAGGATAAGGTGCTTGCCTTAAATACACCTGATTGGTGCTGGAGCGATAACACCGTGGGTAGGGTGTTTGCCTTGCAAGCAGCCAACCTGGGTTCAATTCCAAGCATCCCATATGGTCCCCCAAGCACTAACCAGGAGTAATTCCTGAGTGCAGAGCCAAGAGTACCCCCTGTGCATTTCTGGATGTGACCCAAAAAGCAAGAAAAAAAAACACAGCTGACATGGGTTCAATTCCCAACACCCCAAATGAATCCCCCCAATCCTAACCAGAAGTGATCCATGAGTGCAGAGCAAGGAGTAAGCCTGGAGTGACACAAAAACTTTCTTTAAAAGATGCATGTTTATTATTTTCATACTCCAAGTGTCCTTAAGTCATATTCCCAAGAGTAGAATCACTGTGTAAAGATGTGCACATGCTTACATTTTCATATAGAACATGTAGCAATTTGGTTTGAATCACAGTTATACCTCCTATGCCCTTACTCCCATACCAGGGCTAATTCCATGATTATCTATGGAATAAATCCACATCCCCGTCATAATAGAAGTGCTCCTCTTCACTGGAGAGATAGTACAGTTGGTAGGGTGCTTGCCTTGCATGCGGCTGAGTTTGATCCCTGGCCTCCCATATCCCTGAGCAGTAACAGGAGTAATTTCTGAGTGTAGAACCAAGAATAAACCCTGAACACTGCCAGGTATGACCCAAAAAACCAATAACCAAACAAAAGAAACAAAAGAAACAAAATCAGAATTTGGCTTGCTCTTCAAGCCTGTATTTTCCCTTGAACATGTATCTTACTGGCTTGTTTCTATATCTCTTTGCTTGTTTTTTCCACTCTGGAGGAGCCACATTCTTTCTTGAACATATACTTCCTCTCTTGCTCTCCCTTCATGTCCTTCTAGAAAATTCCATTTTTTGGACTCTCAGAAGACAGTAGCACACTGCAGAAATGTCTCCCACTCTCTGCCAGGCTGATTTCATTGGGGCACCTTGGACGTGGGCAGGTGTGTTCCTCCACCTACTCCAAATGAACTTCCTCAGCCGCAAACCTCCTGAACCCAACAGCCACCAAGCTCACAGTCGATCTTCACAGGTTCATTCCAAGTCCCCCACTCAGAGAATGAATTCACTGAGAAATCCAGGTATGTGGCACCTGTGACTGAAAGCTCCAGACTTCATGAAGTTGGAAATGGGCCACCTCCTCCCACCTCCCTGCTCTTCTGGTTTTCTGGCAGTCCTGCCCATGAACTGCCTCTGAGTGCCATTTATGCGAACTGAAGGCCAGGATCCAAAGACTCACAAACGAATCTTGGAAGAGAGCAGCAGGCGCCCTCTTCTGACCCCAGATTATTTAAAATTTCAGAATTCTAGGAGCACACAGACACACCATTTCATACTATTCATAACAAACAATACAAAATAAATTATTTAGTATCTGCCTGTGAGGGAGGCTTGAGTGGTGGTGGGAAAATTCAAAATAATGGTGGTCAGAAGGTGTAATGGTAGTGGGATTGGTGTAGAAATATTGGATGTAATCAATTATTGTGAGGAATTTTATGAAAACAAAATTGAAAAATTAAAAAAGAATTCCATTTTATAAACACTATCTTGCTCACTTAAAAATTTAAAGTGCCTCTCTTCATTTTATCCCTACTCTGTCTCCATTTACTGCTGTTTCTCTTCTTGCTCAAAACTGTTTATCAAAGACTATTCTTTTTCATTCAAATCAGAACACTTTTCTAAATGGTTTTCACTGGTCTACAGTACTTTGTAAGTTTCCATTTCAGGAGCACTGTCTCACACTTCAGTAAAAGTATATGCTGCCCAACACCACGACTCAAATTCTACCATTCATCACTTGTGCTGTATTTCTGCTTGGCAGTTATTTCTAATGTCTTATTAAGATGTCATTATATAGTGTCTAATTAAAGTATTTTTACACATTCATTCATTTATACCATGCAGCTCTGAATTCTTGGCACACACACAATCCTGTGATTTCTACCACTGAGCCACAGAACATGTTCACGAGCTCTGAAACACCCTCCCATCAAGCCTTTTGGTAAGTCAGTTTTTCTTCAAAGCCCCAGTCCTGGAAATCAATGGCCAGACTTCTGTTCATACAATTTTACCTCTCCCAGAATATCACTTAATTCTAACTAGACAATGTGCCACTGTTCTCCCTGGGCACAGAACATCTGAGATTCATCTCTCAGTAGCTCTCTCCTTTCCATGATTAAACAGGATCCCGTGTTATGGAACACTTATTGCTTTATCCAGCCTCCCCCCGACCCCAGCTGAGGAGTCTTGAGGTATTTACAGGATCTGGCTGTTATAATTAATGCCACTATAAATACTCACAAAAAGTTTTTATATGAAACCAGAATACATTAGAAGTTCCAAAACACTAAGCCAGACAAAATGTCATGCCACCAGGTGTGAACTGGACATGAGATCACTCTGTTGAGAATAGTCTCATGGACTGTAGAGACAGTCCAGCAGGTAGGGCACTTGCTGTGCACATGACTAACCCCCATTTTATCCGTGGAACTCCATATTTCCCCCCCAAGTACCAACAGGCATGATTACTGGCACAGAGCCAGGAATAAGCTCTGAACACCACCGAGCATGGCTCCCCCAAACCAGAAAACCTGGTAATGGTGCCAGGAAGATAATACAGGGGTTAGGAGCAATTCTGGTCAACCTTTCTGACCATAGTTCCTTTCTGACCTTTTTTCCTTCCTGTGTCCCCCTGTCCTATTAGTTGGCTCTCTAGTCTGTTCCTTGGCCTTGCATTTGTGAGACTTTCCACCTGTGGTCCCTGTGCAATATCCTGGGGACTTCCAGGGGCTTTGACTGCCCATCTGAGAAACAACCATTTATAACGTGCATCTCAAGCTTTGAGGCTGATTTGGGGGCTTCTTTTCTTATTTAGTCTCTACCTTCTTTGATCCTACAAAACCTGCTCTTCTGCTCATTGTATACCCTTGATTCTAGAATAGTAGCTGAAACATAGTAAGGATTAAAAAACATTTTGATTTTCCTCTCAGGTGAGCTCCAGAGGGCTCAGGTCACACTCAGCATTGCCATCTCTGAGGTGTGGGACTGAAGGTTCAGTGCTTGGGCTCAGTGGTACTTCGGCTCAACAGTGCTGGGTCACCAGGGTTACTTTCTTGGGAAAAGGCCATGTTGTACTAGGGATTGAATCTGGGGCCTCACATACAGTAGACATGTGCTTTCTAACCCTGTCAAACCTCCTAGTCCTCAAAACCAGTTTTAATTGGCTAATGTTTACTCAACACTAAAATTTAATTTCATTAACACACTTGAGAGCACTCACCATAATCAAGCATTGTCTAAAAGTTGTACTACATTTAGTTCATAATCGACTGTCCAGATATTGTTATTATTCCATTTTATTAAAAGTGAAGTTAATCACTTCTGAAAACAAATGGAAGAGTTAGAATTTGAACCCACAATTCATTCTCTTAGTCTATCAAACAAAACTTCCATTTGATTGTCAGTATTTTTTTTTTATTTTATTGAATCACCGTGAGATAGTTACAAGCTTTCATGTTTGGGTTACAATCACACAATGATCAAACACCCATTCCCCCACCAGTGCACATTCCCCACCACCAATATCCCTGGTATAACCTCCCTTTCCCACCCTCCCTCTGCCTCTTTGGCAGACAAGATTCCCCATAATCTCTCTCTACTTTTGGGCATTATGGTTTGCAATAAAGACCCTGGAGGTTATCATGTTTGGTCCTTTATCTACTTTCTGCATATATCTCCCATCCCGTCCGATTCCTCCAGCCATCTTTTTCTTAGTGATCCCTTCTCTATTCCAGCTGCCTTCTCCCCTTTGCTCATGAAGCAGGCTTCCAGCTATGGAGCAATCTATCTGTCCCTTGTATCTGCTGTCCTTAGGAGTCAGCCTCGTGTTATGTTATTTTATACTCCACAAATGAGTGCAGTCCTTCCATGTCTGTCCCTCTCTTTCTGACTCATTTCACTTAGCAAAACTGTATTTTTTAATGCTTAAAGGTTAAAAAAATCTCATTGTATTTTGTTTTTACTTATCTCTAGTATGATTATGTGCCATTTTATATGACATTTTGCTAGTTATATGTTTTCTTGGGCTGGAGTGATATCACAGTGGTAGAGCATCTGCCTTGCACACAACCAGCCTGGCCGAGCCGAGTTCGATTCGAAGAGCCCAGCAAGCTACCTAGAGTATCTCGCCCACACAGCAAAGCCTGGCAAGCTACCCGTGACATATTCAATATGCCAAACACAGTAACAACAAGTCTCACGATGGAGACGTTACTGGGCCTGATTGAGCAAATCGATGAACAATGGGAGGACCGTGACCGTGATGTTTTCTTATCATTGTCTATATTGAAAGTGAGATTATTTTGAATTACTATCTTTAATGACAAACACAGATGACAATACTATCTCCAAAATTCAGGTTTGATTAATAGAAATGAGATATTATGATGTCCTTCTATTTTTAGGTATTCAGAGCCATATAAAGGACCGTTTGCTTATCTCTCACCACACTTCACCAGTTCCTGGCCCTCCGTAAGTTTCTCTTCATCATCCAAACCAAAAAATAGAGAGCTTCCTTGATGTTTTTCTTTAACCCACACCTAATTCATCTGCAAAAGCTCTCCAAAGACTTCCAAAGTTCATCAGCAGCCATTCCACTTTTCTTAACCTCCATCACCATAACTATCTGCCATGTCAGACACTTACAGATATGGTAGCGCTAGATTTCTGCTCTTGATTCTTTAAAGTGCTATTCTCCATTCACATAGCAGCCAGTGTAATCGTTTTAGACATTAACCTCTTCCCACAATTCTTTTCCTTTCTGTTCCAACCATGGGGACTTCCTGTGGGTTGGTCATGGGCTTGTTACTGCACATCTCCAGCTTCTGCTTAAATGTGCCCTCTTCAGATTTATCCTTCCAAGTCACAGTTCCTTTGTGCTATTTTCCCAGCCTTTCCCAGTTCTTCTTAAAGCCCAAATGCTCAGAGTCTTTACTCCCAATATTACATTGGTCCCATAAGGATATGCATAATTGGCCCTGTTTGACTCTGATCTGCAGTGTCCAGGATTATTTCCAATACATACAGGCACTCTACATTTTTCAAAGTAGTTAATACAGTGGCATAATCAAATCTTTACTAATTTGGCAATCTGGCTAATTCTTTACTGAATGTGAACTAGTCACAGGATTATTGAGTGTTCAAGGTGAAAAGGCACAAAGACATTAGTCCAATCTTGATGTTTTAGAGGAAAACTGCAGTCTAGTGAGAGTTTGTGGCTAAGCAAAATCCCACAGGTAAGGCTGATAACAGAGAGTGAGTTAAGCTACCATACTCTCTCATACCCACTGCCCTCAGCGCACTGTAACAAACCGCACAGGTGAAGAAGGTGAGAGAAGTAAGATCACATAGAGAGAAAATGCAAAAACACTCTGCACGTCTGGAACCAAAACAAAAGTACAAAGAGGGCTTGACTGGATGGGGTGCTTGTCTTGCACGCAGCCACCCAGGTTCAATCCCCGGCAGCCAATATGGTTCCCTGAGCCTGAGTCCTGAGCCAAAAGTAACCCCTAAGGACATGGGGTATGGTTCAAAAACATAAAAACGAAAGTACAAAGAAAACTAGGAAATAAAAAAAACAAAGGAGGAGCCCCAATTCTCAAAGAAACTTCAACTTTCTGAAGGAACAGGAATCTAATGTACATATGGTGGAAAAAGCTAGCCAGTGTGCACTAAAAAATGCTGTTTAAAGGAAGCACCCTACGACCAGAGAGAGCTTGAGCACCTTCAGGAGTGATCCCTGAGCACAGGGATAGGAGTAAGCCTTGGGCACCACCAGATATGACCCCAAAACTAAAAACAAAGACCAAATGAAAGGAATTGCTCAGAAGAACAAGGAACTGAGGAAACAGAGATCTTAGCAACTGTGTGTGTATGTGTGTGTGTGTGTGTGTGTGTGTGTGTGAGAGAGAGAGAGAGAGAGAGGAGAGAGAGAGAAGGGGGGAGAGGAGAGTGTAGTGTTACAAGACTAGAATCACTAATTAACGGTCAGCTATACTCTAAGTACAGAACACTGGAGGACCAGATGATGCCATTGTAGGTGATGTCATTCCGGAGTCAATGTTCTCAGTTTCTCCGAGTACCCACTTCCTAAACTTTCTTGACATGTCATTCTCATTGCACTGCAGTGCTAAAGAAAAGTAGTCAGTATGGATTAAAATCTGCCATACAGTGATTATTCTAACGATGACTCCATGAGAAAAGGGGCAAGAACAATTTAACCTAAGCCATGGGGATTATCCATAGATCCAATTTATCTTGGCAATCCTGACCTGCTTACCAGAAAAACTGGGTGCTATCTATTCTGATGAAGGGGGAAAATGTCATCTAAAGGACTGACCGTTCTTTTGCAAACCACACCACCCAAAAGGAGAGAGAGAACAAAAGGGAATGCCCTGCCACAGAGGAAGGGTGGGATGGGGGGAATGGGGAGTAGGAGGGATACTGGGATCAGTGGTGGTGGAGAATGGGCACTGGTGGAAGGATGGGTACTTGATCATTGTATAACTGAAACACAAGCAAAAAAAAATTATAAGTCTACAACTGTACCTCATGGTATTTCACTAATAGAATTTTTTTAAAAGATAATAAAAAAATAAAGGACTGGCAGTTTCAAAAGGTAACAGGAACAATTAAGTTTGACTATCAATAATAATCACTGATAAAGGTTTCTGCCATACTTCATGAGACAGGTGAGAAAAGCAGTATGTCATATTCTAGCAACAAAATGTGAGATAAGCTCCCAGCTGCTCCAATAACATTACAAAATCTTATTAACAGGTGATTTCATAGTGAAGCAGGCAAAGACTTTAAATAGAGATAAAAGAAAACACTTTTTGACTTTTGGGAGAGGAAACAGATTTACAGTTAGGCATATAAAATTGGTATCCCAAGGGCTGAGCCAGGCATGATTTGGTTATAGTCTGCCAGAAGAGTGGGCAATTTTTTTTAAAAAATGTACTCAGACACATGTTTGTGAGACATGCACTTTCTTCTTTTCTAGTGGATTTCTGGTTTATTATCCCACACTGCCAGTGGCATTGCCTATGCCACACCTCCTCTTAGTGGGCCTGGAGGTGCCCAAAGTTGACTCTTAAGACAGAGGGCATCTCCTTTTCACTGTCCCTATGACTGAGTCTGTTCTAAGCTGCCATTTTTTTTGGGGGGGGGACACCCGGAGTTGCACAGGTGTTACTCCTGGCTCATGCACTCAGGTATTACTCCTTGTGGTGCTCAGGGGACCATATGGGATACTGGAAATTGAACCCGGGTCAGTTGCATGCAAGGCAAACACCCTACCAGCTGTGCTATCAAACTGCTTCTTTTTTTTCAATGTAAGATTATTGCTATTTATTCAGCCATTGGTAAGACTGATTGAACTGGGCATGAACTCCACCTTACTTTTTTTTTTTTTGCCTTTTTTGTAATTTTATTTATTGAATCACCGTGAGAGCAGTTACAAAGCTTTGGAGTTTAAGACTTGGTCATACAATGAAACATGCGTCCCTTCACAGTGCCCATTTTCCACCACCAAACACCCCAGTATACCCCCCATCCACACCTTCCCTCTACCTGTGGGGCAGATGATTTCCACATTACTCTCTCTCTCTACTTTGATTACATTCAATATTTTGACACCAAACCCACCATTATTATTTGGGATTTTACCCCAACACTCAGATCTGCTGAAAAGACAACAGTAGACAATTTGTTTTCTATTGCTGGTTATAAATAACATATGATATCATGCGGCCGCAGTAGTGGCTGTGAGATTTTGGAATTCCCAAATTTTAACAATATGGAGGGATTTCTGCTAAAAGCCACTGGGTTCCAATATTTGTTTCTGAGACTCTGGGATCATGGCTGCTAAGCAGCTTGATCAGGAGCCAGAGAGCCAGAGAGGCAGCGACTTGGGGTCTCGTTGGGGCAGGGAGGGAAAGGCCGGTTCTACCCCCATCCCGTGAGGCCCTGTGTGTCTCGTCTCTGCAAGCCCAAACCTAACTGTCCAATGGTCCAATGGTCTCTGGAAGATGGTGGCCACTGAGCTGCCAAGGGGGAGCAGGCGGAGGGACAGCACCCTTTCCTTCCTGGGGTGACCAGGCACCAGTAACCTACCGTGGGGACTGGATGCATTTCTGCCCAAAGCCACTAGGTTCCAAGATTTGTTTCTGAGTCCCTGGGATCATGGCCATTAAGCCACTTGATCAGGAGCCAGAGAGACCATTTGTGGGTGGTGACTCAGGGTCTCATTGGGGTGGGGAGAAAAGGGCTGGCCCCAACCCTGTCCTGTGAGGCCCCACGTGTCTCATCACTGTGGGCCCAAACCTGACTGTCCAATGGACTCTCGAGGATGGCAGCCACCAAACCACCAAGGGGGAGCAGGTGGAGGGACAACACCCTTCCCCCCTGGGGTGGTCTGGTGCCAGTAACCCAATGCGGAGACTGGATGCATTTCTGCCAAAAGCCACTAGGTGCCGAAATTTGTTTCTGAGTCTCTGGGATCATGGCCGTTAAGCAGTTCAATCAGGAACCAGAGAGGCCATGCCTCCAATTATATAGCTGAGCCGGAAGTGGTTTGTGGGTGTGTCTCCCCCACATACCTAACTTTTGGCCGTTTACTTTCTTGGTAAACTTTGCCCTAAGTTTTTGGGGTCTGGCTAAAGGCACAGCAGCAACTTTGGGGTATCTGGAAGTCTGAAGGTGCCATCAAGCTGCTGATGCACTCGCCTCACAAGTACAGAATGACCTGCTGGCGGCACCATACCTTGTTCCTGAGCTGCTTCTTAATTTCCTGTCTAATTTCCAACAATACACACCATAGATACATATTTCCACCAAACCCAATGCCCTCCATTCTCTCCCAATACAAACCAATTCCACTGCTCAGTCTGCTTCTGGGATGTGGGGGTGAAGGCTAGCAAATCAAGCAAGTAGCAGGAGAATTCTTAAATCTGCCTAAGCAGGTAAGAGGCTAAATGTTAAAACTTCCTTGGTGCAGGATGAGAGAGCTATAGGGAAATTTTCTCAAACCCTCTTCATATGGGGAAGTTTCCCAGCAGTAAGCAGGCTCCAGCTCTTCATCCTCCACTCCTCTGTGTGTGTGTGTGTGTGTGTGTGTGTGTGTGTGTGTGTGTGTGTGTGTGTGTGTGTCTGAAGAATGAACTTCAGCACCCCTGAGGGAGAGGACATAACCCTCGTTTTATCTACAGGCTGCAGGCTATAAACCTCAGGGATTGTCTGCTCTCTGAAAGGAATAAAGAAATCTTTCTAACATCATCAGGGATAAAGCCAGACTCACCCAAAGCTCAAAAGCCTACTGGGGTCACTCTAAGGGAGGCTCTTTCAAGTTGCTTTTTTTTTTCCTGGAAGGTGGATTTCTTTTATCTTTCATCAGAAGCACCTAACCTTTCAACTATCAAATGAACTAGAAACCAAGAGGGAGGAAGCTAAATATTCAGCACTATGATGCAGCCCAAACAAAAGAGTTTGTAACATCCAGGATGTGAGAAAATAAACTGCACAAGAAACCTGCAGTGCGCTGGGTGAAAACCTTGAAAATAAAGGGAAGATTACATACTTTCCCATCACCGTGCCTTTTGTTTAAAGACTGAATTTTCATTAGCTACACCATGTAATGAGCAATGCATCTGGGACCATCATGCTTGAAATGCCTTTATCTCTGAAGAAGAAATAAAGAAATGAAGAGAAATAGAAAAGGAAAGAATATCTTAGTTATTCTTTGCAGGCCATCAAGGTTGGCCTGCAAAAGATGTAAGAAAAATAAATTAAAGCTTGCTGGGGAGAACAACTTGCTTTTTCATACAGCCAGGATGAATGGATAATATTGTTTTAGCTAACTTGTAGAAATAAAACAGTTTAAAGGGGGGGAGTAATATATATTCTTCAACAAAATTCTATGTTTTCTTAAAGCACATGATGTTGATATGTATTTGAATAGCACACAATCTAGTATCCTAGGGTGACAAACAGGCTTGCCAACATTTCTGGGGCATAGGCTCCATGAATACTAATGATCAAAGCAGATAACTTTCATGTGAAACAAAAATCGAACATTCCCAGAAAGCACAAACCTGGAGAAGTATGAATTTTAATGGACATGTTTTAAATATTTAAAATAACAGCTTAAAAATATTTTTATGAACACAAGATAGTCAAACATCCATTTTAATCAGACTCACAATAAAGTGCCATAGTCTCAAGCTACTTACCTTTGAAATGAAACAGCTGAAAAACTGATGAGTCAGTTCCATTGAACGACTCACGGTCACACCCCTTTACATGTCTGGTTTGTACTCATAGAAGCTGCCCTCCTAACTTGTGGTACGAATTGCTCTAGGAAGGACCCACACCCGGTGCCCCTGTACTGCCACTCTGACTGGACCAATTTTCTAAGATGTCCAGGAGAAGCCCCAAAGTTCTCCAAGCAATGTACGCATAGAACATGTTTACACTGCACTACTTTATCTGACCAGGAAGGTGTGTCTGCTGTACGGGCTCTTCCTAACTAATGTTGAAAGAAGGGGCAGGGAGGAAGTAAGGTTATAACAGAGATAATAAAGGAACAGGGATGCAATACGGAGAACTTGGCTTTTTCATAAATAAAATTAATCAAATCCCCCTAACTCAGTACACAGGTTTCATCAGAGTGTATCTGTATACTATTCAGCAAACTAAGCAGTGTCAGAGAATCTGTTCTCCAAGAACATAGCACCCATGAAGACAGCATTGAAAATATGAGAGTATGATGTATCATCAATTTCAGGATGAAATTACTTCTGTATATGGCAGATGGCTCTGAGTAACAATTATTTTCCTATCCGGTAATAATTTTTAAAGATAAAGTTCTGCCAAAGGGTCACTGTCATGATCCTTTCCTATGAAGGGAGTCAGGCCCTAGAACAGAGACCCAGTCTTCATTCTGCATTGATGGCCTAAGCAAGTTACAGAATGTAGAGAAGGGTGAGAGCTTCACCAGAGGGCAGGTAGCAAGGGATGTGACTCTTGAGATGGGGTTGAGAATGAGCAGGCAGGGAGCAAGGTAGACATGGAGGCTGCACAAAAATGCTAACAAATTGGGTGCAAATATGGGCATTTCAACCTGGGTACAGATCTACATGTATCTTATTCCAAAATAACAAAAGTAGGTAAATACTCATTCTTATATCTGTGGATATTACCCTCTCTCTGGTAGCCCATTCCATCACAGAATAGTAAAGTCTATACAATTCTCTTGTTTTGAGTAACACTTTTTATTAATGCCATTTAATTACTGCCTAGCATCTGGGCAGTGCCTTAGCTACATCACTCCTAACCCCAAATTTCCTGCCACCAGTTATAACAAAGTGCAGCTGAGTCACCACAGAGGCCGGCACAAAACAAAAAGAACAAAAAAAAGCCACTGCTGGTGCAGATGTGGTGAAAAACTGCCTCAAATTCACTGCTGGTAGGAATGCCGATTGGTCCAGTATTTCTGGAAAACAATACGAACATTTCTCAAAAAAAAAATTGAGCTTCCAAATGACCCACCAATACCATTTCTGTGAGTACACTCTAGAAACCCAAAAACACGATGCAGAAAAGGCACCTGCACTTCTATCTTTATTGCAGCACTATTCATAATAGCCAGAATCTGGAAACAACACAAATGCCGGAAAGAGAAGTGGATAAAAAAATTATTTTATATCTAGACAATGGAATACTATGCAGCCACAAGGAAAAATGAAGTCACAAAATTTTCTTAGATAGATCTTTACAGCATACAGCTGCCGAGAAGGGCCACATGGAGGGCTGGTTCCACAGCTCCTGGAGAAGACACCAGGTTCCAAAAAGAGCTGAGATCACCGGGAAGTCCCAGATGGGGTAGGTGCCGCATTCCGCCTCCCCCAGATGGAACCCCAGTGACCAGAAGCCTCTACAAGCATAGCTCGAGTATGCGGGAACTAGGACTTTTCCTCCAAACCGCAGGGACCACCCCGGCTCCCAGGAAACCTCTGATTCCGGAAGTCACACCCACGGCCCGCCCCCCAGCGCCATCTTTACAGCATACAGCCGCAGAGAAGGGTCACATGGAGGGCTGGCTCCACAGCTCCTGGAGAAGACACCAGGTTCCAAAAAGTGCCGAGATCACCGGGAAGTCCCAGATGGGGTAGGTGCCGCATCCCGCCTCCCCCAGATGGAACCCCGGTGACCAGAAGCCTCTACAAGCATAGCTTGAGTATGCGGGAACTAGGACTTTTCCTCCAAACGCGTAAGCGGCCGCGCGACATCTCTGTATATACAAAGTGATCAATGGCAAGTAAATCACCCAATGTTTCTCCCTGAAAATCAGAGTTAAGGTTGGAGCACAGTCACAGCCGCAGAAAGCACAAGGACTTAATGCAGAACCCAGCAGCTTGGAGCAGAAAAGTGAAAGGACTATGCGTTAATCCAGGCCATCATGTCTGCCCGGAGGGGAAAGGGTGTTGCCCCATTCACCCTCTCCTCTCTGGAAAGAAAGATGGAGGCCGCATGGGAGCCTTGTGGAGAGCAGGTATGAGCCGGGGGTGTGGGGGCAACTAAAACCTCATGGTAAGGGGGGCGTTCTGGTCCGTCCTTCACGCCCTACTGAGGTCAACAGTTGCCCCCCACGAGCGGCTCTCCAGCACAACCACAGCCCCAGAAGCACAAGGACTTAATGCAGAACCCAGCAGCTTGGAGCAGAAAAGTGAATGGACTATGCGTTAATCCAGGCCATCATGTCTGCCTGGAGGGGAAAGGGTGTTGCTCCCTTCTGCCCTCCTCCCTCTGGAAAGAAAGATGGCGGCCGCATGGGAGCCTTGTGGAGAGCAAGTATGAGCCGGGGATGTGGGGGCGACTAAAAGCTCATGGGAAGGGGGGCGTTCCGGTCCATCCTTCACGCCCTACCGAGGTCACCAGTTGCCCCCCACGAGCGGCTCTCCAGCACAGCCACGACTCCAGAACACAGAAACCAATCTCTTAATTATCTGACTTTCAGTAGAAATACTTCCAGGGTTAATAAGTAAAATAGCGGAAATCCAAAACCAACATTTAATTCTTGAACCCAGCTGTAGAAAGCAAATCACTTCACAATGCTTTTTCATCATGTCTGATTTGCGGGGCGGGGTAAACTCTAAATAATAGTGGTGCATCTTTTATTGAAACAATGAATCTAATCAAAGCAGATAGAGTGTTAACTAGAATTCATCTGCCTCGCAGGCACTGGGAGGGGTGGGGGGTGGGGTTTTATTGGGGTTCTTCGGGGTAAAAAATAAGTATTGGTAAAGGGAAATGTGTTTGATATTTGCATGACTGAGACCTAAACCTGAAAGCCTTGTAACTTTTCCCACAGTGATCCAATAAATAATTAAAAAAATAAAATAAAATAAAATAAAAAAATTTCTTAGATAAGGATGGCTATGGAGAATATCATGCTGAGTGAAATGAATCATAGGGACAGGGCCAGCCAGGAAAAGATTGCACTAATTTGTGGAATATATATTTTTAAAAAACATAGTATGAGAATAATGCCCAAAGATAACAGACTTGAGAAGGATTGGTTCATGGTAGGAAGCTTGCTACAAAGTGGCAGGGGAGTGCAGTTAGGACAAAGAAGGGATCACAATGACAATGACAGTTGGAAATTATCACTATGGAGAAGAACTAAGGGCTGAAAGCAGGTAAAGTGATATGCATAATACCCTTTCAGTGACAATATTGCACACTACAGTACCTAAAAGGGAAAAAGGAGGGGGGGGGGGTGGAGAGAGAAAGAAGTATCTGCTATAGAGGCAAGCTGTGGAAGTTGGCTGGGAGGTGGGAAACTGGGGATATTGGTATTGGTGGTGGGATATGTACACTGATAAAGAGATAGGTATTGGAACATTGTATGACTGAAAAATCATGAATAATCTTTGTAACTGTACCTCACAGTGATTCAGCTAAAAAAATAAATAAATGAACAATTTTTTAAAACATTGCAAAACTAAAAATGATTGAAAAGTGGTGGTATATATGGGTCAGTAACATTGTATGCCTAAGGTATTAATATTCATACTTCTGTGAATCATAATAGTTTCATAAAAATTATCTTTGAAAGCAAAAAAAAAACTAAAAGAAAAAAGTGCAATTTAGGAAACAGGCTGGATGGAAGAATGATCAAACAGTAAGAGAATAACAGTGTGGGACTCACAGGGGCTAAGTTCCTTCCTTTGCTCCCAAGGACCTGCTGTACAAGTATGTACCCAATGACATTCTTAGAGACCCAATAACAGGTGGCATTCTCTCTAAGTAGTGATACAGTGGGGCTGTGTCTTCTGGTTAGCATGCTGTCTCACAGACTGCGGAAACATTCTGAGTTTCCACACCACAGGAAACTGGCAATTATACTTTGATTAATGTGTAAAAAAACTGCTGATTTTTTTTCTGAAATTGTGGGTGAGTTTCATTAAACAAGCTCAGCATTACTTCAGAATCCTACTTCTGTTTTTCTCAGAAGGCAAAGACCAGCTCAGGCCTCTGGTGAATCTAAGGTCTGTTCTGCCTTCAACAAACCAGAAATACTAGTGTTTTCCTTCTGGCTGATTCAGCAACAGCCATCCTTTTAGTACAGACAGCCAATCTGTTGAATTTTAGGATATTCATACAGTGAGCCCTGATGAACGCTAAAATTTTAGATTTAAAATGAAAGGTCATTACTTAAGGCATTTTAGTGATTTAATCGTCATTAAAATCATCTAAATCTTTAATTTGGCTATCATTTTCAAGTACTGCATAATAAAATAGAGGGTTTTAAGTTTAAATATCTACTATCGTAGTAGACGTCATCTAATAGGGAACAGTGGTCCTGTTTCACCTTCCAGTCTCATTCTTGGAAGCAGCAGACTCCAGATCACTTTTGATGTTTCACCACATCGTTTTCAGAATGTGCTCAGTCTCTGTTCCTATTTTGGAATCACCAATTGGTTCTCTTCACAGCAGGGAGAGTTCAGCTCTTTAAACTGAGGAATCCTGCTGCTTCCATTTCCCCAGCTCTTCCCAAATGAAGGTAAATCAGCAGCAACTGTGCATGTTATTACACCACATAGCATGTACTGATGATTCTATTAGTGCACTATGACAACTCTTTTCTTTCCTCGTGCAATTTTTTTTTCTGGCTGCCTCTGCCCAACCCACGCCATGTTATTACATGCTACATGATACTGCAATTGCTCCTCAACATACATGTCCTCTTTCTTCTTGCTTGATTTTGTTCTGACATCCACCTCTTTGTACCTCACTCACAAACTCCTGATTATGTCAAGCCAGTTACTCTCGTGTCCTTAGAGATTGTTTCTAGGGATTTCTTTGTACTTTATAGAAAAAGAAGTACTGAAAAAATGGTAGTCAGTAAGGCACTTGCCTTGAACATGGCTGACCCAGGTTCAATTCTGGCACCCTACGAGTTCCCCTAAGCTCCACCATGAGTGATTCTGATCACAAAGGCAGGAGTAAGCCCTGAGCACTGCCAGTTGTGGCCCAAAGGAAAAAAAAAACTGTTTTAATAAACAGTTTTTCCTGGTACCAGGAGAAAATAGAGTCCTAAGAACTTGCAAAACACTAAACATAAACACCAAGAACAGCAGGGCTCTGGCTTGAATTTTTCTCATTGGAATCACCTCCATCAAAGTCCTACTCTGCTCTAGTCTCATTTAGTGTATCTCTGGGCATAGGGGCTACTTCTGTTCTTGGGATTTTTTTTCTGGTTGTTTATTTGCTTTCTGGACTGAACGGCCGCCATGCGACACATCATAAGACACTTAATACCCATCTTAGAGGATTAATCACTTAATCCCCATTATTCATCGATTTACTCGAGCGGGTGCCAGTAACGTCTCCATTCATCCCGGTTGCGTGTTAGCATCGCTCAATGGCATCTGTTCATTCTAGGAACATGCAGAGCCTCAAACCGATCATTCAGGGTCTTGACAAAGAAGTCTGACCATCTTGTAGGTGGGCGTCCACGCGATCTTTTGATGTCCCGTGGAATCCAATAATGACTGGAATCCAGTAATGGCTCTAATCCAGCGGTTGTCTGTAAACCTCATTACGTGTCCAGCCCATCTGATTTTTTTATGCCTTGGCAAATGAGACAGTGTCCCTGATTCTTGAGCGTTGACGAAGATCAGAACTCTGGATTCTATCTCTCATTTGAGTGAATTGTGATATTCCAAGCATAGCTCTTTTGATTCCTCTTTGAGAGACCCGAATAGCGTTCTCATCCTGTTTTCATAGGGCCCAGGTCTCTGAGGCATATGTTAATGTAGGAAGAACAGTGGAATCGAAGAGATGTGCTCGTAGCTGGAGGTTCTTTGTCCTCTTAGTTATTTCTTCAATGCTCTTGAAGGCATTCCAAGCTGCTCTCTTCCTCCTGCGCAACTCAGGTGCCAGGTCATTCATCATGTTGATTTCTCAACCTAGGTATATATAACTGTTGCATTCGGAGATGGTGGTTCCGTTGAGAGCAAACGGAGCGTCAGTAACAAGGCTGTTTCTCATAAACATTGTCTTCGTAAGATTCAGCTGTAGTCCGACCTTTCCACACTCACGGTCGAAGTCAGTCAGCATTTGTGCCGCTTGGCTGATGTTTGGTGTTATTAGAACGATGTCATCAGCAAAGCGGAGGTGGTGTAGTTGCCGACCATCTATCTATCTATATTTTATGGGGTTCAAATATGGTTTGAACCATGGGAACACCTGCAAGGGTGATTAGAGGCCGCCCTAAAAGCCTCTATCCCTCTCGGAGAGCCTGACAAGCTACTGGAGTATCCCACCCGCATGGCACAGCCTGGCAAGCTATCCATGGCGTATTCAATATGCCAAAACCAGTAAATAAAATGGGTCTCATTTCCCTAACCCTGAAAGAACCACCAATACAACAGAGTTAAGAAGGATGAGAAAGGAGAGGCTGATAAAGGCCGAACGAGGCTGCCAAAACGAAGAATGACAAAAATTACTTTCTGTACTTTCAGTGCATACATGCTGGCATCGGATGCATCCATCGAGGACCTGATGGTACAAGCACGAAAGATCAAGTACAACATCATTGGTCTGACCGAGACCTAAAGGCATGAATCACATCACACCATTTTCAACACTGGAGAAGTGTTCTTCGGAACATGCGACAAAAGAGGCATTGGTGGTGTCGGTGTCCTTGTCAACACGAACTTGGCCATAAGCATTGATTCATTCGAATGCCTAACAACCTGAATCAGACGATTACACTTGAATAAATGTGGCTCACTGCTGGCAGTTTCTATCTTCGTTGTGTACTCACCAACATCCAATTATGATGAAGAAGAAATTGAGAAGTTCTACATAGAGCTGAAGAAGTTCTATAAAGAAGACCACACCTTCTACAAGATCATTGTCGGTGATTTTAATGCCAAGATAGGGCCAAGAAGATCAGCCAAAGAACTCCACATCAGGACCCATGGCCTAGAATGGAATGAACAGAGTGAGAGACTGAGTTCATCGTGTCAACTAAGACCATGCATGGCAACTCACAGTTCCAAAAGGCCAAATCTAAACGTTGCACATGGGAGTCTCCTAGTGCACGGTTCCACAATGAAATTGACCACATCATATTCAATTGATGGTCTTGCCTGACCGATGTCGCTGCTGTCCCAAAATTTCAAACAGGATCGGACCACCGTCTCCTTCGTGCAAAATTGTACTTCATGGAGCAGGGATAAAGGGCTGCAAAGTTTAAGAAGAGAACTCCCAGAACAACCACCAACTGGGAGCTCTTTGGCACTATTGCAGAATATGGAAAGATGCCACCGTTGACAGCACTGATGAAGAATATGATCAACTGGTTGAGCACCTCCATGATTGTGCGAAGAACGCCGAGAGAGATAGCCACAAAAAGATGACTGTCTTCAAAAGCTCTTGAGTGCATTCACCAATGTGGCTTGGTGCAAGCCTCAGTTAACTGCAAGTGAACGTCAGAGCTTGCAAAGCAGTGTAGAGAAGTGATCAAGGAAGACCTCAAAGAGAGAAGAGCAGCAGTGTGGCAGCTACAGCAGAAGCCAGGAAAAGCATTCACAATGCCCGTCTGTCCTTTGCAAACTACAAGACCAAGAAGACTGCCCTCCGACATCCTGATGGATCTATCACATCTTCCAGAAGGGCAATGGAGAAGATTATCCATCACTTCTATTCAAATCTCTTCGATAGCTACATCCACCTGTCCACATGCCAAATTCTGCAGATTGGCCATGTCGTTCCCAATGTTCCCACATGCCAAATTCTGCAGGATGGATATGTCGTTCCCAATGTTCTCCCTTCCGAAATCTGATACGCCATTTCGTTGGTAAAGAAGTGAACAGCAACCGACCCAGATAAGGTCAGACCCAAACACCTGAAGAACTTGCCATCAGTACTCATCAGTACACTGGCTCGGCTATTCACGCGCTACCTATATGAATGCAAGGTTCCGTCCCAATGGAAAACCAGCAACACTGTTCTACTGTACAAGAAGGGAGACATGCACGACATTGGCAACTATAACCTAATCTGCCTGTTGTCTGTCGTCTAGAAGCTGCTCACTCGAGTCCTCCTGAATAGGATTGGAAGAACACTAGATGAAGGAGAACCATGCAAGCAAGCCAGGTTCCAAAAAGGATTCAGCACGATCGACCATATCCACAAGCTCATTGAGGTTTCTCGGGAGTTCAAGATGCCACTCTGTCTAACGTTCATTGATTTAAAGAAGGCCTTTGATTCTGTTGAGACTGAAGCAGTCATCAAAGCTCTAGCCAAACAGGGTATTCAAACTCAATACATCAGGATCCTCTGTGAGCTGTATTATGGATTCACTACCAGGATCTCACCATTCTACAAAGAAATGATCATCCATGTCAAGAGAGGGGTTCAGCAGGGTGACACCATTTCCCCGAAATTCTTCAGTGCCATTCTCGAGGGTGTCATGCAACGACTGGAATGGGAAAGAATGGGAGTGAAGATAGACGGTCGGCAACTACACCACTCCACTTCGCTGATGACTTCATTCTTAATAACACCAAACATTAGCCAAGTGGCACAAATGCTGGCCTACTTCGACCTTGAGTATGGAAAGGTTGGACTACAGCTGAATCTCACGAAGACAATGTTTATGAGAAATGGTCTCGTTCCTGATGTTCCATTTACTCTCACTTGCATTGTCACAGTCCTCCCGTTGTTCATTGATTTGCTCAAGCGGGCCCAGTAATATTGTGAGACTTGTTACTGTGTTTGGCATATCCAATACATCACGGGTAGCTTGCCAGGTTCTGCCGTGCAGGCAAGATACTCTCGGTAGCTTGCCTGGCTCTCCGAGAGGGGTGGAGGAATCAAACTTGGGTCAGCATTCACTATCAACGGAACGAATATATTCGAATGCCACAATTATGTGTATCTAGGTCAAGAAGTCAACATGACGAATAACCTAGCACCTGATTTGTGCAGGAGGAAGAGAGTGGCTTGGAATGCCTTCAAGAGCATTGAAGAAATAGCTAAGAGGACAAAGAACCTCCAGCTACGAGCATATCTCTTCGATTCCACTGTTCTTTCTGCATTAGCATATGCCTCAGAGACCTGGGCCCTACAAAAACAGAATGAGATCTCTATTCAGGTCTCCCAAAGAGGATTCTAAAGAGCTATGCTTGGAGTATCACGCTTCACTCAAGTGAAAGAATCTGGAGTTCCAACCTCTGTTGACAATCAAGAATCAAGGATGCTGTCTCACTTGCCAAGGCGTCAAAAATCAGATGACCTGGACATGTAATGTGATTTGGAGACGACTGCTGGACTAGAGCCATTACAAAGTGGATTCCACAGGATGTCAAAAGACCATGTGGCCGCCCACCTACGAGATGGTCAGACTTCTTTGTCAAGATCCTGAATGATCAGTTTGATGCTCTTCGTGTTCCTGGAGCGATCAGATGCCAATGGGCTACACTAACACCTGACAGGGATAAATGGAGATGTTGCTGGCACCCACTCTAGCAAATCGATGAGTAATGGGATGTCAAGTGATCAAGTGAAGTGATCTCATGGTGATTCAATAAAAAGTATTTCAAGTTAAAAAAAGAATCTTACCTTGAAATAAAGCAGTATTTAGGTACTTAAATCACACACACACACACACATACACACACACATGCACACATACAAAACTGATTGGAATTTGGAACCATGTGGTATAAGCTGGATGCTCATTTCTGGTTTGAAAGGCATTGAAAAAGTGGATGTGAAAAGCTCAAAAATGTTTACATATACATTTGCATACACATATGTGCCCACACATATTAATTCAAAGTAAATGGTAAGATACTGCTATTTATTTTCTCCTTTTCTAAATTAACTGTTTGGCACATTAAGTGCCCTTTGCATTTTCCTATTCTTTTCTCTCCCTTCCTTCTCTTGTCTTTTAAGTATTAGGCATTATCTTTGCTTCTCACTTTCTACCTTGTACCACTGATTTTTGGGGGCAACCAGGGTTCAAACCCCAGCATGCCATATGGTCCCCCAAGTCCATCAGGAGCGATCCCTGAAGGTACAGCCAGAGTAAGCCCTGAACACTGCCAGGTGTGACCCCAAAACAAGCAAACAAAATATAGACACCAAGAATTAAAACCTCATCACTTTCCAACAACTAGCAGTGATTTGAATTTTCTTAGTAAGCCATAAAAACAAACAGCTGGACTAGATACAAATTACTTTTAGATTATACAATTGTCATTTCTTTGGGAAACTACGAAGTATTACTTTTCCTTATACAACAGGTAAGACTTTTTTTTATATTTTTGACCCACTTCCACTTTGTTGTCAAGGTAATAACTGCTTTTCTACTTTGCAAATATTCAAAAACAAGGATTGTTTGAAAAAATGGTTTATTTCATATATAAATACACATTTCATGCATAAATCCACTCATTGCAAGTATTTTAAATATGCTGTATGGAAAGTGCTACAGGGCAAGATTTTTCAAACCGAAATAATTTAGTGAGTCATGACCTGAATTTCAAAAAGTAAGAATGTATTGAAAGAGATCAGTTATTCACATTTACAAGCATGTAGTACTTCCTTAAGCTTTTTTTTTACAGGTGTGTGTGTGTAAGACAGAGAGGGAGAGAGAAAGCAGCAGCAGCAGGAGGCGGCCCAGGTGACCCAACTAATAATAATGAGCTACATAACTTCTCTGATAAAGAATTTAGAATGGAACTGTTAAGGATATTAAGGATGCTCAAAGAAACACTGGAATGCACAACCAATAAAATACAAGAGGATATGAAAGCAGAAATGAGAAAAATACAAACTAAAATAGAAGTAGAAATGACAGATCTAAAAAAACTGGTAGGCTAAATGAAAAACTCACTGGAAGGCCTCAGCAGCAGAGTAACTACTGCTGAGGACAGAATCAGAGAGCTCTGTGGGGTATGGTGCCTCTAGCAGGTCCATCTGTACCTGTGAGGTGAGTGCATCAGCAGCCTGATGGCACTGTCAGACTTTCAGATACCCCAAAATTGCTGCTGTGCCTTTGGCCAGACCCCAAAAACTTGGGGCAAAGTTTACCAAGAAAGTAAACGACCAAAAGTTATATATGTGGGAGACACACCCACAAACCACCTCCAGCTCAGCTATATAATTGGAGGCATGTCCTCTCTGGTTCCTGATTGAACTGCTTAATGGCTATGATCCCAGAGACTAAGAAACGAATCTCGGAACCCAAAGGCTTTTGGCAGATATGCGTCCTGTTCCTGCAGTAGGTTACTGGGGCTGGGCCACTCCAGGTGGGAATAGGTTCCGTGACTTGGCCTGTTTTCCCCTGGCAGCCCCGTGACCACCATCCTCCAGAGGCCACTGCACAGTCAGGTTTGGGCCTGCAGTGACGAGACACGTGGGGCCTCACCAGATGGGGTGGATGGCCCTTTCCTCCCGATCCCAATGAGACCCCGAGTCGCCACCTACAAACGGCCTCTCTGGCTCCTGATCAAGCAGATTAATGGTCATGATCCCAGAGACTCAGAAACAAATCTCAGAACCCAGCGGCTTTTGGCAGAAATGCATCTGGACTGCATACAAGGTAGCCACCGCCTCAGAGCTTATTGTAAAGCCAGGTATAAGCCAGCGGTGACAGGGCAACTGCAGTCTCATGGGAAAGGGGGCAGTACTGGCTCGTACTTCACACCCTACCGAGGTCATGAGTTGCCCCCCACGAGTGGCTCTCTGGCACGGCCATGGCTCCAGAGGCAAAAGGACTTAATAAAGAGCCTGACAGCTTTTGGCAGAAAAGTGAATGGACCATGCGTTAAACTACAGCACCATGCTTCCCCAGGAGGGAAAGGGTGTTGATTCCTTCCGCCTTTCCCCCCACCCCCTGGCAGCAAGGTGGCCACCCCCTCAGAATTTATAGGAAAGCCAAGTATAAGCCGGCAGTGATGGGGCAACTGCAGTCTCATGGGAAGGGGTGTGGTATCAGCTCGTCCTTCATGCCTTACCGAGGTCATGAGTTGCCCCTCACGAATGGTTCTCCGGCACAACCATAATACCAGATGCACAGAAACAAATCTCGTAATGATCTGGCTTTTTGCAGAAATCCAAAATCATTATATGACATTATATGATTCTCATACCAGCTATAGAAAACAAAGTATTTCACAATGCCTTTTCAGCAATTCTGATTTTTTTTTGGGGGGGGGGAGAGATTCTAAACAATAAAGGTGCATCTTTTGTCGAAATAATGAATGTAATCAATGCAGAGAAGAGTCAAGAAATCATCTGCCTCACAGGCATCGGGGAGTGTGGAAGTGGGGTATATTGGGGTTCTTGGTGGTGAAAAATGAGTACTGGTGAAGAGAAAGGTCTTTGAACATTGTATGACTGAGACTTAAACCTGAAAGCTTTGTAACTTTTCCCACAGTGATTCAATAAATAAATATAAGAAGAAAAAAATAAATAAAATTATGAAAAAAAGAAAAGTAAGGTGGAATTCATGCCCAATTCAACCAGCTAATCAGTGGCTGAATAAATAGCAGTACTCCTACATTAAAAAAAAGAATCAGAGGGCTCCAAGATGAGGTGGTGACAATCTCAAGACTAAAACAGAAGATGGAAAAAAAGCCTCAAAATAAACCAACAAATGACAAGAGAACATTGGGATGAAGTCAAGAGGAATAACAAAAGAATCATTGGAGTACCAGAGGGGCAGGAAAAAAACCCTGATGAAAAAGTAACTGTCAAAGCTATCATTGATGAGAAGTTTCTGGAGCTGAAGAGTGCATGCACCCAAATCCAGGAATCCCCATGGGTACCAACCAAAAGAAATTAAATAAAACACCCCAAGACACATCCTAAGCAGAATGATGAAAACCATAGATAAAATTCTGAAAGCAGCTAGATCAAACAATGAATTGCTTATAAAGGAGAATCTTTAAGATTCACAGTTGACTTAATAGATGAAACCCTCTGGGCCCAAAGTGGTGGGATATAGTGAAAATACTCAGTGAAATGAATGTTTAATCAAGAGTAATTTACCCAGCCAGACTCTTCCAGATCTGAAGAAGCAATACACAACTTCACAGATAAAGAACAACTCAGAATCTTCATAGACTCAAAACATTTGTTACAAGAAAAACTAAACAGGCTACTTTAAGATAAGACAAGTACCCACAAGAACACCAAACTCCTACAAAAAGATGGTACAAACCCCCATCACAATAATCTCTCTCAAGGCCAATGGACTAAATGCACCAATCAAGAGGCAGAGTGACAGGATGGATCAGAAAATTCAGATTAACACTCTTCTACCTGCAAGAAACACACCTGAGCAATCAAAGCAAACACAGGCTCAAAGTCAAAGCTAGAAAAAAATTGTCCAAGCAAACAACCCCCTCAAAAAAGCTATGCTGGCAATACTACTATCAGACCACATAGATTTCAGGCTGAATAAGATTATGAGATACAGTGAACATCATTTCTTAATCATCAAGTGATTTCTACATTAGGAAGAACTCACTCTCCCAAATGTATATGCACCTAATGAGGAACCAACAAAATAGTTGAAACAATGGCTCATATACTTGAGGAAAGACATTGGTAGCAACACAATAATAGTTGGAGATTTCAACACTGCTCTGTCAACTATCAACAAATTAACCAGACTACAGTTCAACAAGGAAATACTTTATTAAAGGGAAGAAATGGAAGAGAGGTGTTTACTAAATATATATAGGATTTTTTCATCTTTCATTCAAAAGTAGAATATACATTATTCCCCAGTGCACATGGAACATTCTCCATGTAGACCACATGCTGGAGCACAAAATATACCTTCATAAAGTGGAGAGAATAGAAATGGTATCATTATCTTTTCAGAGACCATTTAGCACTGTAGCACTGTCCTCCCATTGTTCATCAATTTGCTCGAGTGGGCCCAGTAACGTCTCCATCACTGTGAGACTTGTTGTTACTGTGTTTGGCATATCATATATGTCAAGGGTAGCTTGCCAAGCTCTGCCGTGCGGGTGAGATACTCTCGGTAGCTTGCCGGGCTCTCCAAGAGGGGCGGAGAAATCGAACTCTGGCCGGCTTGGCTGGCCGCCTGCAAGGCAAACGCCCTACCACTGTGCTATAGCTCCAGTCCCTCAGAGACCATGATGCACTGAAAACAGAAGTGAAGGACACATGGAAACGGAGAATCAAATCAAACACCTGGAAATTAAACAGCTCACCACTGAACAACTAGTGGGTTAGAGAAGAAATCAAAGAGGAAATCAAAAGATTCCTGGAAACAAATGAGAATGAGGACACGAGCCACCATAACTTTTGGGCACAGGAAAATCAATGTTAATAGGAAAGTTTAGAGCACTGCAAGCATTCCTCAGGAAGGAAGAAAGAGCCCATATCAATAACTTAACCTCACAAAATAAAGTTGGCTGCTCTCACCACTCCACTCCTATTCAATATAGTACTAGAAGTACTTGCACAGAAATTAGTCAAGAAAAAGATATCATGGGCATCTATATAGGAAAGGAAGAAGCTAACACTATTTGCAGATGACATGATACTATATTTAGAAAATCCCAAAGAATCTACCAAAAAGCTCCTAAGCACAATAGATTTGTATAGTAAAGTGGCAGGTTGCAAAATCAATACCCAAAAGTTCATGGCTTTTCTCTATACAAACAATGAAAGAGAAGAGAGATATTAGAAAAAGAATCTCATTCACAATCACATCTCAGAAAATCAAGTACCTCAAAATCAGTTTAGCTAAAGAGGTGAAGGGCCTGTACAAAGAAAACTACAAAATACTACTTCAAGAAATAAAAGAGTACACAAGAAGATGGAACACTTCCTACTGCTCAAGGATTGAGAGGATTAACACTGTCAAAATGACAATACTCCCAAAAGCATTATACAGACTCAATGCAGTCCATATAAAGATACCCATGACATTTTTCAAAGAAATAGACCAAACACTCCTGAAATTCATATGGAACAACAAACCCCCATGAATAGATAAAGCAACCCTTGGGAAAAAGAAGATGGGAGACATCATCTTCCCCAACTTCAAACTGCACTACAAAGCAGTAATAATTAAAACAGCATGGTATTGGAATAAAGAGACCTGAAGATCAGTGGAATAGAGTTGAATATCCTGACACTGACCCTCAAATATATGCTTACCTAAACTTTGATAAAGGAGCAAGAAATATGAAGCAGAGCAGGCAAAGTCTCTACAACAGGTGGTGCTGGGAAAACTGGGTAGATACATGCAAAAAAAAAAACCTCAGACTTCTTTCCAATACTAGGTCCAAATATCAGATCAAAATAGATTAAAGACTTCAATGTCAGAACTGAATCCATAAGGTACATGGAGGAAAATGTGGGCAGAACACTCCATAAAGCTGAAGGTATCTTCAAAGAGACTCTCCTTCATTGTTGGTGGGAATGCCGACTGTTCCCTCCTTTTTGGAGAACAATATGGGAATTCTTCAAAAGACTAGAAATTGAGCTTCCATACAACCCTCTGCGATACACTTCTGGGAATATACTCCGAGGACCCAAAAACACAAAACAGAAATGCTATCTGCACTGAGTGCCCAGGAACAGACAACTTGTTAAAGAAACTATGATACATCTAAACCATGGAATACTACACGGCTATTAGAAAAGTGAAGTAATGAAATTAACCTAAAATTTATGAACATGAAGAGTATCATACTGAGTAAAATTAGTCAGAAGGAGAGGGACAGACATAGAATGATTTCACTCATTTTGGGGATGTAAAAAAAGCATAATATGAGACTAATACCCAAGGACAGTAGAAACAAGGGCCAGGGGTATTGGTTCATGGTCGAAAGCCTGCTTCAAGTGCTTGGGGAAAAGGCAGCTGGGATACAGAAGGGACCACTATGAAAAAGATAGTTGGAAATGATTATTGTGGATAAAAACTGTGTGCTGAAAGTAAGTAAATGAACAAACATAACCCCTCAGTATCTGTACTGCAAACCACAATGTTCAAAAGGAGAGAGAGAGAGACAGAAAGAGAGAGAACATTTACATTTCTGCAGGCTGGGGTGGGAGAAGGAAACTGGGGTAAATGGTGGTAGGAAATGTACATTGGTTGAGGGATGAATATTGGAACATTGTAGGGCTGGAACTGGATCATGAACAGCTTTGTAACTGTGTATCTAACGGTGACTCAATTTTTAAAAAATTTTTTTCTGTTTTTTGGACTCTCACACTCTCCTCAGGCATCATTCAGATCATTCAGTCTTTTTCTGCTCTAAGTTAGGAGTGGGGTTCCTTTTTCCTAGCTCTAAAATCGGGATTCTTACAAAAATCATCCTACAAAACTTTTAGACTTTCTTTTGTAGGAACTAGGAAAGCCTTGCATAGTTTTGAAACAAGAAATTAAATATCAAATTAGGCAGTACTACTGAAAACTGGTTTGGAGACAAGAAACGAAAAAGAAGAATTAACAGCTAGCCCAGATGCAGTAAAAGATGACTCAATTGAGGACAACGTGTAAGAGAAGCCACACTATTGCATTTTGCTCATACAGTGAAACAGATGGGAAGTGTGAAAGACAAACCAAAGCATAATAGGAAAGACAGGCAAGACAAGCACAGAGTAGCAACAAGAGAGAATGCTGAACCTCCTAGTTTTAAATCCAGTATGAAATGCTGACTTTCTCTGCCTCAATTCTGCCGCCTGTAAAATGGGAACAATGGAAATACCTAATGCACATTGTGAAGAGAATTAAATTAACATCTAGCACAAAGAGTTTAGAATATTAGAACCATAGTATCCAGGGTACAACTGCTTGCTAATTTTTAAAAACTTAGTGCAGACTCTTTACAATAGCCAGAATCTGGAAAAAACCTGAGTGCCCGAGAGCAGATGACTGGTTAAAGAAACTTTGGTACATTTACACAATGGAGTACTATGTTGCTGTTAGAAAAAATGAAGTCATGAAATTTACATACAAGTGGTACTATATGGAAAGTATCATGTTAAGTGAAATGATTCAGAAAGAGAGGGATAGACATAGAAAGATTGCATTCATCTGGGGAACATAAAGTAACAAATTAGGAGACTAACACCCAAGAGTGGCCGAGATTAGTACCTGGGATTTTGCTCCATGGCTTAGAGGCCAGCCACACATGCTAGGGGAAACAGGAGTTCAGATAGAGAAGAAAGCACCAAATAAAGGATGTTGGGAGGATCCTCCCAGGATGGGAGAAGCATGCTGAAAGTAGACTATGGACCAAACATGAATGCCACTCAATGCCTCTTTTGCAAACCACAACACCCAAAAGGAGAGAGAACAGAGGAGAATGCCCTGCCACAGAGGCAGGGTGGGATAGGGGGGATGGAGGGTGGCAGGGATACTGGGATCCGTGTTGGTGGGAAATGGGCACTGGTGGAGGGATGGGTATTTGATCATTGTATAATTGAAACCCAAGCACAAAATTTTAAGACTACAACTGTACCTCATGGTGTCTCACTAATCAAAAAAACAAAAAAACAAAAAACAGTGCAGAGGCCAGAAAGACAGTACAGTGGGCAGGGCACTTGCCTTGCACATGACGGTTGAAACCCCAGGACCCCATGTGGTCCTCTAAGCATAGCCAGAAGTGAGCCATGAACATAGAACAAGGAATAGGTCATAAGCAACACCAGTTGTAGCCCGAAAACAGCAAAATAATACAAAGAAAACTTCTGTATCCCAAATCCTGAGCAGAGATTTTGCTTTGGTTCTAACATGGGGTATGACCTTCCAGTGCATTGTTAATATTGTTCTATTACTTTAACTCTAATTTTAGTTATTATAATTCTTTAAGGAAAAGCTCTTACAACAGGCTCTGTATATAATTAGACTCTAATTGCTAATTTCTCACTCCCATTGCTATTTATGAATTTATCCATGGTTAAAGTTCAGTGACATTCATTAACTAGTATCACTGGGGAACTAAGTATTTCACATAAGTTAATTTTCTGGCAATATGAAGCATATTTAAGAATCAAAGCACATGAAAGTTTGAGTTACATTAACAGAAAACTTGTAAAACACTTTCTTAAGCAGAAAGCATCAAAAATTATGTTCTATTTCTACATGACTTAGGTTGATCATTTTTAAAAGAATATTAGATACTTGAATAACAATATATATTATAAGTGATACTACTACCTATTATAGTATGACTTAATGGTCTATGGTTTAAAGACCTACTATGCTTTAAAGATCTGTTTGCCCCTAAACTATTAGCTTAAATATTATTAGTGTCCTTCCATCTTCCTTTAACTTTAATTTTTCCATCTTTCCCTGCTAGCAGTTAAATATTATATCTTGAAGCTATCAATATTGCTAGCTCATAATATAATTTTCTAGTTTCATTTTAGAAAGAACATTATAATCAGATATTAAAATTATGTATAAAACAAAGGTATATAGTAAATGGTTATAGTATATTTACAATCATGGTTGTTTGTATGAAATTTCAATAAAGGGCAAGTAACTAAAATTAGATTGTAAAATATATTCAGCCTATTCACTAAAAACTCAGATTGTTGCTGCTACAACTGAGGACACTGAGAGAATTGTCAGCAAGACAGGGATAAGGAAGGTGAGTGTCTCCAACACCCCAGACTTGTGTATAAGATAGTTTATTCTAAGATCCACAATTTTTCATGTTGCTCTGTAAAAAAGAACAACATGATAATACAGAATTAGGCAAATGTATGGTCTTACAGTCTTGAAATGAGCCTTATTGGATTTAATCAAGTTGCCATCCATTTCTTCTGTAAAATCTCTGAAGAAGAATCTATCTCATGCAAGAATGTATCTCTAGAAGAATCTATCTCTGAAAAAGAATCTATTGTATTTCCTTCAACGTAGAAAATAGACAAATGGACTTCAGAAAACACAGAGATGCTTGGTTTGCAGTCGCTTTCTCTGTCTTCAAAACATCTTCCCTGATACCTGCTTCAGTCACCTCCTCTCCCTCTCTAGCTCTGTCCTTGCTGCTCCAACCTTATAATGATATAACGAAACACCCAAGCTGCCTGGAAATATCCCCATCTACAGGCAATTTTTTGTTGTTTGGGGGTGTGGTGGGTTGCACCCAGCTGTGCTCAGGGCTTATTCCTGGCTCTGCACTCAGGGATAACTCCTGCCAGGGACCCAGGATACATATGTGGTACACAGCATTTAATCAGGGTGATTGACTACTACCTCTCCAGCTCTCATCTACATATTCTTAACAGCCACACTTGTGAAGTTCTTTTTGCCATGAAGGTCACACTTCTTACAGATTTTTAAGATTTGTGCATCTGTGACAGTGCCAATCATACTCATATAACTGTTGAACCAATATTCAACTTAACATGTACAAATCTAAGCTGCTGATCATGCCATTCAACCCAAATGCTGCTGACCAAATCCGTCTCACTACAGTTCATCTGCATTTCCATTAATGATGAGTTAATCTGTTCAGCTATTCAGGACAAAAAAAGAAAGCTCACAATCATCCTGTCACAAGTTCTGTTACTACAGACATCTCCCTGACATCCTTCACTTCCAGCCAGCTTCCCCCCCATAGGATCCCTGCAATAGGTTCCTTTATGCTTTGCAGATCCCACCCTACAGTCCATTCTCATCCACACAGCAAACGAAGATTTCTTTTTATTTATATAATTTTTAATTAAGGCATCACAATTTATTAAAGTATTTCAGGTTTACAATGTTCCAACACCAACCCTACCGCCAGAGTCAACTACTCTCCACCAGTGTCCCAGGTTCCCTCCAACCCCCAAGCCTGGCTCCCTCGCAGGCACAGTATTATATATAGTTATTGTGGTTGGGTCTCTTCCTTACAATGCCTTTGGCTCTGTGTTTTAGACATATACACAAATCTCTATACCACTGGTGTGCTAGGTGCCACAGGCCCCTGCCCCTGTGAAGGAAGATTTTTCAGAACGCAAATGGGGTCATGTCATTCCCTTCTTCACAGAGCCCAATGAGGGGTGAGGAGAGTCTGGAAGGAGAGAAAGGAGAGAGGTGGTAGTTGAAGTAAATACAATGAAACATTTAAACAGATAGTGGAAATAGCTAAGTGTAAAATCTTATCATGCCGAAGGTTGTGTGTTCACGGGCTCACTGGATGGCACTGTCTCACCGCCTGCGTTTGGTGCTCTTGAGCCGCTGTGTGTGACTGGCTGTTGGCCAAGGGCATACAGAAGAAGAAACGAGGGCCAGGCCAGTCTATATCAATAGTAGTTTATTCCAATCCTCTTCACTCCTGTCTTTCTCTGCCTCCTTCTCTCCTGAGCCCCAATCTTAGAACCTCTCTCCTTGCTCTGGAGCCCGCGCTCTCTCGCTTCTGACTTCCCTCTCCGAGCTTACGTCTTAGTTTATATAGCAGTCACATGAGGCAGTGACATAAAAGTGGGTTGAATACTGACAAATCAACAAAGAGAAGTAAGACCACTCCTCTAGGAGATTAACTCAAGGATAAAATCTCATCTACAGAGATTACTTCAGATTACTAGGAGATCCGCTCAAGGGTGGGATCCCAACAAGGGTGTGTTCTTCCCTCAGTTAGTAATCTACTTAGTTGTAATAAATCTACTTCTAATATTTCTAGCAATGTCATTCTGTATGAGCACAGTAAGAGATAAAAATTTAGTTTGGTTCTTCCTGAGAACATCTCACTATACATTCCACAATCCTCAGGCCAGGTTAATCTTCCTAGCTCCAGCAGGGTCCTAGTCTCATTGTTACTTACTTTTGGATCATGACAGCATTTGTCCATGATCATGCCCTCAACTTATAGTTGAGTATCGTGGCTCTTTGGCCTGGCCCATTTCAATGCCAGGGTAGCTCACTGCTTGCCCTGGGTCCATTCAGTCCCTTGTCAGGACCCTGCTTTTGGGGTGCTAGGAACTAAGGGCAACTGAGTCAAGAAATCAGATGCCCAGGAGTAAATATTATTCGAAGTCAATCAACTCCCAAGTTACAAAGCATAATATTAACTGTCTTCCTGTGTCCACACAGAAAGGACATTGCTTACAAGTTCAGTGTCCTTAGATGGGTGTGACCTGACAAACCTAAGCTACCTGAGGAAGGACAAAAGAGTGTTATCCTACAGCTAAGGAGAGAAATGGTGACATTTTATCATTTAAATTTTTTATATTCATTTGTTCTACATTTATTTTTTAATTGATCTAGATACGTGTTTTACAACATTATTAATATGTGTTTCTGTGTGTTCACATGATTCCAATATCACACCACCATTAATATGCACACATCCTCCTCCAAAACCCAATGCAATGGTAATGTTTAAAGGAAAACACAGGTCAGATAGTTTCCTCTTTGACCCTACACTCACAGCCACAAGGAAAGCATGCCCAGGGAGATGGCAAGCAAGGCAGCAGTTTTCACCCAAAAGTGCACAGCCAGAGAATCCATGACAGGGAGAGGGATAAATACATCAGCAGCAACAAGGAGAGGCAGAACACAATGCATCAGCAGCACAACAGTGGACCTTGGAGAGCCCAAGACAGAGATAGGCAGAATGAGGGAGAGATCAGTATGGGCTAAGAACAGTATGGCCTAAGTGACATACTGGGGAGCCATCAAGGAAGAAGGAGGTCTGTTTCATAGGGCAGTGGGGACATGAGGACCTTTTTTATTTTTCAAATTGAATCACCATGAGATACACAATTACAAAGTTGTTCATGATTGGATTTGAGTCATAAAATGTTCCAACACCCACCACTTCACCAGTATATACTATATTTACCATAGCAATGTCCCCAGTGTCCCTCCTGACCAGCCTTCTAACACCTCTCTCTCTCTTACTCTCTCTTTTATTTGATTTTATTTTTATTTATTTTTTTTAAAATTTTTATTAGTGAGACACCATGAGGTACAGTTGTAGACTTACAAATTTTGTGCTTGGGTTTCAGTTATACAATGATCAAGTACCCATCTCTCCACCAGTGCCCATTTCCCACCACCATGGATCCCAGTATCCCTCCCACCCCCATCCCCCACATCCCAACCTGCCTCTGTGGCAGGGCGTTCCCCTCTGTTCTCTCTCTACTTTTGGGTGTTGTGGTTTGCAAAAGAGACATTGAGTGGCAATCATATTTGGTCTATAGTCTACTTTCAGCATGCTTCTCCCATCCTGGGAGGATCCTCCCAACACCCTTTATTTGGTGCTCCCATCTGTATCTGAGCTGCCTTTTCCCCTAGCATGTGTGGCTGGCCTCCAAGCCATGGACTCACTCTCTCTCTCTCTCGTGCTCTCTTGTGCGTGCTCTCTCTCTCTTTTTGGGCATTATGGTTTGCAATAGAGGTACTGAAAGGTTATCATGTACATCCATTTACCTACTTTCTGCACTCAGATCTTGTCCAAAGTGATCATTTCCAACTACCAGTTATAATGGTTCCTTCTCTATGTTAACTGCCATCCCCCACCACTTGTGATACCCAAGGACAGTAGAAACAAGGGCCAGGAGGGCTGGTCCACAGTTGTAAGCATGTCTGTGCCCTGAAGTGCTACAGTACCCCAAGAGAAAGCCAAGTTAATTCTGAGGGATGGGAAGCACAAGATATGGACACAGCCATTTCTGTCCCATAAAGACGTTTTGTTTTGGTTTTTGGTTACAATATAGCAGTGCTCAGGGATTCACTACTGGCTGGGCTCACAGGACCATGTGTAGTTTTAGAAATTGAGTCTAATTGAGTTCATGTAGGCTGTGTGCAAGGCAAGTGCCCTACTCACTGTACTATCTTTCTGGCCCCTAGAGATGTTTTAATAGATCCCCACGGGTAGTGGCCAAGCCTCACTATACTTGAAATTCACATCACCCAGATTCTTTTTTTTTTAATTTTTTATTAGTGAATCACCACGGGATACAGTTACAGACTTACAAACTTTTGTGCTAGCGTTTCAGTCATACAATGGTCGAGTACCCATCCCTCCACCAGTGCCCATTTTCCACCAACAATGGTCCCAGCATCCCTCCCACCACCCCTGCCCCGTACCCTCCACCCAACCCCGCCTCTGTGGCAGGGCATTCCCTTTTGTTCTATCTCTCCTTCTGGTTGTTGTGGTTTCTTAACAAGCAGAAGATCTGAGTAGCAACAGTGACCAAGGAGAATTCGGTCTCTATTTTACTCCATCCACATCCTATCAGAAGACACCACCCATATTAGTCCTCCTTGTTGGTGTCCTGCACCTAGTTCCCCCTCCATGGCCCCAGCAGCACCCATGTAGAACTGCTCTACTCCTATCATAGTGAATCTAAGTCTCTGTCATACCTGTGACTTCTACGAACAGTTTTCTGGAGTGTATTTCCTGGATATAAAAAGCTGGTGATAGACTTCATTAATGCTGTCAATTTTTTATTCCTTAGCTGTGCATCTGAACCACACAGTGCTTTCCCTGTAATGTCCCTATGCACCTATCCCTTTTCTACAAGAGCATCTCTCTCTCAACCTTATGTTCACAAACCTCTTTCTCAATTAGTTCTTAGGCAAGAGAATTCCCCCCCCCCCGCCCCCGCCAGGCCTTGATTATAAAACAACACTTTTTTCTGTAGCTTCCCAGATCCCTTGGATACGTCTTAAACCAACAACTGACCCAGAATGCAGAATCTCAGCTCAGCCTCAAGAATTTTTATAACACATGCCCAGCAGAGCATCTTAAATTACAGGGAATCAATACAAATCTCCCTCAACAGCCAAATCTAAGCCCATGAAACTGTTGACAAGAAAGCATTTGCATCTCTTGATTAGAATCTGGTCTAAAACCAATTGAATCAAAGTACTGCAAAGCTGTTTTACAAACAATTGCTTTTGATTACAAGGAAAGCTGAATGAGCAACATCTTCAGGATGTAAGGGGCTTGTTCTCATATTAAACTAATATTTTAGGCAGGAACTTACATCATTTCAAACTACATTCAATTCATGAGGGAAATGTAATTTCATTTACCCTCTGAATTATTCAAAAACATTCTCTTGTATTGAGGAGACACACTCCCCGTAATAAAAATGCTCCTATAGAATATCTCCAGTCTTTAACCTAACACACCTCTTCATACATCTCGTAATTAATAGATTCCCAATATTTTTGTGTTAAAAGTAACAATTACACCTTTTGAAATACTATCCTTGTGCACTAATTTGGATTTATTCAGTTTGCTAAAAGCTTTGTCAGAGGCTCTGTCTAGACTTTAATGTTTTTCATTATTAATCTCTGCACACAAATCTATTTGTCTAAATTTCTGTTTTTTCCAAAATGAACCTGTTAGAGTAGACAGGACTTAAAAGGTAAAGGCATTCCTAAAACATAGTTAACACTCTTGACACTTAGAATTTACATTGTCTAAAATCAATTCCTCAGAAGTAGATGGAGATTCAGAACTACAAAGCATGCTGAGGCGACTAGTACTCCATTTTCCCCCTGGTAGGGTTCGAGTAGCATTGCCCACAAGAACCAATCACATGAATAACTCTGTTCCTAATATGTAATCCAAAACAATCTGCACATGTCCTTCTTTTTGTCCACCAGCCTCATACAATATTGGGGGGGGGGGAGGAGGTAATACTGATTCTCTTCTGTGTCACCAGTCTTTCTCATTTTCATCAGAAACCCTTAACACTGGCAGAACAAGGAAGTACTTGCTCACTGGAAAGAGTGCTGATGCTGAATCCCACCCAGACATTTTCACTGATGTTTGTCTTGTCTGTGAGCTGGACCTGAGGTCTCTGTGTCCCCATCGAAGAACACAGCCACTGAGTGCTGTTCCTTCTTCAGGCTCCAAGGCCCCACTGCATTAGGCTCAACTCAGCATATGCTCCAGAACTCCCATAGAGGTGAATGGCTATGTTTGTGTTACCCAGAACATAATAATTACCACTGTACCCTTGGGAACCTCCCAAGCTCAGGGAATCTGAGGACTAACTCCTGGCCATACCTGTCTGGAGAGTTCAGTGCTACAGCCTGATAATGTGGTATAGCTCAGGGTTGCGGTGTTGGTAGCACTGGGGGTGGGGAGGAGAACTTGCTGTGCTAAGGATGGAATTCAGGTCCCAGCACACACTAGGCCCACCACCCCACAACCCTGAGCAATCTCTTGGGCCCCTTGAACCTTTGTTAATGTATGGTTTTGTAGCATCACTTTTTGACAGTAGGATGCATACTTTTTATGGAAGAGATAACAACCATGTTTCATGATTGAAGAGATATTTCACCCAAATATTCATTGTCTGGAGTCTGGCTAACATGAAGATGGCCTCCCTTAAACAGTGGCCTGCCACACCTTCAGGCCGCACCAGACTCAGAGTGGTGAATATTCCCATTTCCCCCCACAAGCCAGGTGCCTACAACAAGGCTTTCCCTTAGTCTATGAGCAAGTCTGTCTTCAGAATGCCCTGTGTCTCTGCATCGCTTCCACCACTACCCTCATATCAAGAACACTGAAGCCAGACAGTCACCAGTCCTGCAAGCAGTCCCTAGATTCCCCTCCTCAAGCCCTCCCACCCCTTTTGTCTTCTTCACAGTCTCTTTACTCTTCCTTTAGTCCAGGATTCCATCTTCAGCCCTAGAAAGTCCCTGGGTATCATATTCCACTGCCACTCAGATGGTCAAATTCACATCTATGGGAGTCTTTTGTATCTCCAGGGAGCCTGAAAAAGCAGCTGTGAGTCCCCAGGATCAGTTATTCAGCCTCTACTTTCCTATACTATAATCTGAAACATTCCAGAAACATGAGAGTCCACCACAAGCTCCCACTGGCATATCAACATCCCACAGAAAGTGCAGGAATGATGAACACCTTTCCCTTCTGTCCTATCCAAAATGGATATAACTTGGTGTGGCTGGTGTGACTGAGGTTTAAAGTCTCAAAATTAAAAATAAACGGTCAATAAAATTAATATCAATGTGAGGCCAGCTGCTCCCAGTTGGTAACTGCAGCTGTGAGATGACAAACCTAAAAGAGCATGAAAAGACAAACAAGGTCCCTGTCATCACCATCACTATTAACAAATGGACAGCGAGTCATAGATGTGTTCAGTTGAGCTTCCCACCCTTACCTAGAACTCTTCAGGAAAAGACTAGAGCAAGTAGAATCCTAGTGGATCCAGTAAACATTCAAGAATTACCTTGTCCTAACTACTCATCTGCTGAAGGCAGGCTATACAGATCAGGGATCCTGGAAAGGAATCTTTCCTACAACCAGCGGGAGGGCCCAGCTGCTGGGTTCTCCTCTGGGTCTCTCGCCAAGAAGCTCTTCTTCCGCCTGGAGACTCTGGAGACTCTGCAGGTAAGCCCCCACATCCTGCAACCATGGTTCACCATTATCCTGTGTCCAGTGGACACCACCTGTGAATCCCCTCACACAAGCTCTGGATCCAAAGTTGAGTTCATGGCCCCCACTCTGTTTCTTAGGGTTCACATTCCTTCCTAACTCAGCCATCCCCACTGATATCCTGGGCTACCTCAGGGATGTCCCAAACACCAAATCCTTCCATCTTAGACCCAAATGAGTTTTCACACTGTTAAACAAAACCTTGGAAATAGTGTTATTCCATCTTCTTATTTTATAAATCCAGAAACTATTTGTACTTCTTTTGAGGAATCTCCATACTATTTTCCATAGAGGCTAAACCAGATGCCATTCCTACCAATAGAGAATAAGGGTTCCTTTTTTCATTATTATCCTCCAACACTGGTCATCACCAGCCTCCTGATATATGCCACTATCACTGGTGTGAGGTGATCTCTTATTTCTGTTTTGATTGAATTTCCCTGATAATAAATGAAGACACTTTAAAATACCCAGCAGTCGTTCCATGTCCTCTTTGAGGAAGTGTCTGGTTATCTTCTCTCCCCATTTTCTGATGGTGCTATTAGTATTTTTGTTGCTTAGTTTTGAATACTTTATATATTTTGGACATGGCACTTTATCTGATATATGATGTGCATATATTTTATCCCATTCAGATGGGTGCCTTTTTAGAGAAGAGAATTCCCAACAAATCTAGCAATTCTACTTCTTGGGACCATGGAACACAAAAACGACTAATTTAAAATGATATATGCATACCTATGTTCCCTGTGTTCACTTAGTACCATAGTCATAATTTGTAAACACCTATATGTTCAACAGATTAATGGATAAAAAGTTGTGGTATATATACACAATGGAATACCAGAGAGCTATAAGATAAAATCATGCAATTCACTGAAACATGGATGAAATGGGAGAGTATCATGTTAAGAAAAATAAGACTAAAGAAGATGACAAATACCAGATAATACCATTTTTTCCATGGAACATGAGAGATAAAACAAGGAAACACTGATTAACAAAGAAAGTCAGTCTGGGAATGAGAAGTAGACAAAAGGTAACACAGGAAGAATTGTGGAAGTTTGTAAGCACTTTGATGGCAGTGGGGGCAGTAATTTGGTACATCAGGACCAGAAACTTAAACACTACTGTTGTGCACCTAAATTATAATGTTAATAATAAAATTAAAATGAACAAAATAACTCAATAAAATATTTTAAAAGACATGTATGTGTGTGTATGTGTGTCTGTGCATATGTGCACACACCTTTATCTCTCTGGTCCTGTTTTTTTTAAGTGCATTTCAATTCTCCAGTTTAAAAAGAATTTGATGAGGTAGAGAGAGGTAATGTTCATCAGGATTCTCTAGAGAAACAAAGCCAACTACTGTGAGTGTGTGTGTGTGTGTGTGTGTGTGTGAGAGAGAGAGAGAGAGAGAGAGAGAGAGAGAGAGAGAGAGACTGTGTGTATGAGGGAGTCTGTGAGAGACAGTGTGTGTGTGTGAGAGAGAAAGAGAGAAAGAGAGAGTAAAAGAGAGAAATCACATACACATCCAAACAGAAAGATTTAATGAATAAGTTCAAGCAATCATAGAGGCTCATAAGTCCTAAATATGTTAGGGCAAACCAGCAGGATGAAGATCAGATAAGTGCAAATGATATGGAGGCCAGGGTTAGGTGGAGAAGGGACAATCTTTTGCTGCATCCAGGCCTTCCTTAGATTGCATGCGATCTGCCTAAACTGAGGAAAGTAATGTTCTTCACCATAAGTCCACCAATTTAAATGTTAATTTCATGCAAAATATACCACTCCCCACCCACAGTTACAAAACATACCAAATAATGTCTAATCAAAATATTTGCACACCACTGACCAGCCAAGTTGAGACATAAAATTAGGAGAATATATAACTACCAAAGTCTCTATGCTAAAACCCAATAGAAAAGGAAGTGATGTGCTCAGCACTAGCGTGTATGGAGGTCCTCGAGTTGACCACAGAGGGAAAAAAATAAACAGAAAGTCTAATCTGATATAAATTTAAAATATATATATAAGAACATCACACCCTCTATTGAGTTTTAAAATGTAAAAATAAAATAAAAATAAATAGGGGCTGGAGCCTTTTTACAGTGGGAAGGGTCTTGCATGTGGCTGACCCCAGTTTGATGCACAGCTTCCCATATGGTTCCCCAAGCTCCATCAGGAGTAATTCCTGATTGTAGAGCTAGGAGTAAGCCCTGAGCCTCGCTGGGTGTGATCAAAAAAACTAAATAAAAAGTTATGGTCAAAATTTGATAAAAAGCATTTTAAGTGGCACTGTGCTACTAATTATTAATTATAATCACAATATAATACATGTAATTAAATGAATACAATATAATAAATAAGACAATGAGGACCAAGTTCTGTGCTACATACAGTATTATAGCAAATAATCACAGAAAACATATGACAGTGTTTTTTTTTCACTTCTATTCTGAGACATGTGGTCAGAGAAATAAAATTTTGTGCAGTGTGTACGAATAGTAGATGCAATTAAAGACTGCTGCTGAGTTGAGATGATTAAGTTATTGATACCTGGAATGTCCATAACAATTTCTGAAAATTAAAGTTCATGTTCTTAGGTCACTGGTATTGATATCAAGTCTAAGTGGTTATTTTATGCATCAGTTCTTTGAAATCTTCTCTTAATTCAGAGCATTCCTCAGTTATTGCAAAATAAACCAAAATTACACATTTGCTAATTTGAGCTCATTCCGTTATTTCAGATAACACAGTCATTACCAAAGTCCACAACTCCTTGTCCACAATCCTGAATACCAGAATATCTGAAAACTGAGAGGTTGTTTTTATAATCCAGTTGACTATAAAATGTTGCCTAAAGTGATATAAATATATATATACATATGATCTTTTGGAAAGTTATTTAGCCAGAATATCTATATATTTTATTTCACAAACAATGTATTTGAGTGACGGAGGCTACCTAGAAATATCATGTGCTATATGGTATGGGGAGGGGGGGAAATCTAAAAATATGAAAGTGTGCAAATTCCTACACAGATTTGGCTCCAAGCATTTTATAGAATGTGTTAAGAACCTACATCATTCCCATCTTATAAATAAGGGCACCGAAATTCAAAAAGAGCTCAAATTTGATTCATTAGATGTCTAAGGCAGTAAGAAATCCCTAATCATGGTCTAATATCTATGAAGTATCTTCACAATTACTGAAAGTGAGCTGCAACCCTTTACATATCATTGGAACCCATTAAATCTTTCTTGGACACTTGAAATCAGAATCACTGAAATGCAAGTGAGTTGCTCAAACACATGAAGTCTCATCAAAACCCTACACAGAACATTTTTTATTGATAAGGGGAATAAACCAAAATTTTGCCCCAAATAAATAAAAAGAAGAAAGTTTATTCCCCCTGAGAGATTTCCAACTATATGAGACTTCAAAACCCACCACAAATTCAGCACCTCTCTGGCTATCCTGAACATCTCTATCTGTGCAGGGTGAAAATTTCATAAAGAACCCTGCAAAACTTACATGATACTCAGCAATCAGTCTTAACTAAGTGTATCAAATAAAATAAATTAGCCCAGGATGCAAGTCTTTGTCCAGGCAATAAAAGAAAATAAAATTCTGGCATCAAGAAGTGGAAATAGGAGCTGCAGCAATAATACAGTGGGTAGGGTGGCTGCCTTGCACGCAGCCCACCAGCGTCCAATACCCGGCATTCCATATGGTTCTCTGAGCCCACCAGGAGTTATCTCTGAGCATAGGGCCAGGAGTAACTGCTGAGCATTGCAGGTATGGCCCAACAACAACAACAACAACAATAACAAAGGAGGGTTGGGGGTGGAATAAACACAAAGTAGTCAGAAACCAAACAAGCAAAAGCACAGAAACGAAGAGAACCTAGAGCAACACCAAGAATACTCAATAGTCTCATAGGACATCTCCCTACCACTTTGAACAACATTTAGAAGACACTGAACAACGCAAAGGTGTCAAGTAACCTCCACTGGAAACCAGGCTACCCATAACAGGAGTCCTCCTCTCTCTCCTTCAGGCATCAAGAGACAAAGCTGAGGAATGCCCTTCACTTGGTGCGTGTGGGTGAGTACTGAGCTCCTCTTCTGTGGATCCAGCCCAGAGTTCGTGCTTCAATAGTAGGACTCAAGCAGGAGTATACCAAAGCCCCTGGGTCTGTAATTCAGAACACTTTCTCTGGGACGAAGGGGAAATCACATGCTTTCAGTAGGACCATGTAGGAACTATGGATCTCCAAAGAAATGGGAAAGGACAGATGGGTGAGCAGATACTGATAGCTCCAGGTGTTTTCAAACTCCCATTCTCTCTATGTAGACTTATAACCAATGAGCAGAAGCAGAGCAGCATCGCCTTCATTCCCAGGAAAGGAAGCACTAAAATTAGGGACATGTGGCTTCATGTAGCTGCAGTACGCTTGCTTTTGGATCCTAAGATTCTGTATGGACAACACCTGGGTACTGCCCCTTGTTTCTGCATTTTGGTGCTCTCTACACAACCCTCTCGTGACCTCCAAGTTATCATGTTCAACTCTGAGGGACCTCCTGTTTTAGCTCACATCCCTAATCTTACCTTTAAAGGTAGAATATATGTGATCTACAATTTACCATAGTAATTTTTTACACATATTGTTCAGAGGCACTGAGGATATTCACATTGCCGTACAACTATCACCATCCATCTCTGCAACTTTGCCACCATCTCAAATTAAAAATCTGTCCCCATTAAACAACAAATCCACATACTTCCCACATTTCCAGTCCTAGCCACCACCACCATACTTTCTGAACCTATAAGTCTGATTAGTTCAAGTATGTAGCACTGTCTGTAGCACAATCCTCCCGTTGTTCATTGATTTGCTTGAGTGGGCACCAGTAACATTTCACAAAAAATTGTGAGACTTGTTGTTACTGTTTTAGGCATATTGAATACGTCACGGGGGAACTTGCCAGGCTTTGCCAAGCGGGCGAGATACTCTTGGTAGCTTGCTGGGCTCTCTGAGAGGGGCACAGGAATCGAACCTGGGTTGGCCTCGTGCAAGGCAAATGCTCTACCAGGTGTGCTATCGCTCCTGGCTGTGACATCTGCCACCCCACAGATCTCCAGAGTTGATCTGGCTGATCTGACTGGCTAGGCGGGTGTCCCCTTCCTCCCTCACTGCTCCATGTGCATCCCTCTCGAAGCTGTGTGCTCAGTTGAAGAGGACGGCCTTCCCCAAATAGAGATGGACTGGTCTTCAGTTGAGAGTATATGAATAGCTGCGCTCCCCTGCTAGAACCTCCAAACAAGTTCAAATATATTACAAGTAAAATAATACCACATTGGTCTCTTTGGGACTAGCTCACTGAGCAATGATGTCCTCAGAGTTCATCCATACTGTATCACATGACAATATTTCCTTTCTTAGGCTGAGTAATAGTACAGCGGATAGTTTAGTGATAGTACAATAGGGTGTTTGCCTTGCATGCAGCTTACCCATGTTCAATTCCCGGCATCCCATATGGCCCCCTGTGGACTGCCAGGAGTAAACGCTTGAGCATCGCTGGGTGTGACTGAAAAAGCCAAAAAAAAAAAGATTTCCTTTCTTTTCAAGATTGAAATATCACTAACACAAATGGTACATTTTAACTGTTCATCCAACCAGAACACTGGGCTCTTCCACCTTTTAGCTGTTGTGAAAATGCTGCTATGAATATAAGCATGCAAAGTATTTGTTGGATTCCCTGTTTTAAATTTTTCAAATATGCTCTCAGAAGTACCTCATGTGCCTATTGTACCCTTAATTTTTTTGAGATGCCGGCATGGTTTTCCTAACAATGACACCATTTTACATTCTCACCAATTGTGCAAGGTATCCATTCTCCATCTTCTTAGTTGTTAATTTTAAAAAATTACCCTCCTCATAGATGTGCAATGGTATCTCAGTATGATTTTATGTGCATTTCTCTGATTAACGAAGCAGAATGCTTGTCCTTTTGATGCTGTCCTTGACTCCTAACTCTAGCATCTGTTCCATTGCCAAGACCCACAGAGCCTGCCTTTCCCCATCTGCCTCCACTATCATGCCCCTGGCTATACTTACCTGCAGGTCCTTCTGTTCTTGCCCATCTAAACATTCTAATGACAGAATCCAGATATAGCAGATACTCACTATGGCTATCACTTGGCATCTCTGTCACAGTCCAGATTGAGTCCACATAAGAATTCTTTCCCTATCCCAAAAAGAAATGAACTAAAGCACCTAGAGTGTTCAAAGAAAGGCAGAGAAGAGGCCTAGAAGACAGATCTCTGGCTTCCTCAAGCCTCCAGGTACAATGGAAAACCGGATCCATACCTGCCCACATGAGGTCGGGTGACACACAGTAAGCCAGACTCACTATCCTTTACACTGGCATCTACAAAACTCCACAGCATTCCAGACAAATATTCCTGGTGCCTTTGTGAGGCAGCAAGGCCACTGATGACAGCTAGAAAAATGTACATGACACAAATGGTCACTGGGCAGGAAGCCCGTTGGCAATGCCACTCAAGTACTGATGTACTCACCCAGGAAAGCATGCCAGACCTGACACTACATCTTTCCCAAAGCACGGGAAAACAGCACTCAGGGCCTTTTTCTTCTTCTTTCCCCTTAAAATTGTTGACATTAAGGATGGAAATATAATAAAGCAGGTAAGGTACTTTCCTTGCATGCTGGTGACCAGTTCAAGCCCCAAGACCACATAACATACCCTGAGCTCTGCCAGGAGTGATCTCTGAGCACAGAGCCAAGAATAAGCCCTGAGTGTAATTGGGTACATGTAACTACTATAACAATCACAGTATAGAACAATTCCATCACCGCCCACATTTCCTTAGCTTTTTTATTATCAGCTCTCCCTACACTGAGCTCCCCAAAATACTGTTCTAGTTTCTATTTCTGAAACTCTACCTTTCCCAGAATAAGCACTGTAGCACTATCCTCCCATTGTTCATCGATTTGCTCGAGCGGGCCCAGTAACGTCTCCATTGTGAGACTTGCTGTTACTGTGTTTGGCATATCGAATACGTCACGGGTAGCTTGCCAGGCTTTGTCGTGCAGGCGAGATACTCTCGGTAGCTTGCTGGGCACTCCAAGAGAGGAATCGAACCCGGGTCAGCTGGGTCAGCCATATGCAAGGCAAATGCCCTACCCGCTGTGCTATCGCTCCAGCCCTTCCAGAATATGATATAAATAAAACAATACAATACATAGCCTTTGGGGGCCATTTTCTTTCATATTTGAGATTCATCTGTGCAATTTTATGTTTCAATAGTGTGTTAGCTCTGTTTTAGTTTTTTTGTTAACATATAATATAAATTCTATTATTTTAACCTATAGTACATAGTTTAATTGTACAGCATCCCCAGATGGTCTCCCACACCCACCAGAAGTAATACCTGAGCATCACCAGTTGTGATCCAACACCCTCCAAGAAATTAAAAATAAAAAGACAAAACCCTGTAGTCTATCAAATTGTAGATGTTTATGTAAATGACAAACACATTTCAATTTTGCTTTCTGTTGTTTGGGAGTCAGAACTGGAAGTGCTTGGTGGCTACTCCAGGGATGTCTTTTCAAGGTGCTTGGGGGGGGGGGGGGGTCGAAGGATGAGATGCTGGGAATCTGACCTGCATGCTAAGAATGGCCATGGTCCATTGAACTCTTTCTCCAGTACAATACATTTTTATCTTTACCATTTCTGAAAGTTTATTCTACACATACATGCACACATGCAAGACAATATAATAGCAATGTTGTAAAAGAAAACACAAATAATTTAAGTAGCCAAGCCAAGAAAGCTGGTTACATAAACTAGTAGCTTTAAAAATCTTTTAGTCCTGCAAATGGGCAGCAATCACAGAATAGCAGTTGAAAACCACTGCTGTAAATCATGGTAAATAAAGTTATGCCAACATGGTAAACAAATCTACCAAACATAGTAAATAAATCTATCCCACCAAAAATGAATTAAACTGCAAAAAAGAATGAGGAGATCTATGTTATGGCCTGAAATGAGTTTTACAATATATTTTTCAGTGAGGAAAAACAAAGGTAAATAGTGTAGTGTTCAAAAGATATTAATGAATGATATTATTTAAACTTTTCATTTCATGATGCTTAATGCAATACTAAAATGTGTATTCCTTCCTTAGATATTCTATTCTGTTAGTAAGAGATGAGCAATCAGGAACCAGTCTAGTTTATCACTGGCTGTACTGATTTAATGGAACTAGATGTATTCTGATATGGGATCTATAAGCAATGGGGAACGTTTTCATCAATAGGAATGCTTAAAGAAAGGGAGTACATATAACAAGTAAAAAGTAGGAGAAACAGTCTCTGAATTTAGTTAGTCTATCTTCATGTTTGTCTGGGCAGCTCTTGCAGTGACAACAGTGGTCTGGGAGATAGCAAATGTATCATGAGTAGCATTAAAAAGAGCAGATCTTTAATGTATTTTAATGTATATTAAAATACAGTACAGGGAGAAATGCTAACTTTCTGCATCTCAGATGTTTGATTTAATGTTAATAAAATAAATTCTGAACTTTACCAACTGAGAAAAACAGAAATAGCAGTGTCTTTTTACTTGATTATCTTTTTCTCTGTCTGCATCTCAGTAAAGTGAAAAAAAAAATATTCATCCTTCTGATTTTAATAAAGGTTTCATTTGGCCTGGATACATAGATGTCTGTAGATAAATAAATAGATAGATAATTTTATGCTGACTCATATATGTGAAGGTACTAAGTCTTTCATGATAAGTTACTAAGTCTTACTAAAACTCTACCAAATAAGTATTTAACAGAAAATAAGAAAAGATAGTTTTCATGTTATTAAACATGTTGTCACTGTCACTGTCCTCCCGTTGTTCATCGATTTGCTCGAGTGGGTCCAGTAACGTCTCCATTGGAGACTTTGTTGTTACTGTGTTTGGCATATCGAATACATCAGGGGTAGCTTGCCAGGCTCTGGCGTGCGGGTGAGATACTCTCGGTAGCTTTCCAGGCTCTCCAAGAGGGGCGAAGGAATCGAACTCGGGTCGGCCATGTTGGCTCCGTGCAAGGCAAACACCCTACCGCTGTGCTATCACTCCAGCCCATTAAATATGATAAATTGTAAAACTTTACATGTAAGTTGTGAGAAGCTCTGAAAACATTCTTTAATAAAACATAGCTTAGATGATGGATGTCTGTTTCAAGGTTAATCACCAACACCAATTTAATTCATTAATGGCTGATTAAAATAACTGCTAGAGGTCAAGTGATTCACATTTTCCTTTCCATATCCCCCCCCCCCCCTTTAATAAGGCCTTATTCTTGGATGAATTTTTGGAAACACAAAGTTCCTTAGCTTTCTTCTGAGTATACCTTAGTTCTGTCTTCCAGCTTGTCAACCCAGGAATCGTTCTGCACTTCCTATCTGGGCCTTCCCTCCATTCTCGATGTCTCTCAAACGATTCATCTTCCAAATGATTCAGCTCTTGAACTTTTTAATTCAATGCCAGAACCTTGGAACTGGAGGAATCGAGAGTATTTCTGGTCCAATTCATTTCCCCCATCTTACTCCCCTCAAATTTTTATATTTTTACATGAGCAGAAAGGCCTAATTGACTCCTAATTATCAAAAGACATTTGCACTTATTATTTTGATTACTAACCCTAAAGGATTGGGACATTTATAAAATTCCAGGAAATTCAAGCAGTAAGAATAAAAAGCATCTAAACCTTCTATGAGATGTTCTGTATCCAGGATGCCGATGTGGAAGGCCACCTATTACCTAAGGTCTGTCCCATGGCTCACGGTCCAAGTTACCGCAGCTTCTACTCTCTTCACTTGCGAATTCACAGTGTGCAGGGGTTTCACAGCAAGTCTCCATGGTGCACTGATCTCTGTAGAAACTGGGCAGAGGAGGAGATTGGGGAGCCAGTGTGTTTAATTCTGGAGTGTTCCAGAAGGTGGTGCTATAGCTAAAAGAGCAACTCTTGCAGTTGTCATCTATCCTATAGAAGGTGGAGCTAAATAAATTAAACGAAACTAAAATAAACTTCCACATTCTTATAATAAGCCAAAATAAATAGTCACTGTCACTGTGACTGCCCTCCTGTTACTCATCGACTTGCTCAAGCAGGCCCAGTAAATCTCCATTGTGACACTTGTTATTGTGTTTGTCATATCAAATACATCATGGGTAGCTTGTCAGGCTTTGCCGTGGGGGCGAGATACTCTCAGTAGCTTGCCCGTCTCTCCGAGAGGGGCAGAAGAATCGAACCTGGGTCAGCCGGGTACAAAGCAAATGCCCTACCCGCTGTGCTATCGCTCCAGCCCAAAATAAATAGTAATGAGACTTAAACATCTTTAAACACTTCAGGTAATTTTAAAAATAGAATTTAGGAACTGGAGCGATAGTACAGTGGTAAGGTCCTTGCGATGCATGTGTCTGATCCAGGTTTGACCCCTGGTACTTATTATGGTACCCTAAGCCCTGCCAGGAGTAAGCCCTGGATACTGCTAGGTGTGGCCCCCAAACAAAAAACAGTAAAATTTAATAATCATAAATTTCTTAAACCTACCATGACAAAAATAAATACATCTAATACTCCATCCCCTCTCCCTTTCTCCACCCATAACCCATGGGTAGACCTAGTTCCTCACCTGTATCAGGAAACTGGAGTTACCAATTTCCCTGCCTTCACTCCTTAGACCCAAAACATAACCAGAATTGTTCCATAGCCCTGGAATGAAGTTCAAAAGATGAGAAGAGTCCACCTGCTGCTGATGAGAGCCAGGCCACTCTCCTCCATCCCTTCCCCATATACTTATGTAATTCCCCCACAGTGAGTCTATGCAGGTTCCATTCCCCCCCCTTTCCTTACAAGCAGGACTAGTATAGAATGCAAATTTTCTGCACCATTTCCCTAACTTTCACTATCTTGAAATTAGTCTTTCTAATAACCCACATAAGGCCTCTTTTTGTAATACCTGGAATAATTTTTTAAAAACACATTTGATAGATAATATCCTAAGAATAAGAATTGGGAAATGATGCCCAGGTTGGCTGACCAAGCTATCACCTGGGCCGTAAGAAAGCTTTTTTACAAGGTAAAAGCAAGGCTGGAATGCGCATGATGCTGGGCTTGGGAAAATGAGATAAGTGCCTGACGAACTCATTGTGCAGCATTGCAGGGGCAGCTAGTAGAACTTCTGGGAAAAGGTGAGGACATGCACACCGCTGTGGCCCAGACCAGGAGAAAGCAAGTCAGCATTGCGGGCTGTAAGAGCCTGCCCCACACAAGAACCAGATTCTCAATGTTTCAGACTCTAGACAATAAGGGGCCAGAGCAACAATACAGGAGATAGGCTGCTTGCCTTGCAATGGCAGACCCAGATTCGATCCCCAGAACTCACTTGGTCCTAGAGCCCACCAGAGGTGATCTCTGAGTGCAGAACCAGGAGTAAGTAACCCCTGAGCATTGCTGGCTATGGCCCCAAAACAAAACAAAGAAAGACCGAAGGAAAGGAGGGAGGGAGGGAGGGAGGGAGGGAGGGAGGGAGGGAAGGAAAGAAAGAAAGAAAGAAAGAAAGAAAGAAAGAAAGAAAGAAAGAAAGAAAGAAAGAAAGAAAATAGACATTAAAACTATATATATAAGTTATCTAAAAATACATCTAAACGCACATATTTTACCTGGTGGCTCTGATGCCACCAGCCAGGGCTGTGGCTACACTTACAATTCCCTAAACAATTTCAGTGGCATCCTGCTGTCGTCAACCCAAATGGGCTGCCTCATGAGTGAAGTGCGGAAGAAGAGCATTAATGGTTCTAAAATTTCCCCAGTATTGCAATTTCCTGGGCCTGATCAAATGCCCCATATGGAACTTCATTTTCCTCTTTTATGACTGAAGGATTATCACAGGGTCCTCTCATTTTCCCTAGGGAAGCCAAGGCTCCAGATGGGCCAACTCTCATTAAATGATTTTCCAAGAGCTATGCATATTTTCATGGTATACATAGCTTTGCCATTTATTATTCATTTGACTATCTAATCTATTAATGTGCTGAGCTTTCCTTATAAATCATGAATTAGCAATGTGGCATTTTGTTGAACAGTGAAACTGTCAGGGTGTATGAGACATGTGAAAAGTCTTGTGCCACAGAAATTTCCTTTGGCTATTAGTCTTAAGTATATAACACAACACTAACATTACTATTTTTCTTTAACTTTACAACTGTCAATTCTAAAGGAACATGGGAGCTCCATGTTTTTATTTTGAATTTATTTGACAATTATTATAAACCTACACTATAATAAACACCACGCTGACATTAAGGAAGAACAATGAGAATAAATATAGTTCAGTATTTAACAGCTTCTTCAAGACTCATTTATCTAAGAAAAGCAAAACATCCTGACAGGTCACATGGAATCAACAACCTTGATGTTCAAGATCTTTTAAATTTAAGCCATTTAACAATTTTGTTCTCAGATCTCCCAACACAGAAATTGCAAATGGGTGGTCAAATGTAAGGGTAAATTTAAGGATGGTTTATCTGATCAAAACCATATTTTTAATTAATGTATTTATTTATCTTTTGGATTTGTACTCAGGGCTTACTCCTAACTCTACACTGAGGGATCAGGAGATCATATGTAGTGCCAAGGATCAAACTATATAAGGCAAGTTCCTGACTCACTGTACTATCTCTTCAGCCTCTAAAACTGGATTTGAAATATTGATATTTTAAAAACAAAATCAGAGGAATGGGGCTAAGGGGTCACTGGGTCATAATGGAGGGAAGCTAATAATGGTAGAGAATATGGTGCTGAATGCTTTTTGCATGACACACTGCCAGTATGAATATTGTAAGTCACAGTGCCTAAAATTGTATTTTAATTAAAATATTTCACTAAATTAAACTATTTTTTAACATTCTGATGTCAGGAGAACAAGACAGAGTCTCCTACCCTATGCCTGACTGTCTCCACCAGGGCCCAACAGCTGAAGACCACCGAGGCCCAGCCAAGGCCTTGCTGGGAGCACTCTCCACACACTTGGATGAGCCTCACGCATAAAAGAACTGACAGAGGAACCCAGGTGTGTGGGACCCGGGGCTGAGATCTCCAAGCCTGTACAGTTTGGGACTGGACCTGCCAGTAACTAGACAGTTACACCCACCAATTGCCGTGTAACTCCAACAACGGCCAGGATCCAGAGATCATCACACTCAGCTCCTGGGAGAGAACAAGACAGAGTCTCCTACCCTATGCCTGACTGTCTCCACCAGGGCCCAACAGCTGAAGACCACCGAGGCCCAGCCAAGGCCTTGCTGAGAGCACTCTCCACACACTTGGATGAGCCTCACGCATAAAAGAACTGACAGAGGAACCCAGGTGTGTGGGACCCGGGGCTGAGATCTCCAAGCCTGTACAGTTTGGGACTGGACCTGCCAGTAACTAGACAGTTACACCCACCAACTGCCGTGTAACTCCAACAACGGCCAGGATCCAGAGATCATCACACTCAGCTCCTGGAAGCTTATCTTATCATCTTATCATCTCATTCCTAATTCGGTCAAACTGGCAGGCTACCAAATGTAACATGCCCACACGGCAGAGTCTGGCAAACTCCCCGTGGTATACCCAATATGCCAAATACCAGTAACAATGATGGGTCTCATTCTCCTAACCCTGAAAAAAGCCTTGAATATGGCACTTTAAAAAAAAAAAAAATCTCAGGGCTAGGACGAAGAAGACGTTACTGGCACCTGCTCGAGGCAATCGACGAACAACAGGGTGGTCGTGATCGTGATCGTGATGTCAGGATGTACCACCATTGGCTGACATTCTGGTGAGGCTTAATAACACAAATTGCAGTTAAAAATTGTTATATTTATTGTAAGTGGTGTCCTCAAATTCTTATACTTGATTATTGTATGTATGTTTGTCTTGGGGTCACACCCAGCAGTGCTCAGGGGCTATTCCTGGCTCTGTACTCCTGATACAAAAACAATCAGCATGTAAATGCATCTAAATGTAGGCACACACAACAATGAGCAAATATAATTTTTTTTTCTGTATTTTTAGGTTTGAAAAATTATGCTGGGGCAACTCGGAGGGTGACAGGTTGAGTTTCCCTCCCCGTCCCAAGAAAAACCCCAGCAGCCAAAAACCTCCAGAACCCAGAGCAGCCATGCTCAAGGCCACTCTCCACACGTTCAGACGAACCTCACCCATGAAGGAACCAGGAGAGGAACCCAAGAATGCGGGACCTGTGGTGAGATATCCAAGCCTGATTGGATAGTGACTGGGTCCCCTCCACCCAGCTCCCTAGTTTTCCAGTAGCTTGGCAGTCACACCCACAAACTGCATCCGGCACCATGTAATCTCATCAACGGCCAAAATCCAGAGACTATAAAATAAAGCTCCCAGAACATAGCAATGCAGTATTTCCTGGAGCATGCGGCCGCATTCCCTGCTGCGCGACCTCTTATACACTAGTCCACTGATGTACCCGAAGTAGCACACATTTGTTTGGTTTTAACATACTTTCTTGTATTCTCTTATATAAGGGCTTAAATGGCCCCAAAATGAAATACAACAACCTTAACACATTTCCCTCTTATTGTGGGGGGAAGATGCTCACTAATGGGGTGGGTGTCTGCAATGAACGACTGTGAAGTACTTTATGAAAATAAAATGAATAAAAATAAAAAATTTCTCCCATTAGACAGGAAATGACCCTCAAAGGATACACATCATTCTCTAACCTCTGCAATTTTCAGAATTTGAGCATCAATAAGCTTCAATGTCAGGATTTCGGTATTACCATAACATGAAGCAGGTTGTAAAACTAACCATGGTGCTTTTAGAATTATTTATAACTGGACTTAGTTCCAAAGAACTAAGATCATTTGGGATTTTTAACATTAAAATGCTGTTCTTCCAAAAGCATACATACAGCTTAATCTGAAGTTTTGGTAGTTGAAATGCTACCTAGAGCTGAATAGGCATGATCTAGCTGAATCTTTGCAAAAGAATCTTTGCCATAAAAGACTTTATAGGAACCAATACTTCACCAAGTAAGAATGCCGACTGTCTGCTGTAATGGCATGTCCTAAATAAAAGACAGGTAATCAAAACATAAGCCATTCTTCATTGTACCTATGAATCTAGTAGTCCAGGGCAGACTTCGACCCCCCTCCCCCCCTTACATTCCCAGCTGTGGACACCTGTCTCCTATCGCCAACAACAGCCTGGTTGTCCAGGCCTAAGATGCTGAGCACTATTCAGTTAATTTGATCTAAGTAAAAGTTTCTTTCTAACCAATAGTCTGTAAGTACAGTTTTTTCATGCCCAGTCTCAACCTTGCCCAAATCCTGGGTAATTTGAACATTCTCATTAACACCAAAGTCACAATCCATATGTTGGATATATCCCCAGTGGCTATTAACACTAGAATCAATATTGGAGATGAATAATCTGGCACAGGTAGTTGCGTGCAGCACATAGGTTTCGTTCATGATCTTATTTATAAAGGAAGCTTGTATCGCATTCTAGAGCTTGTATCACATTCTTGTATCATATTCTAGAGTCTCCAATGGAGATGTTACTGGGCCCGCTCGAGCAAATCATATTCTAGAAACATAACAAAATAAATAAGACCACTTAAATTGTGTCTCATTTTGTCCACATGGAAGCTTTCTAATCTTCCTCAGTTCTCAATTTCTTTGAATTTTCTCAAAGAACCAAATGAGTTCAAGTGCGTGGGCAGTTCTGTGTGAAACAGAACACATAATGGAAAAATAAGGTGGTACTCTTAGTGGTAAACTAAAGCTCTGTGCCACCTTTATACAATGCAAATGAAGATCTGAAATTGTGATTTCCATATCTGAGACAATGACTTATAAAATTAATTGGTCTGTAGTTATACTGAAAAAATCCTAATGGGTTTATTATTACTCTACTCACTGGATTTTTAAAATCTTTTTGCTTTCTTCTTTTCATACCCCTTCCTTTCATTGTCTCTGTGCTGAGTGGTGGTCACACACTCAGCTGCAAGTCTTGCACATTTGGTTGTGGTGCTCATGAAGGGTTGGGAGATGCAGGACAGGGATAGAAGGGCGCACGATTTCATCGTGGTGCTCCACACCCCTGCCTGCAGTGTGAGAAGAGTGCTCTGTCACTGACCTCTCTCCAGATACCTAATTTACTTCTTAAAAAAGAAAACTTCAGCATTCCTTTGGCTGTTTCTCAAGTCCCTGCATTTGTTTCCTTTAATAAAACAGCTTAACTAGGTGCATTTCACTGGCCTTGGACCATGTCTCTGACTACAATTCACCAAATGTTATAGAAAAAGCATTACTAATAACGAATATAGAATTTTATTCTTTTAAAAATATTCTAGAGGGACTGGAGTGATAGTACAGTGGGTAGGGCATTTGCCTTGCACATGGCCAACCTGGGTTCAATCCCCGGCATCCCATGTGGTACCCTGAGCACCGCCAGGAGTAATTCCTGAGTGCAGAGACAGGAGTAACCCCTGAGCATCGCCGGGTATGACCCAAAAAGCAAATAAATAAATAAATAAATATATTCTAGATCCTAAAATCTTTAAAATGTTTCAAGTCTTAAATGACTGAAATGATGAAACTCTTCAAAGCATTTTTTTTTTGGTTTTGTTTTCATTGTTGTGGAAGTAACACTTGGTAATACTAAGAAGCCCCACAGGAGGAGGGATGGTGCCGCCAGCAGGACAATCTGTACCTGTGAGGTGAGTGCATCAGCAGCCTGATGGCACCCTCAGGCTTTCAGATACCCCAAAATTGCTGCTGTGCATTTGGCCAGACCCCAAAAACTTGGGGCAAAGTTTACCAAGAAATTAAACAGCCAAAAGTTAAGTATGTGGAAGACACACCCACAAACCACCTCCGGCTCAGCTATATAATTGGAGGCATGGCCTCTCTGGTTCCTGATCAAACTACTTAACAGTCATGATCCCAGAGACTCAGAAACAAATCTCGGAACCCAAAGGCTTTTGGCAGAAATGCATCCTGTTCCTGCAGTAGGTTACTGGTGCTGGGCCACTCCAGGTGGGAATAGGTTTTGTGCCTTGGCCTGTTCCCCCTGGCTGCCTAGTTACCGCCATCCTCCAGAGGCCACAGGACAGTCAGGTTTGGACCTTCAGTGAGGAGACACGCGGGGCCTCACCAGATGGGGGTGGAACTGGCCCTTTCTTCCCCATCCCAACAAGACCCCAAGTCGCCGCCTACAAACGGCCTCTCTGGCTTCTGATCAAGCAGATTAACACCATGAACCCAGAGACTCAGAAACAAACCTGGAAACCCAGCGGCTTTTGGCAGAAATGCATCTGGACAGCATACAAGGTGGCCGCCACCTCAGAGCTTATTGGAAAGCCAGGTCTGAGCCAGGGGTGACGGGGCAACTGCAGTCTCATGGGAAGGGGGATGGCACCAGCTCGTCCTTCACGTCCTACCTAGGTCATGAGTTGCCCCCCACAAGTGGCTTTCTGGCATGGCCATGGTTCCAGAGGCAAAAGAACTTAGTCCAGAGCCTGACAACTTGTGACAGAAAAGTGAATGGACCATGTGTTAAACTACGGCGCCATACCTCCCCAGGAGGGAAAGGGTGTTGCTCCCTTTCACCTACCCCCCCCCCCATCCCCAGCAGCATGGTGGCCACCGCCTCAGAGCTTATAGGAAAGTCAGGTATGAGCCAGTGGTGATGAGGCAACTGCAGTCTCATGGGAAGGGGGGCGGTATCGGCTCGTCCTTCACGCCCTACCGAGGTCATGAGTTACCCCCCACGAGTGACTCTCCGGCACAGCCATAACACCAGATGCACAGAAACCAATCTCATAATGATCTGACTCTTTGCAGAAATCCAAAATCATATGACATTATATGATTTTCATACCAGCTATAGAAAACAAAGTATTTCACAATGCCTTTTAAGCAATTCTGATTGTTGGGGGTAGTGGCGGAAATTCTAAACCATAATGGTGCATCTTTTGTAGAAATGATGAATGTAATCAATGTAGAGAAGAGTTAAGTAGAAATCATCTGCTTCACAGGCATTGGGAGGGGTGAGAGGGGGGTATATTGGGGTTCTTGGTGGTGAAAAATGAGTACTAGTGAAGGGAAAGGTGTTTGATCATTGTATGACCGAGACTTAAACCTGAAAGCTTTAAAACTTTTCCCACAGTGATTCAATAAATAAATATAAGAAAAAAAATAAAAATTGGGTAAAATATTTAATTTGAAAAATAAATAAAAGCTGAAAAAAAAAGAAGCCCCACAGGGACACAGCCAGTGGCTGGAGGGCAGAGGATGAAGAAGGCATGTGGTGACAGAGATGGAGGCAGGACATCAGGACCTTACACAAAGTAGCTATACACATTATCACCTGAGCTATCTCCTCAGCCCCCCTTTACATTAACTTTGCTTTTGAGTTGAATGAAATCTTATGGCAGGGGTGTCTCACTCACTTTTACTGGTTTACCCCTAGTTTAAAATATTAGACTCCAGTGGCATAACTTATCACCTCTTTATTTTTGTAAGATTTACCATACCTCTAATGAGATCCCACCACCAAAATGACACCAGTAACCACCAGAGTTTCTAGCAAATATAGGACTTAAGTTTCATTGGTTTCTGTTTCCTTTTTAGTTTGTTTGTGGGGAGGGAGGGAGGTTTGTTTCTTTAGCTATTTCTTAAATGAATTCTTTATATATTTTAGATATTTATTCCTTATCAAATATCTGTCCACGGTCCACGGTCCTCCCGTTGTTCATCGATTTGCTTGAGCGGGCCCAGTAACGTCTCCATCGTGAGACTTCTTGTTACTGTGTTTGGCATATCGAATACGTCACGAGGAGCTTGCCAGGCTCTGCCGTGTGGGCGAGATACTCTCGGTAGCTTGCCAGGCTCTCCGAGAGGGGCGGAGGAATCGAACTCGGGTCGGCCATGTTGGCTGCATGCAAGGCAAATGCCCTACTGCTGTGCTATCACTCCAGACTTGCTAATATTTTCTTTCATTCCATAGGTTCGCTTTTGTTACTGATTTTAACTTTGAATTAGACTAATTTATTTTTGCTTTGGTTGTTTATGATTTCTTGTGGGCAAGCCAATTTCATTTTCTATGGAAGATCTCTCAAGCAGAGCTTGGATGTCCTGGGAATAATTCTCTTCTATACTCAGCCAGGCTGCAAGAATCAGAAAGTTCAATACCTCGTGTGGTGATGTGAAGTTTGACATGATGGTGCTGGGAGTCACCAACAGGGCCACATTAACATCATTTAGGTTATTCCCAGTAGTGCTCAGTGGAACATGCAGTGCCAGGGACCCATCCCAGGGTCTCCGCATGCAAGGCAAGCTGCTCTCTGAGCTCTCTCCCTGACCCTTCTGCTTCTTAGTTTTACTGTGTAATTTGAATCACTTAAAGGAGAAAAAAATTTAACTAGTTTTAACACATTTTCACCAGTGCTTACACCAGGGATGGGGTGGGGGGGCGAGGATACCTTTGGCTGTGGCTTAATCAACACAAACTGCAGCACCAGGCCAACATGTTAAAGTTTTTAATATTCACTCAGATTTATATTTTGAGGAAAGATACTTACATTTTTTTTTTGCTTTTTGGGTCACACCTGGCAATACACAGGGGTTACTCCTGGCTCTGCACTCAGGAATTACTCCTGGCAATGCTCAGGGGACCATATGGGATGCTGGGAATTGAACCCGGGTTGGCCATGTGCAAGGCAAATGCCCTACCCACTGTGCTATCACTCCAGCCCCAAGATACTTACATGTTTCATACTTTGCATACAACTTCATTTTTTTTGGTTTTTTTTTACAACTTCATTTTTTAAATGCAGCATAAGTAAAGATGACTGGAAATGAGTATAAGTAAAGATTGTTTTAGAAATAGTATTATGAAGAGCACTCTGAAAGTAATTTTTTTAAATCGTCAAAGAAGAAATCTGTTTAAAATTTTAAATGTTAAAACTAAAAGTAAGCAAGCATCTGGAGAACAAAATGCACAAAAACCTCATGAAGAGAATGCTACAAATTCTTTACATAACAAAGGTTTAATTACTGGTCAAAACACTAAAAATTGACCAAAAAAGTGTCCACCTTGAGTTCAAATTCTGAATGGGTAAAATAAAATGCCTCAAACATTATATTATTTATTCAGTTAAGATTTAATTATATAATTCCTCAATTATCCCATGTGTAATACTAATAGTAAAAATAATAAATTCAATTTTATTTTTAAATATTATCATTAAAAATGTAGCCTGTAGTTTATTTTGTCATCACAATAATATCTTTTTTAAGGTTTTGGAGTAGAACATATTTTATTTAACAGGTCATGACCTCAATTTATAAGTTTTAAATACACAAGCATACTGCCATGAGGATTCTGCCTCTGCCTCACAATATAAATTATTTTGTTCATCCATGTAAATAAAAATATGAGAACATTAAAAATTAATTTCAAATGCATTTTGTAGAGAAATATTGTGAGAAGCAATATTAGCTAAAATCATTATTAAAGTTACTTAATATGTACCAAAAGAACTCCATCAGATATAAAAGTATCACCTATATTGTTAAGCAAGATTATGATGTTTTCATGGGTGATTGTAATTTACCAAACTTTTCAAGTTGTAAGCATTATACCATTATTTAAATGTAAAAAACTACAAGTATTAAAATAGTAAAATATAGTTCTTTCCACACCTGACATTGCACGTTCAATGGTGAGTACAAAACGAAGCATGACCAAAGCCTGCTTTGAAACACTGCATGCTCTCTTCACATACATAGACTCAGGGTTCCTGGAACATATTCTTGGCTACTTTTCCCATTTCATGATAAAAGTTTTGCACAGCTTATGTCATCTAGGGAACAAGAGCAGATGTGTGAATTGGACTGCTTTGGAGAAGGGAAATGACTTGGGGCTCCCACTCAGGATCCTCCCACCCTTTATATCAACTTCTAATGTCAGGAGCTAACCAGACATAGTAATACTCTTGAGAATGAATCTGAAGAATGTCACACAAAACGCAAGACAGTGATGTTTTAATTCCTCTACCATATGTCTTCACTGGGTAGAAGAAAAGAATTTCTTTAGAAGTAGAGCTTTACTTTCTCTTATGGAAAATACTACAAAGATGGAAGGGTAGTAGAGTATACATTGTGGTTTAGTCAATAAACCATAATTATAATTCCTTACAGCAGTCAGTCTAAATGCAAGGGCCCAGGAGGCAAAACTCAGCAAACAGAACTACATCAAACCAAAAGGCTTCTGCAGAGCAAAAGAAAGCATCATAAAAACAGAAGACATTCCGCCAATGAGAGCAATGAGAGAAAACATTTACATACCATACATCTGACAAAGGGCTGGAGCGATAGCACAGAGGGTAAGGTGTTTGCCTTGCATGCAGCCAACCCAGGTTTGATTCCTCCGCCCCTCTCAGCGAGCCTGGCAAGCTACCAAGAGTATCCCACCCACACAGCAAAGCCTGGCAAGCTACCCATGACGTATTCAATATGCCAAAAACAGTAATAAGTCTCACAATGGAGACATTACTGGGGCCCGCTTGAGCAAATCAATGAACAACGGGAGTACAGTGCTACAGGACTGTGCTACATCTGACAAAAAGCTAATATCCAAGATATATATATATATATTTAAAACTCATAAAAGTCAACAACAAAAAAATGAAAACTTATCCATCAAAAATGGGGAGACTAAAATTTTTTTTAATGTTTTAAAAATGGGGAGGCTGGCAGAATAGACACTTTCCCTAAGACTAGGGATGGCACATGAAAATATGTTCACTATCATTTGCCAAGGAAATACAAATCAATGCAACAATGAGATTTCACTTTCTACCTGTGAGAGTGGCTTATGCCAAAAATACAAAAAGCAACGAAAACTAGAGTATGTAGATACAAAGGAATATATACTGCTAGTAGAAATACAAACCGGGTCAGCCTCTATAGAAAATTGTATGGGAATTTTTCAAACTATAAAAAATAGTCTATTATAAAGGTCCAACAATTTCTCCTTGGTATCTAACCAAAGCACATAAAACCACTAATTTAACAAGATACATGCATACCTATATTCACTGCAGCTCTATTTATAATTGCCAAGATAAATCAACAAACCCAAATACCTAGCAATGAGTAGTTATGTAGTTGGGTACATATCACCTGTGGCACACAGCAGGACTTGTCAACTTTTTCCACTTGTGACCTCTTTCCTCCCAAGAAATTTTCACCTGACCACTGGGATATACAGGTATATAAAATAGGTTTGCAAATTAAACATTTACCAATCATAAAGCTCTACAAATTATTTTTAAACAAATATATTTTTTTGCTTTTTGTGTCACACCTGGCAATGTACAGGGGTTACTCCTGGCTCTGCACTCAGGAGTTACTCCTGGTGGTGCTCAGGGGAACATATGGGATGCTGGGAATCGAACCCGGGTCAGCCTCCTGCAAGGCAAACGCCCTACCCGCTGTACTATCTCTCCAGCCCCCTAAACAAATATTTTAAAAGTTACAATTTTGGGTGAGATAAGGCTCTTGCCTTGCATGCTGTGACCCAAGTGCGATCCATGGCACCACATATGGTCCCCCAAATACTTCAAAGTGTGATCCATGAATACAGAGCCAGAAGTAAAACCTGAACACAGCTGGTGTGCCAAAATCCTTCCTCAAATAATAAAATTAACCATGGCAAGCTTCCTGTGGCATATTCAATATGCCAAAAACAGTAACAATATGTCTCACAATGGAGACGTTACTGGTGCCTGCTCGAGCAAATCGATGAACAATGGGATAACGGTGCTAAGCTTACAATTTAATGAGAGTGATTAGCAGCTGGATTGCAAATAACATAAGTATACTGGCCCAGATTCCAGTAGGCGGGGGTCACACCACCACTTGGCCCCCTGGCGCCGTGTAATCCCATCAGCGGCCAAGACTCAGAGACTATAAAATCCAGCTCCCGGACGAGAACAGTGCAGTCTGCCCCCGCGCCTGGCTGTTCCTCGCCGGGGCCCGTTGGAGGGGAGCAGGTTGAGCTTTTCTCCCTGCCCCGACCAGGGCTCCGGCAGCCGAAGACCTCCAGGACCAGCCACCACCATGCTGAGACCACTCTCCGCACACCTGAAGGTACTGGCAGAGGGACAAATCCACGCGGATTCCGGGGCCGAGATCTCCCAGCCTACTCGGATTGGAGTCGAGCATCCTCCACCCAGATCCTCCAAATTCCAGTAGGCGGGGGTCACACCCACCACCTGGCCCCATGGCGCCGTGTAATCCCATCAACAGCCAAGACTCAGAGACTATAAAATCCAGCTCCCGGGACATCTTATCAGGACATCTTTTATGACATCTTATTATCTCATTCCTACTTTGGACAAACTTGCAGGCTATCAAATGTAGCCTGCCCACAGGGCAGAGTCTGGCAAACTCCCCGTGGCGTACCAAATATGCCAAATACCAGTAACAAAGATGGGTCTCATTCTCCTAAAGAGCCTTGAATATAATCTCAGGGTTAGGATGAAAGAGACGTTACTGGGGCCTGCTCGAGGCAATCGACGAATAACAGGATGATGAAATGAAATACTGGCCCAGGGTCTTGGGCACTCCCAGGTTAGAGAAGCTAGGTAACTGGGTACATCAAAACCATAAATTTAAACCTGCTTCAAGTGCTGAGGGGAAGGTAATTAAGATAGAGAAGGGACCACTATGACAAAGATAGTTGGAAATGATAGTGGATAAGAACTGCGTGCTGTAAGTAGGTAAAGGAAACATGATAACCTCTCAGTATCTGTATTGCAGAATAAAATTCTCAAAAGAAGAGAAAGAGAAAGAAGGAAAATGTCTGACATAGAGACAGACTGGGTGGAGGGAAAATGGGGACATTTGTGGTGGAAAATGTACACTGGTGGAGGGATGGGTGTTAGAACATTTTATGACTGAAACCCAATCATGAACAGCTTGTAACTGTGTATCTCACGGTGATTCAATTATAAAACAAACAAACATATGACCTAAGGTATAATTATTTCTAAATAGGAGTTTTTGAAGCATGTAGTTAAAAATTTAGCTCTTTAGCTACCAACAAAAAATAAAAGTTATATTTTAAGAAGTTGGGTATATGTAACCAAGTGTATGAGTACTGCACCCAAGTGTGTGTGACTCAAAGTTGGTGAAGAAATTAAAACACAGTGAAATAGAACTCAGCTGACAACAGGGATTGAACTGGAAGGAATATACAAAGTGAAATAAGTCAGAAGAAAAAAGACAAACATAAAATAAGTGTAGGTTTGTGTGTGGGATGTAAATAACCAAAGCAAGGAACATACTAAACCAACCAAACCAAACTTGTATTCTGACCTCAGAACTGAATTCATCAGGGAAGCAGGGTAACCAATGGTGGTAAGGCCCAAAGGGCAGAGGTGGAAGGAACTTGGTACTTGGATAATAGGTATGATATGCAAATATACATAGGAAGAGATGTAAAACTATACTCCTATATCTGATGCAGTGTTGTGAACCAACATTACCTGAAACTTTCCTGGAATATTCCTGATAGATGAACTAGATAAACAACTGCAGAAAATGCTTCCTACTGCCCTTTATAACTAGGATCAAATTGAGCGTGTGGTACTAATTCAGCAGGTAGCATCTACGTGTGTTACTTGTTCAAATAAAATATTCAGTTTGGATTGTGTAATATTAACTAGGTACATGATGACTATACCTGTTCCTACTTAAATATGGTAACAGCTTACTTGAAGTATATTATCCACCTTGGCCATATGTACGTGTTACATATTAGAGGATGTTTCATGATAAGAGATAGCTAGTATATGGAATTGCTGATGCAATACTATTATTGCCAGACCATGGTAATGGAATTCAGGATTTACTCACATCTGTAAATTTAATCAAGGAGAAATTTGCTACTTGCAATAAATTTAGCTTGTATAGACTTCCTCTGAAAAAGATTACTCCCAAATAAAGAAACAGTGTATAATTTGCCAATTTCCTATATAGTTCAGAATAGATATAATTTTTTTCATTTACTTAGTTTTGTTTGGCGGCTACACTACACTCTTCAGGGCTCTTCCTGGCTTTGTGCTCAGAAGTGACCCCTGGCAGTGCTCAGGGGACCATATGTGGTGCCAGAGATATGAATCATGGTCACCATATTGGATGTAAAGCAAGTGCCTTACCTCCTGTGTTATCTCACTATCTCCCAGATATTATTTTAGGTCTATATTTTTTTATGCCAAGCACTGAAAATTTTTTGTGCTTGAGAAATGTTCAAAGAAGATAACTATTTTCTTAAATTAAGAAAACATTTCAACCTTAGTAGCCTCCAAAATCTCATGCCCCCCCCCACTTCCCCCCGCCCACACACACACACACTCATAATTATTGACTCTGTTTCTCTGGAAAATCCTAATAGCCAATCGCATAGGCACACAGGTCAGAATTGTAGACATCAAATGTTAAGAGGCTTCCCTTCCAAGTGTCATCGCTCATAACTGTAAGAATATGACCCACCTCTTAACTGGGACAGGGACCACTGCACACCAAAGACAGGTGGACAGTAGGGAAAACATGCCAGAAAGCCCATTTTAAAAAACCCAACACGGGGAATCAAGATCTTGTCTTCTGATCACAAATAATGGAAAGCAAACACAGTGTTAACTACCACAGCATTTCCCCCTATATTGAAGAGTACCTGCTTCCACTCCCACCCATCTCTGGAGGAGCTAAAGAAGAAATAGTTTACTGAAAGAACCTGAAAACCAATGCATGGTGTTGCAAAATTGTGAGAAACAGCTAGAAGAGTGCAGCTAATAAATTAAAACCACCCATTTGAACCTCATTACCAAGATGTGGTTATACCACGAGACTTCACTATGTTTCTAAAATGGAATGTGGCACACATATGCCACAGGGTGACTGAAATTACTGAGCTGCTCATCAGCTAAAGGGAGCAATCACACAAAAACTGCGTGTTTCTAAAATGGGAAGCACATCAAAACTGAGAGAACATATGGGATTATCAGACATACACGCACAGCGGAGACCCTGCCAAGACAAGTGCATTTGAGCTTTGGGGTTCAATGCGTCTGCTCAGAAAAACTAAATCAAAAAAGCCAAGCCATGGAAAACTCTGGGTCTTCTCAGAATCCCACTCTTCCCCCTACTTCCAGAAGCCCTGGTAGCCATATCCACATTCCACCTCCACTGCCATGTAATCTCATTACCCAATTAAATATTCTGGATTTTCTGAAGCACATGACATTTCCATACTCTACAACATAAACATTCCAGTAGCAGCACACCAAATAAAAGCATGAACACAGAAGGTTTAATTAGCAACAACAGTTTAGTAAACACTCAGACAAGGACTTAAGATCCCCATGGTGAAATATTAACAATTTTCACAGATTTTCTTTTACTAAAGCATTTTTTGATAATTTCATTCTACATTAGTGTAGCACTGTCCTCCTGCTGTTCATCGATTTGCTCGAGCGGGCCCAGTATTGTCTCCATTGCGAGACTTGTTGTTACTGTTTTTGGCATATCGAATACATCACAGGTAGCTTGCCAGGCTTTGCCATGTGGGCAAGATACTCTCGGTAGCTTGGGAGGCTCTCCAAGAGGAGTGGAGGAATCGAACCTGGCTCGGCCGGGCTGGCAGCTTGCAAGGCAAACGCCCTACTGCTGTGCTGTCACTCCAGCCCACATTAGTGTAGAATATAAAATATAAAAAATAAATTATTTTGAACCTGAAATGGGGGAAGGCTTGAAGGGCGGTTGGGAAAATGGGGACAATAGTGGAGGGAAGGTCACAGTGGTGGTAGGATTGGGGTTAGAAGACTGAATGACTGTAATAAGTCATTATGAACAATTTTATAAGCCACGGTGTTTAAATAAAGTGTGTGGGGGGGGGGAGGAGGAAAGAAATAAAAAGAAAAGCCAGCCATGGCAAAACATGGGACTGTAGGCATTGAGTACTGATAACCCCAATCAGGTGTTAACAAAACAGGAAACCTTCCTCCACACAACAGTTCAGACAAGTAGAGATCTGATCCAGTTCACTTGAGGTCCCCCAAACAATGTGACAATAGAATCACTGATCTCTAATACCAGTTACAACTGTAGGCACACCTACAATTCTAGATAGTATTGTTCAAAAATTACGTGGGTACCTCCTAGATCAAGAATTGCTTAGGTAGCAGAGTCCAGCAGTGACCAAGACAAGTTCAAGATGCCTTTCTCCAAAAAAGACATACAAAGGGCTAGCAGGTATTCACTATGTTCACTAATAAATCATAAGGAGAATGAAAGCCAATAGCACACCATTACTTCACACCTGCTAGCATAGCTGCTATAAAAATAAATACAAAAGTATGTGGATGTACCTCAACAGTAGAGAACTTTTCTTAGAAGTGTGAGGTTCTGGGTTCAACTGGCAAGGATGTGAAAAAACTGCAATCACTGTACATCATGGTAAGAATACATAATAATGCAGCCACTAAGAAAAATAGCATGGAGATTCCTACAAAAAATAGAATCATTAGGTTTGGAGAGATAGTACATTGGGTAAAGCACTTGCTTTGCATGTGGCTGACCAAGTCCAACACCTCCAGCACTCTATATGTTCCCCTGAGGTTTTCAGGGATGATCCCTCAACACAGGGCCAGGATAAGTCCTGAACACTGCTGTGTGTGTCCCAAAAAAGCAAAAAGAAACACCAAAGGATGTGTCAAGTACCCATGTGAATACTCATCCAAATTTTTGAATACAAGATGATGAAGAGTTAACAAGTCTCTCATGCTCATTGTAGGTAATTCGCAATAACTTTGCTGAAGAAGTGACCTAAGCATGCATCAGTGGGTGAATGGGTAAAGAAAATGTGATATGTACATGAAATGGAATTTTACTCAATCTATACAAGGAAGGAAATTCTGCAATATTCTACACAGCATGAATGAAAGTTTAGGACACTGTGTTAAATAAAATTATCCAGGAACAAAAGGACAAATATGGCATGATTCCATGTATATTAGGTATCTAAAGTAGTGAGACTCAAAGAAGCAGAGTCAGGGGAGTAGAAACATGGTAGTTGCTAACAGATGAATAGAGCTTCCCTTGGGGATTTCTGGTTTGCCATAGTTCTACCTGATGGTGCTTGACAGTCACCACTCTGTCTTAACAACTCTTAGTGTTGCTCCTGGCTCTGAGCTCAGGTACTGCATGTAAGGCAAGTGCCTTAATTCCTTAATCCCAATTTTATGCATCCAATCCCACAAAAAAGCCTTTAATCCAATAAATAATCAAGAAAGAAAAACATAGTCCAGTAGAGCAATGTTATTATTTAAAAATATATTGAGGGTCAGAAAGATAGCACAGAGAGTAGAGTGCTTATGTCGCACACAGCCAACTCAGGTTCTATACCCAGCATCACATATGGACCCCTGACCACTGCCAGGAATGATTCCTGAGTGCAAAGTCAGGAGTAACCTCTGAGGGTCTCTAGTTGTGGCCCAAAAAACAACTGACGACATTCTAAAATTAATAACCTAGGAAATAATACGGGAAAGAACAGGATTTGGGGTTCAAGGACAGTGGCAGTATGGGCTGTGGGAGAGGAGAGCTAGAGAATTTATCAATATGAGCAACTCAATTGATGGAAGAGTACATTTGATGTTTCCTAGAAATATCTGTAAGAAGATACATATGGGTCAGAGAAATGGTACAACAGTCAGGGTGCTTGCCTTGGAAGCAGCTGACCAGTTCAATTACTTGCATCCCATTTGTCCCTGTCCCCTGGGCCATGCCAGTAATGATCCCTAAGCACAGAGCCTGAAATAAGCCCTGAGCACTGCAAGGTGTTATTAAATGTTCATTCTCATTAACCTGAGAATTCTACTCCTAAAATCTTTATCTAAAAAAAAGAAAATCAGAACCCAGCAGAGGTTTATATACAACCGCGTGTGAAACTGGCATTTAAAATAAAATTTGCAAAACAAAATAGCCCAGCATAAATCAATTTACCTTCACTGCAGGAAACATTATGTAGACATTAAAATCATACTCATAGTGACTATCTAAAAGACTAGGAAAACATTCATGATAAAGCTAAATAAAAAGGGAAGCTACAAAGTTTAGTAAGACCCTTGGTTTTCCACCTTCTCTGTCTGCAGTCTACCATCAGCTAATGCCCCCATCACTCAGAGAACCTGCAGTTAGTAATGACAGCAGCAGATCTCTAGTTTCCAGCATTTTTTTATGCCTGCACACCAGCACTCAGAGCAACACTTGAAAATTGCTGACACAGCTGCTAAATGATTAGGGGGATATTTTTTTGTGAACCACCAGGAAATTTCCACAGACCAGCAGAGGTTTAAATAACAGGGTCTTAGATGATTTCAGTTTTGTTAAGTATGCAGTAAAATCACTGGAAAGGAACACATCAAAAAGTTAATAATTTTCCAAGTGGTGGAATTTTGAATGGTTTGCATTATTATCTCTTTCTTACTCTGTATCTAACCAACTTGTCCACAATTTTTTTTGTAATCAGGCTTTATGATTTTAACTTTTAACAAAAAATGAGAGTGAGGGTGGGAGCGGAAGTTGGAGGAAGCAATTACTATGTAGTTAAAAAAAAAAGTGTCTAGCTCTCCTTTCTGGTCCCCATACTTCCTGAACAGAAATGTGTCATTCCAACTGACTTTCTACTATTGACGCCAGTTCTATCATTCTTCTTTCAAGATTATTTTGTCCATTGTTTTCAGTGGTTTGAGTAGGATACGTCCTGGTACAAATTTCTTTAGCTTCATTCATTTTGGGATTCACTCAGAACTTTTGCTGTTTTTATTTTTGTTTTGGGGCCATACCCAGAGGCTCCTGGCTCTACACTCAGGAATCAAGTCTGGTTGTATTCAGAGGTCCTTCTGTGGTGCCAGGGATCAAAAACAGGTGAACCATGTGTAAGGCAAAGGTCCTACCCACTGTACCATCTCTCCAGCCCTAGAACTTTTTAATTCACTGGTTTAGGACTTTTGTCAAATTTGGTAAGTTCTCACTCACTAGTTCTTTAAATATTTTCTCAGCCCTCAATCACCCTTTTTTATTTCTTTTACTGGGTCTCTAAAGACATAAGTATAGGTCTTTAAAAGAGTCTTTCAGGTTCGTGGGGCTCTTCTGATTTATTTCCTCTTGATGCTTAAACTGAACAATTTCCATTATTCTATACTCCAGTTCACTTATTTGTTTTTTCACTTCTGTCCCTTGTATTCTTATGCAGAGTTTTCCACAGGTTTTATTCTTTTAAGTTATATTTCTCTGTTCTAATATCTCCATTTGGTTCTTCTTTATATCTTCTACTTCTTTATTGAGATTCTTTTTCCTTTAAGTGTATTTGAAACACTGTGTATTCATTAAAATATAAAATATCTAACATGATTTCACCCTTGTAAAATATACAGATCTGCACTTTTAGTCTACTCATCAAGTTTTGCAACTATCAACACTACCCAATTCCAGCACATTTGTGTTATTCCACGATGAAACTTTAGACCCATCATTAATTCTTTTTGTTTAGTTTTGTTTGGGGCCACACCCAGTGGTGCTCAGAGCTTACTCCTGGCTCTACATTAACGGATCATTCCTGGCAAGGCTCTGGGAACCCCACTGCATGCCAGGGATTCAACATGGGTCGGCCATGTGTGCAACGAAAGTACCCTCCCTGCTGTACTAACACTTCACCCCCTTTCATTAGTAACTTTTCATTCTCTCTCCCTACTCCCTGAAAACCATTCATCTGTCTTATCTATATACATATGACCTATTTCATATAAATAGAACCAAGCTTTTATGACTGGTTTCTTTCAGCTAGCATGGTTTGAAAGTTTATCCTCGGTACAGCGTGAAATCAGTACTACACTGGTTTCTTGGCTAAACAATATTTCATTATATGAATATATGATATTATATGCATCAGGTCGTGGTATCCACTTTTTCTCTATTTTTTTATAATTTATTTATTTATTGAATCACTGTGGGAAAAGTTACAGAGCTTTCAGGTTTAGGTCTCAGTCATGTAAATATCAAACACATTTCCCTTTACCAATACTTATTTTTTACCGCGAACCCCAATAGAACCCCACCTCCCACCCCTCCCAATTCCTGTGAAGCAGATGAGTTCTAGTTAATACTCTATCTACTTTGACTAGAATCATTGTTTCGATAAAAGATGCACCACTATTATTTAGAGTGTACGACCCCCTCCCCCAAATCAAGACATGCTGAAAAAGCGTTGTGAAATGATTTGCTTTCTACAGCTGGGTTTAAGAATTAAATGGTTTTGGATTTCTGCTATTTTACTTATTAACCCTGGAAGAATTTCTATTAAAAGTTAGATAGTTAAGAGATTGGTTTCTGTGCTCTGGAGTCGTGGCCGTGCCAGAGAGCCGCTCGTGGGGGGCAACTGGTGACCTCGGTAGGGCATGAAGGACGGACCGGAACGCCCCCCTTCCCATGAGGTCCCTGCCACCTCCGACCCCGGCTCAAACCTGCTGTCCACAAGGCTCCCGTGCAGCCGCCATCTTTCTTTCCAGAGAGGAGAGGGTGAATGGGGCAATAACCTTTCCCCTCCAGGCAGGCATGATGGCGCGGTTTAACACATAGTCCATTCGCTTTTTTGCTCCAAGCTGCTGGTTTTCTGCATTAAGTCCTTGTGCTTCTGGGGCCGTGGCCGTGCCGGAGAGCCGCTCGTGGGGGGCAACTGGTGACCTCGGTAGGGTGTGAACTTTCTCTATTTTTAAATAATAAAAAGGTAAAGGCAAAGGCCCTCCCGTTGATCATTGATTTGCTTGAGCAGGCCCAGTAACGTCTCCATTGGAGACTTTGTTGTTACTGTGTCTGGCATATCGAATACATCACGGGGAGCTTGCCAGGCTCTGCCATGCGGGCGAGATACTCTCGGTAGCTTGCCGGGCTCTCTGAGAAGGGTGGAGGAATCGAACTCAGGTCGGCCATGTTGGCTGCATGCAAGGCAAACGCCCTACCGCTGTGCTATCGCTCCAGCCCATTTTTTTTCACAAATTTCTATGTGATCCTGTGTTCTCAATTCTCTTGGATATATACCAAGGAAAGTATTATAGGAAAACTGTTTAACTTTAAAGAACTGTGAGTGCGTTCCAAAGTGGCTGTACCATTTTATATTACTGTCAATAATGCATGAGTGTTCCAATTTCACTACATCCTCACCAAGATTGTGTTTTTATTATAGCTATCTTAGTACGCATTAAAGAGCATGTCAATGCAGTTTTGGTTTGCTTTTCCATAATGTCATAGAACATCTTTTTATGTGCTACTGACACATTGTTATGATGACCACTTTTTCAAATCTTTGTTAGATAATTCTAAAATGCTTGTGTTCTCAGTATCTGTGTTTATTATCTTCTTTTACTCAGTGTGTGACCCTGGTATTTGGCATGACAAATGCATTTTTATTGAGATCTGGGAATTTGGGGGCTGCACTTTACTAGATTATGAGAACCTGACTTTTTTAAAGGGAAGCATAAACACAGGACTCTCTCCTCCACGACCAGGAATTACAGTCAAGTCTCTCACAACCAGGAAATTAGATGATTTAGCATCTCTGAGTGCCACAGAAAAGCCTCATCCTGAGAAAATCACCCTGACAATCATGGCATTCCCCTCCAAGTACCTATGTGACTCTGATGAATAAAGGGGTGGGATATGGTTCATCACCTCATTGACAGTTGGGTACTCCCCAGGGCCTCCAGTGAACCACAGAGCATGAAGTGGAGTATTCTTATCTCACAGGACATGCTGAAAGTTCTCCATTAGGTATCCTCTGACAAAGGAGGCAGGATACGTGGAACTTGGTAACTGCCAGACAGGAGTGAAAGCCCAGACTCTAGTCTTCTAGTGCCTGCCTTAACCCAGCCTCACAAGGTTTAAAGCTATTTGCTAAGTCTCAGCTGGTGTGGGGACAGGGGAAGACGGAGAGACATCTTTTCTGTGGTGTGTGACTTCAGGGCAATAACTGTCTAACATCCGCTCACCTGCTCTTTTCTTGACTCTTGCATTAGAGAAAGCAGACTTCTATTGGGCTTTTCAGTCTACCAATTGGTTCTTCATGATTGATGGTAGGAACTCACCCAGGGATCATTTCTCAAAGTCTTTAGCAATACAACTTCTCTGCATCTTTGAGACTCTTTTGTGTTTGTTTTCTAAAGAGAGTGCAGGAGGTCATCTATCCCAGTGAAGAATGGGGAGAAGTAAGTCTATATCATCATCCCAGAAGCAGAAGTCTTTAAAACTTCCAAGAAATCTTTTTAACGTAACTTTTCAAAATTAAATCTTAAATCTAGAAACAGCTTTAAAGAAAACTGCACTATATTATCCTCCTGAAACAAAACACAGGTCACATTTTCACAGGGCTCAGTAATAAAAACATCCTTAGTGCTACAGCTTTTATCCCACCAGACTGGTTTAGAGTTTACTGTGTGAGAAGCATTCACTGTCACAGTCAATGAGACCCCATGACCCACTTCTGGAAGTTCCTGTGACTGCCTGTGCCATTTTTCTATTTCTCACCCTTCACATTGCAGCTGTCTCCAGAGAATACCCACACCTTTTCATCCACTGTTTCTAACGGTGTGCATGCTGAGCAATAGATAGTCAGATTTTTGAAGTTATTTTTAAACAATAGTAAACAGACTGAGAATAACAGACTGTTCACTTCGAACACAAATATTACAATCTCCTTAAGCTAGTATACATACTTTGGATCAACTCCCGAGTTTTATTTCCATTTTCCAACAAGGTGAGACATACCAATGAACTGTATCTCCAATGACAAATTCTATGGACACATTTCACCTTCAATTCAGGTCATTCAGGTCAAGAATGCAGAAGAGGAGCTAGAAAGATAGTACAGCAGGTAGTGCACTTGCCTTACATGCAGTTGACCCACGTTTGATCTGCTGCATCCCATATGGTCCCCCAAGCACAGCCAGGAGTAATTCCTGAGTGCAAAGCAAGGAGTGATTCCTGAGCATCACTGGGTGTGACCCAAAAAAGAAAAAACAAACAAAGAAATAAAACTTCCCATCAGAATTGTAGGAAACCAGGAAAACCACACCCATAACAGGTCACTAGAAAATGGCATCCTATTGGTGCCTCCATCAACTGTCAGCCCCCCCGAGACCATACAAAACTGGAACTGAGAAATCCAAATGATCATGCTAATAAAATAAGCAAGAGGAAACAATTCAGTGTGATATCCAGTAAGTACTTTGAAATCTAGTCTGACTTTTTTATTGCTAAAACAAAACCAAAGATGACAATTCTAACTTAAGTCTTAGCACTTCTAAATGTGGGGAAATGTGCCACACTCAGAAAACAAGTCCCAGAGACATGATTTTTCAGAATGTTTATGCTAATAGTTGCTTAAAGAGCTCTGTCTCATCCCTTCTACCATGTACCCAACACAAAATTCAGAGCGGTGTGTGCTCCAACCCTGTCACTATCACTGTCCTCCCATTGCTCATCAATTTGCTTGAGCAGTGCCCAGTAACATCACCATTGTGAGACTTGTTGTTACTGCCGAACACAGTAACAAGTCTCTAACCCTGTATCACTCAGAATCAACTCCTGATTTCAAAATGCGGGTTTCATGCCTAATAGTGCTCCCAAGGTAGAGTACTTGGTCCCTCAGAAAGAGTGACGGTATAAAACAGAACCTTCATTCCAGAATAAAAACAATCTAATCTGTGAGCATCCCTTTTGTAGTCTAGAAAACAAATTGATGTATATGGGTCAGACTGAGTTCCTCGGTTATTCTTTCTCTGGCAGCATCATTAAGATACTTATAGTGAGTAATTAAAGATAGCTTACATGGACCCCACATTCCTGACTCCATTGGCACAACATGATACTAATAAGATAAAGGCTTTCCTGGTACATTGAAGACAAGATCAGCAAAACCCCAAACAATATTGAGGCTAATGGTATCTTCAATGACGACACTCCACTGACCAACCAAATGGAAACAGAGATAAACCAATGGGACTATCTTAAATTAAGAAGCTTCTGCACCTCAAAACATACTGTGACCAGAATACAAAGACAATCTATAGAATGGGAAAGGATATTTACCCAATACCCATCCAATAAGGGGTCGATGTCAAGGATATACAAAGCACTAATTGAACTCTACAAGAAGAAAACATCTAACCCCATCAAAAAAATGAGGTGATGAAATGAATAGAAACTTTTCCAGAGAAGAAATCCGAATGGCGAAAAGACACATGACAAAATGCTCTACATCACTAATCATCAGGGAGATACAGATCAAAACCACAATGAGATACCATCTCACACCACAGAAACTGGCCCACATCCAAAAGAGCAAAAGCAACCTGTGTTGGCGTGGATGTGACAAGAAAGGAATTCCCCCTCACTACTGGTGGGAATGCTGACTGGTTCAGCACTTTTGGAAAACAGTATGGTCTATTCTCAAAAAATTAGAAAATGAGCTCCCATTTGACCCAGCTATACCACTCCTGGGATATGCCCCAGAGAGGCAAAAAAGTACAGTCGAAATGACATCTGCACTTCTATTGCACTATTCACAATAGTCAAAATCTGGGGGAAAAAACCCGTGTGCCCGAGAACAGATGCCTGGTTAAGGAAACTTTGGTACATTTACACAAAATGGAGTACTATGCAGCTGTTAAAAAAGATGAAGTCATGAAATTTACATACAAGTGACAGTACATGGAAAGTATCATGTTAAGCGAAATGAGTCGGAAAGAGAGGGATAGACATAGAAAGATTGCATTCATCTGGGGAACATAAAGTAACCAAATAGGAGACTAACACCCAAGAGTTGCCGAGATTAGTACCAGGGATTTTGCTCCATGGCTTGGAGGCCAGCCACACATGCTAGGGGAAAAGGCAGCTCAGATAGAGAAGGGAGCACCAAGTAAAGGGTGCTGGAAGGATCCTCCCAGGATGGAATATGCATGCTGAAAGTAGACTATAGACTGAACATGATTGCGACTCAATGCCTCTTTTGCAACCCACAGCACCCAAAAGGAGAGAGAAAACAAAAGGGAATGCCCTGCCACAGGGGTGGGGTAGGATAGGAGGGTGAGGGAGTGGGAGAGATACTGGGAGCACTGAAGGTGGAGAATGGGCACTGGTGGAGGGATGGGTACTCAATCATTGTATAACTGAAACCCAAGCACAAAAAAATTTTAAGTCTACAACTATACCACATTGTGTTTCACTAATAAAACAATTAAAAATAATAAATAATTTAAAAACTACGAAAAAAAGAGATAAAGGCTTTCCTGAGGTGCCCTGTTCCCCAAAAGCCTTTGGGAGAACCATGCACAATTTGCTTTTCATTTATATTTACATTTAATTTTAAGTCAATTTAATTATGTATGGCATAATAATATGCCATATTCATAATATGCCATTTGTGAGAAACATCATAAAACATGTTTGATTCGAAGAGGGTGGGAAACATGTGAACATATACGCAGTAGGCAGGAGAATGTTGTAGTAGAGACAAGAAGAACAGGCAAAGCACAGGTAGAATCACATGGCTGCAAATGCCAACAGAGTGGGAGTCTGTCTCAAGTAGCACTTGCTTAACTGTAAAATAGTTAAATCAACTGAATTTATGGTGCTTTTGTCTATAATATTCTTAATAAATTTCAACAAGATAGCTGCATGTTTTAGGGAAAGTCTACAGATCACATGACAAAGATTTCTGACTAGAACCACCTCTGAGGTGAACTTTCAGAAGTGAACTCAGTCTGTATGCAAGTCACCCATTCTTGGATCACAATTGACCACTTTTTCCCAGTCTGATCACTCCTCTGTTTACAAACCTGCTCCATAGCTCAGATGCATCAATTTATATTTCTTGGAGGGTCATTTCTCAAACACCTACAAAAAGTTAGATCTATGTTTTGTGTCCTCCTGAACTCAAATGCAGTTTCAAGGGGATATTAGTAACACGGTACCCAGGCAGGACCCTTCAGCACCAGCCACACACACAACCAATACAGCAACTGACTGTGATTATTAATGGGTAACTTAGTATCTCATCGCTCCTTATTCAGTCTCCAGTGTTCATTTAGAGAACATGCTGCCAAAAGTCTTAACACTAGCAAGTGGCACACTGGGATCTCAACTCAGACGTGTCAGCACTCACAGTGAAAAGCCAGAAAACAGAAGACTGTCACTGTCATTTTCACTGAAAACCATGAAGACAAGCACTGGAGAACTTTCTGAGTGAACATTCCACAATTTCTGTGTAATTTGCTGCAATGACAAAAACGAATCCATAACATTAGTAAAAAGTGAATGCACTGTGAAAAATATTTTCCAAAAGAATATTAAAAAATAAGTAAAATTTAAGTAGATCACTCTCAATCAACAGAATTTAAAATCAAATTGTTATCTTTTAATTTTTTCCTTATGCCAGGATATCACTGGTGTCTCCATTCTGTCTCTCTGCTATATTTATCTATCACTGATTTTACTATAGTAGACATTACAGAAAATTTTATTGTATAATAAGAGAAAGCTTAACTTTCACTTCAATATTTTGTTGACACTTTAATAAATAGTGTCAGCTCTTTCAGCTGTGTATTTGAAACAACAATAAGAAATTTTTACACCACAAAATAAAATAAATTGCAGATCAAGTAAAGGTTAAATGCCAAAAAACAATATTATCTTAAAGACAAAATCTGGGACTAGAGAGGTAGTACATAAGTCAAGACACTTATCTTGCACTCCAATGACCTTAGTTCAAATCCCAGGCACTACATATGACCCCCTGAGCACTGCCCGAAGTGATCTTTGAGCACAGAGGCAGGAGTAAGACATGAGCACCACCAGGTATGGTCCAAAAACAGAAACAAAGAAACAGATAATTTATGGGACTATGTGTTAACTTAGGGATGATGTGAGCATTTCCATATTCATGAAAAGAAACACAAAGGTAGACATATTTGATTAAAAGAAAACAATAAAACTTTGTAGAACAAAATTTATCAGAAGTAAAGTCTAGATAAGCACAATGATTTGGAAAATATCTACAGTAAAATTTTTAATAAAGGGGGGTATGGTGCTGCTATCAGGTCAACCTGTACCTGCAGGGCAAGTGTATCAGCAGCCTGATGGTGCCTTCAGACTTCAAGATTGCTGCTGTGCCTTTGGCCAGACCCCAACAACTTGGGGCCAAGTTTACCAAGAAATTAAACAGCCAAAAGTTAGGTATGTGGGAGCCACACCCACAAACCACCTCCGGCTCAGCTATATAAGCTCATTTATTGGCCTTGTTTCAGAGACCCATAGTTCTTGAAAGAGATCCAAAGACACAGTTACGGCTGGTGGCATGGAGGTAAGCGAGAATCGATGACTGAGATCTTCAAGCCCGCTTGGATCAGGACTGGGTCTCCTCCTCCCAGGTCCCCAATTTTCCTGTAGCTCGGCAGTCACACCCACAAACTGCCCCCAATGCCACATAATCTCATCAATGGCCAAAGCTCCCAGAAGAGAATGACACAGAATTTCCTGGACCTTATATTCTATCCAGTGGGACTGGTGCCAAAATAGTGAATGTAACCAAAGTAAGAGAGAGTATGGGGGAAATTGTCTGCCACACAGGCAGGGGAAGGGTTGGAATGGGTGGGGGGGGGGGGGTGGCTGGGATACTGGATTTGAGTGGTGGAAAATGTGCACTGGTGAATGGATGGGTGTTTGATAATTGTATGACCGAAGTTCAAACATGAAAGCTTTGTAACTGTATCTCACGGTGAATTAAAAAGGGGGGAAATAACAATAAAATAAAATTAACATTATGAATAAAAAAAAGTAATGTGGAGTTCATGCCCAATTCAATCAGCTTAATCAATGACTGAATAAATAGCAGTATACCTGCATTAGCACTGTAGCACTGTCCTCCCATTGTTCATCAATTTGCTCGAGCAGGCACCAGTAACATCTCACAACAAACTGTGAGACTTATTGTTACCATTTTTGGCATATCAAATATGTAACAGGTAGCTTGCCAGGCTTTGCCGTGTGGGCGAGACACCCTCGGTAGCTTGCCAGTCTCTCCGAGAGGGGCAGAGGAATCAAACCCGGGTCAGCCATGTGCAAGGCAAACACCCTACCCACTGTGCTATAGTTCCAGCCCACCCCTACATTAAAAAAATTAATAAAACGTTAACAATAATATATATAATCCCTCTTATAAAATTAATGAAAAGGAATCCAATAGAGAAACGCACAAAAGGACATAAGTAGGCAAGAGCTGGAGTGGTAGCACAGGGGGTAGGGCATTTGCCTTGCAGGCGGACGACTCGAATTTGATTCCCAGTATCCCATTATAGCCCTTGAGCACTGCCAGGAGTAATTCTGAATGCATGAGAGCAAGGAGTAACCCCTGTGCATCACCGGGTGTGACCCAAAAAGCAATACATATATATATATATATATATATGCATATATATATATATATATCTTTAAGTAGGCAATTTGAAAGGAAGGAAGGAGAGAGAGAGAGAGCGAGAGAAAGAAAGAAAGAAAGAAAGAAGGAAAGAAAGAAAGAGAGAGAGAGAAAGAAAGAAAGAAAGAAAGAAAGAAAGGACCAAGATCAAATATATGTAAAATACTCACATCTACTCTTTCTATCCAAACTAGCAGAAATTATAAAGATTAACAAGCACTTCTAGTACAAATGTCAAGAAAAGGACACTCATAGATTTCTGGTGGAGATATAAATTGTTACAGAATTTTTAAAGCAATCTGCTGCAGAAATGTGAAAGCAACATCTACTGCTAAATCTCTACATTTTGAGATTTCAACTACTATAACATGTTCTTAAAAATTAAAAAACTGAAGAGAACAACTGATTTACAAATAGATTTAGGGAATCATTATGCCAATGACAAAATAAGGAAAGAAAATGTATATGTTTATTACTGAAGCTACTGTTAAATAATGATCCTTCCATATTATGTCATATTATATAGTCCTCAAAGAATGAATTAGAGATAATAAAAGCAGAGTTGTGAAATGAGAAAATTGAGATTATAGAAATATGTACTATCCCTTGGGTCTTAATACTGCCTTACTTGCTGCAGTACCCTAGTCAAGATTGTGTGGCTTTTTGAACCTTTCAATAGCACATGTTGCTCACTTTTCTTCTGTTTTTGGACCATATCCAGTGATGTCCAAGGTTTACTCCTGGCTCTGCATTCAGGAATTACTCCTGACAGTGCTTGGGGGACCACAGGGATGCTGGATATGGAACCCAGGTCAGTTACTTGCAAGGCAAGAGCCCTGCACATTGTATTAAAAGCTCCAGTCCTGTTGCACACTTTTCTTCTATGTTATATCCTCTATTGCAAATGTTTTAGAAAACATGTTATCTGAGGTATTGATTATATCGGGGTAGCTTTCAAAAGATTATTTTTGATGGCTAGACAAGACTTCTTCAGTGTTTTCACACTCTTTCAGAGAGATAATGGGACATTTGACGTATTTTATTATGAAAACTGGTACTTCATTTTTGCTAATTTGCCAATTCAATAAATATTTATTCAACAAAAAAGAAAACCCTTATATGTAGTGTATATAAATCTATAGATTCCATTTGTGTGTACATGTGTGTAAAAACAGAGATAGGGTTAAATCTATATGTGAGAAATTTTCAGGGTTGCATGTGAAACTAAGAACGAAAACTGCAGAATAATATTTTTTTAATTAGTAGATAGCACAGCGGGTAAGGCATCTGCCTTGCACGTGGCCGACCTGGGTTCGATTCCTCCGCCCCTCTCAGAGAGCCCGGCAAACTATTGAGAGTAACTCTCCCGCATGGCAAAGCCTGGCAAGCTCCCCATGACGTATTGAATATGTCAAAAACAGTGACAACAACTTTCACAATTTGTTGTGACATGTTACTGGTGCCGGCTCAAGCAAATCGAAAAACAACGGGAGAACACTACTACAGTATTTTGAGTTGGAGAGCTAATAGATAAGGTATGTACTTATCTTCTATGCAGCAGACCCAGTTTATCAATACCTGGCACTACCTACAGCTCCCTAAATAGAACCAGTAGTGATCCTTAAGTACAGAGCCCGTATAAACTCTGTGCACAGCCTGATGTGGCCCAAATGACCCCCAAATGATAATCTTGTTTAAAGACAAAATAAAAGTATAATATAAATAACCCATGCTGTCTGATTGGATGTGTAGACAAAATATGATATATGAATACAATATAATATTATTCAGCCTCAAAAACGGGAAGGAAATGTTGACATATACTGCAACATGAATGGATTGTGAGAAGAGTATCACTTAATCACTTAACTTCCCGTTGGTCGTCTATTTGCTCGAGCGGGCGCCAGTAACGTCTCCATTTGTCCCTGTCCCAGGCTAGTGTAGCCCAATGGCATCTGTTCGCTCCGGGAACATGAAGGGCCTCAAACCGATCGGTCATGATCTTGACGAAGAAGTCTGACCATCTGGTAGGTGGGCGGCCACGCGGTCTTTGACATCCTGTGGAATCCAGTCGGTAACAGCTCTAGTCCAGGGGTCGGCTTTAAATCTCATTACGTGACCAGCCCATCTGATTTTCGACACCTTGGCAAATGAGACAGCGTCCCTGATTCTTGATCGTCGACGGATATCAGAACTACGGATTCTTTCTCTCATTTGAGTGAAACGTGATATTCCAAGCATAGCTCTTTCTATTCTTCTTTGGGAGACCTGAATAGCGTTCTCATCCTGTTTGCATAGGGCCCAGGTCTCTGAGGCATATCTTAATGCAGGAAGAACAGTGGAATCAAAGAGATGTGCCCGGAGCCGGAGGTTCTTCGTCCTCTTAGTTATTTCTTCGACGTTCTTGAAGGCGTTCCAAGCCGCTCTCTTCCTCCTGCACAGCTCAGGTGCCAGGTCATTTGTCATGTTGACCTCTCGACCTAGGTACACATAGCTGTTGCATTCGGAGATGGTCGTTCCATTGAGAGCAAATGGGGCATCAGGAACGAGGCTGTTTCTCATAAACATTGTCTTCGTAAGATTCAGCTGTAGTCCTACCTTTCCACACTCACGGTCAAAGTCGGCCAGCATTTGTGCCCCTTGGCTGATGTTTGGTGTTATTAAAACAATCTCATCAGCAAAGCGGAGGTGGTGTAGTTGCCAACCATCTATCTTCACTTCCATTCCTTCCCATTCCAGTCATCGCATGATGTTCTCGAGGGTGGCACTGAAGAGTTTTGGTGAAATGGTATCACCATGCCGCACCCCTCTCTTGACATCAACGATCACTTCTTTATAGAATGGTGAGATCCTGGTAGTGAATCCGCAATACAGCTCACGGAGGATCCTGATGTATTGGGCTTGAATGCCCTGATTGGCTAGGGCTTCAATGACCGCTTCCGTCTCAAAAGAATCAACGGCCTTCTTTAAATCAATGAACGTTAAACAGAACGGCATCTTGAACTCCTGAGAAACCTCAATGAGCTTGGTTATCGTGTGGATATGGTCGATGGTGCTGAATCCTTTGCGGAACCCTGCTTGCTCGCATGGTTGTCCTTCATCTAGTGTTCTGCCAATCCTATTCAGGATGACTCAAGTGAACAACTTGTAGATGACAGACAATAGGCAGATCGGGCGATAGTTGCCAATGTCCTGGATGTCTCCCTTCTTGAACAGTAGTACGGTCCTGCTGGTTTTCCATTGGGACGGAACCTTGCATTCAGACAGGTAGCGAGTGAAGAGCCGAGCCAGTGTATTGATGAGTACTGATGGCAGGTTCTTCAGGTGTTCAGGTCTGACCTTGTCTGGGCCGGGTGCTGTTTGTTTCTTTACCGACGAAATGGCGTGTCAGATTTCGGAAGGGAGAACTTTGGGAACGACATATCCATCCTGTGGAATTTGGTATGTCGGCAAGTGGACATGGCTATCGAAGAGATTTGAGTAGAAGTCATGGATAATCTTCTCCATTTCCGTTCTGGAGGATGTGATGGATCCATCAGGACGTCGGAGGGCAGTCATCTTGGTCTTGTAGTTGGCGAAGGACAGGCGGGCCTTACGAATACTTTTCCCGGCTTCTGCCGCATCTACCAGTACTTCTGCTCTTCTCTCTTTGAGGTCTCCCTTGATCGCATCTCTGCACTGCTTTGCAAGCTCGGACGTTAGCTTGCGGTTGCCTGAGGCATGCGCCAAACCACGCTGGCGAATTAGCTCAAGAGTTTTCGAAGATAGGCGATTTTTTGTGGCTATCTCTCTCTTGGCGTTCCTCGCACATTCATGGAGGTGCTGAACCAGTCGATTGTATTCCTCGTCAATGTTGTCAACAATGGCATCTTCCCATGTTGCTGCAATAGTACCAAAGAGTTCCCAGTTGGTGGTCATTCTGGGAGTTCTCTTTTTGAACTTTGCAGCCCTTTCTCCCCGCTCTGTGAAGTAGAATTTTGCACGAAGGAGATGGTGGTCTGATCCCGTTTGAAATTTTGGGACAACAGCGACATCAGTCAGGCAAAACCATCGATTGAATATGATGTGGTCTATTTCGTTGTGGAATTGTCCACTGGGAGACTCCCATGTCCATCGTTTAGATTCTGCCTTCTGGAACTGTGAGTTACCATGAATGGTCTTGGTCGACATGATGAACTCAGACAGTCTCTCACTCTGTTCATTCCATTCTAGGCCATGGGTCCCGATGTGAAGTTCTTCAGCTGATCTTCTCGGTCCTATCTTGGCATTAAAATCACCCACAATGATCTTGTAGAAGGTGTGGTCTTCTTTATAGAACTTCTCTAGCTCCATGTAGAACTTCTCGATTTCTCTTTCATCATAATGAGATGTTGGTGCATAGACGACGAAGATAGAAACTGCAGGGAGTGAGCCACATCTATTCAAATGTAAACGTCCGATTGGGGTTGTTAGGCATTTGAATGAATCAATGCTCTAGGCCAAGTTTGTGTTGACAAGGACACTGACGCCTCCAACACCTCTTTTATCGCTTGTTCCGAGGAACAATTCTTCTCCAGTGTCGAAAACGGGTCTCGGCCGGAGCTGCCACGCAGGTCTGGAAAGCGTCCTGGAGTGTGGCGACGGCTGGGTAGTGGAAGTAGTGTCCGTGAGAAGAGTATACTAAGAGAAATTACACTAGTACTGTATGATTCCATTTATATACAGATAGAGGAGTTAAATCCATGGAAACTAGAAGTAAAAATGGTCACAGCCTGAGACAGTGAAGAGGAGAAAATGAAAATTGGTTATATGGGTAGGAAATTTCAGTTTTACAATTTGAAAGTGTGCCTAGAGATTGCTTGCACAATGTTGAAATTTTACTTAACAGTACTGAACTGTACGTGTGAAAAAGGCTAAGATTATCATTCTTATGTTGTTTATTTTTACTACAATTTAAAGATTTTTTAAAACTCTATGAGAACAGAGTGTTTTACTTAAATAATAACAAGAGGGGTGGCATACTGGCAAAAACTAGACTAAAAACAGAGAAGCTGAGAAAAGTGAGAAAACCAAAAAACATACTAAATTTAAGATTTCAAAGCAGAAGATTTGGAATCACTCAGCTGCCATTTTAACAACTGCCCCAGTAGTAAGCACCAGAAAAACTGGGAGGTCAATCTTCTCACAAGATGGGAAAAAAGTCATTCCTATGCAGCAAAGACTAAAACATGTTTTTCTAAATAAAAAAAAAGTGAACATACTGATCTTACTGCATAATGGACTGAATTCCAAGATTAAAGGTTGATACCCTTCCAGGACAACTTTAAGTTCCAAAAGGGGACCAGCAACATTCATCAGGTTAAAGGGGAGGATGGGATATGCACTGAGATAATGCCTTAAAGGCAGTTAAGGCAGTAAAGAGTGGACAGCTGTTGTTCTAGTCCAGAGTGCTGTATGTGGGTCCAAAGTAAATCAGTTCCTTCTCTCCCTTCATACCTGTGAAAGGAGCATAGACTGGCATTAGGATAATGAATTACATGCCCACCAGACTGCTCTAAATCAGGGTGTCAATCAAGATGCAAAACCTCCTTTGACATTTAAACAGATTGGAACCAGCAATTTTATGAGATGATACAAATAAGAAATATCAATATGAGAGAAAATAGCATACAAGCCAACAGACTAATTTCCCACCTAATAGAGGAATTCCATCCACAGAATCACTGACAAGTTGGTAGGTGTCTGACGTCTGCTTGAACATGTCTAATTGTAGGGAATGTCACTGCCTTACAAGACAGTCTGTTCTATTTTTGAACAACCCTACAGAATTATAAACTTCCTTCTTAGGCAAAACCAAAAACTGTCTCCTTGTAACCTCTACCTCATGGCCTTATCTTCTTAAAATAAATGACGTACAGCTATTTAGGTGCTTTTGGATCATTTGAAAACACTCTTATCCATCATGAAATAACATTCTTGGACATCTATGTCACATGAGGTAGTACATAGTCCTTCAGTGATGGTTTGGCACAGTTTCTGCTGTGAAGGAGATTAAGGTTATAGAAGTTTGTGTAACAGTAAAATGACTTAGTTAATGATTACTATTAAGATAGGGTTCAGTAATTTTAATACATAAAAATGCAAACTTATAAAATTGAACAATAATTTTCAAATAAGAAAAAGATGGTCTAAAAGTTGTTTAAATTTCTAAAGGAAATGTCTCTCAAAGCACAAACCATATATTTAAACCTACAGTCTCATTAAAGTGACTGAAATTTACATTAGTCATAATTCTTCCTTTCTCTTATTTTCCACAACAAGTAAGTAAATAAGTAAGTAAAGGCCCTCCTGTTGATCATCGATTTGCTCGAGCGGGCCCAGTAACGTCTCCATTGGAGACTTTGTTGTTACTGTGTTTGGCATATCGAATATATCATGGGGAGCTTGCCAGGCTCTGCTGTGCGGGCGAGATACTCTCAGTAGCTTGCTGGGCTCTCCGAGAGGGGTGGAGGAATCGAACTCGGGTTGGCCATGTTGGCTGTGTGCAAGGCAAACGCCCTACTGCTGTGCTATCGCTCCAGACAACAAAAACTTTTATATTAGAAAGTTTTCATTAAACCCTGGGTGAAAATTTAACCTGAGAAACAATATGTCCTGTTTATAAAAAAAGATATTAAGGAATTCTATTTCTCTAAGCCCATTCTCAAAGAGAGAATGACTTATAATTCTCACTACTTTTCTCCAATGAAAGTTATTAAAGGTAAAATTAGACCAAAAAACTGCCTTCTCATATTTTCCTTAAACAATAAATTTTAAACTTCAATTTACTAGCACTGGCCGGGATGCAAAAGCTGCACACTGATTTTTTTACACATAAAGACTGGACTTACAAGCCAATCCTTTCTGATCCATTGATTTGTATTTGAGCATTTGGGATGCTTCCATATCTTGGCTATTGTACTAAGTGCAGCAATGAACATAGAGTGCATATATCCTTTCAAATTAAGGTTTTTGTATTTATGGGATAGATGCCAAGAAGAGGTATCACTGGGTCATATGGAAGTTCTATTTCTAGTTTTTGAGAAATCTCCATATTGCTTTCCATAGAGGTTGAACCAGATGACATTCCCACCAAGAGTAGAGGAGGGTTCCTTTCTCACCACAACCCTGGCAACACTGGCTATTTCCAGATGTTTTTGATATGTGCAATTCTCACAAAGAGATAGAGTTAAGGAGAGGAAAAAGAGAGAGACAGAGATAGACAGAGAGAAGACAATGCTTTTACTAATTAGCATAGGTCCAAAAAAGTTCACTCATAATTTGCTCCATAGTCACAGCAATTTCTTACAAAAATGGAAATTCTCATAACACTTTGATAGGCAATTTAAAGATGACTTCTCTAAATAAATCGCTCAGAAATATGTTATGTTAAACATTTCCTTTTAATGTTTAACATTTTGTTACTTCATAATAAAATTACAGCGTGATATCTACAAATTGGTTTCTTGAGCAGGGTACATCTATCAGCACTGGCTCCTATGTTCCAAACAATGTAACTCCTGATCTCTTGCTGCCTGATCCTCAGTGAGAACCTACCAAGTTGAGCTCCAGGCCTGTGAAAGCAAATCCAGCTTCCAGGAATGCCTTTCAGCCACGTTCTTCATACCCCAAACATAAAATTCCAGTGAAAATGTAATTAACAAAGTGGAGGCTCAAATTAGGATGTTTATATAAAGTAATATAAAATCTTATGTAAGCTGCAATAATGAGCATAAACTAATCACAATAAAGAAACATGTTTAGTTAAGTAAAATATTTTAATGATGGTTTATTTAGACATGTATATAACTAGCATAAAAAGCAATTATATATCCCCATAGCTGAAAATTGAGTGTAAACAGCCCCAGCATACGTCTTTGCTTATCATCCAATAGCCTCCTATTAATTTTATTTCTCTAAATAGCTGCTTACAACCTACTCACACAGATTTGTCTCATCTCTAAAGAACTCTTCTTTTTAATATCAGTGTCCCAACTTAGTCACTTTTGTTTGACACATGGACAACTCAGGGGCCTGTAAGAAATATGCTGCTCAGTTCCACCCCCACTTACCGACTTGTAATCTACATTTTACCAAGATTTTAAAGGCCTATGAAAGTGTAAGCACTGCTTTTTTGAGGTCTCAAAGGATGGTCCTAAAGCTGCAGATTAGGCATCAGCGTTTCCTGGAAATTCCTAGAAAAACAAATTCTTGAATCTCACCTTACTAAATCAAAAAATCTAGGGTGGCAGCTGGAAAGATAACACAGCTGGTAGGGCACATCTTATGGTCCCTTTAGCCCCACCAGGAATGACCCCTGAGCACAGAGCCAGGACTGAGCCATGAGCACTGCCTGATGTAACTCGAATTCCGACCCCTAAAATAAAAACTCTAGTATGGGATCAATAGTTGGAATTTTAATGAATTAAAACTGCAAAGCTTTTGAGCTCCAATAAACATAAATTTAAGAAACTTCTCACAAAAGACCAGATGGTGACTGTAGGCTTTGCCAGTGACACACATTCCCATCTAGCACTGGGTCCTGCAGCTGCCAGAGACAGACAGGACCCACGGAGGTGAGACTGAGTTCCAGTAAAACTTTATTGTAGACACTGAAATTTGAATTTTAAGTCTTGTTCACTTGTCATGAAATAGCCTTTTGAATTTTTATCATTTAAAATTTTTTATCCAAAAAAAAGTAAGTGGTAAACACATTGGCCTATGGGAGCTAGTTAACAGCCTCTGCTTTAATATGCTGACTGACATTTACCACCAAATTCACCCTTGGATGTGGCTTAATTAACACAAAGTGGGGCATTTTCCAGTGGTGGTCCATTTCCGTCCTGTGTCCCCACTGTCCTACTGGTTGATTGTCCTCCTTGATTCATGCTGTGATCCCCCATTTACATAATTTTCAGCTGTGGGCCCCCTGGGAGAAGCAATGGGATAGACCATGAGATAATTTTCCTGGGAGCCTACAGGGGAGTATGTGGCCCCCAGGTGAGAAACGATGTAACAGATCATGAGAAGATTTTTCCCTAGTTGTCATGACCTATTTGCGCACACCAGCATGCCCAGCCATCCCACCACAGCAGTCAGAGCAGCAAACAACCCTGCCTCTCACTACGGGAATATTCAGAACACATCCCACCAATCCCTCAATTAGCAAGGCTTGGGAAATAAAGTGAGATTCTTTGGGGAAAATACAGTAACACTGGGTCAAAAGGATAGTACTTAACATTGGAAGGGTGCATTAATAGCTCTATTAAAGCAGCCCCCACACAACAAAAAATTTAAGGCACATGCCTTGCCTGCAGCAGAACCTGGTACTGCCAGAAGTAATCCCTGAGATTGCTAGGTGTGGCACAAAATCTCACACACACACACACACACACACACAAATTAAATTGTGGAAGGTACAATAATACTGTGAACTTTTCAAAACTTAATTGTAAATATTCAGGGAGGGAGAAAGTAATGAAAAAATCCAAATGATTCTGTGATCTGAACCCAGCCCTTCTTTTTAATCTAACCACCTCTATCAACTGCTACTTCTAAAACTTGCTCTTCTCCAATTGAATATACTCTCTCTATACCTTTACATTTCTCTACCTACACTATTCTAGAGGAATAGTCTCTACCACCCAGCGACACAAGAGTCCAAATACTACTTATTCCTTAATGTCTGGCATGAGTATATTTGCTACACAGACCATTCACAGTTCTCTGATTCAACTCAATCCTCTGCAGGATTGAGTCTATCCCTGTATTTATATCATTCTGCTTATTATACTCAATGCTTTAGTTGTTTATATTAATATCATTCACTAAATTATAAGCTTCTGTGAGAAGAAATATCCTACTCATCTTAGCATATTGAGTCCCCTAGCAGAGACAGAATAGTTACATTACTTTCAGAAGTGTTACATATTTAGTATAAACAATGTAAAAATAGTTATAGAAAAAAACAGTTTCAGCAGCTACCATTGGTGTATCTCCAGAGACTGCATCACTATTTATCTCTAGTCTTAGAACAAAGCTTCCTTTAAGGTAGGAATTCTTATGTTTTTAATACTATAATTGTTATCATTTGGGTTTTGGACCCCAGTTGGCTGTGCTCACTGCTTATTTCTGACTCTCTGCTCAGAGATCACCTCTGGCAGTGCTTGGCTGAATATATGCCATACTAAAGACATAACCTGGGTGAGCGTGTACAAGGCAAGTATCTTATCAACTATGCTTTCGCTCCAGTCCAGGAATTTTCTTTTCCTGACAGTGTTAGTACTGGGAGTGTGAGAGCACTGATAGGATGGTCAGGTCAGAGGTTATCCCGAATACCAACATCCACATTTTATCAGCAGCTGGAAAAGGACTGGGGGAATGTCATTGCAAGGCCCAGGTATTTCTTGTACTTGGGAAAAAAGATACTTGGTAATATCTTGTCACAACCTTTCCATATCATTCTCTCATACAGTTACTTTTTACGATTACTTATTTCACATTCGCCACCCCCGCAATTATTTAAATTTACCTATGTTTGTCTATCATCCAAAGAAAATCCAGCCAACCAAAGTTCTGTAGATGGAGGAGCACAGACATCACATATAAGAAATGTGGCCACCTATCTCAGGCAAACAGCCCAAATGCTTGCATATTTCATGAAGATTTGTCATTGTATCATATAAAGAGATGAAATGTCAATTATGCAAACAAAAAGTAAAGACATAAAAAATGACTGAATTGAAATTCAAAGGATCCTCAGGGAGTACTTTGAGAAGCTTTATGCCACGGAACATCAAAACCTCAAGAAAATGGATAAATTCCTAGACTCCTACAGACTCCCAAGGCTGAACCAAGAAGGCCTGGAATATCTGAACAGACCTATCACCATCAAGGAAATTGAAATGGTAATAAAAAGTCTTCCCAAGCACAAAAGTCCTGGGCCGGATGGATTCACTAGTGAATTCTCCAAATCATTAAAGAGGACTTACTCCCAATCCTCTTTAAACTTTTCCATGAAATTGAAATATCAAAAACACTTCCGAACAGTTTCTACGAAGCAAATATCACACTGATACCAAAAGCAGACAGAGATACCACAAAGAAAGAGAATTACAGGCCGATATCCCTGATTAACACAGATGTAAAGATCCTCAACAAACTACTAGCAAATAGAATCCAACTACTCATCAAAAAGATCATACATCATGACCAAGTAGGATTCATCCCAGGGATGCAAGGATGGTTTAACATTCGGAAATCAATCAACATAATCCATCATATCAACAAAAGAAAAGATAAAAAGCATATGATCATATCAGTAGATGCAGAGAAAGCATTTGACAAGATCCAGCACCCCTTTATGATGAAAACCCTAGCCAAAATGGGTATAGAGGGGACTTTCCTCAACATAGTTAAAGCCATTTACCACAAGCCTACAGCAAGCATCATCCTCGATGGGGAAAAACTTAGAGCCTTCCCTCTAAGATCAGGGACGAGACAAGGATGCTCACTCTCTCCACTGCTGTTCAATATAGTACTGGAAGTACTTGCAATAGCGATTAGGCAAGAAAAAGATATTAAGGGCATTCAGGTAGGAAAGGAAGAAATCAAGCTCTCACTATTCGCAGTTGATATGATACTATACTTAGAGAACCCAATAACCTCCACCAAAAAACTCTTAGAAACAATAGACTTGTATAGTAAAGTTGCAGGCTATAAAATCAATACCCAAAAGTCCATGGCTTTCCTATACACAAACAGTGTGAGAGAAGAAAGCTACATGAAACAAACAATCCCATTCAGAATTGTGCCCCAGAAAATCAAGTATGTAGGAATCAGCTTAATTAAGGAAGTAAAGGACCTGTACAAAGAAAACTACAAAACACTACTTCAGGAAATAAAAGAGGACATGAGGAAATGGAAAGATATCCCCTGTTCATGGGTGGAGAGATTTAACATTGTCAAAATGGCAATACTACCGAAAGCATTGTATAAATTCAATGCAATCCCTATAAGGATACCCATGACATTCTTCAAAGAAATGGAGCAAACACTCCTGAAATTTATATGGAACAATAAGCCCCCACGAATAGCTAAAACAACTCTTGGGAAAAAGAAAATGGGAGGAATCAACCTCCCCAACTTCAAACTGTACTACAAAGCAGTAATAATTAAAACAGCATGGTACTGGAACAAAGGCAGAACTGCAGACCAATGGAACAGGGTTGAATACACTGACATCTCCCCTCAATCATAGGATCATCTAATCTTTGATAAAGGTGCAAGAAATGTGAAGTGGAGTAAGGAAAGCCTCTTTAACAAATTGTGCTGGCATCACTGGACGGCTACATGCAAAAAAATGGGCTCAGAACTCTGCCTAACACCATATACAAAAGTAAGATCGAAATGGATTAAAGACCTCAACATCAGACCAGAAACCATAAGGTACATTGAAGACAAAGTTGGCAAAACCCTCCATGACATTGAAGCTAATGGTATTTTCAAAGATGCCACGCCACTGTCTGAGCAAGTGAAAACAGAGATAGATAAATGGGACTATCTTAAACTAAGAAGCTTCTGCACCTCCAAAGAAACAGTGACCAAAATACAAAGACAGTCTACAGAATGGGAAAGGATATTCGCCGAATACACATCTGACAAGGGGTTGATATCCAGGATATACAAAGTACTGGTTGAACTCCACAAGAAGAAAACATCCAACCCCATTCAAAAATGGGGCAATGAAATGAACAGAAACTTTCTCAAAGAAGAAATCTGAATGGCAAAAAAGCACATGAGAAAATTCTCTACATCATTAATAATCAGGGAGATGCAGATCAAAACCACAATGAGATACCATCTCACACCTCAGAGACTGGCCCACATTCAAAAGAACAAAATCAACCAATGCTGGCGTGGATGTGGCGAGAAAGGGACACTCCTTCACTGTTGGTGGGAATGCCGACTTGTTCAAACCTTTTGGAAAACAGTATGGACGATTCTCAAAAAATTAGAAATTGAGCTCCCATTTGACCCAGCGATACCACTCCTGGGAATATATCCCAGAGAGGCAAAAATGTATAGTCGAAGTGACATCTGCACTTGTTTGTTCATTGCAGCACTCTTTACAATAGCCAGAATCTGGAAGAAACCTGAATGCCCAAGAACAGATGACTGGTTAAAGAAACTTTGGTACATCTACACAATGGAGTAGTATGTAGCTCTTAGAAAAGATGAAGTCATGAAATTTACATACAAGTGGTACAACATGGAAAGTATCATGCTAAGCGAAATGAGTCAGAAAGAGAGGGATAGACATAGAAAGATTACATTCATCTGGGGGATATAAAGTAACAAAATATGAGATTAATCATTTCACTTAATCACTTAACTTCCCGTTAGTCATCGATTTGCTTGAGCGGGCACCAGTAACGTCTCCATTTGTCCCTGTCGCGTGCTAGTGTAGCCCAATGGCATCTGTTCGCTCCGGGAACATGAAGGGCCTCAAACCTGTCTTTCATGATCTTGACGAAGAAGTCTGACCATCTGGAAGGTGGGCGGCCACGTGGTCTTTTGACATCCCGTAGAATCCAATCAGTAACAGCTCTAGTCCAACGGTCGTCTTTAAATCTCATTACATGACCAGCCCATCTGATTTTCGACACCTTGATAAATGAGACATCCGTCCCTGATCCTTGATCCTCGACGGATGTCAGAACTCCAGATTCGTTCTCTCATTTGAGTGAAACGTGATATTCCAAGCATAGCTCTTTCTATTCTTCTTTGGGAGACCTGAATAGCGTTCTCATCCTGTTTGCATAGGGCCCAGGTCTCTGAGGCATATCTTAATGCAGGAAGAACAGTGGAATCAAAGAGATGTGCCCGGAGCCGGAGGTTCTTCTTCCTCTTAGCTATTTCTTCGACGTTCTGGAAGGCGTTCCAAGCCGCTCTCTTCCTCCTGCACAGCTCAGGTGCCAGGTCATTTGTCATGTTGACCTCTCGACCTAGATACACATAGCTGTTGCATTCGGAGATGGTCGTTCCATTGAGAGCGAATGGGGCGTCAGGAACAAGGCTGTTTCTCATAAACATTGTCTTCATAAGATTCAGCTGTAGTCCTACCTTTCCACACTCACGGTCAAAGTCAGCCAGCATTTGTGCCCCTTGGCTGATGTTTGGTGTTATTAAAACAATCTCATCAGCAAAGCGGAGGTGGTGCAGTTGCCGACCATCTATCTTCACTCCCATTCCTTCCCATTCCAGTCGTCGCATGATGTTCTTGAGGGTGGTACTGAAGAGTTTCGGTGAAATGGTATCACCCTGCCGCACCCCTCTCTTGACGTCAATGATCACTTCTTTGTTGAATGGTGAGATCCTGGTAGTGAATCCACAATACAGCTCATGGAGGATCCTGATGTATTGGGCTTGAATGCCCTGATTGGCTAGGGCTTCAATGACCGCTTCCGTCTCAACAGAATCAAAGGCCTTCTTTAAATAAATGAACGTTAAACAGAGCGGCATCTTGAACTCCTGAGAAACCTCAATGAGCTTGGTTATCGTGTGGATATGGTCGATGGTGCTGAATCCTTTGCGGAACCCTGCTTGCTCGCATGGTTGTCCTTCATCTAGTGTTCTGCCAATCCTATTTAGGATGACTCGAGTGAACAACTTGTAGATGACAGACAATAGGCAGATCGGGCAATAGTTGCCAATGTCATGGATGTCTCCCTTCTTGAACAGTAGTACGGTCCTGCTGGTTTTCCATTGGGACGGAACCTTGCATTCAGACAGGTAGCGAGTGAAGAGCCGAGCCAGTGTATTGATGAGTACTGACGGCAGGTTCTTCAGGTGTTCAGGTCTTACCTTGTCTGGGCCGGTTGCTGTTTGTTTCTTTACCGACGAAATGGCGTGTCCGATTTCGGAAGGGAGAACTTTGGGAACTACATATCCATCCTGCGGAATTTGGTATGTCGGCAAGTGGACATGGCTATCGAAGAGATTTGAGTAGAAGTCATGGAGACGGACAGACATAGAAAGGGACAGACATAGAGAGGGACAGACATAGAAAGATTGCATTAATCTGGGGGATATAAAGTAACAAAATATGAGATTAATACCCAAGAATAGCTGAGATCAGCACCAGGAGGATTACTCCATAGCTTAGAGGCCAGCCAGGCATTCTTTGGGAAAGGGCAGCTCAGATAGAGAAGGGAGCACCAAATAAAGAGTGTCTGGAGGATCCTCCCAGGAGGGGAGATGCATGTTGAAAGTAGACTATGGACTGAACATGTTTGCCACTCAATGCCTCTTTTGCAGACCACAACACCCAAAAGGAGAGAGAGAATAAAAGGGAATTCCCTCCCACAGAGGCAGGGTGGGTTGGGGGGGATAGGGGTGGGAGGGATATTATCCATGGTGGTGGAAAATGGGCACTGGTGGAGGCATGGGTATTTGATCATTGTATAATCTAAACCCAAGCACAAAAAATTGTAAATCTACAACTGTACCTCATGGTGTTTCACTAATAAAAATTTTTAAAAAGTGACTGAATTATGTATTCTACCATTAGTGCCATTAACTGATAGGGCAAAAGTATTTTTTAGGTTTTATTTGAAAAAAAGTTTATGTATAAGAATATAATGACAAGCCTAAATAAATACTATGATTTTCACACTCTACCCCAAAGGTTTCTTTAACTTTTCCCAATAGTCATGGGACATGCAGCATTTCTGCACACAAGCAGGGTACACACTCTATGCACTCTTTCAGACAGATTTGTTTCCCATTTTTCAGTGAAATTGAACTAGGAAGACCACAAGATACTGGTAGAACAATAGAATTTCTTTTTTTTTTTTCTTTTTTTTTTTTTTTTTTCCCCCTTTATTTTATTTTATTTTTTTTAAAGTTGTAGATTTACAATTTTTTGTGCTTTGGTTTCAATTATACAATGATCAGATACCCATCCCTCCACCAGTGCCCATTTTCCACCACCATGGATAATATCCCTCCCACCCCCATCCCCCCATCCCCCCGTCTCTGTGGCAGGGCAATCCCCTGTGTTCTCTCTCTCCTTTTGGGTGTTGTGGTCTGCAAAAGAGGCATTGAGTGGCAAACATGTTCAGTCCATAGTCTACTTTCGACATGCATCTCCCCTCCTGGGAGGATCCTCCAAACATCCTTTATTTGGTGCTCCCTTCTCTATCTGAATAGCCCTTTCCTCTAGGATACCCGGCTGGCCTCTAAGTTATGGAGTAATCCTCCTGGTGCTGATCTCAGCTATTCTTGGGTATTAATCTCATACTTCGTTACTTTATATCCCCCAGATGAATGCAATCTTTCTATGTCTATCCCTCTCTTTCTGACTCATTTCGCTTAGCATGATACTTTCCATATTGTACCACTTGTATGTAAATTTCATGACTTCATCTTTTCTAAGAGCTACATAGTACTCCATTGTGTAGATGTACCAAAGTTTCTTTAACCAGTCATCTGTTCTTGGGCATTCAGGTTTCTTCCAGTTCCTGGCTATTGTAAAGAGGGCTGCAATGAACAAACAAGTGCAGATGTCACTTCGACTATACATTTTTGCCTCTCTGGGATATATTCCCAGGAGTGGTATTGCTGGGTCAAATGGGAGCTCAATTTCTAATTTTTTGAGAATCGTCCATACTGTTTTCCAGAAGGGCTGAACCAGTGGACATTCCCACCAACAGTGAAGGAGTGTCCCCTTCTCGCCACATCCACGCCAGCATCGGTTGCTTTAGAACAATAGAATTTCTAAGAGAAATTTTACCATGTTATTTTATGCTCTTCTTTATGAGTATGTGTTGTTATGGGTGTGTGTGTTTCAAATGTGGTTAAACCATTGGGGTAAATATTTATCAAGCATGTGTGAAAAAAACATGCCTATAATGATGGACTTTGGAATATCTTAATTTATGTTGAGATCTGCTTTCAAAGTCCATATGTAAATTTCACAATTACTCTATAAAAGCAACACGCACAGTGACAAGACAATCAATCATACAGGCACTCAGTGAATGTGGCTTGCTGAGAATGAAAAAATTAGTTATTGGTGGTAATATGAGCAATGGAAGTCTGCAATTTTCTAAAGAGGAAATTAAGCAGCCTAATCTCTGAAATCAAGTGTTCACTTTAGCAGAGTTGAAGCAAATGGGTATGAGGTTCCATTCCCTCCTAACCTATGTATGGTCAGACAGACAGTAATAAGAAAAAACAATTCAAACAAATAAAGGGCAGCAATTTAAAACTGGTGAATAATTCTATAAATGTCATTGCACTCAAACTAAATTGTAGACTGGTCTCAGGGCACAATTTCAAAAAAAAGATAATTTATATAAATAAGCTCACCCATTCTTCATTATCTACGTATCTGTGGTACCTTTATGTTAATTAATAATTCTAAACTATAAATGTGTTCCTCAATTAAACAACTTTTAAAGTTACCAATCTTCCAGATTTTGTGTGTTTTTGTTTTGAGACCTCACTTAGAGGTACTCAGGCGTTCAAGTGGTGCCAAGAACTGACACAGGTAACCCCTCATGCAAAACATGCCCTCATTCCTTTAAGCTCTCTCTTCCTAAAAACTACCAATATTTACAAATATGAATAATTATGAACAGATGGATTGCCATTATAATGGCAACGATTCTGTTCATTTTCATTTTATTTTTTAAAAATACCCTAGTAAATAAGAGCTGCGGAAACCGACAAATCTGAGGTACATGAATAATCAAAAAGGAAGCACACTTGTCTTGGGGATTCTCATCTCTTTTCTCTAAACATGTGTTTCTTTATTAAGTAGTGTAGTCAATTTTAATGCCTATCTCACAGTTATGCTCTCAGCATCAAATAAAGAGAAGAAGGTTCTTCAGAAATGCAAAAACTCTCCACAATGTGTCACATACACAGTCCACATCATCTGAAGGAAGGGCAACAATTTACTCTGCTGACTAATTTCTACAAATGTTATTCCTCATAACAAGTGATAATATCTAAAGTTAGAGTTATGGATGGAAATTGCTAATTATTCTTTATTGCAACTGCCCTGAGCTGAAGCATGTTTATATAGATGATATACAAAAAAGGCACATGATACATGACAGATGCTGTTCTTGGCCATACTGAAAAAACTTTTCTTCTGGGGTTGGGATGGGTTGAGGTTCTCCAAGCAATGTTCATGAAGCGTTGGGGCTAATATTCTAGCCAATAAGGACAGACAGTTTAATGGTTCAGAAGGAGTGCCAGGGATCAAATCAGAATCATGTACATGCCAGGCATTGTCTTAAACCACGTACTATCTTTCCAGCACTAGAGAAACACTTTAAATGCTAATCAAGGCATTTCCTTCAAAATTCATACCATGCCTTTCTTTTACTGAAGGAAGAGTTTCTACTGAATTCTAATTCTAATTATATTTGTGAATTTACCAAACCTTAGGAAAGTCCCTAGGGCCAGAGAGATAGTAGAGCGGGTAGTGCACTTGCCCGCATGCAGCTGACCTGGGTTCAATCTTCAGCATCCCATATGGTCACCCTAAAAACTGACAGGAGTAATTCCTGAGTGCAGAGCCAAGCGTAACTCTTGAGCATCACCAGATGTGTTCCACTATCAAAATTCCTATTCTACTGCATCCTTAGGATATATTCCTATTACATACTTGTGTGCACATACATGCACGTACACACACACAAACATACACAAAGTAGGACTGAGACAGAAACACCAGGAAATATAGATAAATCCTTGGCAATTTTAGTAAAGCTGCTTATTTAATATATCTTCCACTAGTTATCTTTAACTTTCTAAATCTTGCGATCAATAACAGAACTTTTTCTTATAAATGATACTTATATTAAGATGGCAATAATAATAAAATATGGTATATATATTTATATTATATAACAACAAAACATAACTTAGATTAATATGGCAATATTAGACTATATAAACACATATCTCAGAGAAAACATGGCTATAGAAATTTCTTTCCATTTGTAGCCTTGGTATGGCTGGTTTCCAAAAAAGAGTATACACATTTAAAGATGCACAGACCATAAGAGAGTGCTGCTTACAGTAAATAAATGCTTCCTGGACTACAGAGACATGCTCTATTGATTTAGCCTCCTCAGACCACTTACTGGGCTTATGTAATAATGAGTTTAAATAATGTTTTTAAACAATCATTGAATTCAAGTTTTATACACACATAGAAACCGTTAGGTGCAATTTACAAGCATAATTAATAAATTTTATGGCATAAAGAACGTGGCATTGCTATAATAAGAGAAATCAATAAACTAATGACTCAGAAGTAAGCTTCTTTGTTAAAAACAAGATATGAAATAAGTCCATCTTTAGGAATGGAAACATTACTTGATAAATGCTTTGGGAAATACTACCTCACAATTTGTTTTATGTACTATTTAAAACATACAGAACATTAATCTGATATCATTTTATATTTAAAAGTTTAATTTTAAGATAACAAATTTATTTAAAATTGGGCACCACCAGTGTGGTCTTAAAATTGTGTCAGCAATATCACATCACCACATTTGAAACTGAACTGTCTGAGCTTGGTGGCTGAGTGTCCCCTAGAATGGGACCCAGATGCCCTATAATTTAGGAGAATCTTTCCCAAAATTAAAAAATGAAACAATGAAAACACAAAAATATAAAGTATCCAAAAATACATAAGCCTCTAGAGATAACAACTTCTATGCTCAGAACTACAAAATAAAAGCAGCTCAGATATCTACATAAAAATGTACCACCAACAAGGCTGGAGAAATAGTATAGGGGTTATGGCAGTGGCCTTGCATGCAACCAACCCTAGTTCTATCCCTGGCACTTCATATGGTTCCCTGAGCCCCACAAGAAATAAGCCCTGACTGAGCACAGCTGGGTGGCAAAAAATATTAAGGAAGGAAAGAAGGAAGGAAGGAAGGAAGGAAGGAAGGAAGGAAGGAAGGAAGGAAGGAAGGACGGATGTTAAGGAAACACTGCACCACCCATATTTGTTCTTTTATTAAACAAATAAAATATTAGAAGCAATACTTCAACTAAATATGATAATTCTGATTTTTGTTAGGTAAAAATTTTTTAAAACAACTTTCTGCATAGATGGGAATGTTCCATTAGCCACAAATGGATCTGTAAGATTTAAAATGTAGCTAGTGAAACTGAGAAACTGAACTTACGATCTTCAGTACCACATCAGACAACTAAGCCGTCTTTGGAAGTTCACTCTGTCTTATTTATTGTGCTCCGCTCACCGGTACATCACCAGGTACCTAAGTAGAAACCTGGTAAAAATATGTCCAATAAATGATTTTCGGAGCTGATTATTGGTCAGACACTCTAAGTACATTAAAACAGTTAGCTGGGAGACAGAATATGATACAGTGATTGAGGTGCATGCCCCACGTGTGCCTGACTCAGGTTCAATTACCTGAACTTCACAATGCTGTGAAGCAACCATTTGAGCCCTAAAACATGTCCGTCCCAGCAAAAGTAAAACTCATATCCAGGAGGAAGTTATTTCCGCTGTGCCCTCTACCCAGTCTCTGACATCGACATGCCTGCTATCTCTACTGATTTACTTATTCTGGGCTTTTCACTAAAATGGCATTATGCAATGTGACTTTTTGTTTTTGGATTCTTTCTTAGTTTAATGCTTCTGAGATACATCCACAGTAGCATGTGTTGGTACTGCATTCCACTGACTGGCTGAGTACTTGTCATTAAACATGTATAATTATGACCCATTTTTATGCTGATGGATAGTTACATTATTTTCATTTTTTGGCTATTTAAGAACTATGGTAAATATTCATATAAAAACAGGTTTTCATTTTTCTTTATTTTCATTTCCCTTTGTTTTACTTAACCTTTTTAGTTGGTGGTACAACAAATGCCAGATGTAGAACAGGCAATCTACCATTGTGAGAGGCATAACCCAAACTTACATTTCATTACAAAAAGTACAATTAAGGAACTGGAGAGTACCATGCTGAGTGAAATTAATCAAAAGGAGAGGGACAGATACAGAATGACCACTTTCATTTCATTTCAATGTGGTATTTAAAAATACAATCTAGGGCCCGCCGAGCGAGCACAGCCGGAGGAGGGAGGAGAGCGCGGACCCCCAGCGACCCCAAGCCCCAGCGCGCGTCCAGAGCCAGAGCAGCGCGCCCGGCAGCACACCGGCCCCTCCCATCCAGGTGGGTTGGAGGACCTGAGCGGAGCCCCGCCCCTGAACCCGGACGCGCGGCCCGCCGAGCGAGCCCAGCCGGAGAACAGCGCGGATCCCAGGATCCTGGGAGGGAGTGGCCTGGGATTGTCTAGGGGCGTGGCCTCTAAGAAGGGGGTGTGGCCTAAAGTGGGCGTGGCCTACTTCCGGGCAGGCCGCCGCTTACTCGGCCGCAGGTATATCACTCACTTCAATCAACTTGGACCTGCATCCTTTCATCCTTTTCATCAACTTGTTACCTAATACCAAACAAAATTTCTTACCTCTTCTACTACAATTCAACAAAATCCCACTCGCCTACTCCATTTCCAACAAAAGTTCAGTTGGAAATTAGCTATACAAGTTCAGTAGTAAATAGTAACGCCTCCAAAAGTTTCACTCAATGTCAGTTATAAAACAAAGAATAACGCCTGATTGAGAAGAAGGTCAGACTCAGAAAGGTAGAAGAGGCGCATCTAGCAGCAACAAAGCTGAACGGCTCCTGGCAGCCTCTCCTCACTCAACTAGAACAGTAGCAGCGAGTGTGAAGGACCAAACCACACTGGTCACAATGGTAAAGCAACGCAAAAGCCCACCAAACTTTCTTATTCACGAGGCTAGCCCAGATGACACCACCAGTACTATAGTGTTAGACAACCTCTCTGACAAGGAATTCAGAATGGAGCTACTCAGGATGCTTAGGGAACTAAAAGAAACAATGGAAAGCAATGCCAATAAAAGACAAGAGGATTTGAAGGCAGAAATGAGGAAAATGCATTCGGAAATGTCGGACCTGAAAAACCTGGTAGCCGAATTGAAAACCTCAGTGGAAGGCCTCAGCAGCAGAGTAACAGCGGCTGAGAACAGAATCAGTGAGCTCGAAGATCAAGTTCAGAGTCTTGTCAGAAAAGAGCAGAAAATGGAAAAGAGACTCACAGTTCGAGAACAGATGGCAAGAGAAGATCGTGATGAAGCCAAGAGGGGTAACATAAGAATTATTGGAGTCCCAGAGGGACGGGAAGAAAACCTTGATGAAGAAGAAACTGTCAAAGAAATCATTGCTATAGCGTTTCCAGAGCTGAAGAAAACTTGTGACCACATCCAGGAGGCCCGAAGACACATCCTGATCAAAATGACCATAACTTTAGACAGAGACAAAATTCTGAAAGCAGCAAGATCGAAGAAAGAAATCTCTTTCAAAGGAGCATCCTTAAAATTCACTGCTGATTTTTCTGATGAAACCCTCAGGGCCCGAAAACAGTGGTGGGACATAGTGAAAAAACTCAATGAAATAAATGCTTCTCCAAAAATACTTTACCCAGCGAGACTCTCATTCATAATAGAAGGAACAACACACAGTTTCACGGACAAACAACAGCTCAGGAACTTCATAGACTCAAAACCATGGTTACAAGTACAACTAAATGGGCTACTTTAAGGCAAGACAGACCTCTCAAATACACCAAATTTAAACAGAACAATGGGACAAAATCCCATGACAATACTCTCTCTCAATGTCAATGGGCTAAACGCACCAATTAAAAGACATAGAGTGGCAGGATGGATTAGAAAATTGAACCCAACATTCTGCTGCCTTCAAGAAACACATCTCAATAGTCAAAGCAAACACAGACTCAGAGTCAAAGGCTGGAAAACAATCCTACAGGCAAACAGCTCCCAGAAAAAAGCTGGGGTAGCTATCCTAATATCAGACCACATCGATTTCAGAGTGAAGAAGGTCATAAGAGACAGTGAAGGCCATTTCCTATTGACCAAAGGATCTGTACAACAGGAAGAACTTACAATAATAAATGTATATGCACCTAATGAGAGACCAGCAAAGTACTTAAAACAATTACTCATAGATTTGGAAAAAGACATCGATAGCAACACAATACTAGTGGGAGACCTCAACACCGCTTTGTCACCTCTTGATAGATCAACCAGACTCAAGCTTAGCAAGGACATACTTCATCTGAGGGAAACAATGGAAGAAAGGGGCTTAGTAGATATATACAGGACACTTCATCCACAAAAAGCTCAATACACATTCTTCTCAAGCGTACATGGAACGTTCTCCAAGATAGACCACATGCTGAGCCACAAAACATGCCTCCATAAAATTAAGAAGATAGAGATTATATCAACAATCTTCTCAGACAATAATGCGCTAAAATTAGAAGTAAATCACACACAAAAACAGAAAACTAAATTAAACACATGGAAATTAAACAGTGCGCTATTAAACAACGAGTGGCTTAGACAGGAAATTAAAGAGGAAATCAAAAGATTCCTAGAAACGAATGAAAATGAGGACACGAGTTACCAAAACCTATGGGACACAGCAAAAGCAGTCTTAAGAGGAAAGTTTATAGCTCTACAAGCATTCCTCAGGAAGGAGGAGCGAGCCCACATAAATAAACTAACCTCACAGCTTAAGAACTTGGAGAAGGACCAACAAAAGGAGCACAAGCCTAACAGGAGGAAGGAAATAATACAACTCAGAGCAGAGATTAACGAGATGGAAACCCAGAAAACAATCCGAAAGATCAATGAAACCAAGAGCTGGTTCTTTGAGAAAATTAACAAAATCAATAAGCCCCTAGCAAAACTCACAAAGAAAGGGAGAGAGAAAACCCTAATAAACCGAATCAGAAATGAAAAGGGGGTCATTACAACAGAAACTACAGAAATTCAAAGGATCCTCAGGGAGTACTTTGAAAAGCTTTATGCCACAGAACATCAAAACCTCGAGGAAATGGATAAATTCCTAGACTCCTACAGACTCCCAAGGCTGAACCAAGAAGACCTGGAATACCTGAACAGACCTATCACCATCAAGGAAATTGAAATGGTAATAAAAAGTCTCCCCAAGCACAAAAGCCCTGGCCCGGATGGATTCACCAGTGAATTCTTCCAAATCTTTAAAGAAGACTTACTCCCAATCCTCTTTAAGCTTTTCCATGAAATTGAAATATCAAATACACTTCCGAACAGTTTCTATGAAGCAAATATCACACTGATACCAAAAGCAGACAGAGATAACACAAAGAAAGAGAACTACAGGCCGATATCCCTGATGAACACAGATGCAAAGATCCTCAACAAACTACTAGCAAATAGAATCCAACTACTCATCAAAAAGATCATACACCATGACCAAGTAGGATTCATCCCAGGGATGCAAGGATGGTTCAACATTCGGAAATCAATCAACATAATCCATCATATCAACAAAAGAAAAGATAAAAAGCACATGATCATATCAATAGATGCATAGAAAGCATTTGACAAGATCCAGCACCCCTTTATGATGAAAACCCTAGCCAAAATGGGCATAGAGGGGACTTTCCTCAACATAGTTAAAGCCATCTACCACAAGCCTACAGCAAGCATCATCCTCAATGGGGAAAAACTGAGAGCCTTCCCTCTAAGATCAGGGACGAGACAAGGATGCCCACTCTCTCCACTGCTGTTCAATATAGTACTGGAAGTACTTGCAATAGCAATTAGGCAAGAAAAAGACATTAAGGGCATTCAGGTAGGAAAGGAAGAAATCAAGCTCTCACTATTCGCAGATGATATGATATTATACTTAGAGAACCCAATAACCTCCACCAAAAAACTCCTAGAAACAATAGACTTGTATAGTAAAGTTGCAGGTTATAAAATCAATCCCCAAAAGTCCATGGCTTTCCTATACGCAAACAGTGAGAGAGAGGAAAGCTACATGAAAAAATCAATCCCGTTCACAATTGTGCCCCAGAAAATCAAGTACCTAGGAATCAGCTTAATTAAGGAAGTAAAGGACCTGTACAAAGAAAACTACAAAACGCTACTTCAGGAAATAAAAGAGGACATGAGGAAATGGAAAGACATCCCCTGCTCATGGGTCGGAAGACTTAACATTGTCAAAATGGCAATACTACCGAAAGCACTGTACAAATTCAATGCAATTCCTATAAGGATACCCATGACATTCTTCAAAGAAATGGAGAAAACACTCCTGAAATTTATATGGAACAATAAACCCCCACGAATAGCTAAAGCAATTCTGGGGAAAAAGAAAATGGGAGGAATCAACCTCCCGAACTTCAAACTTTACTACAAAGCGGTAATAATCAAAACAGCATGGTACTGGAACAAAGGCAGAACTGCAGACCAATGGAACAGAGTTGAATACACTGACATCACCCCCCAATCATATGATCATCTAATCTTTGATAAAGGTGCAAGAAATGTGAAGTGGAGTAAGGAAAGCCTCTTTAACAAATTGTGCTGGCATCACTGGACGGCTACATGCAAAAAAATGGGCTCAGAACTCTGCCTAACACCATGTACAAAGGTAAGATCAAAATGGATTAAAGACCTCAACATCAGACCAGAAACCATAAGATACATTGAAGACAAAGTTGGCAAAACCCTCCATGACATTGAGGCTAATGGTATGTTCAAAGATGACACGCCACTGGCTGAGCAAGTGAAAACAGAGATAGATAAATGGGACTATCTTAAACTAAGAAGCTTCTGTACCTCCAAAGAAATAGTGACCAAAATACAAAGACAGCCTACAGAATAGGAAAGAATATTCGCCGAATACACATCTGACAAGGGGTTGATATCAAGGATATACAAAATACTGGTTGAACTCCACAAGAAGAAAACATCCAACCCCATCAAAAAATGGGGCAATGAAATGAACAGAAACTTTCTCAAAGAAGAAATCTGAATGGCAAAAAAGCACATGAGAAAATGCTCTACATCATTAATCATCAGGGAGATGCAGATCAAAACCACAATGAGATACCATCTCACACCTCAGAGACTGGCCCACATTCAAAAGAACAAAAGCAACCGTTGCTGGCGCGGATGTGGCGAGAAAGGGACACTCCTTCACTGTTGGTGGGAATGTCCACTGGTTCAGCCCTTCTGGAAAACAGTATGGACGTTCCTCAAAAAATCAGAAATTGAGCTCCCATTTGACCCAGCGATACCACTCCTGGGAATATATCCCAGAAAGGCAAAAACGTGTAGCCGAAGTGACATCTGCACTTGTTTGTTCATTGCAGCACTCTTTACAGTAGCCAGAAACTGGAAGAGACCTGAGTGCCCAAGAACAGATGACTGGTTAAAGAAACTTTGGTACACAATGGAGTACTATGTGGCTCTTAGAAAAGATGAAGTCATGAACTTTACATACAAGTGGTACAATATGGAAAGTATCATGCTAAGCGAAATGAGTCAGAAAGAGAGGGATAGACATAGAAAGATAGCATTCATCTGGGGGATATAAAATAATAAAATATGAGATTAATACCCAAGAATAGCTGAGAGCAACACCAGGAGAATTACTCCATAACTTAGAGGCCAGCTGGGTATTCTAGGGGAAAGGACAACTCAGATAGAAAGGGGAACACCAAGTGGAGGGTGTTTGGAGGATCCTCCCAGGAGGGGAGATGCAGGTTGAAAGTAGACTGGACTGAACATGTTCGCCACTCAATGCCTCTTTGGCTGATCACAGCGCCCAGGAGGAGAGAGAGAACAGGGGGGAATGCCCTGCCACAGTGGCAGGGGGGGATGGGGGGATGGGAGGATGGGGGGGGAGGGATATTATCCTGGTGGTGGAAAATGGGCACTGGTGGAGGGATGGGTATTTGATCGTGGTATGACCGAGATCCAAGCACAAAAATTTGTAAATCTACAACTGTACCTCATGGTGTTTCACTAATAAAAAAGAAAAAAAAATACAATCTAAGGAAATACCCAATGGCCCAAAGCAATATAATTTGTGTCCTCTCCTATAAACCTGAGCTTATGATGGTGGGGAGACAGTGAGACTAACTGGGGCACTGGGTCAATGGTAAAAGGAAATGTTGGGGTGTGGTGTTGGAATATTTTATGTGTAAAACCCTATCTTTGACAGTATTTAAAATCACCATGACTACTGGGGCTAGAGTGACAGCATAGCGGTTAAGGGGTTTGCCTTGCATGTGACTGACCTGGGTTCGATTCTTAGCATCCCATATGGTCCCCCGAGCACCTCCAGGAGTAATTCCTGAGTGCATGAGCCAGGAGTAACCCCCGTGCATTGCCGGGTATGATCCAAAAACCAAAAATAAATAAATAAATAAATCATGATGACTAAAATTTTTTAATTAAAAAAATTGATATATGATCCTGAACTAGCTTCTAATACAAAGATATTCTTTTGAATTATACAGCAAATTCTCAAATTTAAATAATTTATAAATACTGGAAACATTGTTGGTATTTTTGTCAACTAAATGTTCCTTAATTCTAAACAATAAGTAGTACAAAAAGCAACTCAACCTCTGAGGCACAGCCTACACTAAGTAGCACTGTAGCACTGTCCTCCCATTGTTCTTCGATTTGCTCGAGCAGGCACCAGTAACGTCTCCATTGTGAGATGTGAGACTTGTTGTTACTGTTTTGGGCATATCAAATACGTAAGGGGTAGCTTGCCAGGTCTTTGCTGTGAGGGCAAAATACTCTTGGTAACTTGCCGGGCTCTCTGAGAGGGGTGGAGGAATCGAACCCGGGTCAGCCGCATGCAAGGCAAATTCCCTACCCGCTATGCTATCTGGCCCTTCCATAAGTCTATGGGAACAAAATAGCCCTCTCTCAGAAAAGATTTGGAGCCCCCACTCCCTACCTGGGCGTAAGGGGAAGAAATGGATCAGATAGGATGCTTCCTCCACTCTTCTTGTGCCTGGATTCTGAGGGTTTCTGGCTCTGGCAATGCAGCTAGTCCCAGCTTAGCTCATCCTTCCCACTCTCAGGTGGATCCTAAAAGGATTCTTTTTCCAGGTTTGACAACAGGTTCATCTCCCACCTCGGACTGCCTCCTGACTATTTGCCTTCTTACCCTGCAAACTACTCAGATGATTCCAAAACCTGGCACCCTGTGGAGATCTCTAGGTTAGTCAGCAAACATCAAAATGAGATCTCAGACAGGCAAACCTGTGCCTCTGTAGCTGCCCCAAGACCTGCAGCATTGAACGCATCAAAAATTTCCTTTGAAGACCAAAGAGATAGTCCAGGGGTTAAAGTTCGTGCCCTGCATGTGGTCAGCCCCAGCTCAATCTCTAGGACCACAAGGCTCCCTGAGCTTCTCCAGGTGAAACCCTTTATAATCATATGCTCAGATCATTCCCAACACTGCTAAGATGGCACTTTCTAAAGCCCTGAACTGCAAGCCCAGTTGGCCAAGAATCACCAGAAGTGGCCCCTGGGCTCCTGAGCACTGCTTGGGAAACCCACCTCACCCCCAATTCCCTTTACATCAAAATTTAAAACAGATATTGTATGTTTCTCCTTTTATTTTTTAAGTTTAAAATAACTAGTTTTGAGCCATATGATACTGTCACAGTAAAAAGGATATTACAGTGGTCACAAGTACACTGACTTTCAGTACTTGTGAATATTTGTACACTGAATACAATTTCAGTGTACTTGTAAATGTTAATGTTAATCAAAAATTAACATTTGAGAAGCCAGAGTGACAGTACACAGCAAGTGTACTTGTCGTTCAAGAGGTTGACCTGAGTTTGATCCCTGAGTCCACCATGAATGATTCCTGAGTGCAGGGTCAGGAATAACCCCTGAGCACCACTAGAAATGCAAAAACATACACACAAAATTAACATCTGAGAGAAAAGAAACTTTTAATACAAGCAACCTAGACCCTCTGCCCAACTGAGGAGCTCCTGCTTTATGATGATGGAAACTTAACGGTCATGGTCACAGTCCTCCCGTTGTTCATCGATTTGCTCAAGTGGGCCCAGTAACGTCTCCATCATGAGAATTGTTGTTACTGTGTTTGGCATATCAAATACGTCACGGGTAGCTTGCCAGGCTCTGCCATGCGGGCGAGATACTCTCGGTAGCTTGCTGGGCTCTCTGAGAGGGGCGAAGGAATTAAACTCGGGTCGGCCATGTTGGCCGCTTGTAAGGCAAACACCCTTCCGCTGTGCTATCGCTCCCGCCCGGAAACTTAACAAACAATGTAAAACTTCACAAAGCTTAAGAGGAAGATAAAATAGAAATATAGAAATAGACTTACTCAGCAAAGGAAAACTATGTTATAGGATTGAAATAGATTACTTTGGCTACATCCCAAATTTTGAAATGTGAAGGACAATAGAGATATTTCTACAAGTGCAAAAATTCCATTTCACAATTTCTCTTATCACTAGAAAGCTACATGATGGAAATAATTTCATATTTGATTTTAAAAGCACAGTACTGAACTACATTCAGGATGAGTCTGTTTTAAAGTAAATAAATTGACTCATATGCTTTTCAACATCTTAAATTGAAAGTTTTGGTAGTCCAAAGCACTAAACACATAAACTTATTTAGTGTCTAGTGAAAAAGTTGATTAGTGCATAAGCAAAACACTGGCCTCTTTGCAATGCTCCATGCCTCCACTTTCCTAACAATAAATTCCATTCTATTTCTGCAACCAAATGCTCTAGAGGCTCCTGCGAGGTCACACAGATATGACTACAAATGACCAAAGTATGTTAAGTGTAAAACTAAAATTATTTCCTTCACAATATGCCCCTTAAAACCTCTAACTTCTATGTGATACAATAATTACTAGTTTTTAAAGAGAGAAAGAAAAAACCTGGGGTACGAGGAGTTAAATTCAGAAACTTTTATCCATATACAACCTGTCCCTAACCATTTACCCATACTCTCAGTCCTGAAAACATTTTTATTGTCTTATTATTATAAGACAATAAGGGAAAAGCATCTACCTGTTCTCAGAAGGAGAACATTGTTATGAAATAGTAAAAGAAATACAAAATTTTTTTTATTAGTGAAACACCATGAGGTACAGTTGTAGATTTACAATTTTTTGTGCTTGGGTTTCGATTATACAATGATCAAATACCCATTCCTCCACCAGTGCCCATTTTCCACCACCATGGATAATATCCCTCCCACCCCCATTCCCCCCATCCCACCCTGCCCCTGTGGCAGGGCAATCCCTTGTGTTCTCTCTCTCCTTTTGGGTGTTGTGGTCTGCAAAAGAGGCATTGAGTGGCAAACGTGTTCAGTCCATAGTCTACTTTCAACATGCATCTCCCCTCCTGGGAGGATCCTCCAAACACTCTTTATTTGGTGCACCCTTCTCTATCTGAGTTGCCCTTCCCCTAGAATGCCCGGATGGCCTCTAAGCTATGGAGTAATCCTCCTGGTGCTGATCTCAGCTATTCTTGGAGAAATACAAAAATTTTTATGGCTGGAGGCCATGGATGACGCAGAGAGTAAGATGCTTGCCCTGCACACAGCCCACCTTGGTTCTATCCTCATCACTGCCTAGAGTGATCTCTGAGCATAAACCAGTGTGGTCCAATATCCTGCCCCCCGCCACCCCGACATACCTAAAAGAAAGAAAACACAAATACTTCTAAGAGTTCAATTGTTGTTAACAATAAATTTGGCTGTAATTTTTATATGTTCAGTGGTCTGCATACAGGGGTTGGATTATGGAAGTCCTCTTATTCTTGGATGTAAAGGACTGTTGGATTAAAGGGAGTTGGGGATTCAGCTGCATGGAGGATGAGAGAACCTACACAGCTGCACTGTTTTAAAAGAGTAAGGTGGCCATGCTGGTTCAATGTCCTCTTCCCAAAACACTGACCAACTTGCCTCCTTCCTTGGGGTCAGAAGATTCAAGTCCTGGCCTCCCAGCTCACAGGAGTCTGCACTGCCCCTCAGAAACCACAGCCCTGTCTGCCCAAACTCCAGGCTGTCCACCATCACTACCCCCAGAGGGCTGGAAGCCAGCTTGGAGCATGGTGATGGCAACTCAGATCTAGGAGTCATCTTGAAGTCAGTGGGCCCCCATGGGTGGCTTTTATGAGGTGTGAAAGAGTCACTTTCCCCCATCCCCCTCTGCCATCCAGGAACCAGCTGGAAAGGTTAGGACCAATAAATTCTGGAAAATGAGTCCTAAGTCTTAACCACTATTTACAGATTCTTTGTCTTTCTCTCAGAAAGGAATTTCAGGAACATACAAGCAGTGAAGTAAAACAGATTTTACTTAGGAGGCTTTTTGGAAGGGGTGGGGAGGGAGAGAAAGTGGGAGATATCAACCTGCTCAAGAGAGAACCTGGGCTTCTCCAAAGGCAGCGAGATCCCCTACACACATCTCTGCATTAGATATAGAAGCATTAAAGTACACATCTCAAGAGGGGAGACACGGGCAACAAATGTGCTAGTCCACGTCGGCACCCACAGCACATGGCTCAGGCACCATATGTGTGCCCTTCCTTTGTTCAGTGTGCCTTTTATAAGGTTTTCCAAGCTGTCCCAAGTGGGCTTCTAGCTAGGTAAGAGTCTGTTGCTAATGGGGTGGCCAAGTGGGTAAAGTTGGGAGTGGTCAATGTCCTTTGAAATTTCTTTCCTGACCTTTTGTTCCTGCTGGAGCTTCTCTCAGAGTGGGGCACAGCCTTCTGGGTCTGTTGCTGATGCCAGAGGAAAGTCTTATCAGGTCTTAGTTCCTGTGCTCACAAAGTAGGCCTTGATAGCCTTAAGGCTGTATTACTGTATCACTGCAATCCTGATGCTCATTGTTCGTTGATTTACTTGAGCGGGTGCCAGTAACTTCTCTATTCCTCCCAGTCCTGAGATTTTAGCAGCTCCTCCTTACTCGTCTTTCCCAACGATTGAAGACTCTTTCAGGGTCAGGGGAGTGAGACATGTTATTGTTACTGTTTTTGGCATAACAAATATGCCACGGGGAGCTTGCCAGACTCCGCCTATGCGAGTGGGATACTCCTGGTAGCTTGCCGAGCTCTCCGAGAGGCATATATATATGCCTCAAGGAAGACCTCAAAGACAGAAGAGCAGCAGTGCTAATAGATGTGGCAGATGCCGGGAAAAGCATTCATAATGCCCGCCTGTCCTTCACCAACTATAAGACCAAGATGACTGCCCTCCAACATCCTGATGTATCTATCACATCTTCCAGAAGGGGAATGGAAAAGAATACTCATGACTTCTACTCAGATCTCTGTAATAGCCATGTCTACCTGCCCACATACCAAATTCCGCAAGATGGATATTTCTTCCCAAGGTTCTCCCTTCTGAAATCCAACATGCCATTTCATCGGTAAAGAAACAAAGAGCACCTGGCTCAGACAAGGTCAGACCTGAACACCTGAAGAACCTACCATCAGTACTCATCAATACACTGGCTCGGCTCTTCACACGCTACCTGCCTGAATGCAAGGTTCCATCCCAATGAAAAACCAGCAGGACTATACTACCATACAAGAAGAGAGACATCCACAACATTGGCAACTATCGCCAAATCTGCCTATTGTCTGTCATCTACAAGCTGTTCACTCGAGTCATCCTGAATAGGATTGGGAGAACACTAGATGAAGTAAAACCATGCAAGCAAGCCGGGTTCTGAAAAGGATTCAGCACCATCGACCATATCCACACGATAACCAAGCTCATTGAGGTTTCTCGGGAGTTCAAGATGCTGCTCTGTATAACATTCATTGATTTAAAGAAGGCCTTTGATTCTGTTGAGATGGAAGTGGTCACTGAAGCCCTAGCCAATCAGGGCATTCAAACTCAATACATCAGGACCTCCGTGAGCTGTATTACAGATTCACTACCAGGATCTCACCATTCTGTAAAGAAGTGATCATCCATGTCAAGAGAGGGGTTCGGCAGGGTGATACTATTTCACTGAAACTCTTCAGTGCCACCCTTGAGAATGTCATGCGACGACTAGAATGGGAAGGAATGGGAGTGAAGATAGATGGTCGGCAACTACACCACCTCCGCTTTGCTGATGACATCGTTCTAATAACACAAACATCAGCCAAATGGCACAAATACTGACTGACTTCGACCGTGAGTGTGGAAAGGTCAGATTACAGCTGAATCTCACAAAGACAATGTTCATGAAAAACAGGCTTGTTCCTGACATTCCATTCATGCTCAATGGAAAGACCATCGCCCATCTCCAAATGCAACAGTTATATGTACCTAGGTCGAGAAGTCAACATGACGAATCACCTGTCACCTGAGTTGCACAGGAGGAAGAGAGCAGCTTGGAACGCCTTCAAGAACATCAAAGAAATAGCTAAGAGGATGAAGAACCTCCGGCTCTGGGCACATCTCTTCGATTCCACTCTTCTTCCTGCATTAACATACACCTCAGAGACCTGGGCCCTACGAAAACAGGATGAGAACACTATTCGGGTCTCTCAAAGAGGAATCGAAAGAGCTATGCTTGGAGTATCATGCTTCACTCAAATGAGAGATAGAATCCGTAGTTCCGACCTCCGTCAACGCTCAAGAATCAGGGACGCTGTCTCATTTGCCAAGGCATCGAAAATCAGATGGGCTGGACATGTAATGAGATTTAGAGACGACCACTGGACTAGAGCCATTACTGACTGGATTCCACAGGACGTCAAAAGATCGCATGGCTGCCCACCTACGAGATGGTCAGACTTCTTCGTCAAGACCCTGAACGATCAGTTTGAGGCTCTTCATGTTCCTAGAACGAGCAGATGCCACTGGGCTATTTTAGCATGCAACAGGGATGAATGGAGACATTACTGGCGCCTGCTCGAGCAAATCAATGAGTAACGGGATATCAAGTGATCAAGTGATATATACCTGTCACTGTCACTGTCCTCCCGTGGTTCATCGAGTTGCTCGAATGGGCCCAGTAACATCTCCATTGTGAACAACTGTTACTGTGTTTGGCATACTGAATATTGAATACATCACGGTAGCTTGCCAGGCTTTGCAGTGTGGGTGAGATACTCTCAGTAGCTTGCTGGGCTCTCCGAGAGGGGCAGAGGAATCGAACTCAGGTCGGCTATGTTGGCTGCTTGCAAGGCAAGAGCCCTACTCACTGTGCTATCGCTCCAGCCTATATATATTATATATATATATATAATATATAGTTGCCTAATGTCTGACCCCATCAAATATGGTGTAGTAATTATTGAAAATGGGTAGGAAGTGTCTTATGATGTGTTGCAAAGCAGCTACACCGTCCAGAAAGTGGCCTGGAGCATGGTGGCGGTTGGGCAATTGAGGTCAGCTGCTGGGGCTGGGTTCCTTGAGGCAGGGAGGGCTCGCACCCGCCCCACTCTGGGGCACCCCAAGTGAAAATAGTCTGGCACAGAGTCTGGTGGCATGGTTATGGGAGCCTCATTTTAAGCTCCCTTCTGGGAGAAGCAGCCAATGAGTTTTGGAGGGTGGCAGCAAAACTCCACTACCCAACCGCTGCCATGCTCCAGGCCACTTTCCAGATGCTCGGGCCAAGCCTCACATGTGAATGAAGCCCCACAGAACCCAGGTAAGGCGGAACTTTGTGACCTTAGACTCTGGACTCAACGGGACCCAGAAGCAGAGATTCTCTGCCTTCTTTCCCCGGGTCTCCGGTGACCCAGGGGTCACACCCATAAGCTACCCCCTGCCAGCTCCAGATAACCTCCTCATTGACCACCCTCCAGATATTCCATTGCCATGGTAAATCTTCCCTGTATACTTGCCCACATAATCTGATGGTTTAAACCACTTTCCTCCTCCTAAGAAGTCACTTATTTTTTTTTTTTGTCTTAAGTCCCAAGAATAAGTGACCTTAGATTCAGGGGCCCATTCGGCCCACTTCCTCCACTAGATTTCTGAGAGGGAGGGAGGGAGGGAGAGAGGGAGGGGGAGAGAGAGAGAGAGAGAGAGAGAGAGAGAGAGAGAGAGAGAGAGCGCACAGGAGTTGAGGTACAGACCTTGCATGTGACTGACCCAAGCTCATTCCCCACCTGTTGCCTGGGGAATCCCTGACACTGGTCCCAAGCAGCATCACCTCATTGGACTTGCTCTGCACTGCAACCAGTTTGGCTGTGAATTCCCAGATGATCCGCTCTCCCCCACCCCTCCCCAGCATCATTTGGGAGCACTTGCACCCACTCACCCCCAAAAGAAACTGGAACAGTTTGGAACATTCCAGCTGGGTTCCCCATTTTCCTTCCACATTGCCAGCCAATACAAGACAGCCCCCTTTCCTGGCAACCAAGCATTCTGCAATATTCCCCCGGGTCAGCAGCTTCATAAAGGACTGAGAAGCAAGTCATTTCTCTGCCATTAGGGACCCAAAGGCTCTGGGGACACAGGAGAAGGCTGGTGAAAATAGGCACATTCACTAGCCTACAACCCCCTCCTCCAGCACCCAGAGAGAGGGCAGATTATTGCACTGTGAGACCTGGATGCCTAGATGTGAGGCAGCCACGAATTCTGAGGAAGCGGCTCTGCTCTTTCCCACAGGCCACACTAGTGCTGCCTGAACAGGCCCAGCCAGAGGAGGCCAAGGCTGCACTACTTTGCTCAGCTGTCCGCAAGACATCCCCATGGGCTCCCAGCAATAACAAGAGAAATTGGAGGCAAAAACTGGGGCATTCCAGAATCAAAGAAACCAGCTTTATCTCTAAGAGAAACATTCAGCTGAGGGAAACCCATATTGCAATTGTGAAAGAGAAGAAAAATTACAAATCAAGTGGACTCTCAGGCTTTCGATGAAGAAGCTGGTGGCTGGCACTTGCTTTCCTGCATATGTTAGAGACACTTGCAGCTAGCCCACCCCCGAACAACATCTCCTTGGGGGGGTGAGGGGGGCCTGTATGAAATAGGGAGAAGCCAGGTCAAAACCCAGTAGCTACCTTTTAGCTTCTTGCTACAGAGTCTGCATTTCCAAATCCTACCCAGAAGGAACACAGACAGATGCAACAGAAGCACAAGAACTTGGCCTCAGCACCCAAACATTTGGAGTTGAAAGGAAGAGCATCAGAAACCAATTTATGGAAATTCAGGAAAAGACTTGCCAGGAACAGTCTGAAATTCGAGAACCTATGTACAAAGAGCAATCAATGATAACTACTTATGTCAGAAGAGTAACTTAGATCACTCCATAAATGTCTCCAAGAGAAATGGCTGCAATATTTCTACTTTATTCTATTTGGTTATTTGGGCCACACCTGGCAGTACTATGGCTTTACTCTGGGCTCTGTGCTCAGGGATCACTCACTCCTAGAGAAGCTCAGGAGATTATATGGGGTGCCAGAGATTGAACCCACATCGGACACATGCAAGGCAAACACCCTACCAGCTAGCTGCACTATCACTCTGGCCCCTGTGTACAATATTTTTAAATCAAAGGAAATTAAAACCAACAAAAAAGTGTTGCTGAGGAAGCCAAACAACTGGGACAATGCCACAGCACTGACAGTAGCAACTGGTAACACCGCTTTGTAAACCTGGTCAACAGCTCTTCTAAATGAGACATTATTACACCCCGTGAACCAGCAAGTTCATGCCTGTGATGTATGAAGAAAAATAGTCTGTATATTCACAAATATATATGTGCACAGATAAATCTGGTAGAACCTCAACAGAATTAGGATGAAACATCCAAAACTGGAAACAAAGCAAATGTCTTTCAACTGCAGAATGAATCAAATAGAGACTCTCATGCAACAAAATACAGCAGGCCAGAAAAACACTTGAAATACCACCGCTGAAGACTTATGTGCAGAAAACACAGTCAGACGCATATCCTCCCACTCAAAGAAGCTCAAACACAGGTAGAACAAGTTACAGCGAGCCAAGTGTTCACCCTAAAGTGGAGGACAGAAGGGCAGCTGCAATATTCTGTAACCGATGTGGGCTGTAGTTCCGCAGATGTATACATACTTAAATCTCCATTACTCAAGATGGTTGTTTTTATTGTCCCTCAGTTGTAAATATAACACAAAGGTGTGCAAGAAATAAAACTTTAAAGGAAACTTCAAAAGAGAGATATGGAATGTAACATAGAAGACAACCAATCTTGACTAACAAAACATTAACAAAGAAGGTTTAACTTGTAACAGCATCTTAGTAATCCCTCATACAATGAATTAATGTCTCCAGGGTGAGATTCAACAATTTACAGTAATTTTCTTCTAAAGAAATATTCACTTATTATTTCGTTAGCAATTTATTGGTAATAAGCACTATAAATAAATTATTGTGTACCTGCTACAGGCTCAGGCTTGAGGGGTGGTTGGGAAAATTGAAGAAATTGGTGGAGGGAAGGTGACAGTGGTGGTGGGATTAGAGTTAGAATATTGAATGTCTATAACAAATCATCATGAGCAACTTTGTAAACCATAGTGTTTGAATAAAGTGTGTGTGGGAGGGGAGGGCTGGAGAAGGGGAGGAGAGTACCTAAAGTCAAAAAAAGAAGAAGAAACAAAAATGTGAAGAAAAAATATTCTAAAAACAAACTTCACTGCAGGTTCCTGCTATTGGCAATCTCATGTAATAAAGTATTTGGCACTGGTCTAAGTTTGAATTAAATAATAAGAGATAAAATTTTAAAACAAAAGGAGGAGGTAGGGAGATGGCTCAGAGAGCTGAAGCCATATGTGATCTTTAGGTCCCAGGTTCAATCCCCAGCACTGCCTGGCATCCTGAGTACCATGGGATATAGCCCCGAGGCCACAGCACTACGTAATCCAGTACTGAGCCTTTTGGTGCACAACAGTGGGCAAAATATCACTCAGAATGCCCCAACCAAGAGACCTCAGCAGAACTGGGGAGGTGAATGTAAAGAGGGAAGTCACGGAAGGAAGGAAGGAAGGAAGGAAGGAAGGAAGGAAGGAAGGGAGGGAGGGAGGGAGGGAGGGAGGGAGGGAGGGAGGGAGGGAGGGAAGGAGGGAGGGAGGGCGGGCGGGCGGAGGACACAAAATATTCGTAACAAGGAAGAGTTGCTCTCTTCATTATTAAACTGAAGCTGTGTCCTCACAGTATTATGATGAGTGATTCAAAAAAGTCCTCTCAATAAGTGAAACTGAAAACCACACAAAGACACTAACATATAAAACCAATGGAAAGCTTACACAGGAGGAAAGGAAGACGGATAAACAGAACTCAGTGGTAGGTAGGAAAACATAAAATAAACTTTAACATAAGTATCTCCATTATGTTCAACATTAAGCTGAATCTTATGCCATAGTGTACAATTAATCTAGTGCTAACAGGCATGTGCAAGAGATTTATCTTATTTTCTAGCAAGAGCCTTCATATATTCCAGTTTGTGGTAGAAGACTCAAGTCTGGCTCTGTTAACTCCACTACAGGGAAGTGTCAACTGACAATATAAAATGTGAACACATAAAAGACTCTATCATTGGTTGCAGTCAAGATTTATACCAATAAATTTCTGTTCTGTCGGTCCAACTGACTAACAGTCACTCCTTCATGAAGTTAAGGAATTCCAAGTATGTTTCTGCCAGACAGTCCCTTATTAGCTACATTATGTGGAATATGGCCTTTGTGCCCTGTAACATATGCATAGCAGCACAGAGAAGGAAAATAATATAGACCTGGAATGGGGAGCATTTGTGGCCTCAGTAAGTTGCTTATTACCCTGAACCTTGGTTTCCTCATTTGCTAAATGAGGGGAAATGAGATACATCTTTACAGAGTTACCATGAAAATGAAACAAGGTGAGAGTTACTGGAGTTCAGACTCCTTGAAGCCAGACACAAAAACTTACATTCCATCATTAGTTACACAGCAAGGATCCCCTAAGTAGCTATCAGAATGGATTAATGTGTACATCACTCAAGGTATGACACCCAGCTGTTTGGTCAACTGCAATTCTAGGTTTTGAAGGTTGGTATGTTTTTCATGTGACTAATAACTGTCAACTTTGATAAAATGAGGAGCAGGAGAATAAGTACAGTAGGAAGTCACTTGTCTTGCATTCTTACATACAGCCGATCCAGTTTTGGATTTGATCCCACATATGGTTCCCTGAGAAACCACCAGGAATGATCCCTGAACACTGTGAAGTATGGCCCCAAAGTAAAAATTTTTTAAATAAAAGTAGATTACCCTCCATTGGGTAGGCAAAGCTCATTCAATCAGCTGAAGGATGAGGTTTCTCTGCATGAATGAATCCTGACACAGTTGCCTTGCCTACGTGTCCAGCCTGCCTTACAGCTTTCAGACATGCTGAGCCTCAGTGTCTGAGCCAATGCCAGGTAAGTAAATAAATACATCTCTCTTTATATAAATATATATATACGCAAAGATAAAAATACTGATAAATCTATATGTGAGCACAATATATGTATAATGCACATATTTTTTATGATATGCATTCATTTCTAGCATACAAAATATTCCTTTTTACATACGTGAACAAAGGAAGTGTGGGTTCTCTACTACCACAAAGACATCACATGACAAACTCCCAGGCTTGTCACCATATTCATCTTGCTTGGCAATCAAGTGGGTTATGGCTTTGATAAGCACATCAGGCTCAGGGTGGTTTGAGTTTGGTTCCCTATCCTACTTTGGGCCTGGAGCAAGGGCCCAAATAATCTACTTTTATTTCAAATTTTTTTATTTTGGGGCCACACTTCACAGTGTTCAGGGATCATTCCTGGTGGTTTCTCAGGGAACCATGTGTGGGATCACTCTAGATTTACTCCAGGGCATGTTCTTCTTAGGCAAGCCATAGCATCTGTTCACCAATGTCCACCCCCCAAGGCTAGCCACAGCCCATCCAAGTCAGAGCCTTTGTATTATGTTCCAATACTCCTGCTGCCATGGCCAGGCATGCATGTGCATTCTAGAAGAGAAGGTGAGAACTGGGCTTCATTATTCAGTCTACAAATCCCTGTCCAATATCAGAGCAGTCAGACCCAGAACTATTGTACTCCAGTTGCCTCCCAACTGTCGTATGTTTTAATCTTCCTATACATATACATATATACACACAGACATACATATGCATATATATATATAGTCAACTATGACCCATTGGTCACAGACATACCTATATATCCCAAAGGTATCTTATATTTACTAATAGTCAAAGTGAATCAACAGCAATCACCACTAAATGCATTTAACCAATTGAAAATATCCCACGTAAATTCTACTAAGGGAACAAAACCACTAATTGAACTGAACTGAAACTCACTAGTCTTAAGGCCTATCATATATCGGATCCTCCTGTTGGACAGGTGGGAGAACCTGGCCTTGTAGACCAGTGGGCAAAAATCCATCATTATATCGGCCCCCTCCAGTGCTCCGCAACCAAGTTTCTTCCAACTGCTGGATACTAAAACTAAACATACAATCTTGCCACACTGCAACAATAACAAGGTAGGGGGATCTATTTAAAGTCAAAAGAAAATTTTTAAAAGCCCATCTTATTAAAACCCGAAGGGCTTCAAAATAAATCTTTGATACAAGAAGTATTCTAGTTGAAGCTTCCAAGCACACAAAGTCCTGTGTACATCATTACTCTCTACGTAGGTTCATGCCAAACCAGAGGGACCCAAACTTAAGATCTCAATAGAGAAACAGGTGAGCCATGGCAAACATGCCTGGCTCACAATAAGTCCCAAAGGATGAGAACAAGGCAGTACTGGGTCACCACACTAGTTTCCTTATCTCTACTCCACCAGAGATAAGCAGAGAAGTCTAGATGCCATCACTAGTCCAGGACAAGTACCAGTCTACTTTCTGGGTAAGTGACAAGAAACCTGGCACTTTGCATTGGTGGGTCAGTTATACCTAGACAAACTCATTTTAGAGGATAAGACACAACACCAGATTTCAAAAACAATCTTAGTTTTAGGAGACAGTTACTGCTACAAATAGACTTGCTTTCTCTGCATGAGTCTGAAGACGTCATCCTGAAAAAGCGAAAAATCGCAGCCCACAAACAATTGAACTCCTTTTCCTGAAAAGTATCTCAAGTAAGAGGACTGAGCCAGATCTTGTAGATAGCAATGCCCCTCCACCCTGCCCTGCTTCCTCCATCATCTTCAGCAATGCCCCTCCACCTTGCCCTGCTTCCTCATCATCTTCAGCTTCTCCCACCAACTGCACGCTACTCTGTGCAGCCACCCCATCCACAGTCCACCAGATTTCTCTACATAATGCTCTGGCCGAACCATCTCACTTTCACTCTCAACACAGACAGATGACCCAGTCCGTACACATCCCACAACAGGCTTCCAACAGCCTCTGAGGTAGGCCCACGCTCCCCAGCAGGTCAGCATATGCCTGACCCCCAGTGTACTTCGTTATGGACTGGACAGAACAGTGTTTCCAGACCTCATGCACTCATCTCCAATGTATAAATATCCCTCTCTTTGACCTGTCTGACTCCATCATTCTCTGGCTGCTCTCTGAACACAACACAGACACCCCCTCCACACTGTGGCTCATCTGGATGCTCAGCCAGCAAGATTTTTCTTTTCAGTGTCTATACGTTTGAATCCTTATTTCAAGCAGATCTCGAGGACAACTGACAGAAGCTCTCAGCTGTTTCAGTGACATTATGTCATCCCCCTTTCAGAACTGATGCCTGGTTCTCAATTATTATCAGTCTCAATCTCTACCATTAGAGAGAACTCAGAAGCAAGATTTTTTAATTAATTTATTTTTTATTGAAATAGAACATTACGGAACTGTTCATGATTGCATTTCAGTCATACAATGTTCCAACACCCATCCCTCCACCAATATAATTTCCCAGCTAGTATCCCCAGTTTCCCTCCCACCCCTTCAATCCACCCCCCACCCCAGCCTGCCTCTATGTCAGGCTCCTCTCCTTTCTCTTTCTCTTTCTCTCTTTCTCTTTCTCTCTATCTCTCTCTCATTTTAGGCATTATGGTTTGTATTACAGATGCTGAAAGGTTATCAACTATATCCCTTTACCTGCTGTCAACACTCAGTTGCAAGATCTTTTTTGCTTGTTTGTTTTGGGGGTCATATGTAGTGGTACTCAGGGGTTACTCCTGCACATTGCTGGGGGATGATAATGTGGTAACAGTTCTCTCCCAGGTTCCCAAATAAAAAGCTATGAAAAATATAAGTATGCTTTGTTTCATCTTTGTACTTGCATAACGTTTTTTAGGCAGTCACACAAGAAGTTTATTAAAAAAATATTTCATCTGGTGCTGAAATTCATTCACTGTTTTCCTATTTACATCAACCAAAAATTAGCTCTGTTATATACATGCTGTACATCTAAGGAGACAATTTCAAAGCCAGAGCGACAGTTCAATGGGCTGACATATGCTTTTCACAAGCAAAGTCTAGATTTAATGCCCAGCACCGTACATGGTCCCCTGAGCACCACCAAATGCAACACCCCAAGCACTGAGCAGCCCCTGAGCATTACCAAACATGACCCTCTGCAAACAATAATGAAAAAGAAAATCATAAGGATACACTATAACACCTGGTTATATCCCACAAGTATAACAAATCTTGATTATCTCGTTTCTTCATACCCACCAATATCCAGTAAAAGAGGAATTTAACTAATAAAAATCAGAACCCCATTTACAGTTTCATTGCAACACTAACATTAGACATCATAATGAAAATTTAAAAAGGTTTTAATGGCCTTCAGAAACCAATCTAGAATACACTATTGTTATTTCATTAACTTCACTGATGTCTTTTACATCAGATTCCATTTAGCATTGGAAATTATACTATGTTATTTTTTCAGTAAATTTTTATGGAAATAATTTTTAAAGAATTTATTAGACAAAACCTCAAATATTGAAGAGACAGCTGACAAGCCATTTCATGAGGAAGATTAATTTAGAGAGCAAGGGTGATTATTCAAAGAGCTGGAGTGCCAATGCCTCTTTTGCAGACCACAACACCCAAAAGGAGAGAGAGAACATAGGGGATTGCCCTGCCACAGAGACAGGGGGAATGGGGGGATGGGGGTGGGAGGGATATTATCCATGGTGGTGGAAAATGGGCACTGGTGGAGGGATGGGTATCTGATCATTGTATAATTGAAACCAAAGCACAAAAAATTGTAAATCTACAACTTTAAAAAAAAAATAAAATACAATAAAGGGGAAAAAAAATTTAAAAAAAAAAAAAAGAGCTGGAGTGCATGTAAGCCCTGAGTTTGCCTCCAGGCACCACAATGCCCACCACCATCAGGTATCCCTGGAAACCTCCAGTACCACCAGGCCAAACACTGAAATATCTGGAGTCTGATTAGGAGTATCAGTGGGAGTGACCCCGGATTTCTAAGCATTGCTTGGAAACCACCTCTCCCTCCCCTGCAAAAAAGAAGTTGGTTCAGAATAAACACTCAAAAACAAAAGTTAAGTTGCAATTAAATTCACATCTTTAAATAACTTAGGAAAAATAAATTAGAGTTCAACAATAAGATAGCTAGGCTGCTTATTTTCTATACCATCCATGGCTGAGTTTATGTGATTAAAACGTGAAGGGGAATTTAGCTAATTAAAATTAAGTACAAGTTGTCTTATTCGATTAGTTCTCTCCTTCACACTCATGGACCCCATAACTAAATGCCCTGGTGATGGCACTTATACACAGCTGTCATTTTAATGGAAATATACTTCAGTAAATTCAGCACATTTCTGTCCACCACCAATTGTTAATTCATGTCAATCTCACTTAACAACCAGAAAAAAACCATTATGAACTTGTCAGCATTTTAATTTCCCTAAATGAATTTAATTGATTTTTTATTACTCATTTGGTATGAACATCATCTTCTCTTAATAACAAAGTACAACAAAATTAACCACTGTAAGTGCCCACTATTTTTAATGTCATACCTCTCAGAAATAGATTAAGTGGGGATTTGTCTTGAATAGCTGTCTCCACCGTGACTGTTATGAAGCACATCATAATGAGAAGTTGAGGTGAATGCCCACCCTCAGGAGAGTAGAGGACAGGCAGGTATCAAACATGCTGGAAAACAACCAAAGCAAGGAAGTGTTAACGCAGAGAGGGCAACCAGGCATCAGGCTAAACGTTTTTACTATTCATTCACCCAGAGTATAAGGAGCCCAGTGATGAATAGCTCTGCCAAGGTGGTTTATCTTTAATTGTTTATCCATTTTCACAGGCAGACCTAATCTTTTGTTGTTTCATAATTAGACCAACCACCCAGCAAAAGAAATGCAGCATGGAAGGTAACGTTCTAAGGGCTTTGCATAAGCTGTTCAATTTAGTACTCAAAAAAAATTTCCATGTACAATATTTCACTTCCTAGTATTTTATATACAATTCCCCCACGTGTCTGTGATTAAATGAAGAAACCAGAGGAGTAGTCATTTACCCAACATCCAAAATTTGAAAACAGTAGACCCAAGATTCAGAGATTTCCCTAAAACTCAGGTAGAATGCTTTTCTCCAAGGTCTGAGTCATCAGTATGGGAAGAACAAGACCCACCCAATAGAGAAATGTGAATCCAAGCAACCACTCAGGAGGCAGTTAGAAAACCCAAACCATAGAACTAGATCATGAATATTATAATAGCTTCAGAACAACATATGGCTAAAATTTCTTTGTGAACAACAATCAAATGAGAGTCTTTAAGATATCTGATTTGGTTACATAGTTGAAACAATGTACTAAAATCAAATTTATCTTGATTTACTCAGTGAGAACACTGTTCTACATAAAAGAGTAGAGGAACTTAGTCAAGAACTCATTGTTTAATCACTAAAGAAACAGAACCAAATGAATACATTTGAAATTCTTTCCTTTAAGGAACTTTCTATCCCACTAACCTCAGCAAAGTTAGTCAACTGTTTCTTGAGTTAGAATAATTACGTACATTTCAATTCTGGATGAAATGCAAAACTGACCCACAGTCACCTTTTGTGGTGTGTCCATACCAGAACCAAAAGCAATCAAAACAGCTCTCCTCCTCTGTCCTCTTGGAACTATGAAAAGTGCCACAGATAAGAAGCAGGAATAAATTTGTTTCCATCATGATTCAGTGTATAATGGAATCCATCTTACTAATGGAAGACATCTTGTCTAACATGACAAATTCAGTGCTGGTTTATCTTTCCAAGCAGAAGGCAATGTATGTGCCCAGTTGTGGGGTTTTTGATTTTGGTTTTTAAACAGGAAAACATTCAGCAGTTAGAGATTTTATCTGCTTCTCTACTAATTTCCACTAATCTTTAAGTGATTTACACATATTTCCCCTTCCTTTTTGTGCGCACAAAACACAAATTACCTTGAGATAATCTAAAGATAATTCTCTGACTGAGGCCTTCTCTGACTGAAAATGAGAGAACAGATGGACACAACCCTCTATGCTTCAGCAAGGACAAGCACAGACCATAAGCTGCATTACAGAGAGGAAAGGGTAATGCCAATTTAACCATCATCCCCACGATGGACAGGAGCAGCAATCACCCTTTCCTTTCTTCCCTAAGCACCGTGTGTGGCCTTTCTTATTTTGTATTTTCAGGCTGGCATGACTTCACTCCAGAAAAATGGAACCAGTCTATCAGTGTTTTCTCTGGGCTAGACCCAGAAGAGGTCCTGACATTGCCACATCTCAATGTTCTCTGCCATAGTCTAACATCACTTTCTAGGAGAGAAAAACAAATCCAGAAAGAAATAGAAAGCTGAGGGCCAGAGGGAAGCATGGGAACAGCATGTGGGATGCTAGCCTTGCACACTGCCAATCCTAGTTTGATCCCAGCATCCCATATGGTCCCCCAAATCCCTCCAGGAGTGATCCCAGAGCACAGAACACAGGTGTAAGACCTGAGCACAGACAGGTGTGGCAGAACGAAAGGATGAAAGGAAGGAGGGGAGAAATGATGGATGGATGGATGGAGGGAGGGAGGGAGAGAGGGAGGTAGAAGCTGAACAAAAAACATTTGACTATATGCTAATTTAAAAAAAGGTGTAGGTTCATTGCTCCCTATCTCTCTCTCTACTAAAAATCCTGGGAATAAAGCAGGGTCAACCAAAGAAGAATTCAGGAAGATGTACAGAGATGAGAGGTGCTGGGACAGTAGGAGTGCAGGAACAATTTTTTGTTTAAGGGGTCTTTGGATATTCCACCTAAAAGGAGACAACAGCCCAGGCCTGGCATCTCCTTATTCTCAGCCTGGCAGCAGGAGGCAGCACAGGTAGGTTCATTGTATCCCCAGTCAAGAAGGAATCCTGTCGTCCCCAGTTGAACCAAGCAAGGGGACTGAAGGGGAGACAAGAGACAAAATATGGTCAGGTGAAGAGTTCTCCCATTCAGGCAAGAATATTAATCTCTGCTTAGAAACACATTGGGTGGCAGGGGAGAGAGGAGGGGGAGGGGGAGGAGAAGGGGGATGAGGGGAAGGAGGGGAAAGGGGGGAGGAGGAAAAAGAAGGAAGAAGAAAAAAAGAAGACGATGAAGAAAGAAGACGAAGGAGGAAGACGAAGGAGGAAGACAAAGGACGAAGATGAAGGACAAAGACGAAGGACAACAACGAAGGACGACAACGAAGGATGATGACGAAGACGATGATGAAGACAAGGACGAGGAAGAAGAAAAAGAAAACGAAGACGAAGAAGAGGAAGATGAAGAGGAGGAGGAGGGGAGGAGGGGGGAAGGGGAAGGGGAAGAAGAGGAAGAGGAGGAGGAAGAGGAAGAAAGAGGAGGAGGAGGAGGAGGAGGAGGAGGAAGAGGAGGAGGAGGATGAGGAGGAGGAGGAAGAGGAGGAGGAGGAGAGGAATCCACAGCAAAAACTCACTGAGGGTTTTTTTCTGGATTTTTTTTTTGCCCCGAAAGGTAAAAGATTCCTCTCTCAACTAGAGGTATCATCAAAATTCCAGCAAGTTCCTTTTTTAATAGCTGTAGAAAAGCTTATTCTAAAATATATATAAAAAGGCACAAACCTGGAAATAAGAGAAACCTGGAAATGGTAGAACACATGCCTCTCACACATGAGGCCCTGAGTTCAATTCCCAGTAATTAAAAAAATTGGGCACAGCCTTTATCATAGCTAAAATGATATTTAAAAAATTAAAAATACACTCTGTTCTTAATAGTTATCAATTGCTACAGTCATTAATACAGTATGACTGGCAGAGGAACAGAGATTCACAGATGAATGGAACCAAGTAGAGAACCCAGAAAATTATGTCCCACAGATACTTAATTATAATAGAGTAAAAAAAAATGTAGAGGGAGAGAGTCTTTTCAACAAATGGTGCTGACAAACTGGGTATCTATAGACTGAAAAATGTCTCTCAGAATCACAGGTGACCAACACCTTGTCAAGGTGGATCATGGATTTAAATGTGAAAAACAAAATTACTGAAGTTCTCTTTTTTAAAATATCAGAGGAAATTTTAGGAGTTAGGCTAGGCAGAAAAGAACCACCACATCGAACAAAACACTGGCAAGATGAATTTCAGAGAAACTAAGGAATGTCTCTCTTCAAAGGAAGGAAAGTAACCTAAAGATTTGTACTCTGCTGAAGTATGTTGCCTCCAGCAGGTCAATCTGTACCTGTGATGTGAGTGCATCAGCAGCCTGATGGTGACTTCAGAATTCTACATACCCCAAATTTGCTGCTGTGCCTTTGGCCAGACCCCAACAACTTGGGGTCAAGTTTACCAAGAAAGTAAACGGCCAAAAGTTAAGTATGTGGGAGCCACACCCACAAACCACCTCCAGCTTAGCTACATAATTGGAGGCAAGGCCTCTCTGGTTCCTGATCAAACTGCTTAATGGCCATGATCCTAGAGACTCAGAAACAAATCTCGGAATCCAGTGACTTTTGGAAGAAATGTGTCTGGTCCCCATAGTAGGTTACCAGTGCCAGGCCACCCTGGGTGTGAATAGGTTTCATGCCTTGGTCTGTTCCCCCTGGCAGCTCAGTGGCCGTTATCGTCCAGAGGCCATTGGACTGTCAGGTTTAAGCCCTCAGTGACGAGACACACGAGGCTTCACAGGATGGGGGTGGAGCCGGCTCTTTCCTCCCCACCCCAACAAGACCCCAAGTTGCAGCCCACAAACAGCCTCTCTGGCTCCTGATTAAGCTGCTTGCTTAACAGCCATGATCCAAAAGACTCAGAAACAAATCTCAGAACCCAGCAGCTTTGGGATGAAATGCATCCAGTCCCCACAGTAGATTACCAGCGCCAGGCCACCCCAGGGGGGAAGGGTGCTGTCCCTCCGCCTGCTTCCTCTGGGTGGCTTGGTGGCCGCCATCCTCCAGAGGCCATTGGACAGTCAGTTTGGGCCCGTAGTGTCAAGACATGCGGTGCCTCACGGGATGGGGGTGGTGCTAACCATTTCCTTCCCACCCCAATGAGACCCCAAGTTGCCATCCACAAACGGTCTCTCTAGCTTCTGTTCAAGCTGCTTAATGGCCATGATCCCAGAGACTCAGAAACAAATCTTGGAACCCAGTAACTTTTGGCAGGAATGTGTCCAGTCCCCACAGTAGGTTACCAGGGCCCGGCCACCCCAGGTGTGAATAGGTTTTGTGCCTTGGCCTGTTCCCCCTGGTGGCCCAGTGGCCGCCATCCTCCAGAGGCCATTGGACAGTCAGGCTTGGGCCCGCAGTGACAAGACATGCGGAGCCTCATGGGATGGGGGTGGAGCCAGCCCTTTGCTTCTCACCCCAATGAGACCCTGAGTCACTACCCACAAATGGCCTCTCTGGCTCCTGATCAAAAGCTTAACAGCCATGATCCCAGAGACTCAGGGACAAATCTCTGAACCTAGCAGGTTTTCACAGAAATCCCTCAAGATTTAATTGTTAAAATTTCAGACGTGCAGCCACTACTGCAGCCGTGCAACATCATATGTTATTCGTAACCAGCAATAGAAAACAAATTGTCTACGGTTGCCTTTTTGGAAGATCTGAGTGTTGGGGTAAAATCCCAAGTTAAATAATGGTGGGTCTGATGTTGAAATATTGAATGTAATCAAAGTAGAGACAGAGAGTAATGTGAAAATCATCTGCCCCACAGGTAGGGGAAGGGTGTGGGAAGGGTGTGGGATGGGGGTTATACTGGCGGTTTTGATGGTGGAAAATGGCCTGGTGAAAGGATGGATGTTTCATCACTGTATGACCGAAACTTAAACCCAAAATCTTTGTAACTGCTCTCACGATGATTCAATAGACAAATTTATTTAAAAAAGAAAAAAAAGTGAGGTGGAGTTCATGCCCAATTCAATCAGCCTAATCAATGGCTGAATAAATAGCAATACTTTTACATTATAATTAAAATTAAAAAAACTGTGCTCTGCAGCCACTTGTTTAAAAATGACATAATGCATAAAGAATTATCAAAAGTTGTCAGTAAGAAAACATTCAATTTAAAAAACAGGTGAAAGCCAGGGAAATAGTTTTTTTTTAAAAAAAAAAAAAGCTGTAACACATGCCTGCATGCATAAGGCCCAAAGATCAATGTCCAGTACCACATGACAGCCCACCACCCCAACATCACCAAGTGCAGCCCTGGTGGCCCTACATTCCCAGTGATGGAACAATACAACAATACAGCAAAAGTGAAGGACTCAAGTACCAAAGCTGCCAGGCCCACCCCACCAAGTCAAGTATTACAGGAAGTAGACCCTGACTTCCCAAGAACCTTTGAGAAGGCAAGAAAAAAATGTACCTTCAGAGGATATATGGATGGCGAATAAGCGAATAAGGACATGAAATGATATTTAATATCATTCATTATGATGGAAATGAAAACTATAAGCACACTTATCAGAATGGCTAAAATAAAACATAATGACTATAACAAATGCTACTGAGAACGTGCAGAGACTGAATCACTCTCTGCTGGTGATGCAGCCACTCTCTAACATAACTTTAAAGTTCAAAGGAGAAAAATAAGCACATAATTTTCATACAACCCAACAACATGTGGTCTTGGCATTTAGCTCTGTGCAAATCAAAACTTGTCTTTGGAGGAAAACCTGGCACTTGAATGTTATGGGCTGGAAAGGTTTCCTTTCACCTCCAGATTTTTAGGCTGAAATTCTAACTTCCAATATCTCAGTATGTGACTGTATTAGAAATATCATTTTATTTCAATTATTTTGAAATTTTTTAAATTGTCACTTAGGTCACCTGGTTACAGAAATATTAATTTTTATTTAAGTACAGTGATATACAGTAGTATCAATAATAGGGTTCCACACATACCACATTCCAACAGTACACACACACATACCTCCATCACAGTGTCCACTTCTCTCCACCATTCTAAAGATATTGACTTAAAGTTTAATGAGATTATTGGGATGGGTATGCCTGAACTCAGTGAGATGGATGTGCCAGTAAGAAGAGAGCTGGACACAGTTACACAGGAGGAAAGCCAGGGGAAGTAACAGGGATAGACAGCATCTACAACCCAAGAAGGAGCATCTCTGAAGAAACCAACTTGTCTAATCCTTTGTTTACAAACCTCTAGTCTCCTGAACTGTAAGGAAATTAATCTCTGCTTTTTACGTCATCCAGTCTGTGGAGCCTTGTTATGGCAGCCCTAGAAAATGGATGCAATCAGTGTTCAGAGCAACTTCATTGGTGATAGTCTACAAGTTGAATATACCCTTTCTTCCTCATTCTCTCCTTCTTTCTCTCCAACCTTCCCACCTTTCTTTCTTTCTTTTCTTTCTTTCTTTTCTTTTTCTCTTTCTCTTTCTTTTTCTTTCTTTCCCTCTTTGTTTTCGTTTGTATGTATGTTTTGGGACCATATACAGTACTCAGGAATTATTCCTAGCTCTGTGCTCAGGAATAATTTCTGGCAGTGCTCAGGGGACCATATAGCATGCTGGGAATTAAACCTGGGTCAACTGCGTACAAAACAAATGCCCAACCTTCTCTACTATGGGTCTGGCCCTCCCTCCTTTTTTCCTGTGCTAGGGATTGAGCCCTGATTCTTGTACATGGGAGCACACAGTTAAATCTAGATGTGCTCTCCCACTGAATCATGTCCCCAGCCCTAGAACTTTTATAAACAGATGGTGATATATCCATGCCATAGAATACCAGACTGAAATAAATAAGGAAAAACCTGTTGCAATTTGAACTATGTATCAGGGAATTACATTGAATTAAAGATGAGAAAGCCAATCCTAAAAGACTACACACTGTATAATTATGTTTATTTTTTGAATAACAAAATTACATAAAAGGAAAACAAATGAGTATTTTCCTGGAATTCAGGATGATGGAGCCGGGGCAACAAATGTGGTTATAAAGGAACAAAAATCAAGCACCCCTGTGGTGCTAGAACTTCGTAATTCTGACTTATAGCTTTTATTAAACACAAGTTTAATAAAATTACACAGAACAACAAAGATACACAGTTAAATCTAGAGAGATATGAAGACAGATTGTCAAAATCCTGGTTGTGATATTAGTTATGGCTTTGCAAGATGTTATTAAGGAGTGATATTGGGTAAAAGTTATATATCTATTACTCTAGGTAAACGGTATATAAAATATCTATTACTACTTAATAGTTGCATAGGAACTTAAACGTATCTCAAAAAGGTAATGCCAAGAATCCATGTGTTTGCTTTCAGGAATGAAATAAACACAATGTCCTGTCAGGTCAGTCTGGTTGTAACAGCAATGGAAGATAAGATAGGAGTAAAAAGGATATGAACTCTTTGCTACATAAGAATGCGCATCTTCATCAAGAATGCCTTGTTTTATTATTCTTCTAGGTAACTACCCATATAGCAGGCAAATACTCTAATCATTATTTCACAGACAAAAAAGACATGCATTGATTGATGAGACATTTAACCAAAGATAATACCATACATCACTGTTCAAATGAAGTCAGAATTCAAGTGGCCAGAAATGTAGTCTATTATATATAACTTTAATTTTGAGTAAGCCTAATATATGATGTTTACATGGTGATTTTTTGTTTTGTTTTGTTTTGTTTTGTTATCAGGAGTCGTAAATCCCATTGAGTGCTAAATCCCCTTACACTTAAAAAGGACGTTTTGGTCTAACTGTCCCAAGCATACTAATTGATGCTAACCCCTCAGTCAGTGCAGCATGGGGCACTGGCTAAGGGCATCCAAACTCCACCAATCATTTTTCTTGAAGAGCTCATGTTTAGCATGAGTAAAGATGATGTTATCGACTATGAATTATGCATTTCAACATGTCCTCAAAAACAGCTATCTCTAGCATTCTGCTCAGCATGAAAAGACATGTCACTGGGTGAGGTGCCCAACTCCAGCACCAAACAACCCATAGATATATATGCACTAAGAAAATGAAGAATGTTGATGTTTTCAGTGGTGTTTCTGTGCTTGTCTTACTTGTCTTTTGAAAGCATTAGAATTCGGTCAACAGGGTTTATTTAGTACCCTTCGAACTTGGGCTGGCTTCATGGGTCTACAACTAATACAAGGACCTCAGGATTGGTTTAATGTTCAACTGTTATGATCTGGAAGTTCTTTGTAATTTTTAAATAATGCATCCCATCATTTTATGTTTATACTAGCTTTTGCTATTGCTGCCTCAAATATATGTTACATTGTTCTTTCACCCTCTACCCACAAAACTCTCCATCCCTTCTTCCAAAATTGCCCTCTAATCACTGTTGCCTGTCAAGATTCCAGCTAGGTACTGGGAGATACAATAAAAAACCCACACCTTCCCTGACCACTTTAGCCTAATGTCTTGTATCATTTATTACCTTATGAAATTACTCCAATAATGAATCACACAGCACAGACATACTGCTGATAAAATGTTAATTACATTTTCTTTTGTCATCTCCCTCATGTCATCTTTTTGTCCTGAACTTCAAATAGATTCAACTTCAATGACAGCAAAGAAAAATTATCTCACATGGCACTGTCTGAGAGAGCTTACTGTAATGGTTAGAAATTTTCAGAATGTGCTGCCTGATTGAGTAGCCACTCGTATTGTGGCTAACGAGCACTGAAAATACATCTCTGGCCACTAAGGAATTAAGTTTTCTTTGAATTTAGCTTTAATAAATTTAAAGTGAAATTTCCACATTCTAGTGGCTACCATAGGGGCAAACACTCAGGCCTAACACTTCTCTGTGACTTCCATAGGCCTCGACAAAAATGTGTAAAAAAGGAGCATCAGCTGTCAAAAGACAAACTTTCACCTTCATGGAAGAAAACAGCTAAACTTTTTAAGGAAATAAGTTTGATTAAGTATCTATTAAATTTCCCTACCACTTAAACTATCCCTGCCATATATACATAATCGATTAGCATTATTTAGTCAAAAAGAATAAACTGAACTCTAGTGATATGAGCTAACATGGAGGAGTTATGTGGTTCTAAGTTTAAGAGACCTCACCATAATTTCTTTCAATTATAGTAAAAAGTAAGTAAAGGCCCTCCCGCTGATCATCGATTTGCTCGATGGGCCCAGTAACGTCTCCATTGGAGACTTTGTTGTTACTGTGTTTGGCATATCGAATATGTCACGGGGAGTTTGCCAGGCTCTGCCCAGCAGGCGAGATACTCTCGGTAGCTTGCCGGGCTCTCCGAGAGGGGCGGAGGAATCGAACTCGGGTCGGCCATGTTGGCTGCATGCAAGTCAAACGCCCTACCGCTGTGCTATCACTACAGCTATATCCTTTAGTTCATTATAATACACTCTAGGGGAGAAAGCCAGATAGGACCCCATGAACTATTGCCTAGTACAATAATAGCAGCTTCGAACACTCAAAGGCTGCTATGATATGTTGTTTGTTTCTGATAAGACTGCATGCAGCCCTGGACATCTATAAAATTTAGAGAGAACTACTGAATTTCAGACACGGGAGATAGAAAAGCATAGCTGAGATCCCTTCCATATAAGATCCCCTTCTTTCTCCTCCCTCTTTAGTCTTTCTAAACATGGCATGGTACTTGTCCAGCAGGCTGTGAATAAATATTAGATGTTCATATGGTCCCCTATGCCCTGCCAGGAGTAATCCCTGAGCAGAGTCAGACATAAGCCCTGAGTACCACTGGTGCACCCCCAAAATAACAACAAAATTAAGTTAATAAAATGCCCAATGTTTCTGGGGAGGCATTACCCTCCCCAACCTCAAACTCTACTACAAAGTGGTAATAATAAAAACAGCATGGTATTGGAACAAAGCCAGGGACACAGACCAATGGAACAGGGTAGAATATCCCTACACACAACCCCAAATGTATGAACACCTAATCTTTGATAAGGGAGTAAGAAATGTGAAGTGCAACAAGGAAAGCCTCTTCAACAAATGGTGCTGGCATAACTGGACAACCACATGCAAAAAAAATGAGCTTATACCTCGACCTAACATCATGCACAAAAGTCAGATCAAAATGGATTAAAGATCTCAACATCAGGCCAAAATCCATAAGATATATTGAAGACAAGGTCACCAAAACCCTCAAGGATATTGAGGCTAATGGTATCTTCAAAGATGACACTCCACTGACCAACCAAGTGGAAACAGAGATAAACAAATGGAACTATCTTAAATTAAGAAGTTCTGCACCTCAATGGGCACTGGTGAAGGTATGGGTGTTTCATTGTATGACCGAGACTTAGACCCGAAAGTTTTGTAACTGCTCTCACGGTGATTCAATAAATAAAATTATAAAAAAGAAAGAAAGAAAAAGAAGTTCTGCACCTCAAAAGATACAGTGACCAGAATATAAAGACAATCTACAGAATGGAAAAGGATATTTACCCAATACCCATCTGATAGAGGGTTGATATCAAGGATATACAAAGCACTGGTTGAACTCCACAAGAAGAAAACATCTAACCCCAATGGGTGATGAACAGAAACTTTCCCAAAGAAATGTGAATAGCTAAAAGTCACATGAGAAAATGCTCTATATCACTAATCATCAGGGAGATGCAGATCAAAACAACAATGAGATATCATCTCACACGACAGAGACTGGCCCACATCCAAAAGAGCAAAAGCAACCTGTGTTGGTGTGGATGTGGCAAGAAAGGGACTCTCCTTCATTGCTGGTGGGAATGCAAACTGGTTCAGCCCTTTTGGAAAACAGTGTAAGGTCCCTTGGAACCCCTAGGGAGATTCCAGAGTTAAAACTCTACTAATTAGTAACTCTCTTTCCTGCCCCCTCCCTAGTAGAGCTTTAGAGTGAAACCATTCAGGATGTAAATTCTGAAACCATTTGTTGACTCTTCCTTGCTGGGATGGAAATTCTGAAACTATTTGTTGACTCTTCCCTGTTGGGATGTAAATTCAGAAACCAATTGTTGGCCCTTCCTTATCAGTTACCTCTGTTAGGAACTCTTCCCTGGAGCCATGAGCTGAGAATCAAAGGGAACAAAGAAGATATTTCCAAATGTTGGAGTTACCAGATGCCCACTAGCCACAATGCCTATGTACGTAAATGCTGATCTTTGAATCTATAGGCTAAGGAGTGATGTACTTTTAAATTGATTGGTTAAGAAAGTATATGTTGTTACAAATCTAGTGGCTATGAAATGTGCGGGCTTTGCTGTAACGGCCAGTGAAGGCCTATAGAAGATCCCCTTTGAAGAAGTTCTGGGTCTTGCCTGACCCTGGCTAGCCAGCTCAATAAACTACCTGCTTGCTGATTGCCACTCAAAGCCTCTTTTGCAAACCACAGCACCCTAAAGGAGAGAGATAACAAAAGGGAATGTCCTGCCACAGGGGTGGGGTGGGATGGGGGGTGGGCGGTGGGAGGGATGATGGGACCTGTGGTGGTGGAGAATGGGCACTGGTGGAGGGATGGGTACTCAATCATTGTATAACTGAACCCAAGCACAAAAATTTGTAAGTCTAAACTGTACCTCATGGTGTTTCACTAATAAAAATTTTTAAAAAATTAAAAATAAAGTTGGACCTAAAGGTCCAATATTAAAAAATAAAATAAAATAAAGAAATTCTGTGCTAAAAAGAAAGAAATAAAAACTAAGAATAAAAAAAAATACCCAATGTCTCTAAGTTTTCATAGGCCTTCCCTACTACTAGGTTTTATTACACAAACATACCTCAGCTTTCACCCATCCTCCCCCCAAAAAATGTGTTCCCTGATACAGCCACAAAAAAAGGAAAGGCATGGGATTTCTATGTCTTAACCGCATGATCTCAAAACTTCCACAGCACTTTTGCAAGTATTTCCTGGGATAGGACTATATGAGCCAGTTCAAGCTGTCATAACAAAAGATCACAAACTGAGTGCCTCAAACATAGAACTGTATTTTCTCACAGCACAGGGGCTAAGAGGTCTGAGCTGGAGGTACCAGGATGGTGGTGAGAGCTTGTATCCTGACTAGCACACAGCCTCCTGCCACTGTATGCTCACAAGGCATACTGAGCAAGAACAAAACTCTCTGCTGCCTCTTTTTTAATTTTTATTAGTGAGACATCATGAGGTACAGTTGTAGACTTACAAAGTTTTGTGCTTGGGTTTCAATTATACAACGATCAAATACCCATCCCTCCACCAGTGCCCATTTCCCACCACCACGGATCCCAGTATCCCTCCCACCCTCCATCCCCCCCATCCCACCCTGCCTCTGTGGCAGGGCATTCCCTTTTGTTCTCTCTCTCTTATTGGGTGTTGTGGTTTGCAAAAGAGGCAATAGGTGACAATTAAGTTTGGTCTATAGTCTACTTTCAGCATGCTTCTCCCATCCTGGGAGGATCCTCCCAACACCTTTATTTGGTGTTCCCTTCTATATCTGAGCTCCCTTTTCCCCTAGCATGTGTGGTTGGCTTCCAAGCCATGGAGTAAAATTCCTGGTACTAATCTCAGCCATTCTTGGGTGTTAGTCTCCTATTTTGTTACTTTATGTTCCCCAGATGAATGCAATCTTTCTATGTCTATCCCTTTCTTTCTGAGTCATCTCGCTTAACATGATACTTTCCATGTAGTACCACTTGTATGTAAATTTCATGACTTCATCTTTCTAACAGCTACATAGTACTCCATTGTGTAAATGTACCAAAGTTTCTTTAACCAGTCATCTCTTCTTGGGCACTCAGGTTTTTTCCAGATTCTGACTATTGTAAAGAGTGCTGCAATGAACAAACAATTGCAGATGTCCCTTTGACTATACTTTTTTGCCTCTCTGGGATATATTCCCAGGAGTGGTATTGCTGGATCAAATGGGAGCTCAATTTCTAATTTTTTGAGAATCGTCCATACTGTTTTCCAAAAGGGCTGAACCAGTCGGCATTCCAACCAGCAGTGAAGGAGTGTCCCTTTCTCGCCACATCCTCGCCAGCACAGGTTGCTTTTGTTCTTGTGGATATGGGCCAGTTTCTGCGGTGTGAAATGATATCTCATCATGGAGGGTTTTGTCAACTTTTTCCTCAATGTACCTTATGGATTCCGGTCTGATGTTGAGGTCTTTCATCCACTTTGATCTTACTTTTGTACATGGTGTTAGGCAGAGATCTGAGCCCACCTTTATGCACATAGTCGTCCAGTTTTGCCTCTGCTGCCTCTTTTTATAAGGGCACTATTTCTAACACGAGCATCAGGACCCCATCCATGATCTCATCTGAATATTCAGATTACCTCCAAGGGCCCATCTCCAAAAACCATCCCACTGCGGGGTTAGGGATTCAACAGACAAGATTGGCAAGGGCATGTAGTTCAGTCCATAGAACGGACAGTGATAAAAAGGAAAGCTAAACTGCACCGAGAGGCCCGGCAGACCCCAACGAGGCAAATATATGCCCAATAGTTCCCAACAACAAACTTACATTGTGCACCTATGGACTATCTCTCAAAGGCAAACTGTTATTTATCTGCAAGTGCAAAATTCCAAGTCTTTATAAAAAATAAAGATTTCTTTCTGCATCTTGACTTTACAATATAGTTTTTTGAGTCATGAAAATTTGCAAAAGTGGCAGAATTCAAGGATATAAATAATTATAATCATGTTCTATTCATATGGAAAATCTGTTTAACCTGTCTTCTCAGTTAGCCAGCTGTAACTTTAAAACCCATTTGAGAGTATTTCAAAACTTGGAATTTCTCCCTGATGGTTCTGAAATCCTGAAATCTGAGCTCCCCAGGGTAACACAGTATCTTCATGGGGCACTTATGTTCCTAGTGTCCAAAATGAACTTCAGAATTACTCATTAGCAAACCCTTAGAAAAGTTAGCAGGCATATCAAAGCTAACAGAAACATGCAGTATGAACTCAGTACACACTAGAAGCCCTAAGCCTCCTGGAGCCACAGATCAGAATAGTTGATCAATAGCTTTGTCTTCAGTTCCCAGGAAGAGATTACCATTTTTATTCATCCTTGGTTATTTCCCATCAAAATCTGCCCTGGGGCACTTCCATATTTAACTGGAATAAAAGAATCCAAAGGATAACTTCAAAGCCATGCAGCTAAGAATAATTTCCTTCCAACTTCTGTTGGCTGTTCCTGTATAAGTGCCTCTTACCTCGTTGACTTTCTAAGAAGCTTTCATTATGTGTGTAGTTAGGACACTTGACTCTACATCTTTGAACCACCAAGTGTATGCTACAAATCTCAGTGCTCAATGCCTGAAGAAAAGCCAAGTATCTAAGAACTGGTATCTAAGAACCTTGGTATCTAAGAACCTTCAGAACTACCTCCAGGAGGCAGGGATATAGCTTACCAGTAAGTAGAGCACTTGCTTTTCATTTGTGAGGCCAGGATTTAAATCCCCACCCCAGAAGCTTAAGAAAGAAAAAGGGTTTGCAATATAGGTACTGAGAGGCCATCTCCATAATGCCCCAAAGTAGAGAGAAAGAAGGAAATTGCCTGCCATAGAGGCAGGAGGAGGGTGAGATGGGGGGAGGGATTCTGGGGACACTGGTGGTGGAAATGTTCACTGGTGGAGAGGGATGGGTGTTCAATCATTGTATGACTGAAACTCAAACATAAAAGCTTTATAACTTACCTCATGGTGATTCAATTAAAATAATTTCAAAAATTAAATAAATGTTAAAAATTTTAAATATGGTTGTAAAACTACAAAAAGAAAAGGGGAAGAAAAGGAAGAGGGGAAGAAGGAGAGGAGAAAGGAATGGGAGGGGAGAGGGAAGGGAAAGGAACAGAGGAATGGAAGGAAGGGAAAGAAAGGAATGGAAGGGAGGAAAAGAAAGTGAAAGGAAGGGGATGGGAGTGAAAAGATGGGGGGAAGGAAAGATACTGGAGGGAAGAAAAGGGTAGAGGTAGATAGGGAAGAGGAAGGGAGGGAGGCAAGGTAAGAAAGGGGGCGGGCAGGAAAGGGGGAGGGGAGGAAGGATGTGAGGGAGGGTGGGAGGGAGGGCAGCAGGCTCCATAACCATCTCCAGTTAAGCCTTCATAGTTATTTCCTGCTACTCATTTTCCTCTCCACCCACATGGAATGTTTCCCAAGTCCACTTAGCCTATCCTTTCTTTAGACTTTTATCTTTTGCTGTTTTTGTCTCCTAAAAATGCCTACTTCACAGGTCCCCACACACCCGATCCCACACTGAATAAACAGAATGCCAGTTCTGAGGTCTTTTCCGCAAGTCCCCTGGTGGAGCTCCATTCCCAGCCTCCAGCCCCCCTCAACTCGTAGAATGTAGTTAAGTGTTCTGTGCCTGGATCTCTGTCTTATACTATGGAACTCTATTTAACAGTCATCTCAAGACCATAATCTCCTTGCTGAGGTGCCTGAATGTTTGCACAAAGTCTTTTGCAAAGAACTTCCTACCAAAAAGAGGAGGAAAAGAATGTGAAAGCAGGTTAGGAAGGAGAAAACCCCTAATGCCTCTCAAGCAACCATCACATGATTCAAAATTAAAAGCTTAAATTAAGAATGAACTTGGAAACTTTATTCCGAAATAAAGATGAAAAAGTTTTATCCTAATTTGATAGACAGGTAAGTTTTGCTATGAAATACTATCATGCCTTAGATTAATAATAGATTTTTAGAGCAGACAGTGATTTACAAAGGATATCCTCAGCGTCAACACTGTACACTGTACATCTTGAACTTGCTCTTTGCCCAGAAGGTGTGCCCTTTCCTTGAAGTCTGGCAAATACTCAGGAAGGTTGATGCAGAAGCTCCAAGGTCTTTATGATACCTCAAGCCCCTGCCCTTCCCCTATCCTGGGGAACTGCCCATTCAACCAAACCACACCATAAACATCTGCTGTCGAAACCCCCTAGGTCTGAGAATGTGGATGCCGTGTGTGTGCTCCCACAGAACCCTGGGGTACTGTGTGTGTGAGAGAAGCCTGTGCTCTGGGAGGTAGAAGCCTGTGAGTCTGCACAGCTGCACAGGCTTCTGGGAAATAGACAGACCATCTTCCCTACCTGCTAGACAAGGCCACGGGAAATAAGGGAGGGTTTTAGCATAGGGGTGAAAGTAGTAACCTCTGGGATGTGTCTTAAAGGAGACAGACGTAGGAATTATCCAGCCTGAATTATCCAGACAGCTGGGTATGAGAACATACAGACTAGAGGTAAAATTTTGCTATTTCTGCATGTTTGGTCTTCTTTCAAAGCACTATGCCTGTTATCTTTTGGTAGCTTACCACTTCAAAAAAATATTACTCTTTGGGAGTTGGGTGGTAAGAGGGGCCACACCCAACAGTGCTCAGGGCTACCTCCTGGCTCTATGATCAGGGATCAGTCTTGATAGTGCCCAAGGGACCATATGCAATGCCAGTAATCAAAATGGAGTTGGAAAAACACAAGGCAAGCATCCTAACCCCTGTACTATCTCTCCATCCCCAAACTCCAATTATTTTCAGATGTCTTCCAGTTCCAATAATCTATGGTTCTGTTTTTCTTGAATATGTGTGAAAATTTTTAAGAGGCAATCAGTTGTACACTATCAAAATTGAAAGGTAACAGAGTATATACTAGAGACTCTGCAACCAGGTCTCTTTGGCAAAAACAACCATCAGTACCAGTTTTCCAAGACTTCTACAAATGAACACTTCTGGCTCTTAATGGAGGTACTGGCTGTATCCACTTACCACCTGCAATTTTTGCATCTGAAAATAGACATTGGATGCTTCTAGGCTCCAGGTGCTCAGAGGGTTTATGCACACTAATTAGTATTTGCAACATGTATCCCACATGTCTTAAGAAAAATCTCTCCTCCCTCGGCTTTTTTCCAAGTAAAAGGATAACATTATACAAACAGGGCAGGTTGGGAAGAGCAAGAACTTCATGGAGATGAAAGCGAGATGATTCTGGGATGTCATGACAGCTGTCTTGAATCACATAAAGGACCGTAATGGAGATTGAGAAGTGAGATAAGAGTCGATCCCTATGATGTCAAAGGGTAAACCAGAACCACTGGGAGGATGCTGTGGGATCTCACAGGCGACCTATTCAAGGAGCCAAGATAGAAAGAATTCCCAGGGGTACATTAGGGAAGGCTCAAGCACAAAACAATCTGAGATAAGATGACAAGATCAATGCTACAGAGAGCCAACAAATTCTACCAGTCACTAGTAGACTGTGATTTAATTTTAGCTGGCATAAAAGACTGGTGAATCCTTTAAATAGGTACACATTTATTAGAAAAGCACATAAATAATAACATCCGCCATGTGAGCATTTATTAAGTTAAAGTACATGAAATTCTTGCAAATGTTTTATTTCTTAAAATTTTATTCTTATAAAACCCTAGACATATTCTATTATTATCACCCACTTTATGGAAAATGGGGAAAACAGACAAAAGAGATGGAGTGAATGGTGCCAGGTTATTATTTCAGCAAGAGGTTCAGCAAAGATTTGAACCCTAGCAGCTTGACTCCTGAGTTCGAAATGCAGGATTTCACCGAATCCAGATATTATACTATCCTAGAGTTAAAAACATGTAACTTAATCTAAAGGAAAGCTATTAATAATGCAAGGAGTTGTCAGATAAAGCATAAATTATTAATACAGCACTCAAGTGATGTCTGATATATATTTATCTCAATGTTTCAATAAGATCCTCTCCAAATCACCTTCTAGGATTATGATACAATCACCAAGAGCTCCCATAACTTAATACCATTCTGTGAATATAGGATAGACATCATTAGAAGTGAAACATGGCCAAAATGAAAGAGTTCAGGAGTATTATTATATTTTAATCTAAAAAAGATGTTGGGACCACAGAGATAGCACAGTGAGTAGTGTTTGCCTTGCATGAAGTTGACCTGATTTCAATCCCCAATATCCCCTGCGGTCCCCCTAGCCCCACCAGAAGAGATACCTGAGCACAGAGCCAGGAGTAAGCACTGAGCACCAGCAGGTGTGGCCCAAACAACAAAGAAAAATTAAAAATAAAAAGAAGTTATGTTGCATCAAACTTTCCTGCCAAGACCTCCAAAACAAACACTGAAATGTGTACAAACTTAGCCAAAATCCTAAAATATCATTGGAGCATTCCTTGCATCCTACAGCTCTTTGCTCCAACCTCACCCAGCCCCGAGATAGGGGAATGGATATGCCATCTCTATTTAAGAGCAGAAAAAACACTAAAGGCAGTATTTTGGTGAGGGTGTATCGGGCTTCTATTTGCTCCCTGCTATTTGTATAAAGGTTTATATCCATATTGCTACTTGTTTATTACAAAAATACTCAGATTCACAACTTAGAGCATCTTTGAGGATATTGTTCTTCCCTCACCCTTTGGCACGGCTAAAGGGTGAGGGAGTGTTTCTTCTCTCCAAGAGGAAACACTCCTTCATCCTTTCTTAGGCAATGTAAATTCCTGCATGTACCATAAAGCAAGTATCAGTCTATGGTGAAGACTTGTTTGTAATAAATACAGAAAAAGAAAATACCATGAATGCCCTGACACACTCACACCCAAGCTCAGTGTTATTACTTTGGCGTTCTTATAACTTGAGCAACTCTACAACACAGAGTAATTATCTAATAACTAGGCAGCTCACCCATCACCCTATGATGGCGATGCTATAATTAGAAAATCAGAAATAATGAGCATGTACCTGCAAGCCTGGTGCTGGCACATAAGGGAAAATGCTACTGTGCACATGAGCTGAAGGATTCTGGGAGAGGCACGTCTTCACTCAATCATCTTTGCAAGTCAAGTGAATACCTAAAACCCTTTAACTTTATTTCCATTGAATGAAGTGGGATTCTCTTCTTTTTCCCCTCATGCCAGATATACAAAATGGTGAACATGTGAAGATAGACTGCCCCCCAACAAAGAAGCAAGAACAAATGAACAATGAGCCTGTCACACCCGTCATCACAAAAGAATTAAAAAGAAATTAGAATAAATGGATTACGTGAAGCACCCTCAGTAAATGCTAATTACTTCCAAGCACATTATTGGTTATCAGACTTCACTACAAATTGCTTTACGCCCCCGCCCCCTGGGGGAAGTTCAATTTAGTACTCAATTTTATTTCTTTTCCTTTAATTAATCTTTCTAAGTGATGTAGTTATTTCTTACTTTTTACCCTAGACATCCACAATGCAATTTTAAATGTAAAGGATGAGACACGTAGACTGTACCTCAAGGGACCAAATCTCTCTCAAAAGACCACTTGCTTTCCTCACACCTCAGAGACTGGCCTACATTCAAAAGAACAAAAGCAACCGATGCTGGCGCGGATGTGGCGAGAAAGGGACACTCCTTCACTGTTGGTGGGAATGCCGACTGGTTCAGCCCTTTTGGAAAACAGTATGGACGTTCCTCAAAAAATTAGAAATTGAGCTCCCATTTGACCCAGCGATACCACTCCTGGGAATATATCCCAGAGAGGCAAAAATGTGTAGTCGAAGTGACATTTGCACTTGTTTGTTCATTGCAGCACTCTTTACAGTAGCCAGAAACTGGAAGAAACCTGAGTGCCCAAGAACAGATGACTGGTTAAAGAAACTTTGGTATATCTACACAATGGAGTACTATGTAGCTCTTAGAAAAGATGAAGTCATGAACTTTACATACAAGTGGTACAATATGGAAAGTATCATGCTAAGCGAAATGAGTCAGAAAGAGAGGGATAGACATAGAAAGATTGCATTCATCTGGGGGATATAAAATAACAAAATATGAGATTAATACCCAAGAATAGCTGAGATCAACACCAGGAGGATTACTCCATAGCTAAGAGGCCAGCCGGGTATTCTAGGGGAAAGGACAGTTCAGATAGAGAAGGGAGCACCAAATGGAGGGTGTTTGGAGGATCCTCCCAGGAGGGGAGATGCAGGTTGAATGTAGACTGGACTGAACATGTTTGCCACTCAGTGCCTCTTTTGCTGATCAGAACACCCAAAAGGAGAGAGAAAACAAAAGGAAATGCCCTGCCACAGTGTCAGGGGGGGATGGGGGGAATGGGGGGGGGAGGGATATTATCCTTGGTGGTGGAAAATGGGCACTGGTGGAGGGATGGGTATTTGATCATGGTATGACCGAAATCCAAGCACAAAAATTTGTAAGTCGACAACTGTACCTCATGGTGTTTCACTAATAAAAATTAAAAAAAAAAAGACCACTTGCTTTCTAAGTTTCACAACATCTAGACAGACATCCAAAACAGGATAACGACAGACATCTCCTGATTAAGATGTCAAGGGGAATATCAGACATATGGGTTTTCTTCATTTGCTACACTCTCATTCTGCAGACAGAATTCGTTCCTTTTTCACTTTCATTGTCCTATTTGAAAACATTTTTTATGGGGACAGATTTATATAAATGACAGTACCTTCCCTGCTTGTGATCAATCCCTGGTTTGATTCCCAGAACCATGTGTATCCCTGAGAATCACTAGGTGTGGTCCGGAGGGCCCCGAACACTACTAAAGTGGTCCAGATAATCCCCATCACCACTGTACCCAAGCAGCACCTCATCCTCAGGACCTCACATTTAACCACTTGGACAGGGCCCCCTGGCATTCTGAGCACCACTTGGAAGTCCCACCCTCCTAAACAAAAATATCACTTAACAGTGTTTCAACATCTATTTTTTTATTCTAATCACGAAACAAGTATTTAGTCCTAAATTGATTTAAACTCTAAATCCCAAAAAATACTCAAGACACCAGGGAAATAACGCCTGGAAGGCTTCAATCCATTAAGAACACAAACAACTGTGCAACAGTCAATAATATAAGCCAACATTGTTAAGAGAGGAAGGAGAGTGTTTCAAAGGATCATGGAATTAATCCGTTCTGCCACAGAAAACAGAGGGAGGGATTTGTAAAGACCAGCATGGTAGACACAGTGTTTGGATCCAGGGGAAAAACACGAGGACTAGCAGAGGCCCAAGTATCCCAGCTGTGCTTGAGGAAAAAGTGAGAAAGCATGTTGCAGAGCTCGAAACATATTCGATTTATCAATTTATCCAGTCTTTAGGTTAAACAGTCAGAAAGCAAGGATCTCTGTGGGTCCTGGAGTGGGAAAAATCTTCTCAGGTGATCCTGGAGCCATAAGAAAAGATTCTCATTGAGTATACCTTCAGAGAAGAGTCTCTGGGGTGGAGCCAGAACTCATATTTCTCAAAGCTTGCAGTTACACTGCCACCTCTGCATTTGTTCCTGTGTGTATGATGCTCATCCCCACTCAGAGTCCTGGAACAATCCCCACCTGACATTTGGATCAAATCTCTCCTTGACTTTTGCTCGACATTACCCAGGTTTCAGACCTTATTGCAGGGCTAACTCCCGAACCCACTTCCTCAGGGATACTTTAGTTTCACTTCAGAGGGCATATCAAGACTCAAAGCATGCAATAGTATGTGATAGTTGTCTACCATCCTAAGACCTCCAAGGAGACACACCTATTTTTTACCACCTTTTTTACCTTTTTTTTTTTATTTTATTGAATCACTGTGAGATAGTTACAAGCTTTCATGTTTGGGTTACAATCATACAATGATCAAACACCCATCCCTCCACCAGTGCACATTCCCTACCACCAATATCCCCGGTATACCCCCCCTTTCCCACCCTCCCCCTGCCTCCATGGAAGTCATGATTCCCCATAATCTCTCTCTACTTTGGGGCATTATGGTTTGCAATACAGACCCTGAGAGGTTATCATGTTTGGTCCTTTATCAATTTTCTGTACACATCTCCTATCCCAACTGGCTCCTCAAGCCATCATTTTCTTAGTGATCCCTTCTCTATTCCAGCTGCCTTCTCCCCTTTGCTCATGAGCCAGGCTTTCAGCTATGGAGCAATCTATCGGTCCCATGTACCTACTATCCTTAGATGTCAGCCTCATGTTATGTTGTTTTATACTCCATAAGTGTAGTCCTTCTCTGTCTGTCCTTCTTTTTCTGACTCATTTCACTTAGCATGATACTCTCCTTATCTATCCATTTATAAGCAAAGTTCATGACTTCATCGCTCCTGAAAGCTGCCTAGTATTCCACTGTGTAGATGTGCCAAAGTTTCTTTAAGCAGGCATCTGTTCTAGGGCACCTGGGCTGTTTCCATATTTTGGCTATTGTGAACAGTGCTGCAATGAAAATATAGGTACAGATGTCATTTCTACTGTGCATTTTTGCATCCTCGGGATATATTCCCAGAAGTGGTATTGCGAGGTCATATGGAAGTTCTATTTCTAGTTTTTGAAGGACTGCCTATATTGTTTTCCAGACAGGCTGGACTAGCATTCACACCAACAGTGAAAGAGTGCCCCTTTTTCTCCACATCCACGCCAGCACTGGTTGCTTTTGTTCTTCTGAATGTGTGCTAGTCTCTGAAGACCCACCTATTTTGCCTTCTACATCTCACACAAAGTCCATCACAAAGCAGGTATTTATGAGTAGATTAGAAAGGAGCTGTGGTCATACAGAAGAAAAATGGAAAAAGAAGCACTCAGTGGACCAAAAGAGACACATGCACCAGCTTAGGATGTAGTGAGTAATGAGAAAGCTATCCAGAAAATAAGCACAACTTAAACAGCAGAGATACCTACTCTTAAAAACCCAGCGGGAGACTTGGAGGAGCTCTGAGAGCCATAGGTTTCCCCTGATCCCTAAGATAGTGAAGATAGCCCTAAAACAGAGAACATAAGAATGTGATCCGTAAGACAGCACACTGCTGCAGGGAAACATACGGACAACTTGAGGCTGCTAGAGAGCAAAGGACTGCTAGCAAAAGGTAGCTGAGATATGTATGGCTCCAGTAAGGAATGTCAGATTTAGTCTAGAGATAGTACGGTGGGTAGGGTGCTTACCACGCAGACAGCTGACCCAGGTTCAATCCCTGGAACCCCATAGGATCCCCTGAGCCCTTCCAGAAGTGATCCCTGAGAACAGAGTCAGGAGGAATCCCTGAGAACAGCTGACTGTTGTTCACTCCCCTCCCACACCCCACAAATAAAAAGAATGTTAGATTCCTCACTGCCATGCCAGTCTTTTTCTTCTAACTAATTTGTGTCCTGGATCCAGGTCCCTGGAGACCTGTTACTCCAAAGATGCCACCACCAACATCAAGCTGAGATTAAAATTTTGGTGCAATGATTCAATTGAGTCAATTATATGTCACCCCATTTCCAGCATGGCCTATTAACCTTAGTCTTTTTCAACCTGAACCCCAATGATCTCCACCTCAACCTCATGCTGGCCTGTTGTGTTTGTTGCTGGATGCTGTACCTTGGTTCACTAGAGACAGAGCAGATTCTCAGCTCCCTAACCTGCCAATTTTCTACAAATACTTCAAAGCCATGGGAAGGTTTAACTTCTCATCAATTCAATCTAAACTTGAGTTGCTCTTTTCTGTGGCCAGTCTTCTGAAGTCCAAATTCAGCCTTGATCCACAGAACTCAGAAACTTCACATGGTCTTTATTTTTATTAATTATTCTTAAATAATCCTTGTTGCCAAGGACTCAAGTGATGCCCTGATAAGTGAGAGACATATGTTCTCCACTGGATCACACCCCAGCCCATACCTACTTTTTAAATCTGTGTGCATGTGTCCTCCCCTAGTTTATGAACCAATTCCTTGAGAACATGAACCACACCTCAGGCCTACTCTTTTTTACTCAAAGGTGCTTCCAAGATGATCTGCATACAGGCAGCACTCATATCCTCCTGGGATGCTCATACTTATTTCAACACTAAGCTACTGGTTTGTTCCTTCCACACTTTGCCTTCTCTCAGCCAATGACATTACCTTATCTCTCCCTCGTAGGCCAAAAAAGTCTCTTTTGAAACATATCTCTCTCATATCTAATCCATAAGAAAATTCTGTGTAGCCAACCCTCAAAATATTACTCTTATCACCATTGTCCTGACCTATTGCTAACCAATCCACACCCTACCCAGGCACTGTGCTCCTCGCCCCCTTTCCTCTTTGCTCTTTTACACACACAGAGGCACATTCCCAACTCAGGGCTGTAAGATGCAACTGCTCTGTCTGGAATGTATTACCCCAATAGACATTAAAGACCCACTGCCCATCACCTTCAGATGACCCTGGGAGACTCCCTCTAAGTGTTCTTATTCAAAATCTCAACCTGCCCCCAAAACATTCTATCACTCTTCCATTCTAAATATATTTCCATAGCTCTTACCACGAATTAGCATTCATATATTTTACTGATTTTCTTTAAAACTGGTCTCACTTGCCCAATGCAATTCCTATAACATATTAAGACTCAAATATATATGAAATATCAATGACACCAACAGATATTAATCCCTTACCTAAAATATAGCATTGAATATTCAACTCGTTGGACTGATGTATATGCAGTGTCACTACCTGCTTATAAAACAGGGCCATACAGAGCTCAAGATAAACAAACGTAGTGAAGACTGGCATACTCTAGCCGGAGAGTACTTGCCTTGCATACTGGTACACAGTGAAACTGATTTGATCCCCGACCCCACATGTGGCCCCATGAACATTACAAAGAGTGGTCCCTGAGTACAGCGACAAGTAAGCCCCTAGTAATGCTGGTTATGTACCACCACCACCATCATCCCAAAAAGAAGGCTCACATATTCTAAGACTTGGTTCAAAACATGCTCCTAGCACACTCTGCTACCCCCTTCCACACCCAAACAAGACTAAACATATTACCCATAAACAGAGAGAGAAAGAGGGCAATTGTTTGCCATGAGGCAGAGTGAAGTGTGAGATGGCAGGGGGAGGAATACTGGGGATACTGATGGAAAACATACACTGGTGGAGGGATGGGTGTTCGATCATTGTATGACTAAAACTCAAACATGAAAGTTTTGTAACTGTAGTTCACAGTGATTCAATAAAAAAAAATTAAAACCTTAAAACAAAAGACTATCCAGGTACTCATCTGCCACCTGACTAGGGAAAAGTACTGACTGTTTCTGGACTTCAAAATTCTATTTTGAAGAACATAGAACACCTCCAAAATAAGGCAGCTGTTGGAGAACAGATTTCAATAAATGTGAACTATTAATATCAGCACTCTCACTTCTCTTTATCTACAAAGACAAACACTAGTAATGCTACCTTTCCTCCTTGTGGACCACCTGGTATTGTTCAGTTGCCAAGGACATTTTTCAATCTAGCTGAACACAGAAGACTGCATTCTCGCCAAATTTCTCACTAATGTTTACCAGATGATGTATTTAAAAAAAAAACAGAATCAATGAAAAGAAAAACAAGTAAATATGAATGTTTTTCTTAAAACTCCCAAACCAAATCTATTAAGATAAAGCCTACTACGCAGAAATGTGTTTCTTTGTTCATTATTTGTTGTTTATTTTATTCATTATTTAATATATAACATATTATATTACATATATTTGCCCAAATTTCCAAAACACGTGTGTGCCATTAAAATTTTTACATTGTAAAATACATAGATCTTCAATGTTTAATTTTCCATTTCTTTTAATCTTTGCACTTTGGTGAATAAAAAGTTTTTCCATCTAAATGATTAGCATACATGTATAACAGTGTTTACCATAATTTTTGGTCTTCACTTTTCCATTTCACAAAATACAAGGTAAGACAACAAACTTTATCAGTGCTTTTCTTTATTCATTTACTGCTATGTTTCATAAATATTCAGGAATAAACCTTGCTAAATTTATTCTGATCTTAATAAAATATAATTTTTATCATTAGCCTGAAGTAATATGCAAATAGGAAATAATAATGAGCAGACAAAAGAGAAATCGGATTTCAATTTCACCAACAGTAAATGTTCTTTTGCTACTTTTTAGTGTGAACTAAGCACAGTAAATACAGATTTCTCCCCTAAATTATCTTATTAGTCCAAAAACACTGAACAAAAATATGAGTAATGGTGCAATAAAGTTTCAGCAAAAATTTGCCTTTTTTGCAAAATAAGGCAATGGATTTTTTAGATAGCTGAAATTTTCCAAACCTTATCTTTCTGAATTTTACTTCACTGTCTCAACCCCATAATCTATACTTTAGAAATTATTAGTATCACTATTTAAACTACTTTCATCCTTGTCTTCCTTATCTGACAATCTATCTACTTCTACTACTCTAGTCTTCTCTCCCTGAATGCTGACCCTAAAAACCACATACCATGCCAACAATTCATCCTTATGGTCAATGTTAAAGGAGCACTCAATACTAACAGAAAAAAATTTAATTGAAGTTTAGAGAGCTAATTACTCCCATCAATTTTATCCTCTTTTAGATAACCAGGTGATGTCTTCCTTCAATCATTCTTTCATCTTTTCACCTTTCTTCAATGAAGATATTTTATATTCTCCTAAAGCATACAGAGCAACAAACATTTTTTTATAATTGTGAACTTTAATTGTATTGAATCACCGTGAGATAGTTACAAGCTTTCATGTTTGGGTTACAATCACACAATGATCAAACACCCATCCCTCCACCAGTGCATATTCCCCACCACAAATGTCCCCGGTATACCCTCCCTTTCCCACCCTCCCCCTGCCTCCATGGAAGACATGATTCCCCATAATCTCTCTACTTTTGGGCATTATGGTTTGCAATACAGACCCTGAGAGGTTATCATGTTTGGTCCTTTATCTACTTTCTGCACACATCTCCCATCCCAACCAATTCCTCAGCCATCTTTTTCTTAGTGATCCCTTCTCCATTCCAGCTGCCTTCTCCCCTTTGCTCATGAGGCAGGCTTTCAGCTATGGAACAATCTATCTGTCCCAAGTATGTACTATCCTTAGGTGTCAGCCTCATGTTAGCAACATACACTTTTGAGGAACTATTCATTTCTCTCAAATTTGTAGGAATGATGTCTCAAGAATATGTTCAAAATATCCCGAGGATGCAAAAAGCACAGTAGAAATGACATCTGCACCTATATTTTCATTGCAGCACTGTTCACAATAGCCAAAATCTGGAAATAACCCAAGTGCCCTAGAACACATGACTGCTTAAAGAAATTTTGGTACATCGACACAATGGAATGCAGCTTTCAGGAAAGATGAAGTCATGAACTTTGCTTATAAATGGATAGAAATGGAGAGTATCATGCTAAGTGAAATGAGTCAGAAAGAGAGGGACAGACATAGAAGAACTGCACTCATTTGTAGAATATAAAACAATGTAACGTGAGGCTGACGTCTAAGGATAGTAGATACATAGGACAGATAGATTGCTCCATCGCTGGAAGCCTGCCTCATAAGCAAAGGGGAGAAGGCAGCTGGAATAGAGAAGGAATCACTAAGAAAATGATGGCTTGAGGAACTGGTTGGGATAGGAGATGTGTACAGAAAGTAGATAAAGGACCAAACAAGATAACCTCTCAGGGTCTGTATTGCAAACCATAATGCCCAAAAGTAGAGAGAGATTATGGGGAATCATGACTTCCATGAAGGCGAGGGGGGGGGGGGTGGGAAAGGGGGGGTATACCGGGGATATTTGTGGTGGGGAATATGCACTGGTGGAGGGATGGGTGTTTGATCATTTTGTGATTGTAACCCAAACATGAAAACTTGTAACTATCTCACAGTGATTCAATAAAATTAAAAATAAATAAAACTAAATGAATAAGAAAAAAAGAGCATGTTCAAACAATGAGAGTCAGTAGGTCGTTTCCCATATCACCATTTTATACTACTAGTTCATGAAATAATAATAGGTCTGGAGAAATCTCATGACAACCAGGAAAGTAATACATTGTATGAAATAAACAGTATCAGCCCTTTCCCAGCCCTCACTACCACAATCATACATTCAGTTTCTAAAATTTGGAACTCCAGTTGGGATTAATAATAAAGAGGAACAGGAAAGTAGGGTGAGGCGAGAAAGAAGGTTCTTAAATAGCAGTTCAACTCTTCCCCACTGGTTCCAGAAATACTCTGGAGAAGTCTTTCCTTACTTGAATTTTTGTATATGTAGCCAAGCCCACAACTTAAATAAAATATATTATTTTTAAATTACAGAATTCAATGTTTGAAAAGGTCACCGGAAAAGTGTGGTGGGTCTTCATGTATATCAATATCTTTCAGAGGCACAAAACATTTCTCCTTACCCACAGTCATTATTCAAATTATCAAGTACAATTCTTGCAGCATAACTAAGAAAACCCACATATAGACCTTTCTTAATGCTCATCAGGTAAGTGACTTCATTTCCAAATGTAAATAACACATATTTATGGCTTTGGTAAAACATGTGTGGTGAATTGGCGATTTCCACAGAACTACAAACACCAGGCAAAGCATCAGCCAAAAAAACTGCTTTGTTGTGATGCTAAATTTATTTCAAATTTACAATATTATCACATATGATAACTTATAATTTAAGATGTCAATAGATAAACACAAATCCACATTACAATGGTTATTTATAGAAGCTTCTGAGTATCTTCTTACAGATTGACTTAACAGAGCAACATTACCACTACATTAGTTACAGGATTTATAGTAATTTCACCCTCAATTCATTTCTTTATAACTGAACAAGCGTCAACAACTACTGTGAGACTTTATGGGGCCTAACCATAGCCATAATCACAATATGGTATTCTTTGTTATAGTTGCTCTAGTTTATAAATTATAAGTAGATCAGTTTTGGCATTAGGAACTAGGAGATAGTACAGAGCTTAGGGTACATGCCTAATATGTACCCAACCTTATATGGATCCCTGGTACCATAAGGTGCTCCCAAGCATTGCCAGATATGCATCTGGAGATCTCTATCACCACTAGTATCTTGGGTATCCCTTTTACAACAGGAACTTCTCATGTGGCTAAACTGAACCACCAGTTTAGTTGACTAAGAAATGCTGGTCTGGCCACCAAGACCTCCTAAGCACCACTAGCCCAAAATCATAAATAAAATAAATCCTCATCATATGACCCTGCAATACCACTTCTTGGAATATATCCTGAGGATGCAAAAAACACTGTAGAAATGACATCTGTACCTATATGTTCCTTGCAGCACTGTTCACAATAGCCAAAATCTGGAAACAACCCAAGTACCCTAGAACAGATGACTGCTTAAAGAAACTTTAGTACATCTACAAAATGGAATATTATGCAGCTTTCAGGAAAGATGAAGTCATGAACTTTGCTTATAAATGGATAGAAATGGAGAGTATCATGCTAAGTGAAATGAGTCAGAAAGAGAGGGACAGACATCGAAGAACTGCACTCATTTGTGGAGTATAAAACAACGTAACGTGAGGCTGACACCTAAGGATAGTAGATACATGGGACAGATAGATTGCTCCATCGCTGGAAGCCTGCCTCATAAGCAAAGGGGAGAAGGCAGCTGGAATAGAGAACGGATCACTAAGAAAAAGATGGTTTGAGGAACCGGTCAGGATAGGAGATGTGTGCAGAAAGTAGATAAAGCACCAAACATAATAACCTCTTAGGGTCTGTATTGCAAACCATAATGCCCAAAAGTAGAGAGAGATTATGGGAAATCATGTCTTCCATGGAGGCATGGGGAGGGTGGGAAAGGGGGGGGTATACCAGGGATATTTGTGGTGGGGAATATGCACTGGTGGAGGGATGGGTGTTTGATCATTGTGTGATTATAACCCAAACATGAAAGCTTGTAACTATCTCACGATGATTCAATAAAATTAAAAAATAAATAAATAAATCCTCTGTCCCTCTCAGAGAACCCGGCAAGCTACCGAGAGTATCCCACCCACACGGCAAAGCCTGGCAGCTACCCGTGATGTATTTGATATGCCCAAAAACAATAACAAGTCTCACAATGGAGACGTTACTGGTGCCCACTCCAGCAAATTAATGAACAACAGGAGGACAGTGCTACAGTGCTACTGGAACGTTATTAAAGTTATATAAACATGTTCCTATCAAGTTTGTTTTTATTATAATTTTTTGATAATTCTATTAATTGTGAAAATAGCAGTGGACTACCCAAAAATAGTTATATTTACAATAGCATTTAAATATTTATCTCTGGGGAGGAATAATCATGAAATTTGGGTAATGGTATCATAAAATTAAAGAGAAAATCAGGGGCGAAAATGGTAGTACAGCAGGTAGGGCACTTGCCTTGCACATGGACACCCAGGTTCAATCCCGGCATCCCATATGGTTCCACGAGCTTTCCAGGAGTGATTCCTGAGTGCAGAGTCAGAAGTAAGCCCTGAGCATCAGTGGGTATTGCCCAAAACCAAACCAAAATAAATAGATAAAAACCAAATAAATCAATGAAAATAAATAAAAGATGAGAAACTTGGAACTGAGGGAGCCAACTCTAGGATGGCTTGGGAAGATAAAACCTGTACCCAGGAAATGGAGCCGGAGGAGAGAGAGAAAGAGAGAGGGAGAGAGAGAGAGAGAGAGAGAGAGAGAGAGAGAGAGAGAGAAAGGTGGGGTGGGCAATGGGACTGAATGTATTTTTTGTGTGCAGGATGCAGGAGCCTCCAATCTGATCTCTGCCACCACATGATACTCCAAGCACCACACACTGAGCTATGAGTATTCCCCAAGCACCACTGAATGTGCCCTACCACCAGTAAAAGAAAATGTAGTTGGAAACTCTAGATGACACCATGCTCAACGCCACCTTTCCTCTCAACTTCCATATTTGTATGTGCTAAAAAATCTCATTTTAAAACTGGAAATTCTGGGAAAACAACTAAAAGAAACTGTTGGAAAGTCAGACACAGTTTCTTTTGTTCAAAATTTATAATCCAGGAAAAACAAACATAGTGATTCAATATTCAAAATTTGCTCGAGCAGGCCCAGTAACGTCTCCATCATGAGACCTGTTGTTACTGTGTTTGGCATATTGAGTACATCACGGGGAGCTTGCCAGGCTCTGCCATGGGGGCGAGATACTCTTAGTAGCTTGCCGGGGTCTCTGAGAGGGGTGGAGGAATCGAACTCGGGTCGGCCATGTTGGCTGCATGCAAGGCAAACGCCCTACCGCTGTGCTATCGCTCCAGCCCATTCAAAATTAGATGCCCTTAATTTTAAGGAAGGCAAAGACAGAGCTTAATATTAGAAGAACTAAAATACTCCTTACTATGAAATCTTGGCTAGTTAAATACTGTTTAAGTAATAGCATCTTAGAACAACAGTGTACAGGAAGCTATAGGAATTTGTTCCTTTCTGTCATTTTACTAGATTCCAAGTCTTATTAATTTTTAAATTTAAAATAACATCAGTAATGGACAGACTATATATGTGAGATAAGGTTCTTAACTTAACATACAACCAACCCCAGTTCATATCTCTGATACCACATAGGTTTCCTGAAGCACTGCAGGTTGTGGTTTCCCCCACCAAAAAAAAAAAAAAAAGAAAAAAAGGAAACATTTTTAAACATATTTAGTAGGCAACAATATGAATAAAATAGATATTGCAAACTTACAAAACAATCCCTCAAATTATTACTGTAAATCTTTTCAGTAACCATTATTCTTTTTGTTTGTTTGGTTTTGGTTTTTTGGTTTTATTTTTATTGCTTTTGGGTCACAGCTGATGATGCACAGGGGTTACTTCTGACCCTGCACTCAGGAGTTACTCCTGGAGGTGCTCAGGGGACCATATGGGATGCTGGGAATCAAACCCCGGTCAGCCGCATGCAAAGCAAATAACCTGCTCGCTATGCTATTGCTTATTCTTACTGATATAGGCAACATCAACTAACAAAACCTTTATTTGTTTTTTTGTTTAAAAATAGTTCTTTTTCTTTGTTACTGATCTCAATTTGCTAAAATGGTCATCAACATTCTTGAGTGACACCAAATGATCGATTATGGACCAGCTCAACAATTTTCTCCCTAAGAAGAAGCTAAATCCTTATCATTTTAACAGCCTAAATTTAAAACTGAAAGGTTCTTTGTTTCCACAGTAACACATTTAATCCCTATAAAAGTTAAAATTACTGAGGCTAGAACATGTAACACTTAGTCTTAACTATAGCAGCAATGAAAGTAGACTATAGGCTGAACATGATTGCCACTCAATGCCTCTTTTGCAAACCACAGCACCCAAAAGGAGAGAGAGAACAAAGGGAAATGCCCTGCCACAGAGGCAGAGTGGGGTGGGATGGAGGGGACGGGGAGTGAGAGGGATACTGGGTTCAGTGGTGGTGGAGAATGGGCACTGGTGGAGGGATGGGTATTCGATCATTGTATAACTGAAACCCAAGCACAAAAATTTGTAAATCTACAACTGTACCTCATAGTGTTTCACTAATAAAAATCTAAAAAAACAAAAAAAACTATACCAGCAATGTAAGGAATACAAAGAATGACAGAGTAAAATGAAATTAAAAATGGGTCTATTTAGTCTAATTTGACATTTCTCTAATCAAGAACAAATAAGCTCTAACAGATCTATTTGTTTACTTAAGACTCTTTATTTTCAGCTCTTCTGCAGTGCTAGTTGGGACACCGCACCAGGCTGTTTTCACTGGGGCGACCCAAAGTGGGGCAGGTGAGAGCCCTCCCCACCCCGAGGGACCCAGCCCTGGCAGCCAACTTCCACTATCCAACCACCTCCATGCTCCAGGCCATTTTCTGGACTGCACAATACATCATAAGACACTTCCTACCCATTTTCCATTATTACCACACCATATTTGATGGGGTTAGGCAGTAGACAACAAATTACACACACACACACACACACACACATATATTACACACACATATATGCCTCTCGGGGAGCACTGCATACTACCGAGAGTAATTCGCCTGCATGGACAGAGCCTGGCAGGCTCCCTGTGATGTATTCGATATGCCAAAAACAGTAACAATAACAGGTCTCATTCCCCCGACCCTGAAAGAGCCTCCAATCATTGGGGAAAGACAAGTAAGAAGAGGCTACTAAAATCTCAGGGCTGTGAGGAATAGACTTTACTGGTGCCCGCTCAAGTAAATCGACTATCAACAGGATGACAGTGATATAGTGACACAGAGATATATTGCTACTTTTTTGGTGGGGGAGGGTGGGCATAATGCACTGATCCTTCATAAAATATTGTTTTGAGGGAAAGACTGAAACAACTCACATGCAGGTGAATTATAATTATGATAAGAATGTCTACAAAAGAATAGTTAAGAAAATCTTCCTTCTGAGACTAAATAAAACAAAATCAAAGCCATTTAGATTAAATGCTCTTGGAAAAGAATAAAATTTTTATAGTATATTGTGGAAAAGGAAGGAATTTATATGTAAACCAATCGCCCCACCTGCCTATAAAGATCAATGCCTCCTATTTTTCTTATGTGTGTGTGGTTTCCATTCCACAATGGACCAGGGCTGGCCTCGGACTAATAACTAGTGGAAGTAATAGTCTGTGACTTTTCATGCAGGTTCAAAAAAAGATGTGCAGCTTCATCCTTGACTTCTTGGATCATTTGATTACTTAGCCACCTTTCCATGGAAGCCATATTTCATAGCATGGTGCTTGGCAGGAGCTTGTGGAGAGGATGGGGGCACATGCAGTGTCAGGGATCATTTCAGAGCTTAGTGTATGTGAAAAAAATGCATGCCTGCCCTTTAAGCTATATCCCTGTTCTCTTAGCTCTCCATAAAGCATGAGTTAGATCTGAGGATTCTTTCCTTCCTGAAACTCCTATGTTTTTTCGGCCTACTATCTTTCCCCAGACCTGTTCCCCCAGTTTCTTCCTCCATTCTAGCCACTATTCATGATCAGTTGCAAACCTAATCCAACTTGATCAATCCCAACTAATCAACAAGCTTAGTCACTAGCAAAGGCCTGGATACAAATAACCATAGACAACCAATTTGAGGAAATGGTGATTACAGAGAACTTCACTGAAGGAGATTATGATACAGGCTTCTACTCAGTGGGCCTGCCTTTCTCCTACCACAATCTGTCATCTGATTCCCTAGGCATGTCCACTAGTCCATTCTTTTGGACAATGTAAGTGATATCAAGGTAACTGTTGTTTTGGTACTCAAACGGTAAAAGATAATTAATTTGGATTCCCTAAGTCAAAAGTTTTTTAAATAAAAATTTTTATGATAGTTCACATATCTTTTTTTATAATATGTATGAAGAAATAAGTGTATGTCATCCAGAGTGAATCTTTTAAAGTAATTCAAATATTTGATGATAGGAGTTTCTATATTGCACGGAAATACACAGATGAAATAAATGACATAGACAAATGAAATAAATGGAATATTATACCTTAAATTTTTTACTTTATAATTTGTTTAGCACAGCGGGTAGGGCGTCTGCCTTGTACACAGCCAACATGGCCGACCCGAGTTCGATTCCTCCGCCCCTCTCGGAGAGCCCGGCAAGCTACCGAGAGTATTCGATATGCCAGACACAGTAACAACAAAGTCTCCAATGGAGACGTTACTGGGCCCGCTCGAGCAAATCGACGATCAACGGGAGGGCCTTTACTTTTTACTTAATTTGTTTAAAATATGTCAAGTGTTATATAAAGTGGAACAAGGAAAGCCTCCTTAACAAATGGTGCTGGCAAAACTGGACAACTGCATGCAAAAAAAAAAAAAAATGGGCTCAGACCTCTACCTAACACCATGCAAAAAAAGTCAGATCAAAATGGAATAAAGCCCTCAACATCAGATCAGAATTCATAAGATACACTAAGAAAAGTTCAGAAAAACCCTCCATGACATTGAAACTAAAGGTATCTTCAAAGATGAAATACCACTGATCGAGTAAGTAGAAGCAGATAAACAAATGGGAAGATCTTAAACTAAGAAGCTTCTGTACCTCAAAAGAAACAGTGACCAGGATGCAAAAACAGCCTATAGAATAGGAAAGGATATTCACCCAATATCCATCTGATAAGGGGTTAATATCAAGGATATAAAAGGCACTGGTTGAACTCTACAACATCCAATCCTATCAGAAAATGTGACGATAAAATGTACAGACCTCCACTAGCTCCACTACCCAGCGGCTGCCATGCTCCAGGACACTTTCTGGACACTCGGGCTGAGACTCACGCACAGTGAAGCCCCAGAATCAGGTAAGCAGAACTTTGTGGCCTTGGACTCCAGGCTTAATGGGACCCGGAAACAGAGATCCTCTGTCTACTCCCACCAATCTCTGGTGATCCAGGGACCACACCCAGAAACCCCACACTACCAGTACCAGATAAATACCTCATTGACACACCTCACTACTTCCACTACCCAGCCACCGCCATGCTCCAGGCCACTTTCTGGACACATCATAGGACACTTAATACCCATCTTCCAAGATTACCACACCATATTTGATGAGGTTCAAATATGGTTTGAACCACGGGAACACCTGCAAGGCCACCCTAAAAGCTTCTATCCCTCTCAGAGAGCCTGGCAAGCTACTGAGAGTATCCCACCCGCATGGCAGAGTCTGGAAAACTAATCGTGATGTATTCAATATGCCAGAAACAGTAAGTACAATGGGTCTCATTCCCCTAACCCTGAAAGAGTCACCAATATGGCAGCATTAAGAAGGATGAGCAAAGAGAGGCTGAAAAAATCTGAAGTCTGAACTAGGCTGCCAAAACAAAGAAAGACTAAAATGACTGTACTTTCAATGCACATACACTGGCAACGGATACATCCATTGAGGACCTGATGGTGCAAGTGCGAAAGTTCAAGTATAACATCATTGGTCTGACTGAGACAAGAAGGCATCAACCACATCACGCCGTTTTCGACACTGGAGAAGAACTGTTCCTCAGAACATGCAACAAAAGAGGCATCGGTGGTATTGGTGTCCTTGTCAAAATGAACTTGGCCATAAGCATTGATTCATTTGAATGCCTAATAATCCAAATCAGATGATTACACTTGAATAGATGTGGCTCACTGCCAGCAGTTTCTATCTTCGTTGTCTACACACCAACATCCAATTATGATGAAGAAGAAATTTAGAAGTTCTAAATGGAGTTGGAGAAGTTCTATAAAGAAGATCACACCTTCTACAAGATCATTGTCATGGATTTTAATGCCAAGATAGGACCGAGAAGATCAGCCAAAGAACTCCACATCAGGACCCATGGCCTAGAATGGAACAAACAGGATAAGACACTGTCTGAGTTCATCATGTCGACCAAGACCATCCATGGTAACTCACAGTTCCAGAAGGCCGAATGTAAACTTTGGACATGGGAGTCTCCCAGTGGATGGTTCCACAACAAAATTGACCACATCATATTCAATCGACAGTTTTGCCTGATGATGCTGTTGTCCCAAACTTCCAAATGGGATTGAAGCACCGCCTCCTTTGTGCAAAATTCTACTTCACAGAGAGGGGAGAAAGGGCTGCAACATTTAAGAAGAGAACTGCCAGAACAACCACCAACTGGGAGCTCTTTGGCACTAATGCTGCAACATGGGAAGATGCCATCGTTGACAACATTCACGAGGAATATGATTGACTGGTTCAGCACCTCCATGATTGTGCAAGAAACGCAGAGAGAGACATAGCCAACAAAAAGATGCTTATCTCCAAAAACTCTTGAGCTCATTAGCCATAGTGGCTTGGCACATGCCTCAGGCAACCACAAGCTAATGTCCAAGCTCGCAAATCAGTGCAGAGAAGTGATAAAAGAAGACCTCAAAGAGAGAAGAGCATCAGTGATGGCAGATGTGGCAGAAGCCAGGAAAAGTATCTGCAACACCCGCCTGTCTTTCGCCAACTACAAGACCAAGATAACTGCCCTGATGGATCTATCACATCTTCCAGAAGGGCAATGGAGAAGATTATCCATGACTTCTACTCATATCTCTTTGATAGCCACGTCCATATTCCCTCATACCAAATTCCACAGGATGGTTATGTCAGTCCCAACTGTTCTCCCTTCCGAAATCCAACATGCCATTTCGACAGTAAAGATGCAAACAGTACCCGGCCCAGACAAGTTCAGATCCGAACACCTGAAGAACCTGCCATCAGTACTCATCAATAAACTGACTCGGCTCCTCACATGCTACCTGTCTGAATGCAAGGTTCTGCCCCAATGGAAACCAGCAGCAGTGTTCTACTGTACAAGAAGGGAGAAATCCACGACATTGGCAACTATCACCCGGTCTGCCTGTTGTCTGGCATCTACAAGCTGTTCACTCAAGTCATCCTGAATAGGATTGGCAGAACAATGAAGGAGAACCATGTGAGCAAGCTGGGTTCTGAAAAGGATTCAGCACAATCAAGCATATCTACATGGTAACCAAGATCATTGAGGTTTCTTGGGAGTTCAAGATGCCATTCAGTGATTTAAAAAAGGCCTTTGATTCTTTTGAAACTGAAGCGGTCATCAAGCCCTAGCCAAATAGGGCGTTCAAGCTCAATACATCAGGATCCTCCATGAGCTGTATTATGGATTCACTACCAGGATCTCACCATTCTACAGGGAAGTGATCATCCATGCCAAGAGAGAGGATCAGCAGGGTAATACCATTTCACCAAAACTCTTCAGTGCCACCCTCGAGAATGTCATGCGACAACTGGAATGGGAAGGAATGGGAGTGAAGATAGATGGTTGGCAACTACGCCACCTCCACTTTGCTGATGAATCATTCTAATAACACCAAACATTACCCAAGCGGCACAAATGCTGGCCGACTTCAACCATGAGTGTGGAAAGGTCGAACTATAGCTGAATCTCACAAAGACAATGTTTATGAGAAATGGACTCATTCCTGATGTCTATTTGCTCTCAACGGAACAAACATCTCCGAATGCAACAGTTATGTGTACCTAGGTTGAGAAGTCAATATGAGTTCTAGTCAACCTAGTACCTGAGTTGTGCAGGAGGAAAAGAGTGGCTTGGAACACCTTTTAAGAGTATCGAAGAAATAGCTAAGAGGACAAAAAACCTCCGGCTTCATAATAATATGAGACTAACAACCAAGGACAGTAGAGACAAGGGCCAGGAAGATTGATCCACGGTTGGAAGCCTACCTTATGAACTGGAGGAGAAGGCAACTGGCATAGAGAAGGGATCACTAAGTCAATATGTCTGTTGGAATTGCTCAGAATGGCATATGTGTGCTGAAAGTATATAAAGGACGAAACATGATGGTCTCTCACTATCTATACTGCAAGCCATAATACCCATAAGAAGAGAGAGAGTAAGAGGGAAATTATCTGCCACAGAGGCGGGGGAAGGGTGAGACGATGGAGGTGAGTGGAGGCATACATACTGGGGACATTAGTGGTGGAAAATGCACATTGGTGGAGGGACAAGTGTTCAACCATTTAAATGTAAGCCACATTTTAAACTATAAATATATTATATATATATATACACATCAATTTTACTAAAAGAAAAGTTTTTCTTCGCAATAATGAATGAATTATAAATGGACCAAAGAAAGTTCAGCCATTGTAAAATCACTTCAAAAATCAGTTAAAATAAACAGAACTCAATAGCTTTGAAAAGGTGTAGTGTTTTGTGCCAATGTAAAAGTCATATGAACAATGAGTTATCCAGTCAAACTCATTTGAAGCTAGGGGAGACCACATGAAAGGAACTAATCTTTTTTTAACCCAATTTTTTGAGGGGCCATGATTTATAATATGAATAGTGAGGTAGTTTCATACATACAGTGTTTGTATGAAACTATCTCATACATACAGTGTTTTATAACCATGCATCACCAGCTTCAGCTTCCTCACCAATATCCCATGGTCTCTCCCGTTCACATCTGATTCCCCTCTTTGTAACGTCAGTTCCATAGGCCATTTTGCAGGTTTTGTTGCCCTGGACATTTGTTGTTCCTTTACTAAGCTTTTATACCCCACACGATCATGATCACAATCATCCTGTTGTTTGTCGTTTTCCTCAAGCAGGCACCAGTAACGTCTCCTTCTTCCTAGCCCTGAGATTTTAGAAGAGCCATTTCAATGCTCTTTCAGGACTAGGAGAATGAGACCCATCACTGTTACTGGTATTTGGCATATTGAGTACGACACAGGAAGTTTGCCAGACTCTGCCGTGCGGGCAGGATACTTTTGGTAGCCTGCCAGGTTATCCAAAGGAAAAAAATAAGATAATAAGATATCCCGCGACTCAACCCTCCCCCCTCCAAGGGGCCCCAGTGAGGACAGCCAGGCACGGGGGCAAGAGACTCTGCGCTGTTCTCCTCCAGGAGCTGGGTTTTATAGTCTCTGCATCTTGGCCGTTGATGGAACCAACCTGGCACTGGCAGCAGCTGGTGGGTGTGACGCCTACCTACTGGAAGATGGGGAGTCTGGTTGGAGAAGACCCAGTCCCAATCCAAGTAGGCTTGGAGACTTCAGCCCCAGGACCCGCATGCCTGGGTTCCTCTGCCAGTTCTTTCATGCATGAGGCCTGTCCGGATGTGTGAAGAGTGGTTCCAGCATGGCCGTGGCTGGCTCCGGAGGTTCTCAGCTACTGGGGCTCTGCTGGGGGCAGCGGGGGAGGGGGGGAGAGAAACTCAACCCTCCCCCCTCCAAGGGGCCCCGGTGAGGACAGCCAGGCATGGGGACAGGAGACTCTTACACCCCACATATGAGAGAAATGCTTCTGCAAGTTGTCCTTCTTCCTTCTGACTGACTTCACTCAGCATAATACCCACCAGTTAACAGCAAATTGCATAATTCTATCTTTTCTTATAGCTGAGTAGTATTTCATTGATTTCATTGTGTGTGTGTGTGTGTGTGTGTGTGTGTGTGTGTATCTCACAATTTCTTAATCCATTCACATTTTCTTGGACAGAAACTAGGGCTGTTTTTAGATCTTGGTGACTGTGAATACTGCTACAGTGAACATAGGAGCACAAATGACTTTTAAAAATAGTTTTTTCAGGCCCTTGGGGTAGCTGTCAAGAAGTGGAATTGCTGGGTTACATGGAAGCTCCATTCTTATATATTTTAGAAATCTCTATACTGTTTGGCCTTTCTAGAAAACAGTATGAAGATTACTGAAAAAAAAATTTAAGTGACTAAACTCTGCTCGATTTGCTCAAGCGGGCCCAGTAACGTCTCCATTGGAGACTTTGTTGTTACTGTGTTTGGCATATCGAATACTCTCGGTAGCTTGCCGGGCTCTCCGAGAGGGGCGGAGGAATCGAACTCGGGTCGGCCATGTTGGCCGCTTGTAAGGCGAATGCCCTACCACTGTGCTATAGGACTCAAAAACCCAAATCAAGTTAAGGGGATAAATGTCCAACTAGTGTAGGGTAAGGATTGAAGAGGCCTAAAGAGGTTTTCAATTGTTCTAAATGTTTCTTCCCTCTGAAAAGAATTGGTTTCCAATTTTTAAATAATCAATTCAACCCTGCATAAACATAAATCTGGGTGTTCTGAAAGAGAAGTTTCTGGCAGTTTTGTTGGGTACCCTTTTCACCTTTCTGCAAGCATCCAAAAGCTAAGAAGAAAATTAGAGCATCCTGAACACACCCCAAGTGATAGAATGGGGACACTGAGAAATCCTGGCCATTACCCAGTCCTGTGCTTCTCAAACTCTGTCATGAAATAAAGTTTTCATCATTCTGTAGAGAAAAGTGGGCTGGGGGAGAGACAGAACAGAAAGAGAGAAAGACAGGCAGACAGACAGACAGACAGAGATACAGAGACAGAGACAGAGAGAGAGAGAGAGAGAGAGAGAGAGAGAGAGAGAAAGAGAGAGAGAAAGGAGAAAGTGAAAGAACATATGGGTAACTGTATAAAGCTAGAGTTATTTCAAATTTAAAAAACTGACATTTTGATATAGTTTTCCTATGTTTCTGGAGTTAAAATATCTTTAATTTTGTGTCTCTATAGGCAACAGATACAAGGAAGGAATGACAGTTATGGTGGCAGGTAATGAGTTTTTTTACTAACTTACTAGGCAAAATTAAATACTGGAATACTTTTTCTAGAAAAAGTATCTTTGAACTTGTCCTGAAGTCCAAAGAGCTAATGATGGTGCCAATCTCTGCCAATATTTTTTTATTATAAAACCTGAGTGCAGCTAAAAGAGAGACAATTTAACACAAAAAGAAAGAGAAATAGTACAAAGAAAATGGAAACAATGCCCTGGGCAGATGGAACCCAGAACCAATGGTAGTGCACTGGGAGAATTAGAATTCCCACTGCTCCTTCTAGAGCTCTGAACCAGAACAATGAGAACTTACTGGAATTTTGACATAAATGAACAGGAAGTTACCAGTGCTATCACTGATAACCGTACCATCTGATGATTCTAAGAGAGAGTACAACCACCTCCAAAATTCAAGGCAAAAAATCAGAGATAAACTGATCACACGGGATAACATCAAGGTGATGTTACAAAAGACACACTATAATACAGAGTGTGCATTCCGACTGTAGAAGACTCAATGCACGTCCAAAACTTACAAGGTTCTGTTCAGTGTAAGAAAGTGTTGCCTTTCTGACACCCATTTTCTTTTCTTTTTTTTAATTTTCCTTTTTTATTTTATTGAATCACCGTGAGAAAGTTACAAGCTTTCATGTTTGGGTTACAATCACACAATGATCAAACACCCATCCCTCTACCAGTGCGCATTCCCCACCATCAATCTCCCCAGTATACCTCCCGTCCCCACCCTCACCCTGCCTCCATGGCAGACAATTTTCCCCATACTGTCTCTCTACTTTTGGGCATTATGGTTTGCAATACAGACAATGAGAGAGAGGTCACCCTGTGTGGTCCATTATCCACTTTCGGGACACATCTCCCATCCCAACTGATTCCTTCAGCCATCATTTTCCCAGTGATCCCTTCTCTATTCCATCTGCCCTCTCCCCTCCGCTAATGAGGCAGGCTTCCAGCTATCTACTGTCCCTGGGCTGACATTCATTTTCTAGTGTTTCCCTTAAAGCAGCACTATGATCCCCTCATTTCTATTACAAAAAGATGAATGATACAAATGAAAAATGCTCTGAAATCCTTAGAAGGAAGTTGAGATATGCCATTCTCTAATTCATTTTGTTGTTGTTGTTGTTGTTGTTGTTGTTGTTTTCGGGATTTCCTTCAAAGGTTCATAGGATCAAAAGGTCTTGTCCCAGAACTTCAAAGGCCTGGGCAAACAATATACATCTTGGTCATGCTGGCTGGCTGGCAGACACGGCTCTGCATTGATGATCATCCCCAGGGGCCTTGGTTCAGTACTTCAGGAAAAGGAAATCACAATCATCGGTAACTATGGCAAAATGTGCAGCATGAGATGTGGGTATGAAGGTGACCTTTTCTCATCAAGATGAAGGGACATGCCTTGTGGACTCACAATCCACTTCCGTAAGAACATGCCCCCTCTCTTTTGGCTGCCACTTCTGATGGTCTTCACCTTACTACTTCACCTTACTACTTACTACTTACTACTTCACCTTACCACTCACATATTAAAGAGAGCAAATGGTTATGGCAAACAGCATGACGATTTCTCAGAAAAATAAAACTAGAGTTGTCAAGGCACAAAACATTAATTCCAAAGGAGGAGCTGGAATAGTATAATGAGTAGGACGTTTGCTCTGCACGTTGCTGACCCAGGTTAGATCACTGGCATCCCGTATAGTCCCTTAACACTGCAAGGAGTAATTCCTGAATGCAGAGCCAGGAGTAATCCCTGAGCATTGCTGGGTGTGACCCCCTCACCACCCCCCCCCAAAAAAAAGCCAAAGGAGATATGACCATTATTATTCACTGCAGTACGTAGTACAATAACCAAGACATGGAATCAACCCAGACATCCAACAACAGATGAATAGATAATGAAGATGTAGCACACATACACAATGGAATACTATGCAGTTACAAGGAAGGATGATCATAATTATGCAATTCACTGCAACTTTCATGAACTGAAGGATATGCTAAATGAAGTAAGTTTGAAGAAAACAGAAAATACCAAATAATATCACTTTTCTATGGTATATAGAATAACAGAACAAGGTACTGCAATATATCAAAGGGAAGAACAAATTATTCTTAACTTTAGATTATAGAAATGAGAATGGCTGGGAAGGACAGAACAGTAAAGGAGAAAAGGAAAAGGAGATGGATGGGACATAACAGGTGCAGTGGATAGGGGCCTTGGGCATACTAGTGATGCAGAGATGTAGAACATGTATCTATCTAAACCACAAAGCCACTGCCACTGCATGCATGAGACCCAAATTACAACAATCAAACTTTAAACTGTGCCTATCAAGGAGACAGGCTGTACAATAGGAGAGAATCTAAGGAAACTGGTAGGAGGAAGACAACACTGGTGGCAGGGCAGGAACACTGAACGACTGAGCTCAACTGTGATTAACTTTGTAAACCACAGTGCCTTAATAAAGACAGAGAGGGAGAGAAAAAGAGATCGAACTGGTTCTAAATGAGTGTGAATCTTCCAGAATTACAAGATTAACCTTTCCTCCCCTGGATATTCTTCCAGCATGGTGATTTTGGCAGAAAAGGTAAGGAAATCAGTGGTGAAATTGTATGAGAAATTTTCTTGAAGTTTTGAATGACAAATCTCCAGAAAAATCTGGCACAAAGAAAGGCACAGAAATTTCACTTTGCACTGTTGTTCAATATAACTCCCACTCCCCATATTTAAAAAATACATTTTTTAACATTCATTTTTATAGGCAAGACTTCTGCTGTATGTAACCTCAAAGTATTAGAACCATAACCAAGTTTTATTTAGCAGTAACAAAGATAGAAGTATTTTCTGAATATGAAAGGGGAAAGTTCTTTCAGAAGATAAACACTTTGCCATTCTTGGCATCTGTCTTACATTCTCTCCCCATCATCCTGCCCTGCTCCATCTGTCATGTGCCATTGAAATAGAGTAGCTCTGATTTAATACTTGTACTTATGTTTTCATGGGCCTGTAGGGATTTAGAATTATTTATGTAATTAAACATTTGCTCAGGTAGCAGGTGGGAAGTGGTTGCCTTCTGATCCATTCTCAATCCAATTACTATACATTAAAAGCTTTACCTGCATTTTGAAATTCATTTCACAATTTCATTCAGTCCTCAACTATTAAATATATCAGTTAAAGGATGAAGTAGGAACTTTAAAACGCAGGTAAAAGTTGCATTTAAAAGTTGAGGGGTCAGGGAGATAATACAGGAGTTAGTATACATGCCTTAGACTGGGGCTCAATCTCCAGCACCAAATGGTCTCCTGGGCACTTGTGAGGTAGACCTGAAAGTTTCTAGCACCACAGGGCCCAAGCAATCAGCACCACATCCTCAGACCCTCAACTAAACAGCTGTCCAGCTGGACAAGTAACACCAGGACTGGTGTCTGGACCCCCAGGAACCACTTGGGAGGCCCCAAAATAAGTAAATTAACTAATTAAAATGCACAAATGCTTAAATCAAATAAGACAGAAAAAAACTAAGCCTAGTTCTCAGCCCAAAGTATAAACTAAACTACCACCACCTACAAATTAAGAATGAAAATCACATCTACTTTGCCTAAGAAAATCTCTCTTTGTAAGCATTCTTTAAATCTTATATAAAACCATCTTTAAAATAATTGTGAAGAGGGGCTGGAGAGATAGAACAGGGGGTAGGACATTTGATTGCACGCAGCTGACCCGGGTTCAATTCCCAACATCCCATATGATCCCCTTAGCACCGCCAGGAGTAACTCCTGAGTGCAGAGCCAGGAGAAACCCCTGTGCGCAGCCAGGTGTGACCCAAAAAGGAAAAAAAAAATTGTGAAGAGCTCATACAAAGTCTCAGACTTCAAATCTTCTCACAGTAAACTTTAAACTGAACAGAAAGTCAAGCATCCATCACTTTAGCATTTCAATGCAGACTATTTTCAGCCCCAGGTTTTTTAGCAGTGAGGCTTCAGGGCTGGCCACATTGCTCTTTGTTGCCATGACACCTTACCTGCACGGTTGCAAACATTCATGTTCACCAACTCTTTTTAAGTCCAGGAAAATGCTGTCCCCTCATTTCGGCCCCCTCATCTCATCTCCACTGAGGGATGGTGGGGGAGAGCTGCAGTTCCAGGTGAGCTATGGTCAAATTCACAGCTGAGCTCACAAAGGACTGAAACCCTGAAACCCGGTGCGGTGCAGCAAACAGCACCAGGAACAGCAGTTTCCACCTTGAATCAGGCACAAAGCACAGCACTCGTAAGTGCCTTTGCAGCCAGCCAAGCATCTTCCTACTAATTAGCATTGGAACCAGGGAGCTGGGAAGCACTAAAATGCAGCCCTCATGAAAAACTGAACAAGCCATCAGTGGCTGCCCCTCCTCCCATGTTTACCCTGGGCCTTTGAAAGCAAAGCAAGAAACCTCCAAAACATTACATGCTATTTCGAAAAGAAGGACAGGGGAAATCTAAACTCTATGCAGGGTTCTCCAACCAACTGCCACAGATGGTTTACTTTCAATTTTATTTTCAAGAAAACACTCTGATTCCTTTATCAAGCAAAATCACAAGAGGAAAGTAATCACAAAGCACTACAACCACTGGGCACTCAAGAATCTGTCATTCTAGTATACTCTGTCCTCCTTCGAATGTCACCATGGGGAAAACTTGAGTCTCTTCCTGACCATACTGCTCTATGAGCACCGACCCAATCAATAGGCTAGTGTTAAGAGGAAGCCCCTAGAAATATCATATCTATTTTGAGGTTCAGGAGATGCCACTATCTTCCAGTCCCCTGAATGTTATGCCACACAAGATGTATTTTCTCCCCAATGGAAATGTGAAGCTCACAGTGGGTCCTCAATTCTGAAACCATTTGCATAATGAAGCTGGGCTTCTTATTATCAGGCACTTACAGAGGAATCATAAAGCCATGCTTGGAAGCACAAGAGGCTGAGAATAGGGAGACAATTTTCCAATTTAGGATGATAACTTCCTTTGCTTTTTTTGGGGGGGAGGCAGTTTTTATTTGGAGATTTTGAAGAGAAAGGAGGGAGAGAAAGTGGGAAAGAGTGGGGAGTAACATGCTCAAGAGAGAACGCAGACTTCTCCAAGAGAGCCCCTACACACATTCCAACGTTAGACAGAAAAGCATGAAAGTACACATCTCAAGAGTGGAGATGCAGGCGACACATGTGCTCAGGCACCGCATGTGCTTGGACACATGGGCGCAAGCAACACATGGGCAGCATATGGGCCAACAACTTCATATTACCTGGGCAGCTCATGGCTCTCATTTGACTCTGGTGCAAGAGTGTAGGCCTGACCCAGAATACTGGGAGAAGAACAGAACCAGAATTAAAACAGAAGACTCCACCAGCTCCACATTCATGCCTTGGACAACCAACCCTGGCATAATCTGGCTCAATTTTAACAGCACTTATTAGAAATGCAATCTCAGAGACTGGAGAGATAGTTCAGCAGGTAAGACACATGGAGCTAACCTGAGCTCAGTCCATGGCAATCCATATGGTCATCCAAAACCAACAAGAGTGATCTGTGAATAGAGCCAGGGGTAGCATAGCCAAGTGGAGAAGGAAGAAAGGGAGAGAGTGAGGGTGGAAGAAGAAAAAGAAAGAAAGAAAGAAAGAAAGAAAGAAAGAAAGAAAGAAAGAAAGAAAGAAAGAAAGAAAGAGAAGAGAGAGAAGAGAGAGGATGAAAGGGGGAGAGTAGGGGAGGGGCAAGAAGGGGAGGGGGAGGGGAAGGGATGGAAAAGGAAGGGAGAGGAAAGGAGGGGAAAAAAGGGGGAAGAAGAACAGACCCTGATAACTCTACCTATAATTCTGCACATTAAAACCTGTTCTCTGGGCTGCAAACTACCTGAGAAGTTGAGGTGCTGAATACACATACACACATGTGCACCTCCCTGGAGGCAACTCTGTAGCTGCAGTCACTTGAAAGAACTGTTTTCAAACTTTAGAGTCAAGGATACATGGACCAGCATAAATTTCAGTAGTCAAGCAAATACCTCACATGTATGAGGTTCCATGCCCAACATGAAAGTGAAAATAAGGCTTCACATTCTTCCTGGCAAATGTGAAATATGAATATGCTGTACTTGTCTAAACAAAAAACTCACTTATTGGTATTTGTCAGCTATTGTACATGAGGGCAAAACAATGTTTTAAATTAAAGAAGAACAATGCAGTGAAAATGAATTGTGGCTCATAAAATTGAAGCCCACGATTCTGTTCACAGCCCCCTTTGACCTTGTTTCCTTCCTGTGTTCCCCCAACTCTCATCCTACTTCCTAGCACCCTCATCTCCTACCATATCCCCCATTTACGTGATTTACACCTGTGGTTCCCTTAGATTCTCCTAGGTCACTGGGGACCATATGGTCCAATTGAGGAGGGATGCCTTGGAGCCCTGGTTCACTGCTTCCCCAGGACCAGGACACATTTATCCTTTCTGGGAGGGGAGAGATCCCAGGAGAAAAATAACATGGAAAATGCCAGTGTGGAAAAAAAAAAACAAGGTAGCATCTTAGGAATGAGAAAGCTCAGTGGAGTATTTTTGTTTGTTTGGTTTAAAACCCTGTAAATTCATATTTTTAAAACCAATTATGACTTAATTGAAAAATATTGAATGGTGAAAATTAAAAAAAAAACTAAAAAGAGGTTTCTTAAAATCGCCTCTTAAATAAAATAGCTTGTTACTAATATTTTCCCACATAAGACTAAAATCCAATGTCCCCAAAGAATTGGTTACCCTATGCAGATACCCAAACATCTGGATTATAAATTAGAGATGACTCTTAGCTTTAGTCCACAACACTGGAGCCAGTGTTCCACACCACAGATTCTGAAACATCAATAAGCCTAAAACATCAGCCTTCACACAGAACCTTTCCCTGACTGGGCACCACCCCCAACTCCCTCAAGGAAACCTCAGGATATGGGCTGCCCATTTGGACACATTTACATCCTGAAATTGCTCCTGTCAATCCTCATTCATTTTATTTTTCTCATTAAAATAAGGGGGAGGGGGACTGAGGCATCTGACATGGGATCATTATAAATACTGTCACTTCAGACAGACAATAAGCTCATATGATGCCTAGAGGTCTCAGGCTGATTGTGGCTCAAAATAATTTACTGAACCCTTAGAATATTCTGTTCCCAATTCCTGTCTTCCTACACACACTACTGCAGAAAATAGTCTTATTTGCAGAAGCTTTTCTTTTTTAGATGAACACCTTTCCATGTACTTATCTATACTGACGACCTCTACTGTGTTAATGGGTAGCACTCTTTCTTTCTCTCTCTCTTTCTTTCTTTCTTTCTTCTCTCTCTCTCTCTCTCCCTCTCTCTCTCTCTCTCTCTCTCTTTCTTTCTCTTTCTATAAGTGACACCTGGCAATGCTAAAGGACTACCTCCATCATGGTGTCTTTGGGTGACTCCTGGTGGTGCTCAGGGACCCATGGGTGCTTTGGGGTCTAATGTGGGCCTTTTGCCTGCACAGCAGGCACTCCTTTGAGCTCTTCTCACTCTCTCCCCCACTCTCTCATCTCTCCCCTCCCCCCTTTCTCCTTTCTCTCTCTCTCTCTTCTCTCTCTCTCTCTCTCTCTCTCTCTCTCTCTCTCTCTCTCTCTCTCTCTCACTGGCTCGCTCGCTCTTGCTCTCGCTCTCTCACTATCTCGCTCTCTCCTGCCCAGATCTTAGCATTCTTGAGCCCTTTTGTTTGGTTCTGAGGACACAAATGATTGCTCTTCCCTTCAATATTCTCATAGAACACTCCATCTGGCAGTTTGACTTCTAATCATCGGAGGATAAATTTTTATGGAAATGAACCAACAGAACAGGCAGCTTCATCTCCTAGTAGTATTCTGAAATGAAATATTAAACCAAATGACCTCCTTCTTTACCTCCCACTCCACCAAATAAATCAATAAAGCCATAGAAACTTCAAATGTGCTCTCCAGTGGGTGGTAATTAACTTCACGAAGCCATCCAGGATTTAACTCACCAGAAAGACAGCTGCAGTCAAGGGGATTTCCTGGGGGATTCACTGTGTATCACTGATGCCTCACCTGAGGACTGATGGCATTCCCAGCAGTGAACCAATCCCTTCTCTAACTAATTAGGTCAGCCTTCTTAGAGTGAGATGGGCACTAGCAGCAACAGCACAAGGCCAGAGATGAGAACAGGAACTTAGTAAACAGACACTGAATAAATGAATGAAGTCAGCATCTCAAGAACCTGTGTACCTCCTGAGCCCACATGTATCCCCTCAACCCTCCAGTCTCCTTAACTGTGGACTGCAGAACTGCAAGTGGGAGGTCATTAAAAAAAAATTTACAAATATGTTTCAAATACTTCTTTTATAATTTATTATCAGAAAATTTTAATTTTATTTTTGGTTTGGGGTCACACATGGCAATGCTCAGGGGTTACTCCTGGCTTTGCCTCAGAAATCACTCCTGTTGGTGCTCAGTGGACCATATGGGACGCTGGCGATGGACCCCAAGTCAGATGTATACAAAGCAAACATCCTACCCACTGTACTATCACTCTGGCCCCAATAAATGTTTGGTTTTTATGTCTATCTTGTATTCCTATATTCTGTGGTCCTGTAAAAAAAATTTCCCAGGTGACAAAAAGATAGTACAGCAGGTAAGAGCTTGCCTTGTAAGCAGCCAACCCATGTCTGATTCCTGGCAGCACATATGATCTCCCAAACACTTCCAAGAGTGATGTCTGGCACAGAGCCCAAAGTAAGCCCAAAGCACTGCCAGATGTGACCCAAAAGACAAAAGCAAAACAAAATTTCTTAGGTGTAAGGGAGTCATGGAAAGTAAGTTTAAGCAGTGCCACACTTAAACCAGCCAAGACCTGGGTAGGAACAGCAAGCCAGTAAGTTATAGCAGATGCTCCTCACTTCACCACATGAGCAGCCCTGACAAGCAGGACACCCAGGGAGTTTGATCACTGCCCCACCTAAACCTTGTCATGACAGTCTTAAAACAGTGAGCTTACCCTCTAGACACAATTGTAGCCCAAATTCTGATGTGTGAGAGCCAATTGGATAACCAGAAATGGGGTTAACCTTGCATTCCCTATAAAATAGTAGAGAAAATAACCCCACTGCCTTTCTACTCAATTAGGGCTATAGTCTAATGACATCCTTATTTACATATTTATTGTATTACTATGTACTTAACGCTCATTATGTGAACTCACAGCTAGTTGCTCTATGTTTATGAGAAAGCTTTCCAGATATGTGAATAGGTACAGGGGATTAGTGAGGATGGTAAGAAATTCACATAAATGACTCTTCACAGATTCTCAGAAGTGGGCAAAGAGGCACAAGACAAAAACCAGAGTTAAGAAGATGTCTGATTAGTGAAACACCATGAGGTATAGTTGTAGGCTTACAAACTTTCATGCTTGAGTTTCAGTTATACAATGATCGAGTACCCATCCCTCCACCAGTGCCCATTCTCCACCACCCAGTAGCCTTCCCACCCCCCATCCCTTCCACCCCACCCCCACCTCTGTGGCAGGGCATTCCCTTTTGCTCTCTCTTTCCTTTAGGGTGTTGTAATTTGAAATAGAATATTGAGTAGTCATCGTGTTCAGTCTATAGTCTACTTTCAGCACGCATCTCGCATTCCAAGCAAGTCCTCCAAACTTCCTTTACTTGGTATTTCCTTCTCTATCTGAGCTACCTTAAAAAAAAAAAAAAACAAGAAAAATCGTGACATATCATTGATTTATCAAATAAAGGAGTGACACCAGGGAAAAGAAAGGTGTCTGATGATTCCTAACACAGGCCTTCTGAACTCAGAGAAGGAACTGTTTATGTACTGAAGGCTGAAAACCATCTTCATGTTCAAACATATCTATTGACATAGAACCTAAAATCTCCTCTGGCCGCTCTGAGGCCTCCTTCTGCTAAGGCGAATTCCTTTATCTCACCTGGAAAGCCTACTAGGAAAGACAAACACAGACCAAGGTGAGAAAGCTTATGATGCCCCCTCAGCTAAGAGTAAAAATGCCACTGGAGAGCATTAACCTCTCCTGGTTGAGTTCAGAATGCCTGAGCACAGACTGCCAGAATGCAGACAGGCTTGGGCATCAATGTCTTTAGTGGCACTGTGAGTTTCCTCAAACTAATAAACTGTATCTGAGTGGGAGGGTTGGTGGAAAAGAAAACTTGTGAATCAAAAAAGAGAATGAATTTTAATAGGGAATCATTTATTTTCCTGGAGCCAAAAGTCCTCCTAAGAGTCATGGGCACCAATGTCTTACGAGATAAAAGGAAGGCTAAAATGAGGACAAAACAGCAGAAAGATTATTAGATTCAATGACCTGGGGGCTGTGTTGAACTGTTGAACTATCTTTGGATGAAAATGTGAACTTTACTGTCAAATATTTAGGAACAGAAGCATGTTCCTAAATAGCAGCATGGCAACAACTTATTGTTTGCATTTTCTATACTTTCTTCTTTTGGGTTACCCTTAGAGATGACAATTATTTCAATCTCTGATGTCTGAAATTATAAAACAAATAACAGAAGCAGCACCATCACTCTGATAAAAAACACTATTTCGCCTTTAGTCATAAATGTTTAGAGGAAGTCATTTCATATATAAAAACCATTTCTATTTTTCAGCTAACACTACACTAAATTTTTCCACACTAAGTTTTATAGTTGGAAAAATAGAGTATGTTTTCCAAGTATAAAAATTTTACCGCAATCTTTAAAATCACTTTCAATAACTCCAGAAGAGGTTCCAATTTTCCACTATTACAAATAAAACCATGGTAAGCATCCTGTGTGCAGCTGGTTTTCTTTTTTTTGTATAATTTTCTTAAGATAAATAACCAGAAGTGGAAGCCAAATCACCAAGTAGTCCAACTTAATGATTTGGGGACTGCCTGTAAAATTGCTTTCCATGCTGTTACAATAAAACCAAAAAACATACAAGAGAACTTGTCTCTTTGATAGGTTTCATTGCTTCCTTCAAGTTTAGTAATGAAAAATAGCAGTTTCTTTCCATTTGTATTAATTTTACTGTACTGAGATGGATCTACCTGTTCCCATATTCATTTGGTCCATTTCTCTTAAATTGTCTATTCATGACTGTTGAGTTATTTCTGTTCTTGCCATTCACCTACTATTGTCAAAATGGATATGTTTTCTGTATAGCAAACATATTAATTCTTGATCATATTTGCAAAAAGTCTATTTTCCACTCTGGCACTTTTTCCCCCTATCAGATTACTTCCTTTAATGTATTCAAGTCCTTTGATCTTTTCTAGTCCTTGAAAGTCATTTGTCCTCCAGGGGTTTCATAAATATTACATTCCATTTTCTTCTAGTTTTTGTGAATCATTTTATGTCATTGTTATTGGTTTCCTTTATTATTTAATTAAAGGGAATTTGGACACAGCCTACCAAGAGTCACCAGAAATAGATGTTATAAATTTCAAACCAACTATGTCAACAGTTGTTACTGAATATAAATTTATATTATTTTCTTTGTCATAGACAAATAGATATTAATAATGTTCAATGTGGGATAAAAGTGTGTGTGTGTGTGTGTGTGTGTGTGTGTGTGTAGAATGAGGAACTGGGTAAATAGAGGGGAGGAAGGTTAAAGCAAGTATCTGAGGGGACAAACTTATGTGGAATCACTGGGAACCTTTGGGATTCCAGTCAGACAGTCAAAGAAAACCAGGGACAGACACATTTTTCCAACTCAAGTGTTCCAGGCAGTCACACCTCTCTTCCAATCTTTTACACTGTTCCCCTTCATGTATGCATTCCTCACATTACTGAACATGACCTGCATTTGCCTCCTAACTCTGCTGCTTCTTCTGTACAGTGCTAAGTACTGACTACCCACTACCAACCAGCAAAAGCCACACAAAAAAGAGAACTTTGACTCCTGGTCTGTAATGAAAATTCCCCATAACCATGTGTTGGCCTAAATATAATATCAGCTACAGCCTACTGACTGCCTACTAAGTACCAAAAAGTTTTTGATTTATTAATACAAACATATGCACAAAAAACTCATTTCCTTTTGTATTCCAAATAACCCTTGGGCTGGTTATCATCACAATTTTAGTAAAAGAAACTGAGAATCAGCAAAGTTGAGTTGGTACCCAAACTGTATGCACACCGGGCCTGCCTGGCCTCCTAACCTCCCAGAAACAAAAAATAAGTCGCTGTTGCGTGCAACTTATAAGCTATTGTAATTCACTGTCCTACATAGTTCCAGTTTATTAAACAGGCAATTAATTTACATAATCTCACATGTAAATTTTATAAAAGCACCTCAGTTTTGCTGGGAATGTGGCTCGGTGGAAGAGTACATGTCTCATTTGTGTGAGGTCCCAGGTTTTGACAAGCACACCACAAAAAATAATAACAATAATGCATACTCCCACCACATATTGCTTCCCATTTCTTTTGTTTTGTTATTGTTGAGTTGTTGCTGTTCTTGCCACTCACTATCAAAATGAATAAATAAAAAAATTGAAATATAAAATACAGAATGGAAAAATATAGAAAAATTGAAAAATACTGGCCTACCACCTTGGTTGTAATTATTGGTCTGTGCACTGGTATCAAGGACAGCTGCTGGTCCACAGATATGAGGCTAAAAACACTGTGCTAAACCATATCAACTCCAGGATTACTTTCTCTAATATTTCATCACACAGGTAAACTTGCTCCTATAATTCTGACAGGGCTACTCTCCAACAAGGAGCCCAGCCATAGACATGCCCTGGTACACAGATTCGACCTTCTTTATCCGGTGGCTTTCTGAGATCAAGAGATATTCCTACAGACTGATTACCTGCTTAATAACAGCATTCGCTTCTAATAGAACTAGCATGGATCCTCTGTCTGCCACTGAGAGTTCAGCCAGCCCACATCTATTATCAGAGAGCTACAAAGACCCAACACAAAGCATGAGACACTGAATCTCTGTCACATCTCTCCCCATGTGTTTAGCAACACTGTATTCCAAGGCAGATGTGCACAGGTTGAGATTTCACTTGAATGTTTAGTAACTCTTAGAGCAGTGGAAAAGGATATCTGCCCATTCCTCAGTATCTGTCACACATCAAGAAACACTAAGGAGACAGGCTGAGATGTTTAGGGCTGTTATCCTCTAAACACCTGCTTAGAGCTCGAAGGATAAGCCTAGCATATAACCATATCACTGAAAGAGGAAGCACGTGTGTCATTTGCCAAGATGCACTCTACTGCTTGCTCTCTCCTAAGGACTGAAGGCAAGACACCCCATCCCCAGAGTTCCCACACTCTTATAATTATACTGGATTTTTTTAACAAGAAATCTATCTTATATTGATTTCACATGGGGTATCTGAAAAGTTCCAGAATAGGATCCCCACTCCAAATATTGACCTCACTGCTGTGTGATGGAAACAAGTTCCTTGGGTATTCTTTGTTCTCCTCAATTCAGACACTCTCCTTTGGAGGAAGAAAATAAAATTCCCTGATCATACAAAAAGCCAGCAAAGAGTGAATCATCTGCCCTCTAACAAATGAGAAGTTTGCTTGTTTTCCCAGAGAATGAAAACAGTTATCTTGAGAGAAGAAACAACAGGGCTTATAAGGAAGGGAGGAGGACCTTTAATAACTAGAAGTATTGTTTTGAGTCTCCAAAGGATGTGTTCCTTTCTGATGGGAGAACATTGCCCATATAACAATTAAGCAATTTGTAAATCCACCCTGGGAAAGCCATCTCCCGCTTTGTTTGTTCACAACCAATTGAAATTTAAATCCCTCCCTCTCACTCCACCTACCCTCAGGCTCCAGGTTTTGCACCAAATGCTTGCAGAATGAAGTTTATTGATCAGCAAGATTAATTCTGAAACAAAAGTCAATAGTCTGTCTTTCAGCCCCCTTCAGGGGAAACGGTTAGAAGAAAGGTTTTCTTCTCCCCTACCACATATCAACCGCAGCATGTTCTGCTTACATCCTATCGTCCCCTCGAAATATTTTTCTTGAAGCAACATACACTTTTGCCCATATTAATCTCCTCTGTATGTGCTATTTTTCAGAGAAGCTGCTTAAATAAACACAGTCCGTCTTAAATCAGCTATAGTATGAACTGTAACTGCACCCATGCCTTTACAAAGTCAATATGTTTCATAAAAATAAAGTCTTATCCCATTTGTAAAGTTTAAGAGTAGCTACCAGTTCTCCCTATCACACTGATGCTGTTAACTCATAAAAGCCTAATGAATATGGTTTGGAGAGCTGGCAGTCATCCACACACACAAAGCCTAAGGAAGCCAGCATCTGTCTAATGAACTTCAGTCCTAATAGCAAAAACTGTATAGATAGACCCATTAGTAGACAGGCCCTGTTTACTAATGGGTCTATCAATACAGTTTTCATAGAAATTACTCAATCAGAGGAATGAGGTTCCCAAAGTCATCATAATTAAGTTCACGATGTCTCAGAGGGTTGCTGCACAAGACAACTGTGAAGACTGTTTGCAGACTCCAACTTGGGACAGTGTCAAGTCAGTTCAGGGCATGCAGCCCTGCTTAATCCCTGCAGCACTGACAACCAAATCAGGGCAACTCAGAGTGGAGTGCAACCTCACTGGCCTCTGCACCTCCTCCTGTCAAACAGAAGCTTGCCAGCCAGATCAGAGAGCCAGTGGGAAGGTGAATGCCTATGCCTGAAAGAGTTGCCAAGGGGCCACAGCAATAGTTTAGCAAGCAGGTAGGTCATTTGCCTTGCACGCAGCCAAAAATAAAGATTTCGGCATTCTTGTTCAATCCACGTTCATCACCATGTTCAATTTCTGGCATCCCATCTGGTCCCCTGAGTACCGACAGAAGAAACTTCTGAGTGAAGAGCCAGGAGTAATCCCTGAGTATAGCTGGATGTGGCCCAAAAACAAAAATTAAAAAAAAATTAAAGAGTCAACATAAAGGACACCTGAAACTCAAACAAAAAAAAAATCACATGGCCTCAGTTTCCCCTTCTTGAGGGCAGCCTGATTGCTGGAGCTTTCTGCCTCTTCACAGTCACAGTCCTCCTGTTGTTCATCAATTTGCTCCAGTGGGCCCAGTAACATCTCCATCGTGAGACTTGTAACTGTGTTTGGCATACTGAATACATCACGGGTAGCTTGCCAGGCTTTGCCACGTGGGCAAGATACTCTCGGTAGCTTGCCGGGCTCTCCGAGAGGGGCAGAGGAATCGAACTCGGGTCGTCTGCCTCTTAATGGCAGTTTAATTTAACTTGCTCCCAACCATCACCACCCTCTCCTTTTCTAGTTAAATCTTCAGTATTTTTCAAAATGTGGCAGAGAACTTCTTCCCCTAATCATCCTCCCACCCTCCACCTCACCCCATCTCCACATAAACACACACATATACATTCTGACTTGGGGCCTCACATTCCAATAATTTTGTACCAGCCAGTAATCCCGTATCTTTGAAACTACCTGTCTCCTCTCTAGATGCAAAGTTTGAGAAGGGAAAAGGATAGATGGTGGCAATTGTACCCATTTTATTTTATCACTTAAGACTCTTTTGGTGGGGAGAGCACATCCAGATTTTGCCCAGGACTTATCCCTGACTCCATGCTCAGGGATCAGTCTCAATATTCAAAGGGCCATATGTGGTACCAGGGATCATACCATGGTCGGTGGCATGCAACAAAAGTGCCTTATCCCTTGTACTATCTCTATGGTCCCATCATTCATATTTTCAAGAAAATCTTCAGTGTGTGGATACTTGAACCATAAAAATGTAAACATGTCCTGGCTTTTTTCCTTGCCTGAGAGGTAGGTGGATAAGGAGAAGAAGGAAGGCAGGTCAGGGATGGTACAGATACAAGGTGAAGCCAAAGAAAGTTCTCAGCAAACTATTAGTACACAATTTTTAGTCTTACTATTATTTTATACAAGAAATCAGTTAAAAAGACATATATAAAGGCAGGTCAACGTTTCTGCTTTTAATCATGGCTTTTATCCACTCCTTTGTCATGATCTCAGTACAATTAACTTGGTACAAAGCCAAAACTTATGCAAGGTTTTTTGCATAAAGGTTGTGGATTCTTGCCATCCCTTCTTTAAGAAGACTTCCAAACAGGAACAGATTTGTAATGGTCTATCTCACAGTGATTCAATATAAAAGGTAAAAAGAAAAAAAAAGAAAAAAAGAACTAAATAAAATTTTCTGATGAAGAAGGAGGAGGAGGAGGAAGGTGGAAGGAAGAGGAGGGAGAGGGGGAGGGAGGCAGAAGGGGAGGAGGCGGAGGGGGAGGAAGGGGTAGGAGGAGGAGAAGGAGGAGGAGAAGAGGGAAAGGGTAAGGGGAGGAAGGAAGGAAGGAAGAGGGATGGGGGAGAGGGAGGGGGAGTCTTCAGGCATTCATATCTTCACCTTTGCTTTAAAGGGCCAACTTAGAGCTTGCTGGGGTTGCTAACCCCATTTCCCATAGGGCATCTTTTTAAAAACTGTATTCTTTTTTAAAAGTTGCCACACACAGTGATTCTCAGGAATCATCAGGACAACACCTGATAGTGGAACAGAGGAGAGCAAGAGGGTATCATAAGGTACCTGGGATTAAACTCAGGGCCTTGTACAACCATCTTCAGGCCTGATCTCTGATCTTTAATCCCCCCAAGAATTTTATTGATGGTATAAATGCAATTATTTTTGTTACCAAAATAATTTATTTTTAAACATTGTGATTTGTAAAGTTGTTTATAATACAGTTGCAGGCATTCAATATTCCAACACTGAACCCACCACCAGTTTGACCTTTCCTCAACCAAAGTCTCCAGTTTCCCACCCACCACCCCAACTGCCCCCTTAGCAGACACAAATAAATCTACTTCATATTGTTCGCTACAACACAAAGGCAAATGGAATTATCAAAAATAGAAGTCAATTTGTGATTATTATTATATCTCACAGTAGTGTCACTAAAGTCACTGAGTGTCTTTATTCCTCTCACTCTACCTTACTACAGACTAAAGAACAGGCTATATCTGCAACTTGACCAAATCCCAACAAAAGGTGAAAAACATGCTGACGAGCTCTCTTTGGGTAAAGACTCTATCCTCCCACTAAAGAAAATGAGTCCTTTGCCAAATCCCCTTAGCCTATTTTCAGATTACTTAGCTGGCCAATAAATGCGCAATTGGGTACTCTGTAAACAAATTTGTCAGAGATTTTCTGCAGATAAATGGCAGAATTCCAAAGCAAGGCAGCAGATGCACACAACAACTGCACACATCAGCAGTATCCTGTGTGGCTGGCGGGATGAGGAGACCCCTTAGCATCTGAGGGTGGCCACGGGCCACTGGCCCTCGCTTAGGCTCTGCATCTCACCAGCCCTGCAAAGGCTTCACCTGCTGAGTGCTGGGAGCTGGAGGAGCAGGTCCACCCCATGAGGATCTGCTGCCATGGGAATGTTCGATGTTTCAGAGTCAGCACAGCTTCTATCAAACCAGCTTGACCTGGGACCCTCTAACTGCTAGGGAAGATTTTCTCGTTATCGGGGACTTTGGTACTCAGAGGTATAGTCACCCCCACCTCAAATGCAGACCCACTATATGTACTACCTGCTTTCACAAGGCAGCAGTCTTCAAGCTGGGGTACCTGAGACTTTTAAAAGATGTGCATCTAACCATTATGGCCAAAAGTAGAGAGAGAGTATGGAAGAAATTGTTTGCCATGGAGACAGGGGGAGGGTGGGCAAGGGGGGGTATACTGGGGAGATTGGTGGTGGGGAATGTGCACTGGTGGATGGATGGGTGCTTGATCATTGTATGATTGTAACTCAAACATGAAAGCTTGTAACTGTATCTCACAGTGATTCAATAAAATAAAAAATTTTAAAAAATTTAAAAAAGACGTGCATCTTTTGGAAATCAATGTACATATCCTTGTTTTCTTGGTGTGTAATGGAGGCTTCCCAAGCATTGCTCAGGCCCCTCTCAGGAATTCTTAGCCAACTGTTGGGACAGGAGAATGACAGGAATCATCCTGGACACCCTGGAGGGCTTGGGGTGTCTCTTTTTTTATATATATCCCCACGCCAAATTGTGAAAAGCAGAGGGGCCAGAGTGATAGTACAGTAGATAAGGCAGTTGCCTTGCACACAGTCAACTCCAGATGGATCCCTGACACCACCCTATGATCCGCCAAGCATACAAGAAGTGATCTCTGAGTGCAGCCTGGTTGGCAAAAAAATAAAAATAAAAAAAGAAACTTTTTTATTTAGATTTTTATTAGTGAAACACCATGAGGTACAGTTGTATATTTACAAATTTTTGTGCCTGGGTTTCAGTTATACAATGATTGAGTGAGTACCCATCCCTCCATCAGTGCCCATTCTCCACCACCACGAATTCCAGTATCCCTCCCACCCCCTGTCCCCCCATCTCACCATGCCTCTGTGACAGGGCATTCCCCTTTGTTCTCTCTCTCCTTTTTGGGTGCTGTGGTTTGCAAAAGAGGCATTGAGTGGCAATCATGTTCGGTCTAGAGTCTACTCTCAGCACACATCTCCCATCCTGGGAGGGTCCTCCCAACACCCTTTATTTGGTCCTCCCTTCTCTGTCTGAGCTGCCTTTTCCCCCAGCGTATGTGGATAGCCTCCAAGCCATGGAGTAAACCTCCTGGTACTGGAAACCTGGTACTCTGCTATTCTTGGGTGTTAGTCTCCTATTTTGTTACTTTATGTTCCCCAGATGAATGCAATCTTTCTATGTCTGTCCCTCTCATTTGACTCATTTCACTTAGCATGATACTTTCCATGTAGTACCACTTGTATATAAATTTCATGACTTCATTTTTTCTAACAGCTGCATAGTACTCCATTGTGTAGATGTACCAAAGTTTCTTTAACCAGTTATCTGTTCTTGGGCATTCAGGTTTTTTCCAGATTCTAGCTATTGTAAACAGTGCTGGAATGAACAAACAAGTGCAGACATCACTTCGACTATACTTTTTTGCCTCTCTGGGATATATTCCCAGGAGTGGTATTGCTGGGTCAAATGGGAGCTCAATTTCTAATTTTTTGAGGATCGTCCATACTGTTTTCCAAAAGGACGGAACGAGTTGGCATTCCCTCCAGCAATGGAGGAGGGTTTAAATAAAGAAAAATTTTTAATGAAAAAAGAAAGTAAAACACCCCTTCCTCACCATGAATCTTTCTACAGTGCAATCAAGGGAACAACCAAATTTCCCCGGGAAAACAGGATGGCTCCAAATACTGGCTTCTCAATACAAAATGAAATATCACTGGGAAAGCAGAACCTTTTTAAACAGGTGCCAGATAGGGAATTAATGTGGGGAACTAGTTACACATGTGCATGAAGAGCAGAGGAGCCAACTGGGAAGTGTGGGACAGTAAGCAGAGGAGCTGGAAACCACCAGCAACCCTGAACTGAGGGACCTAGGGAGAGGGAGAGATTAGAGCCCCCCAGAAAGCTAGAGCCACAGAAAGTCTGTCCTGTGGGAGCCAATCAGCAGAGCCTCGGCTACAGCTATCCAAAGCTCCAAGGACACATCAGTCCACCTTGAAATTTTTTTTATTCCATTGGTGAGATCAAGAAAGTAATGGTACCAGAAGAAGATAATTAACCAATGGAACCAATTTTATTTCAAAATATCATCTTTACAGGGCTGGAGCGATAGCACAGCGAGTAGGGCATTTGCTTTGCATGCAGCCGACCCAGGTTCGATTCCTCCGTCCCTCTCAGAGAACCCGGCAAGCTACCAAGAGTATCCCGCCCACATGGCAGAGCCTGGGAAGCTCCCTGTGGCGTATTCAATATGCCAAAAACAGTAACAAGTCTCACAATGGAGACGTTACTAGTGCCCGCTTGAGCAAATTGATGAACAATGGGAGGACAGTGCTACAGTGCTATTATCTTTATAACCAGCTAGGGATTACTTTGTAACTTTGGAAAAATATATGATGAGTCTCTTCCATGTTAACTTTCTTTTAAAAATGAGATGCATGTATGATCGTTCAACATTCTTTTAGGAGCAACAAAAGCTAAAAGTCAGACATCTTAGGATGGGAAACAAATGAGCTGCTCACACCAGCCCCTTCCTGGATTCACAGAGCAGAGGAAATAAGACTAAACCACCAGCTACTTCTCCTGCCTCACACACTAGCAACCTACACACATCTAGGAGGCAAGTTACTTTTATTTCTGCTGAAACAGGGTCTCAGAGGGACAGTGATCTTTCAAAGTTAAGATCTGTAAGTCACAAAATAAACTTGCTTTAGTACCATGATTTCTTGGGTCGGGTAACCGATCCCTGATTTCAAAACACAGAAGCAATATGTCATAAAATATGCCCCAGAACAGTATTTTCTGCACTCTAATGTGCCCATAACCAGGAAGCTTGATGAGATGAAAATTCTGATTCTGGAGGTCTCATGTGGTTCTCTATTTTTCCAAAGGTTCTCATATTTGGGAACACACATGGAATAAATAGCAAGATCCTCAAGGGGAGGGTAACAAACTTAAGAGGATATCCCTAACAGTAAGAAAGGGTATATATCCTTCAACATTTGCATATTGTTTATTTGCAAACTAGGAATTATAATGGTCATTAATTAAAGTAATAATTCAACTTGATAAAAAATTTAATTATTAAAATAATAATATAACAAGACATACTATCTTATTAGGACAAGGTACAATGTTACAATAACAACTATAAATACTAATTTCAAGTCATCTTGAGGATTTTGAGTTTGGGTCCAAATTCTTGTCCCACAGAATGAAGTTATTTTAGACCTGCCTGAGGAATTTTTCACACAAGGAGCAATACAAAATATTAATTTTTCTACTTTATTGATGTTAATTTGTACTTTCTCATCTTCATATAATAATCAATTGTTGGTTCTTATTTTTATGTGAAGGACCCCAAAAAGCTACCTGGGTCTTTCCTGAGAGCAAAAATTATAAAGCTTAGTCTGTATCACCCACCACCACAATTCAACGAAGCTTTATGAACCTGCCAGGGTGCCCACTTTGAAACCATATCCTAGAAAAAAGGCCCTGTATTCTGCGAACCGGAAAATGTAAGAACATTCTCACTCAACATGCCACCACTCTCCTAATCCCCGACTCCTTAAAGAGGGTAACAAATGCACAGCACTGTAGCACTGTTCTCCCGTTGTTCATCATTTTTCTCGAGCAGGCACCAGTAACGTCTCATAACAAATTACAAGATTGTTACTGTTTTTTTTTGGCATATCGAATTCATCACAGGTAGCTTTCCAGGCTTTGCCGTGCGGGTGAGATACTCTCGGTAGCTTGCCGGGCTCTCCAAGAGGGGCAAAAGAATAATCAGGAGAAAACACTCTGCATGAAAAATTTTAATGTCTTTACAATTACCACACACTTCTCCCACTTGCCACACATTTTTGGAGATTCTTCCTCCCTTCCCTACATCTCAAATTAAAAATCTCTCCTATGCCAGCCGCCAGCCCAAAGGAAGTGTTTAAAGCTTCAAAGTGTTTCCTTGAGGTCTCCATTTCACCACAATAGCCTTATTTCAGAGAACTCCTGGTCAGCTGTCCAAGGGCACCCAGTAGGGACTCTTTTACCCAAAAACTTCAGAAATACTATAAATGTACTGGAGGGAGGTAATGGGCTTTTTGCCTGTGAAGTATTTAAAATTCTATTAATTTCTATTTTTACAGCAATTGAGGACAAAACTCCCAACAATGGCCCCAAACCATGCTTCTCCATTTCCTTCATTCACCTTTTCATCTACCAGCTACTTAATAAGGTCTCCTGCAGGCTGCATCACACTCTCTGTGCTGGGACTCTGCAGAGGAAAAGGCTTCCTCCCAAAGGCGACCTTACCAGGCAAGCAGACAAAGGAGCATGAAATGCCATAATGAGATACTAAGGCACTGAAGATATCAATCAAGAGGGCAGAGCATGCAGGAGCATCACAAATGAGGTGGTCTGGGCAAGGCCACCTGGAGAGCTCACTGGGAATCCCAGGTGCCAGCAGAGGGGAAGGAGAGAAGAGGTGTAGGCATCCTAAGATGGGAGGACCACTACACCTTGTTGGAATAGTTTGTCAGGATGAAGCATGGCCAGAAGGATACACATGTGTGTGAGCAGAGAGCTATGAGCAGGGAATTATGTTATCTAAATTATATTTCACAGGCTCACTCTAGCTATTTTTCATAGAGAATACTCCGAAGGGAGAAGAATGGAAATAGAATCCCTACAGGGCTGCCTTTTCCAAAAATGGGGGCCCAGGGTACAATGAGGGCTAATGCAGGTCCTTATAACTTATGACTCCTCCTCTGGATCCCCAGGAGGGTGCTATAAACTCCTACTCCTTTACCTCAGTGTCAGCAATAATTTTTCTCTTTCAGACCAGCCTTGCCTGCTGACCATGGCTGACAGACACTGGCAGTCAAACAGCAAGAACTTTTTCACAACCCAGCAGGAGATTTCTGATGGCCAAGGACCAGTGATTGAAAAACACTGGTAAACAACAGATAACACAGAAATTCAAAGAAGTATCAGTGATTGCTTTATGGCAAATCTTTATGGCATAAAAACAAAGAAGAAATAGATAAATTTTTGGATTTCATAAGCTTCCAAGGTTGAATTAAGAGGAAATAGAGAACCAGAAGAAATCAATAATCAAAAATCAAAAGTTATCAAAAATCTCCTAAAAAAATGAAAGCCCAAGCCCAGATGGATTTACAAGTAAATTCTTCTGAACCTTTAAAGAAGATTGACTTCCAAACCTTTTCAGGCTCTGTCAGAAAGTTGAAATAGAAACACAGAGCAGCTTTTATCAAAAATAAAACAAAACAAAAGAGTATAGATCTATATCCCTGATGAATATAGGTACAAAGATTTTTTAAAAAATTAGCAAACTGAACCCAAGCACAAAAACTTGTAAGGTCAACAACTGTACCTCATGATGTTTCAGTAAAAAAAAAAATTAGCAAACTGAATCCAACAGTGCATCCAAAAGATCATACACCATAACCTAGAAGGAGTCATCTCAAGAATGCAAGGGCATAAGTCAATCAATATAATACATTATATCAATACAATAAAAATTTAAATTATATACTTATATCAATAGATGCAAAGAAAGCATTTGACAAGATCCAGCACCCATTCATGATTTAAAAAAACTTCAATAAAATGGGGATTGAAGAAACTTTCCTCAAGATAGTTAAAGCTATTTATGACAAGTCCACTGCAAAAATCACACTATATGGTGGAAAACTGAAAGCCTTTCTCTAAGACCAAGCACAAAACAAAGTGCCCCACATTCACCAGTGCTATTTAATACAGTATTGAAATTTCTTGCCATAGTAATTAAGCAATAAAGATATTAAAGGCATCCAAATCCAAAAAAAGTCAAATTTTCACTATTTTCAGATGACATAAAAACCATAATGATGCCACAAAATAGCTCCCAAAAGCAATAGACATGTATAGTCAATGGGAAGGCTATTGCAGAAATACATAATTGTTCTATATGCAAATAATGAAATAAAAGAAATTTGTAAAACAATTCCATTCACAAGTATACCTCAGAAAATCAAGCACCTTAGAATCGACTTAACAAAAGACTAAAAGACGTATACAAAGAACGCAAAGAAAGCATGGCTGAAAGAAATAAAAGAGGACACAAGGAAATAGAAACACAACCTGTTCATCAATTGGAAAAATTAAAATGATCAAAACGACAATCTGGCCCAAGGCATTATATGGATTCAGTGTAGTCTTTCTAAATCTACTCATAGCATTTTTAAAAGATATATATCAAATAATGGTAAAATGTATGTAGAGTAATTACTCCCAACCCCCAAACTGCTAAAGCAATCAAAGGGGAAAGGACGGGTAGCTTCTCTCCCCAAACTTCAAGCTACATTATAAAGCTTTACTAATCAAAATCGTGTGGTACTGGAATAAAGACAGATTCTCAGACCAATGGAATAGAATTGAGAATACAAAGACATATCTGTGAGTGTATGGACAGTTAATCTTTGATAAAGAAGCTATGAATAATGAAATAGAGCAAGAAAAGTCTCTTCAACAAATGATGTTGGGAAAACTGGTCAGTCACATGCAAATAAATATAATCAGATCCCCAATACCATGCACAAAAAATCAAATCAAAATGGATTAAAGCTCTCAATATAAAACCTGATTCCACAGATTATATTGAGGAAAACATATGTAGAATACTTTATGATATTGAGCTAGAGGAATCAAAGCTAGAACCATCTTTCAATAGTTCAGTGCTATTGGCCAAGCAAAAGGAAGCAAAAATATACAAATGGGACAGCACCAAATTAAGATACTTCTGCACCACAACAGAAACAATGATCAGAATAAAGAGATACCAAACAGACTGGGAAAAATATTTTCCCATCACACATATGGTTAATAGACAAGATAAAGCACTGGTACAAGAATAAAATACCCAACCCCATTCAAAAATAAGGAAGAGGAGATGATCAGAAACTTCCTTAAAGAAAACATGCTGATGAACAAAAGATACATTAAAAATTCTCTGCATAGCACTCTTTACAATAGCCAGAATCTGGAAAAAACCTGAGTGCCCAAGAGCAGATGACTGGTTAAAGAAACTTTGGTACCTTTATACAATGGAGTACTATGTAGCTGTTAGAAAAGACTAAGTCATGAAATTTACATACAAATGGTACTATATGGAAAGTATCATGTAAGCGAAATGACTCAGGAAGAGAGCGACAGACATAGAAAGATTGCATTCATCTGGGGAACATAAAGTAACAAAATAGGAGACTAACACCCAAGAATGGCCTGGATTAAGTACCAGGAATTTTGCTCCATGGCTTGGAGACCAGCCACATGTGCTAGGAGGAAAGGGAGCTCAGATAAAGAAGGGAACACCAAATAAAGGGTGTTGGGAGGATCCTCCCTGGATGGGAGAAGCATGCTGAAAGTAGACTATAGACCAAACATGATTGCCACCCATTGCCTCTTTTGCAAACCACAACACCCAATAGGAGAGAGAGAACAAAAGGGAATGCCCTGCCACAGAGGCAGGGTGGGGTGGGGGGATGGGGGGTGGGAGGGACACTGGGACCAGTGGTGGTGGGAAATGGGCACTGGTGGAGGGATGGGTACTTGATCGTTGTATAATTGAAACCCAAGCACAAAAATTTTTAAGTCTACAACTGTACCTCATGGTGTCTCACTAATAAAAATTTTAAAAAATTCTCTGCATAACTTACTACCAGGGAAATGCAAATCAAAATAGCAATGATACATCACATCACATCAGTGAAATTGGTACATGTTGCAGAGAACATAATCAGTTTTGACATCAATGTGGGGGAAAAGGAGACCCTCATTCACTATTGGTGGGGATAAAATGTCAACTGGTTCAACCTTTCTGGAAATAATGTGAACACATCTCAAAATATTACAGACTGATCTTCCATATGAGCCAGCAATTCTACTCCTAGGCATCTACCCCAAGAGCCCAAAAGCTCTATTCAAAAGTTACATTTTGCCCTTCTATGTTCATTGCAGCACTATTCACAGTAGCCAAAATATGGAAAAGACCTTTTATCTAGTGTCCAACAGCTGACTACATAAACAAACTGCTGTACAAATACACAAAGGAATACTCCTCAGCTCTAAGAAAAGATGATATTATGCAATTTTCTGTTATGGGGATAGATCTTAAGAGTATCATACTGACATATTGGAGAGATGACCTTTCGGACAGCCTACTCAGGTTCTATCCCTGGCATCCTATATGATCTCCCAAGCAATGCCAGGATGAATTCCTGAGTGCAGAGCCAGGAGTAACCCCTGAGCATTGCCATGTGTCGGCTAAAAAGCAAAAACAAAAACAAAGAGCATCATACTGAGTGAAGTTAATCAGAAGGAAAGGGACAGATACAGAGTAATCTTTCTCATATGTGGGATATAAAGAAACATACTAAGGAGATAACAAATGCCCAAAGATTTAAGGAAGGTATGTCAAGAGGTCCCTTGGTACGACCCCTTGACACACCTCAGTATTCAGTGATCTATTCAGTGGTCAAGAGACACCTCCCTGACCGAGCAATTAAGTGAGGGGAACCACAGGTGATGGTTAATGGCCAGCTTATTCAGAAATAAACAGTATTAGAGAAAATCTGGGGGATTGGGAGGGCGTTAAAAGCCAGCTGAGTTTTTATCATAAATCCCAGACTAAGCCCTCAGACCAGTTTAGCTTTTCCTGCCCCATGGGGTCCTCCTGTCCTTTAAGTGACTAGGTTTTAAATGAACACCCTGCTCTATGATTTCTAGACTGTTTCGTTTCAAAGGCAAGGTAGCTTTTTTGCTTGCCCCAGGTTTATCCAGAGATCCCTTGCCGGGACCCAGCTTTTTGGAGTGTTAGAAACTATGATGAATGAAGCCTAAGTCAAGTAATTATGACAGATGTCCAGGAGTCAATATATTTCAGAGTTAATTAACCCACAATATTAGGAGCATAGCATTAACGGTCTTTCTGTATTTAAGCAAAGAAGACAGGTCTACAGTAAAATATGAAAAGATTATAGGGGAAAGAGAAAAGCCAATAATTCACAGATACAAAAATCCAGAGTCACCAGAATGCATGACTTTATAAGTAACCATGCCTGACTTGGGGAATATAGTAGCTAACAGAATGAGACATAAAGCACAATGTAAAGGTGAAAGATAAACTCAGGGAATTGGAAGTGCTCATAAGAGCACTATAAGCTTCTCGGGGGGAGGAAAGGGGGCAATTCACCAATGAAGCCTAAAATGCCTGGGGTTAATATCCAACACAAAGGCAAAAGAAACTGAGAATTTATCTTTAGTTGGAAGCTTACCATGACAGGAGGAACAAAGGGACTAACTAAGTCAAAGAAGGGAGGAAAAGACACTTGGGACAATGGTGGAGGAAGTGAAGAGTCCGGTGGAGGGTGTGGTGCTTGAATGTTCTATGAATGAAATCCTACCATTCACAATATTGTAAATCACAGTGCCTAGAATCAAATAATTTTACAAAAAGATGTGGAAGCACTGTGGTGAGGCAGGTTGAGCATCAAAGCAGGCTCTATCAAGCACTAAAACCAGAATGTGGCCAAGCACCTCAGTAAAAGAAGAATGACTCCTAGTGATCACAGTAAAGAAAACGTGTGTGTGCACAATTAAGAGCATGTAATCCCCATTTATTTAAGCAATAGCAACCCAGGGAACAATAGAAAATATTATTTTCTACAATGACAAGAGGAGGAAATAACAGCAAATAGGGAAGGAAACAAAATATAAAAATTCTAGCATATAAATAAGGCAAAGGAACTGTCCAGAAAAAACAAAACTCCCAGATTTGGTAAAAACTATTGTTCACTGAAGGGAAAGGTTCACTGAAGGGGTGGAGGTAGAGGGTAGAGATATTGGGATGTGGGAAGGATGAAAATATGGGTCTTTTGGAGTGGTGGGAGAACATTGAAAGGTTGGCAATGGAAATGTTGAGTATGATACACATACAGAGATATGATATTAAACCCCTAAAAATCCATTTTATAAATGACAAATCAAAGCTTAAAGGGTAAAAGATGAATTCCATTCATGTCAACGTCCAAATGTATGTATCGACATCATGCCACTTAAAACTACCATTCAGAATTTTTCACTAGTCCTTGCATTTAAATTATGCAAATATTATGGCTTTCTCATCTCTCCATTCCAGATTCATTTGTTTGCCTTTATGCACATCCTGTACCAAATTAAGTGAAGGATTTGGCTGGTACAGTAATATACCTTACTGCTAAGCCACAGGCAAAATTCACAGCATGGGAAAAAACTCAGACTCCTCCAAACTCTTGAAAAGCAAGCAAGGTTTGGGCCAGAATGTGTTTTCAACCTATTCAGGATATGTATTTGGGGTGGCAAAGGAGAGACTCAGAGTCACATCTGGAAGTTCTTGGAAACTATCTGAAAGATCTAACTGGGTCAGCCACATATAAGGCAAAAGTACCTTAACCTTTATACTCTCTCTCTGGTCAAACTGGATAATTTTAACTTGCAAATAAATGATCATTCTCATTTAACAGCAACGTTCCTCTTCTCTTGGCAATTGGGAGATACACTCAGCTGCACACAGAAAAGAAATTTTATCCAAAAATAAAATCATGATAAACAGGCAACTGAATAATTCTGAATACCAAAATTAAGGTATATGTTGTCTATCCAATTATCTCATATGAATAAAAACAAGCATTTGTAATAAGGACAGGCTTGAAAATGAAGTTCTAATTTTAATATATCTGTCTGGTATTTTGCTGTAAAATGAATCAAACATAGAAAGATGAAGCTCAGAATGGTTCAGAGACATATTTAAGAAATGTAGCACAAAGACTGAAAGTTCTCTGTAGCAAAATTAAATTGCATTTTTACAAGCTTCTTCTCCACTTCGTTGCTTAACACTTTCATGCTAAGCATACCCTCTGGGCAATTTATGTTTTTAATATTGCTCTTCCTAATAGAGCTGATCAAAACCCACCACTGTAGGGAATTCTACACAATATTGAAAAGTTCTAAGCTGACTCTGGGGAAAGTCTTCCTAGAGAAAACAGCAGGAATGCCTCACTTGGTGGGGTTGGCTCTGGCCAATTAGCAAAATTTGGTTCTCTCTGAGTTTGTGGTCAAGGTCAGCATAGCAAGAATCACAACTTCAACACTGTACCTGAACCCCAAGTAAGCAAATACTGGCTGTATTCCACTGGTAACAAAATAATGTGGTGCAGTGCTGCACATGGGGGATTATCTTCTCTCTAATGATAGAATAACATCACATTTTCTTCTGCCTCTAGGTAGTGATCCTGCACAAGTTAGAAACTCCTTCATATCCTTTTATAAGTCCCAATTAAGGACTGTCAGAACTTTACTTGGTTTTTAAACCAGTACGCTGGATGACATGCGTAGATTGTGGTAAAAAATAAAAACCCTGTTCTAGTGTGGATCGATCCCTTGTGCATGGACTGGGGGTGCATACGCCTATTCTTATGTCTGTTCCAGTGAGATATTAAAATAAGAAATTTCTCAGGGGTCTTTCAGTGGTAGAGCACCTGCCTGGCATTAATGGGGTAACAATAGTTCCACAGCAAGCACCAGCCTACATTCAAAATGTGATGTTCAAAATGGGATGGGGGGTGGGGGGGATGCTGGAACTCGTGGTGATGGATGACGGGCACTGGTGGAGGGATGGACACTTGATCATTGTATAACTGAAACCCACGCATAAAATTTGTAAGTCTATAACTGTACCTCATGGTGTTTCACTAATAAAAAAAGGGAAAAAATGTGATGTTCCCAATCTTCTGCACTGCTTCTGAGTGTTGGGGTGGCAGTGGGAGGGGGTGCGGGAGGGGCAAACTCCCAGACAGTTTTCATGATGTCCAGGGACCCCACCAACAATTCTCACTCAACCAAGCATTAGTGCGTAGGATGTGATGCTGCTCAAGCCCTACAGTGCTGTAAATACCCAGTTCCCCACTGTGGTGCAGAGGACCTCCAAGGAGGAGATGCTCAGGAGACATCGTGGTGTCAGGAATCAAACCTGTTTCACATGCATACTACGTACGCACCAAACCTTGCTGTACCACTGTACTATCTCCTAATGCTGCTAAGGTTTTTATGTTTTGTTTTGTTTTGTTTCAGGAGAGAGTTCCTTTTCTTTCTTTTTTGGGGGGGTGGGGTCACATCCACACCCACACCCAGTAGTACTCAGGCCTTATTCCTGGCTCTGTCCTCAGGATGACTCATGTCAGGCTGAAGGATAGGGGAGGGGGGCGGGAGAGTGAGGTTTGGGGAACCATAATGGCTACTGGGAATTCATCCCAAGTTGCCTACATGCAAAGCAAATACCCTGCTGCACTATCTCCCCAGTCCCTGATGCTAAGTTTTATCCCTAAGCTGTAAGTGCAAATACCACCTCCTACCACCACCAACACAACAGCAATAATAAAGGGGAAAAAATGAATTTCCCCCCAGTGGATATTTTCTCAATATCTGAGGCTTCTATGGAATGGAGTCTTCCTTATCTCCGACCCCCTCCTCCTCACTGAGTCCCATAGCCCCAAGGGAAGATGGTGATAGCACTCCCTCCCCTTTGAGCCCTGATGATAAACCAAGTCTATGAACTCATTCCTGAATATGGAGGGCAAAAGCCACCTCAAGACTGCTGGTGCAAAATATGTTGGAAGGGTTTCACAAAGGCACTTGAGCTGGGTCACATAAAATATTTGACGATAAAGAGAGAATACAGAAAAAGGCCTTTGTGGACAGAACATGGAAAGCCAACAGGCATATTTAAAGGAAAAGCCGGAAACCATAATCTGTTGGAGCCACACAGCCTGTGCTGCCATGAAGCTGTTTCTGTTTTCTCGGAGGATTCTACTATGCCAGCTGCTTTCCCTATTCTAAGTTTGTGTTGAGTTTGCTTTTTGGCACAGCTGTTTGCTCACAGCATATTCCTGAGTGGCCGCAGCAAAGTGGGCCTTTGTGAACTTCTGCTGTGCTTTTGCCAGCTCAGCTCTACAAACAAGCCGATATTAAAGTCCAGGACTTTACTACCTTCTTCCTTTTTCCACCATCGAGTCAGGTGTCTTATCTTCCCTGACCTAACACTCCCTTTGAATCTTTGAAGTGACTTTCATAAGCCCAAGCAGCACATTTCCCACTTAGCTAACCGTGAGAACACAAAAGCAGTGTCTGGAAAGTAAAATGCTGTTATTTCCAGGACTGCCTGCAATCGTGCCTTAATCCAACAAAGGCATATTAATTGCAAAAAAGTTTGTGCTAAACACTGAGGAAATATGAATCATATTTTCTGAAACCTGTTAAATAATAATCAGATGAAACAACTTAACTTAGGAATGAATAAAATGCTTTTTTTAAAAATGCAATCAAAATTCAAAATAAAATAATAGAGGCCAACAGTGAAAAGTCCCTACCACCCTAGCACCTTCGTTTAAAAACATCTTTCCTTATCTTTACAGAGACTGCCTATTTTGAACCTTATAAATGTTCTCAGTGAATGTGAAAAATACAGGCTATTGATCCAGATCAGAATTTCTCAATCTTGTCACAGCGGATGTTTGGGGTTAAGAGTCTTTTGGGGAAGGGGGCTTTATGGAATGATGACAATCTATTTGATGCCAAAGTGCCCCCCTCTGTGGCTAACTAAACCATTTCCGGACACTTTCCACTAAGAGAGACAGAAAAATCTCCTAAATCAGGCCCCACTCTTTTGTATGTAAAGGATTGCTAGTGATGTTAGAATATCATAAAACAGTGAACAGTAAAAATGCTTACTGGAAAACTCTTCTGACTACCTTTATTTTTTAACAATCATACCTCCTATTCACTGTATCACTGTCATCCGTTATTTTTCGATTTACTCGAGAGGGCGCCAGCCCTATTTGTCCCCGCCCTGAGATTTTAGCAGCCTCTCCTTACTCGTCTTTAACAATGGTTGGTGGCTCTTTTAGGGTCAGCGGAATGAGACCTGTTATAGTTACTGGTTTTGGCATATCGAATATGCCACGGGGAGCTTGCCAGGCTCTGCCCATGAGGGCGATATACACTCGGTAGCTTGCCAGGCTCTCAGAGAGGCATAGAAAAATATATATATATGTATGTATACATATATATATATTTCTCTCTATGATTTGTTGCCTACGCTCCATCAAACATGGTGTGGTAATTAGGGAAAATGGGTAGGAAGTGTTTTATATGTCACATGGCCACTTCACGAAAGTGGCCTGGAGTGTGGCAGCGGTTGGGTAGTGGAGGTCAGCTACGGGGGCTGGATTCCTTGGGGCGGGGAGGGCTCCCGCCCGCCACCCTGTGGGGCGCCCTGAGTGAAAACAGCCTGGTGCCGAGTGCTATTATCAAAAATATTTTCATAAATTAATCTGCCCCACTTGGTACTATGAATGAGTATAATTTGATTCTATTATTATAGTTCTTATAATACAAATTTTTCTTACCATAACAGTTCTTGCCAGAGCACTTCAAATATAAAACACCATTATCAGAGTTTGCAAGTTTCCTGTCATCCATGCATCCTGTAAAGTCCTTTAAACCAGTGAGCTTCAACTGCTGGTCCAAGGATCAGTATGGGCCCACAGGTGTAAAACAGTTGAAGAATACTGCTTTATTTTCTTTTTTTTAATGTAGGAGTACTGATATTTTTCAGTCATTGATCAAGCTGATTGAATTGGGCATGAACTCCACATTACTTTTTTTATTCAGAACGTTAATTTCATTTTTTATTTTGTTGTGATTATTATTTCAATCACCATGAGATACAGTTAGAAAGCTTTCCTGTTTGAGTTTAAGTCATACAATGATTGATCACCCACCCTCCACCAGTGCACATCTTCCACTACCAAGGTCCTCTATGGCAGAAAATTTCCTCCATACTCTCTTTTGTATTGCTTGTTATGAGTAGCATAAGATGTTGCATGGCCACAAGAGTGAATGCATCCTCCAGTAATTCTAAAATTTTAGATAGTTAGGGTCTGGAGAAATCTCTGCAGCAAGTTGCTTGGTTCAGAGATTCTTTGTGTGTCTCTGGATCATGGCCGTTAAGGAGCTTAAGTAGAAGCCAGAGGTTGTTTGTGGTCATGACCTCCAAGGCCCCATGGGGATTGTGGGGGGAGGGGGCAATGAGAAGAACCAGCCCAGAAAAACAGAGCTTTAAACCATGCCTTCGATACTGTTTACATATTGGCCCATTCCATTAGACTACAAATTCTTTAAAAGCAGAAACCAAATTTTATTCTATTTTATGTTCTCCACCATTGTAATGTAAACATCACAAAGCAAATATACAACAAAAGCTTTAGTATTTTGAGAAAACCAAAGATGAAATGAAACATGAAACTGCTAAGAAGTGTTACAAGTGGAGGAATTAGGTCATGTGGGTAAGGAAAGAAGGCCTGCCCAAAAAGACCAACCTACTAACTCATTATGAACTTACCATCTATGGGGGCAGCTATCAGCAAAAAGACACAATATGTATGATATGATAAAGCAGGAGGACAGTTACCAGATCAATAGAAGTCTTGGAAGCCTCAAAAGTTATTCTGAATAATAAACTGTTTTCCTAGAACCTAGTCTCAGCCTGATGTCTCACTCAATCTTTCTCCATCCATTCATGATAAGGTACCCCTCCAGTTTCTTCCTTTTCATTTACCCTCTTTCTTCTCAAAGCTCCTGTGTCCCCATCCCTCTGAGAGGCAAAACTCTCAAATTCACCATCATCCTCCATCTTCTCTTTTGCACTAAATCTAATGAAGAGAACCAAAGTGAGAACACAAAATTCAGGGGATACTGACTTCATCCACACAAACTCCAAACTGTGGGTACCTATTTAAATCTATCCTTACCTAACAAAGAATGGGCAATTTTTTCTTGCAGGTTTTTTTTTGCCATCCTAAACACAGTAGAGTGCATTAATTCTACTTAATTAACCAAGATCTAAGAGTATTTGAACTGTTTCATACCATCTCCATCTAAAATAGTAACCACAGAGGTAAATCCAAGGCTCTGAACTTTGCTGAGAAATGTCTTTATTCACCAAAGAATTATTGAAACCCATCATGCATAAGGCATTTTTGTCAAATAACATTCAGAAGAAGTAAGGCATGAGTCATATCACTGAAGAAATGTAGTGTCCAGTAAGGAAATACTGCATGTTCCTAAAGAAATGACAGTAGATAGAAAGTATCATACCCAGTGATCAAGTGCCACTGAAATAGGCATTTGATTGACTACCGTTCTGGCTGGGTCTGCCTTTCATGAGGAGGTGAAGTTCCAATAACTTTCCCTGTTAGAATCCATTGGTTTTGTTTAATGAATATTTTTTTAATAACTGAGAAAGTACTTTGTTTTCTGAATGCATAGCAAGAGCTGTTTCTACATGAAGCAGAAGAAAATATGAGCCTTTCTGACAAGCAGTCTATTAAAAATCCACTGAAAATGGCATATTATTTGCACATTTACAACAATCTATGGAGATTAGACTGCCAAGATAATTTAATTTCTTCTAAGGAGGAAAAATATAAATACAGGGCAAAGAAACACATCCCAGCTTTTGTCTTGATGGTCTCAGACATGTATCTATGCATTTGGTTTATTATGAAACCATGAATGTAAATTGAAATGCATTTTAGATTTGATAATTAGCCAAGTGTTTGCAATCTGAGTTTCTGAGGCATGTAAGTAATCACAGAGAACTACTGCTCTTTTCAAGTCAAACTCTGAAGATACTGTTGCCTTAAATTAGTAGATATCAAAAGGTGAGCTCAGGGCTAGAGAGATAGCACGGGGCATAAGGCACTTGCCTCTAATGTGGTCAACCTAGGTTGGAATCCCAGTGACATATGCAGTCTCCCCAAGCCTCAGTAGGAGTGATCCCTGAGTATAGAGTCAAGTGTAAGCTCTGAGCACAATCAGTTGTGACCCAAATACCAAAAAAAAAATAAAATATGAGCTTAAAACTCCCCCATGGACTTCCCTCCTGTTGACTGCCACACTGGCTTCCCATTTGAAGGATGCTGGCTCATTAACAATTCAGAGATACTGTCTGTAAACAGTTGGGCGGATCCTCAAAATTGAATCAAATCCAGCAGCCTATTTCATACAAGTTTCTTTAATTAGTTCCATTCTTTGAGCAGAGTCAATAACAAATTGCTCAAGTATACATTTTATTGGAAACATAATCCACAGGCTAAGAACATCTGTTTCTAAAGTAGACTTTCAAGCATGGTCTTTCTTCATTTGCAGGAAAGAGCACCAGAGCCCTATGTTGAACTCTATGACATTCCTGGGCACTCCTCTGTTAATTCACTGAACCCTGACAAAACAACAGGCCAGGTGCTATCCCATTACAAAGGTAGAAAAATTCATAGACAGCAAGTCACTCACTGCCAGATGCTTGTACCAAGACCTGCCTGAAGTGTTACCAAATTTCACATGGTGCTTTATCAGGACTCGCTAATAATCCACCTCCCTTGAGTGACAAGAAAAGCAAGCAATGCCTTGTAAGGACACATAAGGAGTAACTCAACTTATCAGGGACTCTGCTGCAAAACAAGTGTTTCCGCTGAACAAGTGATATGCTTGAATGAAATATTTTTTTTCCTTCAAGTTTCTAAACTAAAGCCAGCCTTGAAGACAGTAATTTCTATTGAAACCACTATCTCTGCTGCAGGAAAGAGTAAAAGGGCTAAGTGAATCTTCCTTTTATCTTCTAATTGAGATAAAAGAGAAAAGATTCTCTTGCCAGAGCCACAGGCTCCCAAGTCAACACACATCTTCTATTCACTAGGAACCCAATGCCTGTCAAAAGTTCATTGGCTGGGGTGGGTGGGAAACAGCAGTGAATAAACAGACAGAAGGTCACTGCTTATAGAGTTTATAATCTGGTCATGAGCTGGACTTCCAGAGCAAGATCAAACAATGTTGCAGAACCCTGCACCCTCTACCCCAACCACATGCCAAGGATGTGCCCCAACTACATGAATCAGATACTGCTAAAAGAGCCTACTCTTTCTATCCTGGCTTCTAAGGATAATATTAACATCTTAGCCATTAAACTGTAATACATAGTATACATGGTTTGTTAAAATCAAGACAACAAATAATAACTATTAAAATGTGGGCCTGAGAGATATCTCAAAGGACTAGGTGCAAGCTTTGCATTACAGAAGGCCCCAGTTCAATCCCTGGCACCATGTGCTTCCCTGAACACTGTCAGGAATAATCTCAGAACACAAAGATGTGAGTAGTCCCTTAAGCACTGCCTGTGTGACCCAAAAACAAATTCTTTAATACTTTTCTTGAAAAAGTCTGCTCCTGTAATTGCATTTTAGGAACCAGGGAGATAACCCAAGCAGTAGAGCATCCACTGACATGTGTAAGGCCTGAGTTCAATCACTAACACAGTATGACACGACACAGTATAGCCCTGGTAGCCCCCAAGAACAGCACTGCCAGGCCTGGCCACCACTGGGTTCTCATCACTAGGGTGGGCTCCTGTTCTTTAGTGTATTCTTTTTTTAATGAAACATTTTGTTAAAAGTTACTTAATTCACTATTGTCTTAAGTACAGAAACAAAAGAAAGATGAATCTACAAGTTGTGTTTCTTGGGTATCCATGCTTGGGCCCCACAAGTCACTACCACATGGCTGATGACAACTCAGGTTCTCAGTGTTTCCAAAACTGGAAATTGGCAGGAGAAGAAGGAAATATATCCATATTGTACTAGAAATGTGCAAACTGCAGCAATAACTCACAAAATGGATGAATAAGAACCAATTTGTTCCAAATTCTTCTGTAATAACTTTAAAGATGATTAATTCACTTGGCAAAGTATGAATAACACTGAAGGTTTTCTCTTATTCCTTCATAATCCATCATTAACTGGAGGAACAGGAGTTCAAGTATTACACAGCTCCCTGCTATCTGTGATAGAAACAAACCCATTTTGTTTGCCTAGTGGCATGCTTATCCATTTAATTACTAAATATGACACAGTGTCCAGGTGCCCCAGGTCACAGTGTGTGTACCCTATGACCTAATTTAATAAAAATCTGGCCTCAAGTCGAACAGAAGATGATAACACAGTATTAATTACTAGCTGGAAAAGCTAAAAATTAGCATGTACATAACAGTACAAGAGAGCAACACAAGGGCTGGAGCGACAGTACAGCGGGTAAGGCGTTTGCCTTGCACAGGGCTGACCTGGGTTTGAGACCCGGCATCCTATATGGTCCTCCGAGTACCACCAGGAATGAGTGCAGAGCCAGGAGTAACCCCTGAGCATTGCTGGGTGTGACCCAAAAAGAAAATAAAAAGAAAAAGAGAGCAGCACATGGAAAACTGCAAGTCTTACACAACATTCTAAAAAAGAGCCCATGGATAAGCACTTACCTTGCAGGTATGGAGATGGCAAATTCTATCCCCACTCAGACCCCATATCCTTAGTGACATCCCAACAGTACCACAACAAAGTATGTCATCTCTCACACATCAAAACTAGCACATAACTAAATTGCAGCAGCACAACCAAGTATGTGTGACCGCCCCCCCCCCCCAGTCATGCAATAATAAGAAGCTGAAAAGCAGCAAAAGGGAGAAAATAAAATCAAAATAGACAACAAAGAAGCCTGTGTGGTCTCTGTTGTTCTTAGAGGATTGCCACATGGCATTTATCCATTCTGCCTCCCAGCCCCTCCCTCCAGCCCTTCTGCCCTCAATAACCCTGTGCTTATAACAAAGGGTTTGGATCTGTAGATTTCAATATTAAACTGCGGAGGGTCTCCTGTGTTTCACGTAAAAGGAAAAAGAGTAACCTTATACTTCCTGAAAAATTATATTCTGAGATACTTAGAAATACACACTGTCAACTTTCTCCACAGACTCCGAATCAGACGGTATTTCAGAATCACAGAACCTCCTTTAGAGTATGGGGGTGGGAATATAATTTTTTAAAACTCTTTGAGGTCTCTGGAAAACAAATTGAAGCAACAATTCCCTCGCATCTCATGATGTGGCAATTTTTTTTCTAGGACTCCTCTGGACTTTCTCTGCAGGTGCCCTCTAATAATAGAATTACCCACTCAATTTTAAAGCATTTCTCTATGTAAAAACTATCTAGCTTCAGTCCATGCGAGATGAAATAGGCTGGTATGAAACACAAAGAATTAGGGAAACAAAAATAAAATTTAGAAAGAGATGAAATTCAGAGTCCAGTGGAGCAAGGAAAGTAAAAAGTAACATGCAGCCATGCTCTAGATGTTAAGGCTGGCTACAAGACCCAGCTCCATCCTGCACTCCTGTGCAAAGATGGTAGAGCAGCTGCCACCTCTTAGAGCACTGAAGGAGCAAGTGAAATGATGAGCGTTATCTGCTCACCACAGCACTGAAGCAAGTGAGTGCTCATGATGTGATAGATATTATTAGCATTTAAACATATAAAATCATTCCACTCCATTAAGAATGCATCAAGTTTATGGTATGATCTACCTAATCTAATGACTGCCCTCATACTATAATTCACTCACTTCCCTTCTCTAAAAGCAACTCTGTCTAAATCATTCTTTCCAGAGAGTGTGTACATCTTCACATCATGAACTTCAAGAGTTCATCCAAATAAGTAGACAATTATTTGATTCAAACAGTGATATTTCAACCCAAAATTATGAGACTAATGACAGTGAAACTGCTGGATTGTTAAACATATATTCTGTCTCATTGTAACATTTATTAAGCCAGTGTGTTCACAAATATTTTCTAATGCAAAATTATTCTTCTCACTGAAAAATTTAAAAAGTGGAACAGGAAATTATTAGCTCCTTATCACAGGTATTAAAGATTAGATCCAAAGTATCTGCATAATCTCATTCTTTTCTTGGTAGTCCAAAGGTTAAAAAAAAATTCTACTTAATATCCACAAAGTAAAACAAGTAAGTAAGCAACTTTCCAGGAAAGAGAGATAAGGAGGGGCAGAGAGTACAGAATCCTCTCTTACCCTCATTCCTCCAACTCAATTTTTGAAAATCAAATCATTTATTTCTCAAACATAAATTATGTATGTGAGGTGGAGGTGAGGCAGAAAGATTCAGGATATTAGTAACACTAGGTCCTTTTTTCTATATAGCACTATATAGCACTGTCCTCCCATTGTTCATCGATTTGTTAAAGGGGCGCCAGTAACGTCTCCATTGTGAGCCTTGTTACTGTTTTTGGTATATCGAATATGTCACAGTTAGCTTGCCAGGCTTTGCCGTGAGGACACGATGCTCTCAGTAGCTTGCCGGGCTCTCCAAGAGGGGTGGAGGAATCAAACCCGGGTCGGCCACGTGCAAGGCAAAGGCCCTACCACCGGAACGATAGCACAGCCCGCACGGCAAACCCTGGCAAGTTACCCATGACGTATATTTAATATGCCAAAAACAGTAACAAGTCTCACAATGGAGATGTTACTGGTGCCCACTCAAGCATATTCGATATGCCAAACACAGGTCCTTTTTTTCTAAGCAATGTAAATAACTATTTGGTCATGTATGTGTTTCTCTACTTCAGTATCAAAGTACAGAAACACACACACACACACACACACACACACTCAGAAAATGCAGGGGTTCCTAGAAGAAGTTGAGAAATAAACATTGACGTTCAGTAGAATGATAATGATTTTTCGAGTTCTCTCCACTGTTATTTCCAAGGCAAAATGGTACCCTCAAGGAGATGAAGAGGCAAATAAATAATACAAGAAAAAATGGTCCCGCAGGACCACACAGAGGAGCTCACAGAATTTCCTACCAATCCATTCTGCCTCCGCATCCAAGGAAGCTCCGTTTATGGTCTGGCAGGTTTTCTATCTCCCATTTTCTCCTCTCACCTGAGTCTGTAACACTGTAACCCTCTACTATCACTGTGTGCCCTCCACTGTCACTGTATGCCCTTTACTTCATCACCCTGGTGCCACCATCGTCCTGACCGCCCCTCTGATAAACTCCACCTGTAACCCCAGCAACTGTAGCCAGCACCATCAAGCTGCACCCTAAGTTTATTTCTCAATAACTTCTCAGCTATTGTACAAGTTAGTCTACACCTGCAGCTCTATCTCAGCCTTCAAATGTTGCTGCATGTCCATTATCCTGTATTTTTCCGTATCTACCCAAAACATCAAGGTAATAGCTTTTGGTCTCATCATAAGATTACTTACAAAATTTCATATACCATAAAAGGCATCTTCAATTTATTATGAGCATACTCAACATTTTGAAACAAGAATAACAACAGAAGAAGTGAATTATCAAATGACGTCTACTTTAGGAGTAGTGAGAATCTGGAAGTACATGTTGTATATGGATTCCTAAGTTGTAGGAACTGAGTCACAGATATGGCTTAAAGACAAGCTGAGATTTCCCTTTCCCAGTTTTACCTCTAGAGAGTTCAGTCTGCCCCTTCTGACTCGCAAATCCACATAAACCACTGACACTCTTCAGGTGAATTTCTTCAGGCAATCTAAGTTTCCAATCAAAGCCATACTCCAAACATTGCTTCTATTCTCTGTCTTCAACTACCACAGTTTAACAAAAAAAAAGTTCTCTTTCTTACAGTTTGCTGAGCTGAGTCCAGGCAAAGGCAGCTGACGAGATGCACTTCAATACCACCGCATATAAAGTGGCATCAACAGCATAACTGCTATTTTACGCTGTATTTCAATTACAACCTCAATGATTTAAAGATAGCCAACTTGATTATTTATATTACAATATTCCTGTTATCAATTTTTTTCTAAAATAACATCTATATAGCTCAACAATTTTCTCTCAGATGGCAGCAAAATGTCTGTGGAAGGTCGCCATTGTCTCATTTGCACTTCATGCCATATGGGCTAGCAGCAGCCCTCAAAAGCTACGCTCCAGTGTTTTCAACTTTATGTGGTCTTGGCTCTTTATTAAAGCTTCTGCTCATAGTTTAATGAACTCTGCCCTGCACTAACCCCCTCCCAACACCCCCCACATACATACATCTGGTCATTTTTTCTTATGTCACCACATGTGTTCACCCCAAAGGATCCCAGAAACACAACTGCATTCTCTTGTCCTACGTCTGTCCCTTGATATTACCTGCTAACAATAACTTGATCACCTTTTGTCACAGAGGAGTACCCACCACTAGGAAAGAGACAACCTCTACAAAACTGAAATCATCATTAAACCTGACTTGCACTTGCATCTGAGTTAGTGCCTGAATTTATTCATTACTTTTTTCAAGAAAAGAAAAATTAAATTAAGCTTCCATATGATAATTCATTTTAATTTACATTTTTCATTAATTCTATTTATTTAAAAATTGCTAACAGCTATTAACTTTGAGTACCAGGAAATGTTATATATCAGTTAAGAGGCAATTACAGGCCCAAGTCAAATGGAATAATAAATCAAACAGAAAGCCACATAAACTCACCTTAACCCCCAGAAAACAAGTTTTATTGCCATTGGTAAGAACTTGTCCTCATTGAAAATCCAGGTGTGAAAACTTTAAAAATAAAAAGATACAGGAACATTTAGAAGAAAAGAAAAAGATTCAGGAAAGTAAAACAATCATTTCATTGTATACCACTTTGCACTGAAAAATAAAGTTCAGACGTTTCTGTATCTATGCAAGAACCATATCCAAATATATTCTTCCTAATTAAAGAGTTGTTTAATAAATTCACTTTTTCTATTGTCTGTGTCAAGATATTAGAAATAGTTAATCTCACTTTCAAATTAATCCTCAATGGACTACCTGACTTCAATACTCCAATCTTAATCCCTCAAGAAGTTAATGATCTGAAAACTGATTTTAAATACACCATATAAATGAAGTATCTAAAGAATTTGACACTTTTATGAAGGGAAGAATACCTTTGATCATCATGGTCCTCCCATTGTTCATCGATTTGCTCGAGCGGGCCCAGTAACGTCTCCATCATGAGACTTGTTACTGTGTTTGGCATATCGAATACATCACAGGTAGCTTGCCAGGCTCTGCCGTGTAGGCGAGATACTCTCGGTAGCTTGCCGGGCTCTCCGAGAGGGGCGGAGGAATCGAACTCGGGTCAGCCATGTTGGCCACTTGTAAGGCAAACACCCTACCGCTGTGCTATTGCTCCAGCCCAATACCTTTGATATATTAAAAAATTATACCTATTTTGTAATTTCAAATTTTGATATATTGCACTAAAGTTATACTTTAATGTTTATGTTTTCTATTTCAGAAAAATGAAAGAAAAGGCAGAGGAACCATGAAATTTATAATTAACAATATTAGTATAAATTAAATCTTCAGGAAATTGTGCTTCACAAGAATTAGTAAAAATTATTCTCCTCAAGAGAGGGACAGACATAAAAGGACTGCACTCATTTGTGGATTATAAAATAAAATAATATGAGGCTGACACCTAAGGATACTAGATACACAGGACAGATAGATTGCTCCATAGCTGGAAGCCTGCCTCATGAGCCAAGGGGAGAAGGCAGCTGGAATAGAGAAGGGATCACTAAGAAAAACATGGCTGGAGGAATCAGTCATGATGGGAATTGTGTGCAGAAAGTAGACAAAGGACCAAACATGATAACCCTCAGGTTCTGTATTGAAAACCATAGTGCCCAAAAGCAGAGAGAGATTATGGGGAATCATGTCTGCCATGGAGGCAGAGGGAGGGTGGGAAAGGGGGGGAGGTATACCAGGGATATTGGTGGTAGGGAATGTGCACTGCTGGAGGGATGGGTGTTTGATCATTGTGTGATTGTAACCCAAACATGAAAGTTTGTAACTATCTCACGGTGATTCAATAAAATTTTTAAAAATTATTCTCCTCTAAACTGTCCAGAAGTTTGGGCAAATTTCCTTCCCAAATTCTACTGCAAAGGTCCCACAAAATTCCTGCTATTATGAGGCTGAGGTAAAACAAAACTGCTGATATACAATAATTCTTTGACTTCAAAAGTGACAATTTTATCAGTTTTCCAAATATGAAAATAGACAGGAATTGTAAACCCCAGTGATTATGAAACAATAAAATATTCAAAACTCCCTATTTCTCAGCACACATTACTAATATGAGCAGTGGTCCCACAAAATTCCTGCTATTATGAGGCTGAGGTAAAACAAAACTGCTGATATACAATAATTCTTTGACTTCAAAAGTGACAATTTTATCAGTTTTCCAAATATGAAAATAGACAGGAATTGTAAACCCCAGTGATTATGAAACAATAAAATATTCAAAACTCCCTATTTCTCAGCACACATTACTAATATGAGCAGCATCAATGGTCTAGTATAAACAGTTTTCCCTTCAACTCAACATATCTTTATAGTACCTGAGAGATAATAAAAGAACTGAAAAGCCTCCAGCATTTGGAAGCACTAGAGTGTACCTCTTTGATTCTTTCTTCCCACATAGCCCCCATTTACTGCCAACTTTCTCTCAGCTTCCTCCTAACAACATTAAGAATCTTTCCCAAGCTCATATATGTGACAGAGAGAAAAGCTGAGAGACAGGAAGGCAAAAAAGGTCAGAGATTAAGAATGTAGAGACCTTTTGGAAAACAGTATGGATGATTCTCAAAAAATTGGAATTTGAGTTCCCATTTGACCCAGCAATACCACTCCTGGGAATATATCCCAGAGAGGCAAAAAAGTATAGTCGAAGTGACATCTGCACTTGTTTGTTCATTGCAGCACTCTACAATAGCCAGAATCTGAAAAAAAAAAAAGCTAGGGGAAAAGGAAGCTCAGATAGAGAAGGGAGCACCAAATAAAGGGTGTTGGGAGGATCCTCCCAGGATGAGAGAAGCATGCTGAAAGTAGACTATAGACCAAACACGACTGCCACTCAATGCCTCTCCTGCAAACCACAGAACCCAAAGGGAGAGAGAGAGAGAGAGAACAAAAGGCATGCCCTGACACAGAGGCAGGGTGGGATGGGAGGATGGGGGGTGGGAGGGATGCTGGGACCCATGGTGGTGGAGGATGGGCGCTGGTGGAGGGATGGGTACTTGATCATTGTGTAACTGAAACCCAAGCACAAAAATTTGTAAGTCTATAACTGTACTTCATGGTGTTTCACTAATAAAAAAAAGATTAAAAAAAAAAAGAATGTAGAGAGAGGAGGGTTAAGTGAGGAACAAGGGTAAATGGATGAAGGTGCAAAATGCAAAGAGAAGAAATTATATGGGTTCATCCAGCACTTAAAGGATCTTAGTGGCTGGAGTGATAGTACAGCAGGTGGACGACTTGCTTGCACATGGTCAACCCATGTTTCACCCCCAGCATCCCAGATGGTCCCCTGTGCACCACCAAGAGTGAATCCTGAGCACAGAGCCAGGAGTAAGCCCTCAATAGTAAGCCCTCAATATAACAGGGTGTGGCAAAAAAATAGAGGATTTGTCTCAAGAAAACCTTAAGGAAAATCAAAAAGGTCTAGTTCAGATTGAATGATTGGACCATTTTCTTGAAATAATTTATCTAGAAACCCATCTATCCTAAGACCTGCCCCAGTATGTACACTATCACAAATATGACAAACAACATTGCAACGAGCAAAAAATGTGACGTGGGCATGCACAGTACTGCTGAAACTAAAAACCAGTAGAACAAAGACATTGGGGGTACTCTGTAAAATCTGGAACATTCACGAAATGGGTGTTTTTCTCTGAAATATTTAAATAATTTACCCTTCTACCAGGAGACACATTGAATGAGCAGCCTGCCATAAACTGTTTTGTGTTGCTTTTTGCATGAACAATCAGCCAGTTGCAAGATCAACATTTTGGCCTCCTTTTAATACTATTTATTCCTCATCCCTTAATTTAAAATTTAATTATCTGAGGTAAGACAAAGGGTCAGAATCAGCATTCGCATTCTGTCTGTAGAGAGTGGTGGCAAAATCAAGTTGATATCCTAGGTAAAACTGATTGTTCTGCTTAAATCTAATCAAATTTTTGAAAACAATATTAAACCATAGAGGAAATGCACAGAGAGTAAATGTGATAATCCGAGCCACATCTAAATTAGAGATGATCTCATGCAGACCACTATAATATGCTGAAAGTAAATGTATTCAAGATGCCAATGGCTGATGAGCTAACAGTAACACAAAAGGAAGTTACTAGTACTATAATGAGGCTGAAGAGTGAACTCTGAACACACTGGTGTGCATATCTGAAACAGGTGATTCACAGTAATCACACAGAAAATTTGTTAAACATGGAGATTCTGGGCACCACCCAAATAGTTCTTGAGTTTTAAGAATGTGTACTTTTAGGTCCAGAGAGATGGCACAGCAAGCAGGGCTCTTGCCTTGCAGGCTGCAGACCTAGATTCAACACCAGCATCCCATATGGTCCTCTGAGCCCACCAGGAGTGATTCCTGAGGGCAGAACCAAGAGTAACCCCTGAGCACCACAGGGTGTGGCCCCATGCCAATAAAAGAAGAAGAATGGGTACTTCTAAGAGATTTCTCTGGGTACTTCTAAGTATAGCTATGTCTGAAGAAAAAATGCTCAGGCATTATATGGAAAACACCAGGGAAGTAGTCTCAGGATTTGCCAGGAGTCTGAGCCCAGATCAGCCAGCATGTTAGCCAGCATGTAACTAGTGAACACCCTTATAGGGGTTTTATGTCAGTGTATGCTAGCTCATTCATAGCAGTCTTGAGACTTCAGTAACCCAATTTCGCTTAAGATGATACCAAGAGACAGGTCTGAAAAGTTAAATGACTAACCTAAGATGTTAAAGAAAACATCTCACGTGGTAACTTCTTTCTTAAGATCTTTACTGGCTGCCCTCAGCCTAATATGGAGTATATACTGAATTCCTATGTAGTCACCTGCCAAACTGTATCCCAACTTTAACTCAGCCTCCTTATCTTTTCAGTCAGCCAGTCATTCACATCCAGGCTCCATATGAATGGGACTCTTTTTTTTGGGGGGAGTGGGGGTACTTCATGTGACTTTTTAAAAAAATTTTATTAGTGAAACACCATGAGGTACAGTTGTAGACTTACAAATTTTTGTGCTTGGGTTTCAGTTATACAATGATCAAATACCCATCCCTCCACCAGTGCCCATTCTCCACCACCACTGATCCCAGACTAACACCCAAGAATAGCCAAGATAAGTACCAGGAGGATTACTCCATGGCTTTGAGGCCAGCCACACACGCTAAGGGAAAAGGCAGCTCAGATAGAGAAGGGAGCCCTGCCACAGAGGTAGAGTGCGATGGGGGGAAGGTGGGGGAAGGGGGGGGGGGTGAACGGAACTCTTAATTAGATTCCAGAGCATACTATTTCTACCTTCCCTAACTTTGCCATTGTTCTCATTTCCTTCCTGGAATGTGCCTGGTCTTCATCTGCCTCAGGTTTCAAGAAATATTCCACCCTCACCTCTTCAGCAAGCCTTCAGTCAGACCAGTGACCCTTATCCAGGTAGAACCAACCACTTACTTAGAGGAGTCCTGCAGTAATTAGAGCAGTAAGACAACACTTTATTCTCACTAGTATTACATTCTGGTTCATAGTAAAACTATCTACATAATTTCAAAGTAGATGTCAGTAAATTTCTTTTAAAAATAATTACAATGCTAGAGTCAAAGCTAGAATCTAAATTCAGCTCAAAACCAGTATATACCTTGAGTGTCTCTAAAAGTTAAAAATCTAATTTTATAAAAATCACTCCATAACATCAATGTAATAACAACTTAGCCACTATGGGGACTACTAATGACATGATATGGATAGTAAGTGAAAACCCACCTAATTTGAAAAATCCAATTCACAAAGAAGGGGCTGGAGCACAGCGGTAGGGCATTTGCCTTGCACGCAGCCAACATGGCCGACCCCAGTTCGATTCCTCCGCCCCTCTCGGAGAGCCCGGCAAGCTACCGAGAGGATCTCGCCCGCACGGCAGAGCCTGGCAAGCTCCCCGTGATGTATTCGATATGCCAAACACAGTAACAACAAAGTCTCCAATGGAGACGTTACTGGGCCCGCTCGAGCAAATCGATGAACAACGGGAGGGCCTTTACCTTTACCTTTTATGTTATATATTATATATATCATATATTTACATACTGGATATATATACACACAGAGAGACAATGGAATAAGATGAAGCTACAAGGAATGATGAAGTCATGCCGTTTGCTGCAACCATGGATGGAACTGGAAGGTATCATTTTAAATGAAGTGAGCCAGAAGAAGGATAAACAGAGCATGATAGCACTTATATGTGGTATTTTGAGTAACTGGCAATGGTTTAAAGGGGAAGTTCCTAGATCACTCTTGGTTCCAACGTATAGAGAGAAGAGAGCTAGTGGAGGCGGTGGGGGAGAAGAGACAAATGAGAAGCAATAGGCACAAGGGTCAAGGTATATCAGTGGTGTTAAGAAATGACAGAGAGCGGGGCTAGAGCAATAGTACAGCAGATAGGGTGTTTCCCTTGTACTCAGCCAACCTGGGTTTGATTCCCAGCATCCCATATTGTCCACTGAGCACCACCAGAAGTAATTCCTTGAGTGCAAAAGCCAGGAATAACCCCTGTGCATTGCCGGGTATGACCCAAAAAAGAAAAAAAAAGAAAGAGATGATAGAGCTAAATATCCAAACCTCAGAGTGAACAACACTGACATCATGAGACCCAAACTTTAATAACCAAACTTTAAAAGGTTCCTTGAGTTAGCAGGCTGGGTAGGGGGTAGGACAGTACCTGGGAACATTAGTGAAAAGAAGTTGACACCGGTGGTGGAAGCATTGATGGAACATTGTGTGTTCCAAATGTTCCATCAATCACAAAGCTTTAATAAAATTCTATTAGTTAAAATTTGGGGGGGAAATAAAAACTCCAATATGTACAAATATGTAAAACATTTCAATATGTTAAATGAAAATGCTTTAGTATATGAGCTTAAATTAATTAAACAGATACTAATTTCATGTGTTTCTTTTTAATACTGCTACTAGAAAACTAAAACATTATGACTCATATTGCTATGGGACAATGCTACTTAGAATATCTTTCTTTTCCTTATTAGAAAATTAGATCACTTCTCGGACTCTTGGCTAAGATCAAATGTAGAAAATCAGTTAAGATTGTTAAGTTTTCCCAGTGACTATGAAGCCACAAATACCAATGACTGTACTGCAATGTTATGTCCTAGTAGCCATATAATGTTTCCATTATAAACGTTTCAGTGAGCTTTTAACTCACAGGATATTGCTTTCAGAGTTCTACCAACTCCCCAGAATTTAGTTCTGTACTCTCAGCCATGTATGTCACACATCACTCTTAAGATCTCTATTCTTCCTATCTATTAAAACAGACAAATGTCTTATTAAATTATAAGGCAACTTGCCTTTATTAAAGAAAAGCACATCTAAGACCAGAGCAGTGCAGACTCCTGTGCCAGGCATAAAATTAAGAAAAACAAACAAAAAAAAACCTCAATCATCACAATTAATTGTTAAATAAATCACAGTAATTGTTAAATACTTACTGATATTTAATTTTCATACAATAAAATTCATCATTTTAAAAAGTACACTTTCAGAGTTTAATATATCACAAGTTTAGCAACCATCACCACTAATTCCAGAACATTTTCATTTATTCATCCCAATGAAAGCCTATTCTGATAAGTCTCTGCCCAGTCCCTGGCAGCCACTAATCTACTTTAACTCTATTATGCTTAATCTTGGTATTTGACATGTATGGAACCATAAAATATGTGACCTTTTGTTTCTGGCTTCTTTTGGTTGAAATGTTGTAGCACACTAACATTAACCAATTTGTAGCACAGTTAGTAACTCCTAACTTTTCAAGGATAAATAATAGGTAAAGGTAAAGGTAAAGGCCCTCCCGTTGATCGTCGATTTGCTCGAGCGGGCCCAGTAACGTCTCCATTGGAGACTTTGTTGTTACTGTGTCTGGCATATCGAATACTCTCGGTAGCTTGCCGGGCTCTCCGAGAGGGGCGGAGGAATCGAACTCAGGTCGGCCATGTTGGCCGCGTGTAAGGCGAACGCCCTACCGCTGTGCTAATTATAATATTCTATCAGATATCTATGCCAGATGTCAATCCAGTCATCAATTTATGGACATTTTAACTGGCTCTAAATTTTATCTACTGCATAAACATTAGTATACAAGTATTTTTAGGGGGCACACCTAGGAATCCTCAGTTATTATTCCTAGCTCTGCTCTCAGGGATCACTCCTGGCAGCACTCCTGGGACTATATGGGATGCCAGAAATTGAAACCAGGTTGGCTGCATGCAAAGCAAGTGACCTGCCCACTGTACTATCGCTCCAGCCCCAAATAGACAAGTTTTCATGTAAATATGTTTTCAGTTATCTTCAGTATATACTTAGAAACTAAAATGCTGGCTCATGTTGTAACTCCATTTATAATCTGTGTAACCAGCAACTGTTTTCTAAGTGGCTGCACCACTTCACAGTCCTACCAGCAATGTATCAGAATCCCAAAGTCTCCACGTCTTCATCAACATTTGTTATTGTCTGTTTTGTTTGTTTTTTGCTTTTTCCGTCATACCCGGCGATGCACAGGAGTTACTACTCCTGGCTTTGCCCTCAGGAATTACTCCTGGCAGTGCTCAGGGGACCACATAGGATACTAGGAATCAAACCCTGGTCGGCCGCATGCAAGGTAAATGCCATACCCACTGTACTATCGCTCCAACCCCATGTTTACGTTAAACATTTTCATAGGTGTATAATGATATCTCTTCAGGCTTTTAGATTTATATCTCCATAATAACAATGTTTAATAACAGCACTGCAGCACTATCCTCCCGTTGTTCATCAATTTGCTCAAGCAGGCACCAGTAACATCTCCAGTGTGAGACTTGTTACTCTTTTTGGCATATCAAATACACCACAGGGAGCTTGCCAGGCTCTGCCGGGAGGGTGGGATACTCTCGGTAGCTTGCTGGGCTCTCTGAGAGGGCAGAGGAATCGAACTCGGGTCGGCCACATGCAAGGCAAACGCCCTGCTGTGCTATCATTCCATCCCATATATGTGTGTACATATATATACATATATATAATAAACATTAGCCTATCTAATATTTATTATATATATATACATATATATAATAAACCCATATTCTCTTGTTGAGAAAAGGGATAAAGGAAGTTTTTGGTCAGATGGGTTAAAGAACACAAGGATGAAAGAGAAAGTAAGAAGAAGGAAGAGGGGAGGGAAGGGAGGGGAGAGGAAGGGATGATCATCAGTGAACTGGGAGAGTAGAAGTTACTTTTCAACCTTAAAGAAATCTGAGGGAAGACTCAGCTGTAAATGCATCTTCCTTGTTGATTAAGTCCTGAGAACTTAAGCGCTGATGGTTTCTAACTTCTTTCCCTGTCCAGGCCCTTCCCCCTGCAGTCCACTCTTCCCCTCATGCCTAGAAGACCTGCCCGTGTGAGCAGTGGGCAGTGGAGAGCAAGCACTGAGAGGACAGCAGGCCAGCTGGGGGCTCCAGGCAACTGTCCCCACCGTTTGGCCATGGCAACTGGGTCTCAGGGCAAAGCACCCAGTTCAGGGCAGCTTAACTTCCAAAGACTTTTCCAAGGAGGGAAGAGCAGGAGCACCTCCAGAGCACAAGGAGCAGGTTGGGGGGGGGGGGGGGAGACAGGGAGGGAGAGGAGACCAGCAGAGTGGATGCCAGCAGGGCACTGGCTCCCTGGGTTTGATTGCAGGCACCCTGCAGTCTAGACTGCGCCCGAGTATCTGATGTGCTCCCAAACGGTAACAGCAGCAAGGAAGGAATCTCTGCACAAAAGCCAGGGTGAGGGCAACCTCCCCAGAGAGACCTGCGCCACAGGCAGCAGGGAAAGTTATCTCCTTCCCAGACCTGAGGGAGGAGGGAAGTGACGAAACTGGTGTCCACAGGTGATCTAGCCCTGTGCTGTGGAACAGAAGACAGTTCCTGGTCAGACTTTCGGACCCCGGCCCTCGCCACATGACCGACACAGCAGCCCTCTGGCAATCAATGCTGGGCCGTGACGGTGCCATGTCTGGCTCCTGCCCCATCCAGTGTGGGGCCACTATCCTACTCAGCCCCCTGTGCCAGTGACAGAATCCTGACAGACCCCATTCAGGGGCATGTCCCCGCCCCACACGGCAAGGCTCGGGACGACCATTTGCTCTTCCCTGAGAAACTGCTCCTCCCGAACCTCGGGGAGCTGGCTGGCAGAGACAGAGTGGAAAACCGGTGGAGCTAATGGAGCAATGCAGACGCCGAGCCAAGAACACAGCCCGGAGAGGCCACAGGCGCTAGCCCGGCATGACCAGGCCTAGGTGTGTGTGTGTGTGTGTGTGTGTGTGTGTGTGTGTGTGTGTGTTGACAAGTGAGCCCTCCTTCCTCACTGTGGTCAGGCCTGGGTGTGTGTGTATGTATGTGTGTGTCTGTGCCCTGACACACACACATTATTAGGTAGATAACAATATCTACCTAATAACAAACAATAAGTTTTTCATAGGTTTACTGGTCATAAGCTGATCTTCAGAGAAAGGTCAACTCAAATCTTTTGCCCAATTTTCAATTGGGTTATCTGTCTTGATAGTATGTAATTTGCAATCATTCTTAATATAAGAAGTTCCTTTTATATAGTATGTCACTGTCACTGTGTTCCCGTTATTCATCAGTTTGCTTGTGCGGGCCCAGTAACATTGTGAGACTTGTTGTTACTGTGTTTGGCATATCAAATACTTCACGGGGAGCTTGCCAGGCTTTGCCGTGTGGGTGAGATATTCTCGGTAGCTTGCTGGGCTCTCCGAGAGGGGCAGAGGAATCAAAGGCAGAAGAATCAAACTCGATTCGGGCCCTGCCGGGCACATGCAAGGCAAACACCCTACCCCCTGTGCTATCGCTCCAGCCTAATAGTATGTATATGTATATAAACATATATACACATAGATATTATATATGTATGTTACATATATATGAGTTGCAAAACATTGCTCTAATTTTATGGGTTTCCTTTCTTGAGGATATTTTCTAAAGTTTAAAAATTTTCAGTTGTTTATGAAGTTCAAATTATATTTACTTTTGTCACTTGGGTTTTTGGCACAGTAGCTAAGAAACCATTGCCTAATTCAAGATTATGAAATTTTAATTTTATGCTTTCTTCTCAATATTTTTGTTTTAGCATAGTGGGTAGGGTGTTTGCCTTGCATGCGGCCAACCTGGGTTTGATTCCTCCGCCCCTCTCGGAGAGCCCAACAAGCTATGGAGAGTATTCTGCCCACACAGCAAAGCCTGGCAAGCTACCTGTGATGTATTTGATATGCCAAAAAACAGTAACAAGTCTCATAATGGAGACATTACTGGTGCCCGCTCAAGAAAATCAATGAACAATGGGAAGACAGTGCTATAGTGCTTCTGAATTTACATCAATAATCCATTTTGAGCTAATTTTTTATATAGCATATAGTTAGAGTAAACTTCTCCTACATGTAGATAACTAGTTATTAAAGCACTCGTTTTCTAAAAGACTATTTTTTTCCCTCCATTGCATTGTCTGATAAGCCTGTTGAATTATCATAAATATAAAGAATTATTTCTGGGCTGGGCTCTGAAACTTATAGCACTGACCTATAAGGCTGTTCTATGCCTACATACTATATTTAACACTAGAGCATTGTAGTAAATTTGTACTCACTTTTTCTTTTTATTTATTTATTTATTTATTTATTTATTGAATCACCGTGGGAAAGGTTACAAAGTTTTCAGGTTTAGGTCTCAGTCATGCAAATATCAAACACATTTCCCTTTACCAAAACTTATTTTTTACCATGAAGAACCCCAATAAAATCCCACCCCCCACCCCTCCTAGTCCCTGTGGGGCAGATGAATTCTAGTTAACACTCTATCTGCTTTGATTAGATTCATTGTTTCAATAAAAGATTCACCACTATTATTTAGAGTTTACCCCCCCCCCCCAAATCAGACATGCTGAAAAAGCATTGTGAAGTGATTTGCTTTCTACAGCTGGGTTCAAGAATTAAATGTTGGTTTTGGATTTCTGCTATTTTACTTATTGACCCTGGAAGTATTTCTACTGAAAGTCAGATAGTTAAGAAATTGGTTTCTGTGCACTGGAGACGTGGCCGTGCTGGAGAGCCGCTCATGGGGGGTAACTGGTGGCCTCAGTAGGGCGTGAAGGGCGGACCGAAATGCCCCCCTTCCCATGTGTACTCACTTTTTCTATCCTAAAAGCTAACATTATACCATACAATAAATGGGAACATTATTTTAAAAAGTAAAAGTATATCAAATCACTTTAAAAAGTAAAAGTGTGTATCAAATCACTATAACTATAACTCCAAAGGTGATAAAATCCACAAATGAAGGAATGGTTATATATTTTTAATAATAAATTCTTAATTTTTTTTTTCTTTTTGGGTCACATCTTGCAATGCAATGCTCAGGAGTTACTCTGCCTTTGCATTTAGGAATTGTTCCGGGCAGTGCTCACAGGACCATATAGGATGCTGAGAATTGAACCTGGGTTGACTGTGTTCAAGGTACGCCCTACCGGCTGTACTATTGCTCTGGCCCCAACACATAAATTCTAAATATATGATAAGTAGTAAGTTTGAAATCAGAATCTGTGGGCCTTTCACATGCTTTACACAGGGAGATGTGGGTCCCTGGAGCTTAGCACTTTCCACCTCCAGCACTAATGGGCATTGCCCAAAGACAAAATGCAAAATTCTTCAACAGTGTTCTGCCTTTACAGAATTGCTTTGGCTATTCTGAGTTCCATGCATTTCCATATTAATTTAGTGTCAGCTTGTCAAATCCTGCAAAAACATCAACAAAATGGGACTGGAATTTTGATAGGGACTGCATGAAGTTGAATAAGAATTGATCAGTTTGAGAACACTGCCATTAAAACAATTGTTTTTCAATCCATGAGTAAGAGAGGCATTTTCATTTAAGTTTTAATTTCTCTCAATGAAATTTTGTAGTTTTTGATGTATGCCCTGACTGTTTTAAAAATTTATTCCTAAAAATGTTTCCTTTTGAGCTATTTTAATTATTTTATTTTATTTTCAAATTGTTCACTGCAAGTGTATAGAATTTATTTTTGCTAATTGATCTTTTATACTAAAACATGATGAACTTGTTAATTCTAATAGTATGTATGTACTTAGGACTCAATATAAAATCAGAAAGAGCATAAAATCAGAGAGAGAGAGCATTCCCATCTGGATGCTTTTTATTTCTTCTTCTTATTTCACTGCTTTGACTAAAACCAGTCTTATATAAAAGGCCAAAGAAAGAATTGCCAAAAACATCCAGAACCTATATAAGATGGCACTAAGTTCCTTTATTTCAATAACTTCATGTAATGTCAACGGTCTGAGCTCACCAACCAAGAGCAAGTGCATGAATCAGAAAATTTCTTTATATAAGGGCTGGAGCGATAGCACGTAGCCAACCTAGGTTACATTCCTCTGTCCCTTTCAGAGAGCCCGGCAAGCTACTGAGAGTATCCCACCCGCATGGCAGAGCCTGGCAAGCTCCCTGTGGTATATTCAATATGCCAAAAAGAGTAACAATAAGTTTCACAATGGAGACATTACTGGTGACCACTCAAGCAAATTGATGAACAACGGGAGGACAGTGCTACAGTGAAGTATAAAGAAACAAGGGACAGAATTAAACAATCCCCCAATGAAAATAACCCTGAGCTACAACTGACAGAAGCATGATCTGAGAGTCCTGGGATGGGGAAGAGGAGAGGAGCCTTGGGATAATGGTGGAGAGATCCTAACACTCTGGTGGCAGTTCGACATAGGTAGAAACACTGAAAAAAATAAACTAATAATACTGGCAGTATCGTAAAAAAATAAAATAAAAATTTTAGATTCTATCCTTCTACTTTTGAATTATTGTTTTTAAATATAAAATTATCCTGGTTTATTTCAATATCAATATTCCAAACCACAATCCCCAGAAGAAGAGAGAAATGGGGGGGAGAGAAAAAGAGAGAGAGATAGAGAGAGAGAGAGAGAGAGAGAGAGAGAGAGAGAGAGAGAGAGAAAGGAAAAGTCCCTGCCATACAGCCATAGAGGTAGGCAGGGGGTGGGGGGTGGGGGGTGGGGGATTATGGGAGGAAACCTGGGGACACTGGTACTGGGAAATGTACACTGGTGGAGAGACGGGTGTTGAAATATTGTATGACTGAAATCCAATCATGAACAGCTTTGTAAGGGTCTATCTCACAGTTATTCAATTTTTAAAAAGTTTTTTTAAAAAAAGAAATTAAACAAAATGGGAAAATAAAAAAAAATATTCTGGTTTGGTGAACAGTCAGACCTGACTTAGTTAACTTAATCTGACTATTTATTGGAGTGGCTTGTCCATTTACATTTAATGTAATTACTGAATTTCCGTATGTCATTTTACTGTTTCATCTTTTTGCTCATTATTCCATTAATGCCTTTGTTTGTGTTAGAAATTTTCGCATTTGGCGAGGAGGGGATTTTGGCCACACCTTTTGGTGCTCAGGGTTTACTGATGACACTCTTGGGGGTACTCAGGAGACATTATGGGATGCCAGGGATCAAACCCAGGTCAGTTGCTTGCAAAGTGAGTATCTTACCCATTGTTCTGTCTTTCCACTTAAGTTCCTTACACATTTTAATTCCCTTATAGGTTTGTTTGGATTTTCATTTTGGGGTCGCACCATGCAATGTTCAGTGCTTACATCTGGCTCTGTGATTAGTTTCATTCCTGGGGATATGTGGTGTTGCATAATGAACAAGGACCAATAACATAAAGGCAAACACCTTAACCCCTCTACTATCTCCCTGGCCCAATTTCTTTGTTTTCCATACATATAATTCCCTTGTTTCATTGATATATTACATTGATATATATATCTTTTACATTTGCCTATATAATTACCTATACTGGTACTCTTCATCTATTCTGTGAATCTGAGTATTTAATATCGTGTTCTTTTATTAAAATCTGAAAGACTACCTTCAAAAATACAGTGTACTCAGGTTTTTTCCAGATTCTGGCTATTGTAAAGAGTGCTGCAATGAACAAACAATAGCAGATGTCACTTCGACTATACCTTTTTGCCTCTCTGGGATATATTCCCAGGAGTGCTATCACTTAATCACTTAATCCCCGTTATTCATCGATTTATTCGAGCGGGTGCCAGTAACGTCTCCATTCATCCCGCTTGCGTGCGAGTGTAGCCCAATGGTATCTGTTCGTTCTAGGAACATGCAGAGCCTCAAACCGATCATTTAGGGTCTTGACGAAGAAGTCTGACCATCTTATAGGTGGGCGTCCACGTGATCTTTTGATGTCCTGTGGAATCCAATCAGTAATGGCTCTTGTCCAGCGGTTGTCTGTAAACCGCATTACGTGTCCAGCCCATCTGATTTTTGATGTCTTGGCAAATGAGACAGCGTCCCTGATTCTTGAGCGTTGACGAAGATCAGAACTCCGGATTCTATCTCTCATTTGAGTGAATCGTGATATTCCAAGCATAGTTCTTCGATTCCTCTTTGAGAGACCCGAATAGTGTTCTCATCCTGTTTTCGTAGGGTCCAGGTCTCTGAGGCATATGTTAATGCAGGAAGAATAGTGGAATCAAAGAGATGTGCTCGTAGCTGGAGGTTCTTTGTCCTTTTAGTTATTTCTTCAATGCTCTTGAAAGCATTCCAAGCCGCTCTCTTCCTCCTGCGCAACTCAGGTGCCAGGTCATTCATCATGTTGATTTCTCGACCTAGGTATATATAACTGTTGCATTCGGAGATGGTGGTTCCGTTGAGAGCGAATGGAGCGTCAGGAACAAGGCTGTTTCTCATAAACATTGTCTTCGTAAGATTCAGTTGTAGTCCGACCTTTCCACATTCACGGTCAAAGTCGTTCAGCATTTGTGCCGCTTGGCTGATGTTTGGTGTTATTAAAACGATGTCATCAGCAAAGCGGAGGTGGTGTAGTTGCCGACCATCTATCTTCACTCCCATGTTTTCCCATTCCAGTCGTCGCATGATGTTCTCGAGGGTGGCACTGAAGAGTTTTGGTGAAATGGTATCACCCTGCCGAACCCCTCTCTTGATATGGATGATTACTTCTTTGTAGAATGGTGAGATCTTGGTAGTGAATCCGCAATAGAGCTCACGAAGGATCCTGATGTATTGAGTTTGTACACCCTGCTTGGCTAGGGCTTCCATGACCGCTTCCGTCTCAACAGAATCAAAGGCCTTCTTTAAATCAATGAACGTTAGACAGAGCGGCATCTTGAACTCCCGAGATACCTCAATGAGCTTGGTTATTGTGTGGATATGGTCGATGGTACTGAATCCTTTTCGGAATCCAGCTTGTTCACATGGTTGTCCTTCATCTAGTGTTCTGCTAATCCTATTCAGGATGACTCGAGTGAATAGTTTGTAAATGACAGACAATAGGCAGATTGGGCGATAGTTGCCAATGTCGTGGATGTCTCCTTTCTTGTATAGTAGTACAGTCCTGCTGGTTTTCCATTCGGATGGAACCTTGCATTCAGACAGGTAGTGTGTGAAGAGTCGAGCCAATGTATTGATGAGTACTGATGGTAAGTTCTTCAGGTGTTCAGGTCTGATCTTGTCTGGGCCAGGTGCTCTTTGTTTCTTTACCGACGAGATGGCATGTTGGATTTCGGAAGGGAGAACATTGGGAACGACATATCCATCATGTGGTATGTGGTATGTGGGCAAGTGGACGTGGCTATTAAAGAGATCTGAGTAGAAGTCATGAATAATCTTCTCCATTGCCTTTCTGGAAGATGTGATAGATCCATCATGATGTCGGAGGGCAGTCATCTTGGTTTTGTAGTTGGTGAAGGACAGGCGGGCATTACGAATGTTTTTCCCAGCTTCTGCTGCATCTACCAGTACTGCTGCTCTCCTGTTTTTGAGGTCATCCTTGATGGCTTCTCTGCACTGTTTTGCCAGTTCGGATGTTCGCTTGTGGTTGCCTGAGGCATGTGCCAAGCCACATTGGCGAATAAGTTCAAGAGTGTTCGAAGAAAGACGGTTTTTTGTGGTTATCTCTCTCTTGGCATTCCTTGCACAATCATGGAGGTGCTGAATCATTCTATCGTATTCCTCATCAATGTTGTCAATGATGGCATCTTCCCATGTTGCCGCAATAGAGCCAAAGAGCTCCCAGTTGGTGGTTGTTCTGGGAGTCCTCTTCTTAAACCTTGCATTCTTTTCTCCTCGTTCTGTGAGGTAGAATTTTGCACGAAGAAGACGGTGGTCTGATCCCGTTTGGAATTTTGGGACAACAGCAACATCGGTTAGGCAAAACCGCCGATTGAATATGATGTGGTCTATTTCATTGTGGAACCGTCCATCGGGAGACTCCCATGTCCAACGTTTAGATTCAGCCTTTTGGAATTGTGAGTTACCATGGAAGGTTTTGGTTGACATGATGAACTCAGACAGTCTGTCACCCTGTTCGTTCCATTCCAGGCCATGGGTTCCGATGTGGAGTTCATCGACTGATCTTCTTGGTCCTATCTTGGCATTAAAATCACCGACAATGATCTTGTAGAAGGTGTGATCTTCTTTATAGAACTTCTCCAGCTCCATGTAGAATTTCTCAGTTTCTCTTTCACCATAACTGGATGTTGGTGCATAGACAACAAAGATAGAAACTGCCGGTAGTGAGCCACATTTATTCAAGTGTAATCGTCCGATTTGGGTTGTTAGGCATTCGAATGAATCAATGCTCGTGACTAAGTTTGTGTTGACAAGGATACCGACACCACCGACGCCTCTTTTATCACATGTTCCAAGGAACAGTTCTTCTCCAGTGTCGAAAACAGCATGATGGGATTGATGTCTTTTCGTTTCGGTCAGACCAATGATGTTGTACTTGATCTTTCGCGCTTGTACCATAAGGTCTTCAATGGATGCAGCAGATGCCAGCGTACGAGCATTAAAAGTACAGACAATCATTTTTGTTTTTCTGCGTTTTGGCAGCCTATGTCTGCCTTGGTGTTTTATCAGCCTCTCCTTCCATATCCTTCTCGACTCTGCATATTCAGGGTTAGGGAAATGAGATCCATTTATTACTGGATTTGGCATATCAATTTGGTCTATTTGGCATAGACCACGGATAGCTTGCCAGGCTCTGCCGTGCGAGTTGGATATTTAAGGTACCCTGAAAACTTAGAGAAAAGTAAATAAATAGTCGCGCGGCCGCGAATGCGGCCACACGCTCCCGGGAGCTTATGATAATCTCTGGATCCTGGCCGTTGTTGGGGTTACACGGCAGTTGGAGGGTGTAACTGTCCAGCTACTGACAGGTCTAGACCCAAACCGTGCAGGCTTGGAGATCTCAGCCCCGGGTCCCACACACCTGGGTTCCTCTGCCAGTTCTGTTATGTCTGAGGCTTATCCAAGTGTGTGGAGAGTGGCCCCAGTAATGCCTTGGTTGGGGCCTGGAGATCTTCAGCTGTTGGGCCCTGGCGAGGATAGTCAGACACAGGGTAGGAGACTCTGCCTTGTGCTCTCCCGGGAGCTTGTTGTGATAATCACTGGATCCTGGCCGTTGTTTAAGGAGTGCTATAGCTGGGTCAAATGGGAGATCAAATTCTAATTTTTTGAGGATCGTCCATACTGTTTTCCAAAAGGGTTGGACCAGCCTGCATTCCCACCAGCAGTGAAGGAGGGTCCCTTTCTCGCCACATCCGCGCCAGCACCTGTTGCTTTTGTTCTTGTGGATGAGTGCCCGAGAACAGATGACTGGTTAAAGAAACTTTGGTACATTTACACAATGGAGTACTATGTAGCTGTTAGAAAAGATGAAGTTATGAAATTTACATACAAGTGGTACTACATGGAAAGTATCATGTTAAGCAAAATGAGTCAGAAAGAGCGGGATAGACACAGAAAGATTGCATTCATCTGGGGAACATAAAGCAACAAAACGGGAGACTAACACCCAGGAATGGCTGAGATTAGTACCAGGAATTTTGCCCCGTGACTTGAAGGCCAGCCACATGTGCTAGGTGAAAAGGAAGCTCAGATAGAGAAGAGAGCACCAAATAAAGGGTATTGTGAAGACCCTCCCAGGGTGGGAGAGACATGCTAAAAGTAGTCTATAGACCAAACATGATTGCCACTCAATGCCTCTCTGGCAAAACACAGTACCCAAAAGAAGAGAGAGAGAACAATGGGGAATGCCCTGCCACAGCGGCAGGGTGGGATGGAGGCGGGGGGAATGGGGGGGGGTGCTAGGACCTGTGGTGGGGGAGGATGGGCACTGGTGGAGGGATGGGTACTTGATCATTGTATAACTGAAACCCAAGCACAAAAATTTATAAGTCTATAAATGTACCTCATGGTGTTTCACTAATAAAAAAAATGATTAAATAAAAAAAATACAGTGTAGTACTACTTGTGATAAATTTTTTTGTTTTTCTGAGAAGTCTTAATTTTTTTCTTCTATTTTAAAGAAAGAGTTTTGCTGGATACAGGATTTTTGCTTGGGTAATCTTTCATTCAATACTCTGTCATTCTACTTCCATTTGATTCCATGATTTCTGATGTCAATTGTTAATTTAATCAAAGATTCCTTGTATAATATAATATATAATAAGCAAAATATAGACACAGAATTATTCTCTCCTTTCTTGCTGCTCTGTTACGGCTTTCAACCGTTTAACTGTACAGTTATAGCTCCGTGTTTACCCTATTAGTAATTCACTCAGCTTCTTGGATATATGGGTTAATATTTTAAGGGAAATTCACAAGTTTTTGGTCATTGTACCTGTCCCACTCTCTTTACCCTCCTTCTAGGATATCTATCATGAATATGTTGGTATTCAAGCTGAATGGGCTAAGGTTTATTTCGTTTTCTTTATTCTTTTGACTTTCAGCTCCTCAAATTGTGTAATTCCCATTGATCTACTTTCATGTTTACTGAATTTTTGACAGTTAAGTTTGCTATTCAAGACTCTCGTGATTTTTTACTTCATTTACAGACTTTTCAATTCCATAATTTCAACTTTGGTTTTTGACCACTTTTTACTTACATTCTCTATTTGATGGCACATCATTCCCATATATTAATTCTTTAGCCACAATTTCCTTTCACTCTTTTTTCCTAGATGAGCTTTCATTGACCTCTACATATACTAATGCATAAATTTACTTTTGTCGATGTAAAAAAAATCACAAATTTAATGTCTTAAAATAACCATCATATATTAGCTCCTAGTTCTAGAGGTGGGAAACTGGCACAGATAATTCAGGTGGCTTTCACCCTCATAAAATCAAGTATATCCTGGCAGATGTGTGCTGTTTGGGGGAGGTTCTGGGAACGAGTCTGCTTCCAAACTCTGTCAAACTCTTGGCTAAAATCAGTTTCTTGAGTTAGCTGTCAGAGTAGCCAGAGGAAAGTTACTTTACTGTGCATATGTGTACATCTGTGGGGCATTCTATAGTCTAAGGAATATGTTAAAGCATAGCTTCTATTTCCCAATTACTCTTGATTTTTTGTTTTCCAGTTCCAGGAATCAAAGCCAAGTATCTACCTAGAAGTCATAAACACTACCACTGAGCCATATTCTGGCCCCACAATTTTACTGCTTTTAAGTTTTTTAGACACTGTTTTGCTAATTCCTACTGATAGAATTACCCCTAGCAGTTATGATGCAAACAATTTCCACTGATTGGTTTTGGTTATATTTTTTTTCTGTTTTGTTTTAATAGGGTTCACCCACAACGGTGCTTGGTGGGGAGGAATATTGGAGGTATGGGACCAATGATGGAGTGCTGGGAACTGTAGGGCCACCAGGGTTAGACTGAGTGCTATTGTCAGAGGTCAGGAAGGTGAGGTACATGGTGTCAGGTGTCAAAGATCCAACTCAGAGCCTCACATATGCTAGGCATATGCTCTACTACTTGAGCAATCTCCCATGCTTCTTACCAGTTATTTTAGTTATTTTTTTTTGACAAATGACCTAAGGTTGTATACACAGAATGAGTTCTGAATGAGGTAAAATAAAAACAAGCCTTAAGAATGGAGTCTTATCTTTACTCAGGGGTCACTCCTGGCAATGCTCAGAGAACCATTATGTGGTGCCAAGATTCAAACAAGGGTCAGCCACACTATCTCTAGTCCCTAACATTTAACAGTTTTAAAATATCACTTAATCTAATGATCTTTCCCTCTTATATTGTGCTTAAAGGCATGTCTACAGTGAAACTGTTTAAGCATTTAGGAAGATTGTAATAAATTGTTTAAAAGGTTAAAAAAAAAAAAGAATGGAGTCTTAGGGGCTGGAGTAATAGCACAGCAGGTAGGGAGTTTGCCTTGCATGCAGTCAACCCGAGTTCAACTCCCAGCATCCCATATGGTCCCCTGAGGAGTGATTCCTGAGTGCAAAGCCAGGAGTAACCCCTGTTCATTGCCTTGTGTGACCCAAAATGCCAACAAAAAATAGAATGGAGTCTAAGACGGAGCTATCATACAGGTTACACATATAGTGATAATTTTCTGAAAACAGGGCATTTGACTATCTCTAATTTTTTCCTCTTTAGTAACTTTTAGTTTTCAAGGCTATGATGATTCTAAGAGGAATGGTAAAAATCATTTTAAATACCACAAAACACAAAACACACTATTCTCACCAAGATTTAGACTTTTTCTTGGTTATGTCCAGAATCTAAAATAGTTTATTTTTGACAATTTTTGCCTCATTCAGTACAATTTTGTTCTCACAGCTATTCTGAAGAGATACAGATCTTTATTCCAAGATTCCTGATGTGGTTTTAAGAGAAAGGATCTCTTTTAAAATAAAAATTAAGAACCAAAGAGATAGTACAGAGATTAAAGTTTTTGCCTTGCACGTGATCAGTCCCCATTTGTTCCCCAGCATTTTATGTGGTCCCCAGAAGAGATCCCTAAGCACAGATTTAGGAGTAAACCCTGAGTACAACCAAGTGAGAACATGCCCAAAAAAATTAAAAATTAAAATGCAATTAAAAATTCATAATGAGTGCATCAAAAATTTTATTTGACTTAATCAGTTAACAATGCCAATGCCATAACAAGTCATATAGGATTTGGTCACAAAAGGCAAATCCTGTAATAATGATACTTTAAAAAAAAGTTTTATATTTTGTTCATCATAAACTCTTTGCATTAAATCAATACAACAATGAGATATCATCTCAAACCACAGAGACTGGCACACAGTCAAAAGAACAAAAGCAACCAGTGGTGGCATGGATGTGGGGAAAAAGGGACACACTTTCACTGTTGGTGGGAATACCCACTAGTCCAGTCTTTCTGGAACAATATGGACAGTCCTTCAATAACTAGAAATTGGGCTTCCATATGACCCCGCAATACTGCTTCTAGGAATATATCCTGAGGATGCAATAAAGCACAGTAGAAATGACATCTGTACCTATATGTTCATTGCAGCACTGTTCACAATAGCCAAAATCTGGAAAAAACCCAAGTGCCCTAGAACAGATGACTAGTTAAAAAAACGTTGGTACATCTACATGATGGAATACTATGAAGATGTCAGGAGAGATGAAGTCATGAACTTTGCTTATAAATGGATAGACATGGAGAGTATATGCTAAGTGAAATGAATCAGAAAGAGAGGGGCAGACATAGAAGGACTGCACTCATTTGTGGAGTATAAAACAACATAACATGAGGCTGACACCTAAGGATAGTAGATACATGGGACAGAGAGATTGCTCCATAGCTGGAAGCCTGACTCATGAGCAAAGGGGAAAAGGCAGATGGAATAGAGAAGGGATCACTAAAAAAAAGATGGCTGGAGGAATCAGTCGGGATGGGAGACGTGTGCAGAAAGTAGATAAAGGACCAAACATGATAACCTCTCAGGGTCTGTATCTCAAACCACAATGCCCAAAAGTAGAGAGAGGTTTTGGAGAATCATGTCTGCCATGGAGGCAGAGGGAGGGTAAGAAAGGGGGGGTTATGCTGGGGATATTGGTGGTGGGGAATGTGCACTGGTGGAGGGATGGGTGTTTGATCATTGTGTGATTGTAAACCAAACATGAAAGCTTGTAACTATCTCACAGTGATTCAATAAAATTTAAAAAAAAAGAAAAAAAAACTCTTTGCATTAATTTTCATGTTAAACTTTAGCACAACAGTTACACTCACTGCTGCAGGATTTGGGAGACGGGATTGAATCTAGGCAAAAGCCTTAACCCAGTACTCTCCCTGGCATTTGGTTCCCTCTTAAGGTTTGTGCCTGACAAGCCCCTTGAATGGTGATTTTTCAGGCCACATCTTTGATTTTTGTAAATTTCTCCAAACTTAGATGCTAGTTCTAACTCACATTTTTAAAATTTTTTTATTGAATATTTGTGAGATAGACCATTACAATGCTAGTCATGCTTGGGTTTCAGTCACGCAATGGTCTAACACCCATCCCTTCCAACAGTGTATATTTCCCACAGCCAATGTCCTCTGTTTCCCTTCCTCCATCCCCCAACACCACCACCCCAGGCCTGTCTCTATGGCAGGCAGTTTTTTTTTTCTTTCTTTCTCCTTTTGTGCATTATCATTTGATATACAGGTACTAAGAAGTCATTGTGTTTGTTCAGGGCATTCAGTATTTTTATCGGAAAAGTAAGACTGGAGTAGCTTTTCTAACTGCGCGGCAGCTTTGGATGTGGATGTGACTTCCAAGGCTTCTGGAAATACAGGGAGGTGGGGGGGAGGTAGCCGGTAGTCCATCGCAATCCCCAAGAAACCCTGGAGATTTAGTCACAAAATCTGCATATCCGAGTTTTCAGCACATTATATCTCAGTGGGGTCAATCCAGAGATGGCGGAGTCCAGGTAGGGGCATGGTGGCAATTTTGGATTGTGGAAGCAAGAAGCTGCCATAGGCTCTGCTTGGACAGGCACCAGGCTGACTCGGCCACCTTTGATTAATCCTGGTCTGTTCAACCTTGCATGGGTCTGAGATTAACTGCAGCTTTTGATCTGTTTCGAGATTTATTTGTGGGTCTCGGATGCAAGGCTGACAAATGAGCTTGTATAACTGAGGTGGAGGTGGTGTGTGGGCGTGACTCCTACATACCTAACTTTTGGCCATTTAATTTCTCAGGAAACTTGGTTCTGAATTGTTGGGAGTCCAGGCAGAAGCACAGTGGCAATTTGGGGGTATCAGGAAAGTCTGAAGGGGCCATCAGGGTGCTGATGCACTCACCTCGCAGGAACAGGTTGACCTGCTCATGGCACTTTGCCCCCTTCTAACTCACATTTACATTATATAACAGTATCTTTGATTTTGTTGAAACCTTAAAATCTAACAGAAGCATCTGATTGTGAAGCTTGGGAGTGAAAGAACGAAACAGTTTTATTATACTAACTACATAAATCTTCTAGTAGAAGAAAATCATTTCATTGAATATAAAAGTCATTACTAGCTGTCCATTAAGCTAATTTGAAAAAAATTGCTAGAATATTTAGAAAATTAAATATGCTTGATCTGTCTGTCATATAAATGTCCTAAGGTATTTTGCAACTCTAATAGAAAATGCATCAATTTGGAAATATCCATTCAACCAAAATTACTCTGTTGCATGATTTCAGTTCTCAAATTGTATTTCCCTAAAAATAAACTGAGAGAAATATAAGAATTAGTGACAAAAAACTGACTATGAGGTAAAATTTCCAACCTGAGAGGACAATTATTTGTGAGCTAAGAAAGAATGCCTGTCCTGATAAGCTATTTTGAGTGATTGGTTTCAAACAACTTAGAACAACGAAAATTAATTCTGGATGATTTAAGATTACGTCTCCTATACTGTCATTTAATAGAGATGGTGTTTATATTATTTTTAGATTAGTACTTTGCAGTAATAGTCTGGTGAAGTGAGAAATTTAACTTTTCAATTAAGTGTTCATTATCATCTATTGTTCTATTGTAGTTTCTCTTAATACTTGACTCTGAACGACGTGGTTTTTTCCTCTATGCATATGAAAAGCATTTAAAATCACTATATTAATATCAGCAGACTTGTTTAACGGAATTGGAAGTACACAAAGGTTAAACTGAAAAGTAAGTCTTGGGATTAGTATTGGAATGGTGTATACCTGAAACTTAATTATGAATAACTTTATAAATGATAGTGCCTTAATAAAAAATATATTAATTTAGAAAAATAGGGCCAGAGAAATAGATTAATGAGTTGAGTGCATGCTTTGCATGCAGGAGCCAAATTCAATACCTGGCACTGCAGGTTCTCCTGAGCACTTCCATGAACAACCCTGAAGCACAGAGCCAGAAGTATTTCCCAGCACCACTGCAGAGATTCTCCCTCCCCCTACAAAAAGAACCTAAACAACAATTATCTATAGACATATGACTCCCTAAAGTTTTTAAACATAATCCAAAAAAGTTACACTTGGCATGGAGTAACTGGCTTTAACATTTATGATCAATAATTTTTAGTATCAATTATTGGTTAAAAAGGTATACTGTATTTTGAAGTTTAGTGTTCCCCCAAAATTAAGTTGCAAACTTAATTTTGTTGAAATTTTTTAAAACAATCCCAAGTAATTAGATCATAATGGTAGAGTTCTCACCACTAGAATCACCACTAGTTCTCACCACTAGAACCCTTTGTCAAGAGGTTGCAGATAGCTCCCTCACCCTTTCCCCATGGATAATAGAAAGAAGACTTCATTTAGGAACCAGAAAAGAGGCCCTTAAAGAACCAAATCTGCTGACACTATGATTTGAACTCCCCAGTTGCCAAAAATCTCTGCTGTTTATAATTCATCCTGTCTGAGGTATTTTGCGATAGCATCCCACACAATGAAGGCAATATAATACAGCCACTATATATAATCGAGCGCTTAAATTTAAAAAAAAAACATAAAATGACCCATTCACAAAATTTAAAGAATATTAAATTCCCAGGAATATTCTTAAATCCTCTGTTTCACAAACAGGTGAGAGTACATAAGAAAGACAAGCTTGCAAAGTGCAAGACCACGCAGTGCAATGGCAGGTATGAAGAGACAAGCCTGCCAATCTCCTACATATGCCACCTTCCTACTGCCACCTGCTGTGTGTTCATTCACACTGCTTTTAGGCTCCCACCAGCCAGCAAACAAGCCAAAGAACCTCTTATTCAGAAGATTTCTTCTTAACTGTGTGCAGGATGAAAGAAGTATAAGTAAATGATCACTCTGGACAAGAAGTGAGTGCTGAGAGGTAAAGTGATATATATGATAACCTTTCAGCAACAGTTTTGCAAACCACAGTGCCTAAAAGTGAAAAATGAGAGAGAGAGAGAGAGAGAGAGACAGAGACAGACATGGGGGGAGAGAGAGAGAGAGAGAGAGAGAATAAAAGTGTCATAGAGGCAGGCTGGTGGAGCAGTGGGGGAGAGTAGGAGGAAAACTGGCATCATGGATGGCTGGAAATATATACTGGTGAATGGACAGGTGCTGGAATACTCTACATTGGATTTCTCGGGACCTGTGAGTTTCCTAGTTACATCTGATCCCTAAGGCTCCAAGAGCAACATTGCCATTCACTGACAGAGAGATCACAGAATTGTAGCTGTGAGCTGCTGTTTGGGGAAGCACTGGCTATCAATGTGACAATCTCCCACAATGTCCTATAGTACCAGGCCTTCTGGCCACCCATACATGCCAACCAAGCTCTGATCTGAGGCCCTACATGGCTGATCATCACTGAGTAAAATGACTTTCTCCACACACCCACACCTTCATTCTTTCACATCATTTCATGTTCTGTTTTGCATTCCTTCTCAAAGGAGGCCTTCACTGACCACTCTTCTTGATACAGCAGTTCCTTTCCATACCTTCGTCCTCTGATTCTCTGTCTCCATAGCCCGATCCCAACCTAATACAATAAATGTTAGCATTTTTTATTTCTTCTTCCTTTTTTAGGACATAGTGATTGTTATTATTAGTCTTCTTACTTCTTAGAACAGCACCTGGACATACAGAAACTCGAAGAAATGTATTGGGATCTATTGGAGACAAACAAAGCTAAACTAATTAAAGGCTGTCAGGAGACATATTCTACTCTGCATATACTAATAAAAAAGAAATATCAATGGAGACCTGAGCTCAGCTTCCATCCCTGTAGAAGTGTCTGCCTCTTCTTTTTTTGAAGTGTTTTCTTCAAAAAAAGAAGAGGCAGGTAGGATGAAGAACAGAAGATGGGGGTTGGGAAACTTTATCACAGTCAAAGAAGTGGAAAATTAGAAAAAGGCAGCAGGGTGGTTGGTCAATGTGAGTGTGATTAGGCCATCTGTGTCTGCTAACTGGCACCTGTCTGTGTTGGACACTCTCTCTCTCTCTCTCTCTCTCTCTCTCTCTCTCTCTCTCTCTCTCTCTCTCTCTCCCTCCCTTCCTCCCTCCCAAGGAGACAGGTCCACCTTTCTAATGACTGCACTTCAAAGGATGGCTTACTCATTCTTGAAAAAAGAGAGACAGACCTCAAGGGAACATGAAAAAGTAAATCTGTATGCAGCACTGTAGCACTGTCCTCCCGCTGTTCATTGATTTGCTCGAGCGAGTCCAGTAACGTCTCCATTTTGAGACTTGTTGTTACTGTGTTTGGCATATCGAATATGCCACGGGTAGCTTGACAGGTTACTCTTGGTAGCTTGCCGGGCTCTCCGAGAGAGGCGGAGGAATCGAACCCAGCTCGGCCAGGCTGGCCGCATGCAAGGCAAACGCCCTACCGCTGTGCTATCGCTCTAGCCCAAATTTGCATGTAACTGTTTTAATTAAATGTTTAAGAAAAAGTAAGGGGGTAGCTATCACCAGGTGTTGGCAAGAACAGAAGGCAAATTCTTCATCCAGGTTTGAGTTTTTCTAAACAGTAACTCAGCAGAGGGCTCTGGGTCTTCACAGGGACAGGACCTTATGCAGTAGTAGTCATGCCAGAATTTTTTCAAGTCTCTTATTGGTGAAAGAGGGTTGAAACAAACTTGTGCTGAAAAGTTGCATGTCTTATAAGCTAAGATTGAGAACTAGGCAACCTTGTCCTAATGGCTCCTAGAGGAGCCTCACTAAAATTTAATCAAAGTCAGTCTTTGTGGATGGATGATGATGAATGAATGGAGAAAGAGATAGCAGATGGATGGATGGATGACATGTATAAGAACTGGTGAGAAAGGGGTCAAAGATACAAGAAATGAAGGCATCCAAATTCAGATATGAGGTGGAAACTTTTTTCCCCATGAAAGGGAAATCTTGAGTTCTTTTTAACAACTTTCTCATTATGCAAGATACTTTGAGATATAAAAATAAAGTTATATAGCATTTTATAAAATCTGAATCATTTCGTGTAGAGGTATTTAACTTGAGTTAATTAAAAAACACCAAGATTTTGAAAACTTTGATGAAGGTCTATATATCATCATATATCAGGCAAAGGAATAAAGTCTTACAAAGAGTGAAATGACAGAACTCAAAGCATGGAATTAAGCATGTGGAACAGCAGTCAAAAGCAGTGCTCGTGCATAGCAAAGGAAACCACTAACAAGCAAAACAGCAATTGTGAAATGATAGAAAATATGCAAGAATCATATATCTGAGAAAGGCTTAATATCCAAATATAGAAAGAATTCACAGACTCAATCCCAAAAGAAAATAACCTGATTTCAAATGGGGAGGGCCTCTGAATAGAGATTTTCCCCTCAAAAAAGATAATCAAGAAAAAAAATTAATTGGCAAGAGAGTAGAGGGTTAAGGTGCTTGTCAGATATGCATTCAACACTCAATTCAATCCCCAGCACTGCAAATGATTCCTGGATTACCAAGAGTGATCCCTGAGCACAGAGGAGTAAGCACTGAGCACTGCCAGGTATGTGCCCCAAAATAAATAAATAGAAAGCAATTTAAAAGCTCTTTCAAACATTCCTGAGGGGGGCCAAGAGAGATAGTAAAGAGTTAAAGTGCATGTGCAAGTGTAGTTATTCCCCGGGGTGGGGGAGGAGGGCGTGGAGGGCTCAAGGGGGGCAGACAGGGGGGACAGTTACAGAGTGATCCCAAGCATATCAGGGTCTGAGCAACACTGCCTTCTTGAACCACAGGTCCAGTTGACTGAAAATCACTGGAAAGGGCTCTCTAGGATCCATAAGCACCATTTGGCAGCCTCCCCCCAAAATAACATTCTTCAGACATAGTAGGTATAGTAAGTCTCACACGTATTCATGCAAACCCATAATAAGAAGAAACCCATGTCTCATCTAGACCTTTCAGATCTGCATTCTCTCTCTCTCTCTCTCTCTCTCTCTCTCCCTCTTTCCCTCCCTCCCTCTCTCTTTCTTTTTCCCTCCCTCCCTCCCTCCTTCCCCAGCTCTTAGTTTACTCACTATTTATACTAGCATATTAGGACAGCTCCTGAGGACCTTACTGATCTCCAGCGGAGTTAATGCTATCTGTTCCTATTAAATATGTATTAATGGGGTATCTATTTGTACTTCATTTTCTTCTTCCCTTCCCTGGCAGACGGCCTCTGAGATGTATAAGGGCCTTAACCCACTTTCCTCCCCTCCCGCCTCCAGCTCACACTCAGATCTGAAAAAGCCCTGTTCCTGTGAGATCACAAGGCAGAAGCTGGTTCTCCAGGTTAACCACCTGATTTCATTACCTCCCCACAGGCATAGGCTAAAGTGATTTGCATTTTCTCTGCAGGTTACCCACCGAATTGGCCAGGTTTCTTTTTTTTCTTTTTCTTTTCTTACTACTACAAAACATTAAAGTCACAAAAGCCTTCTGGATGTAATTTGAATACAAGGGCCCACTTGGGTTACTGGACCCTAACAGTTACCTGGTGAGAGAAAAGAAGGATGAAGAAATTCTCCTCATTTAAAAGAACCCAAAACTGCAAACTTAGGTATGGCACTTTGCTAGTGGTCCTCTCCTGGGCTTGGAAAGCGCAGGGCTGCAGAACGCTGAAGCTGAAGATTCATAAAGTCAATCCACCTCCGCAGGGAGACAGAACTAGAGAGGCTCCTACCACAGCATTAAAATCTCTAGAAAACCACTAAACACACCAGTTCGTGTATTACATCAAGCCCTTAGATGCTATTCTTATCTCTCTTTCACAACCCATCAGCACTGCTGTTCCCTCTCATTTGGCAGCAGTAATTCATTATAAAAGTGCTTGTGCTGGATTGGGGGTTGTGCAGGCTCCCCCCTATTTTGCTTTAACTGTCTGGGACTGTCATTTATGTAATAGCCAAAACAGGGAATTGAATGGAGTAGAAAGAGCAGATTCCTAGCTCTTATATAAGTGTTCTTAAACCATCCATAAGCTATGCTCCTAGGTTTGGATACCGGGAATTATATAAGGTAGACTGAAACAGTGATTCAGCAACCAGATTTATTCCTGACCTGAGAACATCTTCTTGCACTTCATTTGCTACTCGGCATTAACATGTCTTTTATTTGATGCAGAAAATAACCTTTAACGAGACTGATCTTTTTCCATGTACATATATAAAGTAGTATCCTGACACTACAGCTCAAGATCACCACACAAAGAACCATCTCCTGTGGGACTCTCTTATGTGTGTGACATGGAATATAGGTCTCTGATAAACATCAACTATTCCTTGCAATTCAACAAGAAAAGGAACACATGCAGACAAAATAGAGCACATGCTATCATTCTTCAACTCATCTCCTTTCCAATATTACTGCTGTCTCCTAACATCTCTTACTGGTGTTGCACTTACCTTAAACCAATGGAGCCACACCTCAGGCAATAAAGAGAGAAATTAAAAGAATCAGTGCTTTCCAGTGGCTCTCACAGCTCACTGAGCATTAGAATTACCAGGGGAGCTTTTACCATCCTTAATGCCACAGTATCACCCAAAACCAATTACAACGGGGGTGGGGTTGAGGTAGAAAGAGGAGGGGCGGGTGAGGAATGACTAGACATTAGTTTATCTGATGCTTTCTACTTTTATCTTTTTACCTGAAAAACTAACCGTGAATGTGAACAGAGGTTTTATTGGAGAGGGGAGAACATTTCATGCTGGCAATTTATAATTACCAAGTTTCCATCACCTATCAAAATAAAACTCTGTGACTGCCTGAAATTCAAAGAATATTTTATTATCAACCCTAAGTAATCAACGACTTTCACCAAGTTTCTTTCACAAGCCCAACTGTATACGTTAATATTTTTGCAATGCCATGCAATACATTCAGAGAAAGGGCCCCTTATATTGAATTCTAGTCTCTCAAGCTAAGATCACATTAGTTTTTCCCGTGAAGTTCTGATTTCAAACACAAATGATAGTGCGGACTCCGGTCCAGACCCTCTCTTGCTTCGATGCTCCGGCAATCACTCGTCTAAGTTGACCAATGCGCAAATATTTTTCCAAAGCGCTTATATAACGGAGAGTACAGGCGCCTTTGGTAGCCTGCCAAGAGCACTTCTCTCAGTGTTTGTATTTAAAATAGAATGGTAGTAACATCACTCGTGTGCCTGAAATTCCTTCTGTGCAAAGGCTCAGAATGAAAAGGGAAAGAGGGAAGTGGGGCGGGGGGGGGGGGGAATCTTTTTTTTTTAAATGGAAGGAGCAACACGCGGCCTTTTCACCACGCTAGAGCTCAAAAGGGGGGTAAAGGAAAAAAAGACACATTGGTGCTAAATTAAGACAGAGACGAAGAACCAAGTCCTCGCAGCCGCGGCTGGGAGCACCGGGGCCGCTCACCTCGCGGCCGCGCTCCAGCCCCGCAGCCCCGCAGCCCCGCAGCCCCGAGCGCGTCCCGGGCGCCGCGAGCTCAGCCCGCGCGGGGAACCGAGGCGCCGGCGGACAGGCGCTCGGGGCTGCGCCGCCCCGACCCCCGCGCCGCCGCCCCCCAACTCCCGGCACCTGAGGCGAGCGGGTTCCCCCAGGCAGACGCCCGCGCCGCCGCCTCAGACCCCGCGGGGCGTGCGCTCACCTGGGCGCCGGGAGCGCCGGGAGAGGCGTCCCCAAAGCCGCCACCGCCGCCCCGCCTGACGCTCGTCCCGCACGGACCGGAGCCGGCACGCGTCCTCCTCCTCCGCCTTCGCCTCCTCTTCCTCCCCCCCCTCCTCCTCCTCCTCCTCCTCCTCCTCCTCCTCCTCCTCCTCCTCCTCCTCCTCCTCCTCCTCCTCCTCCTCCTCCTCGACTTTCTCTCAGTCTGCGGCCAAGCCGAGGCCAAACTTGCCCGCGAGCCGCTGAGGTGGCGCCCCGCACCTGCCGCGCGCCGCCCGCGCCGCCCCCACCGCGCCCCCGCACTCACCTCGCGGCGTCGCCGTCGCCGCCGCCGCCGCCGCCGCCCAAGCCGCCGCCGGGCTGCGAGGCAGCCGCGAGCCGCCGCGACCCCGCGCCGCGCGGACACGACGCCCCCGGCGGCGCTACCTGGCTCGGCCGCCGCCTCAGCCGCTCGGCCGCCGCGTCGCCCGGACAAAGAGACGCCGCGAGCCGGGGCGGCGGCGACGGCGGCGGCGGCGGCGGCGGAGCCCCAGCCTCGCGGCGCGTGGCACAGCCCGCGCGAGCGTCGCCGGCGAGGGTGGGTCGGCGGTGACAGGCGTCGGGCAGGCGGCGACGATCGGGCCCCGCGCGGCAGAGCGGCGCGGGGCGGCTGAGGCGCGCACCCCCTCCCGGCCGCCCCGAGACGCGCACGCCGGCTCCCGGCGCCTCCTCCGCGCCCCGCGCCCGGTGGACTCGGCCCGGCCGCCCGGGAGCCGCAGCGCCCTCTGCCGGCCGCGCCGCCGCCGCGGTCCAGGCCGCCCCGGCCCCGCGTGGGCTGCCGGCCGCTCCGCGCTGCCCCGGCTCGGCGAGGAGGGTCCCGGCCGCCCTGGGAAATGGGAAAGTGAGACGGAGGCGACAGAGGGGACCGGGCAGGGTTCTCGGGGAGTGGAATCTGCTGTCGGCTTCGAATGATGTAGGCAGGGGAAATGTGGGCTCAGCATCATTGGAAGGGGAAAATGTGGAGGAAGGTGGGATTCCTGGTTCACGAGGACCCCAAAGGTGACCGCTGGAAATATTTGTTTTCCTCAGGAAAACATTTTAGATCATTTTTTCCTTTTTAATATGTCTCCACTTAAAGGCATATCTTTTTTTTATTGTATGAAGTAGTTTTATTTATTTTCTTTAAAATTTTTATTAGTGAAACATCATGAGGTACAGTTGTAGATTTACAAATTTTTATGCTTGGGTTTCAGTGATACAATGATCCAGTACCCATCCCTCCACCAGTGCCCATTCTCCATCATTTACATTTTTAAAAAAAATTTTGTTAGTGAAATACCATGAGGTATAGTTGTAGATTTACAAATTTTTGTGCTTGGGTTTCAGTTGTACAATGATCAAACACCCATCCCTCCACCAGTGGACTGCTGGAAATATTTGCAGGAGGCTTTGGTGCTTCTGGAATCAAGAGGTTTTTTTAAGCTGATTTTTGTTAATGAAAATTTTTGTTTTACTCATTTTTGAAAAACTGAGGTAGCATGCTTTGTGGGCTGGAGCGATAGCACAACGGGTAGGGCATTTGCCTTGTAACCGGCCAACCGGGATTCGAGTCTTCCGTCCCTCTCTGAGAGCCAAGCAAGCTACCGAGAATATCCCGCCGGCCATGCAAAGCCTGGCAAGCTACACCTGCCATATTTGATATGCCAAAAAAGAGTATCAATAAGTCTCACAATAGAGACGTTACTGGTGCCCGCTTGAGCAAATCGATGAATAACGGGAGGACAGTGCTACAGTGTACTCTGTAATACTGTTAATGATCTCTCCATGCACGTATCCATGAAACACAACAGCCACCACTAGTGTCTGCTTCCCTCCCTCCACTTCTTATCCCAAGGGTGCCCGCCCCCCCCACCCCCCCCCCCCCACACTCTTGTCCTGCACTCAGTTCTGTGAACCTACTCGAGAATTCTGTGTTGCCTTTGGCGGTTTGTTGCCCCCTTATTACCTATGTATCTGTGTCACACAAAAGAGAGAGATCATTCTATTTTTATCCTGACTTCACTCAACTTGATACCCTCTGATTCCATCTATGTAGAGGCAGACTTATAATTTCATGTTTTCTTACAGCTGTATAGTATTGCATTGTGAATATCTAGTACAGCTTTATCCATCCTTCTTCATTGGTTGGACATTGGGTTAGATTCCATATCTTGGCTATTGTACTAAGTGCTGCAATGAACATGGGTCTGTGTGCATCCTTTTCTAGTGTTTAGTGTTTGAAGGTAGAGGCCAAAAAGAAGGGTTGCTGATTGTTATAGAAATCCTATTCTTACTTTTTTGAGAAATTTCCACACTGCTTTCCATAGAGATTGAACCAGAAGACATTACCACAGTGAATAAGAGTTCCTTTCTCACTAGAGTCTGCTCAAACTGGCTATTTCTAGTCTTTTTTTGATATGTGTCATTCTCACTGATGTGAGATGATATCTCATTGTTTTGATTTTCATTTCCCTAATTATCAGTGACAATGAGCACTTTTTCATATGTGTGCTAACCATCTATATATCTTCTTTGGGGAGTGTCTGTTTAGTCTGCCCATTTTTGAATAAGTTATTAGAATTTTGTTGTTGTTGAGCTTTGTGAGTGTTCTACTGGCTAGTGGCCCCTTATTTGATCTATTCTGCATAAATATTGTCTTCTATTTGGTAGGGTGTCTTTATTTTAGTTTGAGTTTCTTTTGTTATGCAAAAGCATGTAATCCCATTTATTTCTATTTGTTTTTCTTGTGTTGCCTTCTGTGTTAAAATCATTTTAGAAAGCTCTGAAGTTCATTTCCTAGGGTATTGAATAGGGTTTTTTTTTGTCTTTTTTTGCTTGGTTGCTTGCTTTCTTCCTGTCTTTTGTGTTTTGCTTTAAACCCACAACCAGTTGTGCTCAGGGCTCACACCTGTCTCCTCAGGGGAACATAGAGGGTACTTGGGATCAAACCAGGGTCTCCACGAACAAGGCAAGCATCTTACCCACTGTATTATTTCTGCAGCCCCCATGTTTTCTTCAGTGTATTTTATGGATTTTGATCTAATCTCAAGGTCTTTAATCCACTTTAAATTGACTTTTGTGAATGATATGAGATACAGTTTGAGTTTCATCTTCTTGCATGTGACTATTCAGTTTTTCCAGCATCACTTACTTTGCCACGCCAGGCTGTGGGGCAAGTGAGAGCCCTCCCCACCTCAAGGGACCCAACCCTGGCAGCCAGCCTCCACTGCCCAACCACTGCCACACTCCAGGCCACTTTCCGGACACTCAGGCCAAGCCTCACACATGAATGAAGTCCCACGGAACCCAGATCATGCAGAACTTTGTGACCTTGGACTCTGGACTCAACGGGACCTGGAACAGAGATCCTCTTTCTGCTTCGCCCAGTCTCCATGACTGAGGGATCACACTCATAAGCCACACCCTGCTGGCACCAGATAATCTCCTCATCAGCCACCCTCCAGAACTCACAGATGCTCCTCCCAGATGGGAGTATAAAAGGAGGCCCCCAGGCGTTCTGGTCCATCCTTCACGCCCTACCGAGGTCACCAGTCGCCCCCCGCGAGCGGCTCTCCAGCACAGCCACGGCCCCAGAAGCACAAGGACTTAATGCAGAACCCGGCAGCTTGGAGCAGAAAAGTGAACGGACTATGCGTTAATCCAGGCCATCAAGTCTGCTGGAGGGGAAAGGGTGTTGCCCCATTCGCCCTCTCCTCTCTGGAAAGAAAGATGGCGGCCACATGGGAGCCTTATGGACAGCAGGTATGAGCCGGGAGTGTGGGGGTGACTAAAACCTCATGGGAAGGGGGGGCGTTTCGGTCCACCCTTCACGCCCTACCAAGGCCACCAGTTGCCCCCCACGAGCGGCTCTCCAGCACGGCCACGACTCCAGAACATAGAAACCAATTTCTTAACTATCTGACTTTCAGTAGAAATACTTCCAGGGTCAATAGGTAAAATAGCAGAAATCCAAAACCAACATTTAATTCTTGAACCCAGCTGTAGAAAGCAAATCACTTCACAATGCTTTTTCAGCATGTCTGATTTGGGGGGGTAAACTCTAAATAATAGTGGTAAATATTTTATTGAAACAATGAATCTAATCAAAGCAGATAGAGTGTTAACTAGAATTCATCTGCCTCACAGGGACGGGGAGGGGTGGGGGGTGGGGTTTTATTGGGGTTCTTCATGGTAAAAAATAAGTATTGGTAAAGGGAAATGTGTTTGATATTTGCATGACTGAGACCTAAACCTGAAAGCTTTGTAACCTTTCCCACAGTGATTCAATAAATAAAAAAAAGGAGGCCCCCAGAATCATGCCACAGGACTCCACGCCAGGCTGTGGGGCAGGTGAGAGCCCTCCCCACCCCAAGGGACTCAGCCCCGGCAGCCGACCTCCACTGCCCATCCACCACCACGCTCCAGGCCACTTTCCCAACCTGGAGCCACACATTATAAGACACTTTCTACCCACTTATGCCTCTCAGAGAGCCCAGCAAGCTACCAAGAGTATCCCACCTGCAGGGGCAGAGCCTAGCAAGAACCCCGTGTCATACTCAATATGCCAAATACAGTAATGACAATAGGTCTCATTCCCCTGACCCTTAAAGAGCCTCCATTGTTTGGAAAAGACGAGTAAGAAGAGGCTGCTAAAATATCAGGGCTGGAAGGAATAGAGATGTTACTGGTGCCTGCTCGAGTAAATTGAAGATCAGCTGGATGACAGTGATACAGTGATACTTGTTTTTCCAGCATCACATGAAGATTCCACTTCATATACTTAGCTCCTTTGAGGTAGATTAACTGCCCATAAATTGGAGGGTTTAATCTCAGGACTCCAATCTCTCTATTCTGTTCTTTATTCCAGTACCACACAATTTTGATTATAGTTTTGTAATAAAATTCAAAGTAGTAAATAGAATAGGTCTCATTTTTCCCACCTTAGATTGCTTTGGCTATTTGGGGAGTTCCATGGTTCCACATAGATTTTAGTGAAATTTAGTTCTGTGTTACTAAGCACAGATTGTGCCTAACAGTATACAAAGGGGAATCTCAAGAACTGTACTGGATCTTATGAATAAATAGAATATGACTGTTTTTGAAAGACCCTTCTAGTCCTACATGAAATGCTTCTGGCTCCCTAAGTAGTGTACATAAAAGGTCTTACAGCGTAGGTAAGATCAAAGAACTTCTGCACCCAATGACTCAAAAGTCAATGGAGTAGACATTTATACTTTAAAAGGAAGGGTGATGCCCTATTTGCTCCTCACTCTATTCGATGAGGAGAAGGGTGTGGAGTGGGTTTTCCAAACCACTATACTAAGAAATACTAGTGAATTGCTAAATAATCTGGACTTCTTGGAGAGGAAAAATCATGAAATAGCTGCCTTTTTACCCACACCACTGTCTTTTAGGATTATTCTGTCAAAGCCTCCCTTCTCTAGAAGAATCTAGGGCAGATTTCATAGCTTTTTGCAGGTGTTAATAAACACTTGCAGGTGTTAATAAACAGTCTGATTCCCCAGTATTAAAATGTCCAATCCAATCCAAATCAAAGTTTCCATTTCATGCCACATAAGCTTTCTTCACATCCCTCCCACCTGCTGGCTCCCTGACTGACCCAAGTCAGAAGCGCACATGGGCAAAGGAAAAAAAAAAATTCTCCCTTCCATGTTCTGCCTTCTTAGTGCTATGCTGGGGAGAAACTTCTTCCAGGATGGCCATGTGGGAACCTCCCCACACCAAGCAGTGGACCTGGCTTCTAGTTCAGCTGTTCCTTTGAGCTACTTCACACCAATACTCAGTGGGATAGTATGCCCTGAAGGCATGCCCTGCCATCTGCCACTTTGTCCATGCTGAAGTGAAGAAAGCATCTAGCTTTTGTGAAATGCTTTTCTTGGACTACATTTGGTAATTCTCAGGGATTATTCCTGTCTCTTCACTCAGGGATCATGCCTGGCAGTGCTCAGAAGACCTTATGCAGTGCCAGGGATGGAACTGGGTCAGACACATGCAAGGCAAACACCATAACTCTTTTACTATTTCCCTGACTGAACACTTAGTGGTTTGTCTTATAAGTTTGTCCACTAACTCTAGAAGTGCAGATCATGCCACTGCAATACAATCCTTCATTCTCTGATCATAGGCATCTCTGACCAGTTTCTTTTCTAAAGTTTCTCATGTGAAGTCAGGCAGTAATCTCTAGGTCAACATATGTCCCCAAACCCAGGTGATACATTCCAAGATTTCCAAGCAATCCTGCAGAAGAATGTCTTGTTTTCCTTGCCTTTTCTTTTTTACATGCATTAAGTGAAGATTTTCCCTTCATTGTCATTGCACCCTATAACTCTCATACCTACCATCTTCCTTGATCTCTCTCTCCAAATGTTTGGGCTGAAGGCAACAAGAACCTTACTCATCAAATCCTACCAAGAGGTAAGGTCTCTCTTTGGAGACCATAGAAACATGCCTGTCTTAAGAGACAATACACAACAGTGTCTAGTTGTTCTACCTCTAGGTTACGAATGTTCTCACATCACAGTCATATGCCTGCCAGCTCTTTATAGCTCTTGACAGAGTCTGATAGGAACCCTAGAGCTGGGTCATCTGCCTCTGTGGCACCTTTCAGACAAGCTGCTTTGTCCTAGAATTTTCCTCCATCCTGCCATCCAGCCTTCTAGGCTAAAGATCTTTCTGCCAATCTTCCTCCACCCTTTAATAGGTGCCAACACTGCATGACAGGGTGAAGGTTTTGTTCACTTGCACCCAATTCTCCTCCCTCCATGAACCCATGTATGTGTTTCCTCTGTGTATATTTTTGTTTGCGAGCATACCTGGTGATGCTCAGGGAGTACTCCTGTCTCTGCACTCAGAGATCACTCCTGGAGGGTTCTGGGGACCATATGAGAGCCAGGGATCAAAACTGGATTGGCTGCATGCAAGGCAAGTGCTCTATACACTGTACTATCTCTCCAACGCCCTGTGTATCTTTGCCCATCTTTATGGCAGATGCTTCTTAGAATCCCAAACTGGCATCACCACCTACTATTCCCAGAAGTTATTGCTTACAAGTCTCATCATTACAATTGGCTATGCTTATACTTAACAAACATCAAATAGACTAGAATGTCATTTTATTGCTCTTGTTTTATTGGGGGGGGCACACTGTTTATGCTTGGGCGCTGCTCCCAGCACCATGACCAGGAGACCATGTGGTATCAGAAACTGAAACCAGGGTTCTTGCATGCAGAGCATGTGCGCCAGCCCTCTGAGCTATCTCCCTGGCCCTGGAAAGTTCTTCTGAGAGAAAAATAAATAATCAGTCTGATAGAAGAACTTGGATGTCCAGATATTACTGTAGTGATGGTCCCAGAAGCAGAGTGGAGAAAGCAAAGTATTGAGAAATGATGTGTGTTAATGGAGGTGTGTTAATCAAGGTCACTGCTACAGGAATAGGTGTTCAATACCAAGCTTTTTCCTTAAGTTGGGACCAGACCTTGTGGTTCTTGAGGGCCACCAGGCCACACCCACCTATGCTGGACCAGGGAAAGGATATGTGTAGTTCCTTAAAGTGGTTACATGGACTCAGATCTTGAGGGGCTTTAACAGTGAGCTGCTAAGAGAATTTACCAAGGGTCAGAGGGATAGTACAGGATACTTGTCTTGAATGAAGCTGACCCAGTTTCCATTTCCCAGCACCCCATATAATCCCTTAAGCACTTTCAGACATTATCTCTGGGCATAGAGCCAGGAGGAAGCCCTGAGAACCACTAGGTATCCCACCCAGAGAGAGACAGAGACAGAGACAGAGTCTTTTCCAAATAGCGAGATGTTCAGACAAGAGCAAATTGATAGTTTACTGAAGAAGACAGTGGTAAGGATACCCCAGAGAGATATTTGCTCCACACAGAATGGAGGTGTGTGTTTATTTTCCACAGGCCCTTCCCACAAAAGAGACCACTTTGTCAGGGAGTTTAAATAAGACATATTATTGTTTGTATGGACCAGTAACCTTGGGAACCTGTGATAGAGGTGCAAGTGATCCTTGTGGAGTGCAGGTGTGGAGAGCACAGAGCCAGCAGGTGTGAGGTGGGAATGAGTAATGAGCGTGTGGGGCATCCATTGTACAAGGCTGTTACCTGAGACCTTTTCTCTACAGACTGAGGCAGACAGACCCCAGATCTGAGAGTTTTCCATGAGAATTTGTCAGACTGTCTTAGTGCCAGGAATCAGACTCAGGACCTGCACAGCCCAGGCTTGTGCTCTACCACTTGAGCTATATTCCTGGCCCACAATACCAAGTTCTTTTACACTTTTTAAAAACACTGTGGTTTTCAAAATTGTTAATAATAGTTATTTTAGGCATTCAATGTTCCAACCCCACTGCCACCAACAGTGTCTCTTTCCCTCCACTGTTGTGCCCAGTTCTCACCCATTCCCCAAGCCTTCCCCCTTAATGAGCATAAAATAATTTATTTCATATTGCTTATTGCCACAAAATGGCTAATGAAATTATCAAAAAATACTTCAGTAAAAGAAAATTTGTGAAACTTGTTATATCTCACCCAGGGGTCATTTAAATCAGTGTGTGAGGGTTTACTAAGATTTTTGTTACTAGTTAGTTGAGCCTTGTTATTGTGTTATTGTTTTTACATGCAGTCGCAATACACCTCCAAATTCCACAATACTGATAGCCCAGTATGAGCACACCAAATTAGATGGGAAAATAGCATCGAAGCCAACTAAATACATTACCAAATTGTTAAGAAGATTAGAGAATGACTCTCGGGACTATCACCTGAAAGACTTGAAGCTAAGCATTTATTCTCATTTGTCTGTGGATTAGAATTGTCTTTGGGACTTGAGCTCCCACGTGTGTGTGTGTGTGTGTGTGTGTGTGTGTGTGTGTGTGTGTGTGTGTTTGGGCCACATCCAACAGGTCTTAACTTTGGCTCTATGCTCAGGGATCACTCCTGGAGAGACTCAGGGGTTCATATGGAGTACTGGGGATTGAACCTAGGTCGACCGTGTGCAAGGCAAATGCCCTAACCCTTGTGTTATTTCTCTTATCCCATCTCCCAGGGGTTTAGAAAACACCCCAAAGAAGTAAAGAATGGAGGCGAGACAGTCTCAGCTATGGTTGTGGGAAGATCAAAAACGATAAGACATACTATAGTTTTTTCATACTATCTAGAAGGACTCAGTAGATTCTCCCTTTTGAGGATCACTGGACAGGCCAAGATATCTGCCCTGTGTAATTCTAAATTGTTGAGAGGCCAGTAGAAAAAGGAGGAAGAAAGCAAGAAGTAGTGTTTGCAAGTCATGGATGATGACTCGGACAGGAGTTCCATATCTTGGTTTACTCAGGCTGCTGTAACAAAAATACCATAGACCAAAAACGTATGAACAATAGCAGAGTATCACTCTTCTGAGGACTGACTGGGAAGGTACGGTAAAGGCATGAGCTAACCGTTGTTTGGTGAGAGTTAACTTCCTTTATGGTCTTTTTTTTATTCTTCCTCACAAAAGTGAGAAGAGTGCTCCAGAGTCTTCCTTCCTTCCTTCTTTCCTTCCTTCCTTCCTTCCTTCCTTCCTTCCTTCCTTCCTTCTGTCCTTCCTTCCTTCCTCCATCCTTCCCTCCCTTCTTTCCTTTTTCTTCCTTCCTTCTTTATTCTCTCTTCCTCTTTCCCTCTCTCCTTCCTTCCTCCTTTCCTCCTACCTTCCCTTGCTTCCTTCACTTCCATTCTTTCTCTTTTTCTCCCTCCCTCTCCCTCTCCATTTCCCTGTCTCTCTATCTCTATCTCTTTTTCTTTTCAATCCCTGACTGTGCCCTAGGGTTATTCCTGGCTCTATTTGTGTGTGTTGGGTAGGCAGAAGGGAGGAAACTGGAGGGGTGGAGGGGTAGAGAAGGGTATCCCCCAAATCTCTCCTGGAGATTCTTAGACTAGTGGTGTAGGTCTGACTGTTTAGTACTTAGGCCCATCTGTGCTTGGGGGTTCCATAAGAACTTTACCAGCAGTGCTCATTGGGCCCACAAGGTTCCAAGAATAAACCTGGGGGTCCTAAGCATGTTAGGACCATGCTCTACCATTTTAACCATCTCTAGGCTCATTAAGTCTTTTTTTACAGACACTATTTTGCTCTCCTGGTCTCATCAGACCTGATCACCTCCCAAAATGCATATCTAATACTATCACATCATTTCACAAGATCTCAATTGTAACACATGGATTTATCAAGACACAAACACTAAAACCACAGCAACTGGTTTAGTTCCACAAAATATTTACTCATGGCCATTGCCTGTGATTTAAGCTTGGCAAAGTCTGAGTCAAACCCACAGGGAGCTCCAGGGTACATACAGAGCAGTGCATGAAGCCAGCTGATACCAGCTCACAAGTGCCAAATATTTAGTTCTTAGGAATTTTGCAAGCCAGTTGTTAAATACAGCCATTATTAAAGATTTATTATATGCATCTACAATTTTAGATTATATTTTTAAACTTTAAAAAATAATCGTTTCCTCAGTACTCAGCTACATGTGTTTCTGGGTTTGTTCCCAGCCAGTATGTCCATGTGGTGTTGACACTGTGACAGAGAGCTACTCTTCAACAACTCAAAAAGTTCATATCTCTTTGGTGACTTAAAGTTCTCCTTGGGGAAGGCTGGTTAAATAGTGCAGAGGTTAAGGTGCATCCCTTGCATGCCATTAAGCCCTAACTACATGATCCCCCACATCTTTGGACATAGCCCTGGAGGATCTGAACACTGTGGGCTAACCTCACCACCCAGCAAAATATCATCTATGGTATAGAGGAGAGTGCATCAACACCACAGAAATCAGCAAAAAACTACAAAATACAATTCAGGCACTCTCTCTCTCTCTCTCTCTCTCTCTCTCTCTCTCTCTCTCTCTCTCTTCATTGAGATTTAAACAATTCCCTGTTCTTGAACACATCATGACACATACATGGTAGGTCAGAGGTGTTCCAGGGCAGACCAAATAAATCGCCAATCTTCTTGTCACCCCCATCACTGGATGGGAAGTCTCTGGAAAGGTGCTCTCTGGGGCTGGGACTCTATGCAGGTGAGGCCAAAGATTCAGTGCAGGCAGCCAAAGGCCCATGGCTCTCAGCATTCCCAAAGACCCATGCAAAAGGCTTTCCCTGAGGGAAGTCTGCACTCTAATGGCTTTCCTCTTTGACGGGCATTAGGTTGTTGCAGTGTTTTATCGAACAAATTACAATACTTGCAACACATCTCATTAGATCCATTTTTGTTTTTCATGTTACTTAGACATACCTTTTTATCTGAATCTTTTTTTCTTAATTCATTCATCCTGATCAATGTCTCACTCTTTTTCTCTCTTTCTCTCTCTCCACTTCTGCACATTTATACAAATAAAGAAATACTCATTTGAAAAGATATCTGCACTCCCATTTCATGGTTATCATTTTATCATAATTGAGATATGGAGACAGTCTAAGATTTTTCTATTGAAGAATGAATAAAGATGCTATAGCTATATCAGTGGACTTTTACTCAACTATAAAACAACGAAAAATTCCCTTTACAACAATATGAATAGACCCTGAGGATTATGCCAAAAGGAATAAGTCAATTCATGAAGAACAAATACCATATCATTTTACTTGTGTTTGAAATACTTTTCAAAAATCTCACAGGTAGATAAAACAGATTGGTTACCAGAAGAGATGGAGGAGTACAAGGAGGATGAGTAAAGAGCGTCAATAGTGGCAGATGGAAACTAGTCTTTTGGTGATAAGTATGCTGCACTGTGTAATTATGATAAATTGTAATGTTATACATCTAATGTAATATTATATGAGCCTCACACATGAAGGAACCAGCAGAGGAACCCAGGTGTGTGGGATCTGGGGCTGAGATCTCCAAGGATGCTCGGATCAGGACTGGGCCTCCTCCACTCAGATCCCCCATCTTCCAGTAACTAGGCATTACACCCACCAACTGCCCTTGGCGCCGTGTAATCCCATCAATGACCAAGATCCAGAGATTATAAAACCAAACTCCCAGAAGCGTGCTGCCATTCTGGCTCTCAGAGAACCTGGCAGGCTACCAAGAGTATCTGCCTACACAGAGTCTGACAAGCTCCCCGTGGTGTGTTCAATATGCCAAAACCCAGTAACAATGATGGGTCTCATTCCCCTGACCCTGAAAGAGCCTTCAATGTGGCACTTGTTAAAGTCTCAGGAGACATTACTGGTGCCTGCTCAAGAAAATTGATGAACAATGGATGACAGTGATACAGTGATACACCTAAAATGTACATAATATTGAACCTACTTTTGCTTTCTAAAAGACATCCTTTGACTTTATCCTATTTTATTTACTTTTTTACTAATTTCTGCTCTAATTATTATTTTCTCTCTTCTGTGTTCTTGGGTCTTTTTTTTTTTTTTTTGGTTTTTGGGTCTCAACCGGCGATGCACTGGGGTTACTCCTGGCTCATGCACTCAGGAATTTCTCCTGGCGGTGCTCAGGGGACCATATAGGATGCTGGATATCAAACCTGGGTCAGCCGCATGCAAGGCAAACATCCTACCCTCTGTGCTATCACTCCAGCCCCAGGGTCTATTTGTTCTTTTTTTCTAACTTCTCAAATTGAAAAAATAACTCACTGATTTTTGACCCTTCTTCAATTAAATTTTTATGTGTGGTGCTTACAATGTCATTAAACTTACATGTTCTTAATTACCATTATGATGTCTTTGAGTTAATCATAGCCATTATCTTTTTGTCTTTTAACCTTTCATTGATGTTGCCAGTGTGTTTACTTAAAATGCCAAGAGAGCAGCATCTTGTTATTTTTAAATGTATTTTATTTGTAAGTATATTTATAAATATACTTTAATGATTTATGTAACTATTCTATATCATATCAATTACTTATATAATTAAAACTACCCCTTGGGGGGTTTGGTTTGGTTTGGTTTGGGGGATATACCTGGAAGTGCTCAAGGATCACTCTTGGTAGTACTCAGGGACCATATGTGGTGCAAGGAATTAAACCTGTGTTTGGCGTGTGCAAGGCAAGCACGGTACTCCTCTGTACTATCTCTTTGGCTCCAACTGAAACTACTTCTGATGTATAATTTTATGCTTTCTAGTAATGCTGCTATTTTTATTGAATATTTTTCTGCTTTCCTTCAGTGAGGAAAATTTTACACTGTTTTTCATTTATTTTTTTCTTTTTTTAATTTTTATTTTATTTTTACAAAGTTGTTCACAATAATTTATTACATTCAGTATTCCAACACCAATCCCACCACCATTACACCTTCCCACCATCAATATTTCAAATTTTCCCCACCATATATACACATACACATATCCCCATGTATGTATGTATATTTCAAGTCAAGATCAGTTGCATTCTACTTTATACCTCATTCAATGTGGTGTGCTACTCTTGGTATATCAGTGGTGTAAAGAATGACATGTTGCTCAGCCACAAATGCGGACGCACACTCTAGAAATTCTCAAAATTTAAATAGGTTAATACATCTGGAGTTAATATTTTAACTGGATGGTAACTTTGGAGTCTGGAGGCATGTTGCAGCTTGTTGCTCTCTTCTGAGATTTATTTGTGAGTCTCGGGATCATGACCTTATACTGAGCTTATATGGACCTAGACCACTAAACTATAGCTAGAGATCACACAATACCAGCCTTAAGCCAATAGTTTAACACACGTACCCTATGAAAAACTACAAAGTAAATGTGTGTACACGTGTGTGTATGCTCATTTTTTTGCTTACACTGAGTTGAGGGTTACAGTTGAATGCAGCTGGGGACAGTGGAGGAATGTGGGCAGATCTTTTTTTTTTTTTTGTGGGCAGATCTTAAATTCAGCAGAATTTGTGAGTCACTTATCTCAGGTCAGATATTTATAGACAATGAAGCGAACAGAGTCTTCTGCCCTCTAGGAAATGAGAGAGAATAATTTTACTTATATGGATGATTTAAGAAAGTACAGGGGATTCCAACTATTTTATCTGTCAATCCAAACATTCCTGAGCTGAGTCCAGGACTCTGTAATCACATTTGGGCCTGACTTTTCCCTGGAAAGAGAACTGAGACTGGACCTTCAGTCTCCTATGGAGCAATGCTAGAATCTTTATTATTACTTCTCCCTCAAACTGTTAAGCAATATAGTTACTACGTACCTCAATGTTTATTAACTGTGTGTATTTTAGCAATTTTTATCCTGCTGCATGCCAGGATTACCATTCTCAGTTTACACTAACAACAGAGTTCATCTTGTTTTTAGATTGAAAATTATCCAAAGTGCAATCCTAAGGGTGTGCTCATACCCAGGTGTAACTGTCTTAGCAGAACTTGAGAGACCTGGGGAGAAAAAAACTGAAAAGCTGATTTCTGGTAATTTAATGAGGTCCTAAGAAGCAATTATATGAAGAGTGCAAAGCATGGAAGGAGAGAGGGAAGCTATTGATAGATTCCTTACTGAATTGGCCACATCTAAGAGTAAATGGCACTAGGTCTGGCCTAGTCCTTTGTTTTTTTTCTCTGTTTAGGGCCACACTCAGCAGTGCAGAGGCTTGCTCTCACTCTGCTCTCAAGGATCACTCCTGGTGGTGCTCAGGAACCATATGCAGCGCTGGGGGTTGAACCCAGTGGTCTGGATAGAATGGAAGGCCCCAGTCTTCCCAGAAACTTCTAAAAGTTCTTCTTTTCTGTTTATTTTTTGTTTTTGTTTTGGGGCTATACCATAGATGCTCAAGGGTTACTCCAGGCTTTGCACTTCAGGAATTGCCCTGAGTGGTGACAGTGCTCAGGTGATACTCAGGACATCGTATGGAATACCAAGGATCGAACGTAGGTCAGCTGCATGCAAGGCAAGTGCCTTACTCACTGCACTATCTCTCCATCCCCTTACCCTTCTGCTATTCTGTGACTACAAACCAGAACCAAGGAGAAAAGAAAATCTTTTTCCTGGAGAAAGCAGAGAACAGAGACTAGATGTCCAAAGACAGGCTGCTGAGTTTTCCCGCAGTGTCACTTGGAGCTGGCCTCACCTGTTGCTCTTTCCTCTTTCAGCGTTGTACAGTTACTAAATGCCATCACACACCTCCATCCCTTCACAGTTGGTTGTTGTTATTAAAATCTACCTGTGATTGTCCAGGAGCTTGAGATGTCTTCTTTTATTCTGGAATGTGACCACAATCTAGAGTACCGGAGTAAATATTCTAAAGACACTAAGTGGATTGGCAGAGTTGTGCTTCAACCACACACACTCTTTTTGTGTTTGCAGCCAATTATAGGTTTTCCTGCATTTTGAGACTGAAAATTCAAACAAAACTCAAAGCTGTTTTGCAGTCCTAAAGTGAATTTCCTCAAGAAATTTGGTTACAAGAGAAGAAAGGCCACTGGGAGGCTTCACAGCTCCCGAAGAATGCTCCAGGTCCCAAACAGAGCCGAGATCACTGGGAAGTCCCAGATGGGGTAGGTGCCGCATCCGACCTCCTCCAGATGGAACCCTGGTGACCATGAGCCTCTACAAGCATAGCTTGGGCATGCAGGAACCAGGACTCTTACTCCAAACCGTAAGCAGCCGTGCGACATCTCTTTATATACAAAGTGATCAATGGAAAGTAAATCATCCAACGTTTCTCCCTGAAAATCAGGCTTAACTCTTTTACAAACCACAACACCCAATAGGAGAGAGAGAGAACAAAAGGGAATGCCCTGCCACAGAGGCAGGGTGGGATGGGGGTGATGGAGGGTGGGAGGGATACTGGGATCCGTGGTGGTGGGAAATGGTCACTGGCGGAGGGATGGTATTCAAAATAAGTAAATAAATTTAAAAAAAAGAAATTTGGTGCCATCTGACTGAAACATTGATGACTGAAACATGATTGAAATGTTGCAATGCTCTTGATGCTATCTGAACTTCTAATGCATTACTGTGAGTCTCTTGGTATGTGATAATAATTTAGGGTTATAACTAAAAATTGTAAATCAAAAGACAAATTACTTCTTTTAAGGTAATTTTGCCTCATATATAAGTGAAAAATTATCTGTGATTTTTGTTTTTTAGCTTAATAAAACTGGAACCATACTTGATGATGGCATTCTGCAACTTGCTATCTTTATTCGATATCAGATTTCTAAGACTAATTTATTATGTTATGACACATAATTAAGTTCATTCATTATTAACTATATAACATTCTATCATTTTCCTATTGGTTATTTTTTATTTGTCTGGGGTCACATCCAACAGTGCTCAGGGCTTACTCTTAGCTCTGTGCATAGTAGTCACTCCTAGAGATACTTAATCCCTGGAACCCAGGTGGACCATATGCTGTAATATCTCTCCAGGTCCCTCTTTTCTTGTTGGATCTTTTACACATTCACTGTGTTTTATTTAAGAAATACTAAGGCAGGGCTGGAAAGATAGCACAGCGGGTAGGGCATTTGCCTTTTGAGTCCCAGCATCCCATATGGTCCCCTGAGCACCGCCAGGAGTAACTCCTGAGTGCAGAGCCAGGAGTAACCCCTGTGCATCGCCGGGTGTGACCCAAAAGCAAAAAATAAGAAAAAAAAGAAATACTAAGGCTAGGAAAAATATGTTTATTTTGTTCTAAAAGAATTAAAACTTCTAAGATTTTTAGTACTTAACAAAAATTAATTGTTGTGTTTATGTGAGATGGGACTCCAATTTCCATTTTATACATGGTGATACACAGATGATCTAGAATTCTTTATTAAATCCTTTTTTCTCCAATTATCTGCAAGGATCCTTCTGACATATAGTAAAGATCCTGGCATATGAGAAATTTTTTCAAACTCCTTATTTTGTTTCACCAGTAAATTTTCCTATTCTTATACTAAAACCTAATGAATAAATGTCACAAAATATATAATAAGTCATCTAGAATAATTTAAAATCATCACTTTCTATCAGGACTTTTATGCTTCTTAATTATTAATTTTTATCTTTTCATCTTCCATGAAAATTTTAGAACCAATGTATTTCTATGGGCTGGAGTGATAGCACAGCAGGTAGGGTGTTTGCCTTGCATGTGGCCGGCAAGCTACCCAGAGTATCTCGCCCGCAAGGCAAAGCCTAGCAAGCTACTCATGCCGTATTCGATATGCCAAAAACAGTAACAACAAGTCTCACAATGGAGATGTTACTGGTGCCTGCTCAAGGAAATTGATGAACAATGGGAGGACAGTGCTACAGTGCTATTTCTATGAAACTCCCATTCAGTTTTCATTTGGAATTAGATATAGTAAATAACTGTGTGATATTAAGTATTCCTCTTTAAAAAAAAAGAAATGAAAGTCATTTCATTTACTTAGATATTCTTTAATATCTTCCCACAAAGATGATATTGATGATATTTGATGATATTATGTTTCTTTGGGGCTTTTTTGTTGTTGATGGTGCTAGTGTTTGTTTTGCAGGGGGCATACTTGGCAGTACTGAAATGTTCTGGCTCTGCTCTCAGGAATTACTCTTTTGGACCACAGAGATGCCAGAGATCTAACTTGGGTTGGCCAGGCACAATGCAAGCACCCTACCTGCTGTACTATCTCTGGCCCTTTGATTATATACTGTATTCACGTCATATATACATCTAATACAACAGGTTGTCATTTGTCTCCCCCCAAAATTTGTCTTTGCCCAAAAAATAGTGCAGATATTTTGGTGCTTACCTTGCATTCAGCTAACCTTGGCTGCATCCCCAGCTTATGCCCACTCCCCAAATACCACCAGGAATGATCCCTGAGCACAGAATTACAAGCAAGCCCTGAGCACCACTGGGGGTGTGGTCCCCAAAACTAACTAAAACTCTTCTTCCTCATCACACTGCCACACAGGGAGTTTTTTTTATGATGCATGGAGTGCTGATGCAAAGCTACTAAGGCAACTCTGCAGGCTCTTAGGGAGATCTGATTTCATTTGACTTTTTACATGCAGAGCATGCCCTCAGCCTTGAGCTGTTTTTCCCACCAAAGATTGCACTTTTGCCATCATCAAGTCTTCGAGTGCTCTAAGCCTGGTCTTAGCGTGACAATAAACACAGGATCGTTCCAAACTGCATCCAGGAACCATGGAATCTGCAACCTGTAGCAGACACCTAGTGCAGCCCAACCTAAGTACCTCAAATCAAAGTCAACCTGAGGCTTCAAGAGGATAAATGCTACTATTATGAGCCAATGTGCTCTAAAGGGTTTTGTTATGTCATCTATAGTAGTAGCTGAGGAATATATCCATTTACCTAAAAGAGTCTAGAAAAAAATTATTTAAAAACAGATTTATTAAATATTCAATAATGATCACTTGATCACTTGACTTCCCGTTAATGGCCGATTTGCTTGAGTGGGCACCAGTAACGTCTCCATTTGTCCCTGTTGCATGCTAGTTTAGCCCAATGGCGTCTGTTCATTCTAGGAACACGAAGAACCTCAAACCGATTGTTCAGGATCTTAATAAAGAAGTCTGACCATCTGGTAGGTGGACAGCCATGAGGTCTTTTGATGTCCCATGGAATCCAGTCAGTAACGGCTCTAGTCTAGCGGTCATCTCCAAATCTCATTACCTGTCCAGCCCATCTGATTTTTGACACCTTTGCAAATGAGACAGCATCCCGATTCTTGATCGTCCACGGAGGTCGGAACCCAGATTCTTTCTCTCATTTGAGTGAAGCATGATACTCCAAGCACAGCTCTTTCGATTCCTCTTTGGGAGACCCGAATACCATTCTTATCCTATTTGTGTATGGCCAAGGTCTCTGAGGTGTATGTTAATGCAGGAAGAACAGTGGAATCAAAGAGATGTGCCCAGAACCGGAGGTTCTTTGTCCTCTTAGCTATTTCTTCGATGCTCTTGAAGGCGTTTCAAGCCGCTCTCTTCCTCCTGCTCAACTCATGTGCCAGGTCATTCATCATGTTGACTTCTGGACCTAGGTACACATAACTGTTGCATTTGGAGATGGTCATTCCATTGAGAGCGAATGGAGCGTCAGGAACGAGGCTGTTTCTCATAAACACTGTCTTCGTAAGATTCAGCTGTAGTCCAACCTTTCCACACTCACGGTCGAAGTCAGTCAGCATTTGTGCTGCTTGGCTAATATTTGGTGTTATTAGAACTATGTCATCACCAAAGCGGAGGTGGTGTAGTTGCCGACCATCTATCTTCACTCCCATTGCTTCCCATTCCAGTCGTCGCATGATGTCCTCGAGGGTGGCACTGAAGAGTTTCGGTGAAATGGTATCACCCTGCCAAAACCCTCTCTTGACATCGATGATTACTTCTTTGTAGAATGGTGAGATTCTGGTAGTGAATCCGTAATACAGCTCACGGAGTATCCTGATGTATTGAGTTTGAATGCCCTGATTGGCTAGGGCTTCAATAACTACTTCTGTCTCAATAGAATCAAAGGCCTTCTTTAAATCAATGAACGTTAGACAGAGCGGCATCTTGAACTCCCGAAAAACCTCAATGAGCTTGGTTATCGTGTGGATATGGTTGATGGTGCTGAATCCTTTGTGGAACCCGGCTTGCTCGCATGGTTGTCCTTCATCTAGTGTTCTGCCAATCCTATTCAGGATGACTCAAGTGAACAGCTTGTAGATGACAGACAATAGGCAGATTGGGTGATAGTTGCCAATGTCGTGAATGTCTCCCTTCTTGTAGAGTAGTATAGTCCTGCTGGTTTTCCATTGGGACAGAACCTTGCATTCAGACAGGTAGCATGTGAAGAGCCAAGCCCGCGTAATGATGAGTGCTGATGGCAGGTTCTTCAAGTGTTCAGGTCCGACCTTGTCTGGGCCAGGTGCCCTTTAATTCTTTACCGACGAGATGGCTTGTCGGATTTCAGAAGGGAGAACATTGGGAACGACATCATCCTGTGGAATTTGGTATGTGGGCAGGTGTACGTGGCTATCGAAGAGATCTGAGTAGAAGTCATGGATAATCTTCTCCATTGCCATTCTAGAAGATGTGATAGATACATCAGGATGTCAGAAGGCAGTTGTCTTGGTCTTGTAGTTGGCGAAGGACAGGTGGGCATTACGAATGCTTTTCCCGGCTTCTGCCATTACTGCTGCTCTTTTATCTTTGAGGTCTTCCTTGATCACTTCTCTGCACTGCTTCGCAAGCTCGGATGTTCACTTGTGGTTGCCTGAGGCATGCGCCAAACCACATTGGCGAATAAGCTCAAGAGTTTTTGAAGACAGGCGATTAGAGGCCGTCCCAAAAACCTCTATCCCTCTTGGAGAGCCTGGCAAGCTACCGAGAGTATACTGCCCGCACGGCAGAGCCTCACAAGCTATCCGTTGTATATTTGATATGCCAAAACCAGTAATTACAATGGGTCTCATTCCCCTGACCCTGAAGGAGCCACCAATATGGCAGCGTTGAGAAGGATGAGGAAGGAGAGGCTGATAAAATCTCAAGGCCGAACTAGGCTGCCAAAACGAAGAATGACAAAAATGATTGTCTGTACTTTCAATGCACATACGCTAGCATCGGATGCATCCATCAAGGACCTGATGGTACAAGTGCGAAAGATCAAGTACATCATTGGTCTGACCGAGACAAGAAGGCATCATTCACATCACGCCGTTTTCGACACTGGAGAAGAATTGTTCCTCGGAACATGCTATAAAAGAGTCGTGGAAGGTGTCGGTGTCCTTGTCAACATGAACTTGGCCATGAACATTGATTCATTCGAATGCCTAACAACCTGAATCGGACGTTTACTCTTGAATAGATGTGGCTCACTGCCAGCAGTTTCTATCTTCATTGTCTACGCACCAACATCCAACTATGGTGAATGAGAAATTAAGAAGTTCTACATGGAGCTGGAGAAGTTCTATAAAGAAGATCACACCTTTTACAAGATCATTGTCAATGATTTTAATGCCAAGATAGGACCGAGAAGATCAGCCGAAGAACTCCACATCAGGTCCAATGGCCCAGAATGGAACGAACAGGCTGAGAGACTGTCTGAGTTCGTCATGTCAACCAAGACCATCCATGGTAACTCACAGTTCCAGAAGGCCGAATGTAAACTTTGGACATGGGAGTCTCCCGGTGGACAGTTCTACAACGAAATAGACCACATCATATTCAATCGATGGTTTTGCCTGACCGATGTCACTGTTGTCCCAAAATTCCAAACGTAACGGACCACCGTCTCCTTTGTGCAAAATTTTACTTCACAGAGCGGGGAGAAAGGGCTGCAAAGTTTAAGAAGAGAACTCCCAGAACGACCACCAACTGGGAGCTCTTTGGCACTAATGCTGCAACATGGGAAGATGCCATTGTTGACAACAATAACGAGGAATACGATAGACTGGTTCAGCACCTCCATGATTGTGCGAGGAACGTCAAGAGAGATTCAATAATGAACAATTCCATTTTTGTCTTTCTAAGACCATAAAAATATGATTCTATATTCTCTAACTGGAATAAGTGGGGTATGTTAATCATTCTAGATTCTCTCTTGTTCTTTTTCTGAGTTCAATGGAACTCTAAAATTAATCCCATTTTTAATTGGAAAAAGCACTTAAATTAAAACATATATATCATATAATAGCTACTCTTTTAGCTAACATTCTGTTTTTGCTTTAAAATTTAATTAGATTTGTATAAAAATTTAACTATTCCAAATACTTTGTCTTTAGCCAAGTTGAAATTGAGTTTTCATTTACTGCTCAATTCTTCTGGAGAATTTAAACTCACCACAATTTTCTCATAATTCACATCTTTACAATGTCACTGTCACTGTCCTCCCATCGTTCATCGATTTGCTCAAGCGGGTCCAGTAACATTGTGAGACTTGTTACTGTGTTTGGCATATCGAATACGTCATGGGCAGCTTGCCAGACTTTGCTCTGCGGGCGAGATACTCTCGGTAGCGAGATACACTCCAAAAGGGGTGGAGAATTAAAACCAGGCTCTGCTGGGCTGGCTGCATGCAAGGCAAACGCCCTACCCGCTGTGCTATCACTCCAGCCAAAGTTATTTCAATTTTTCTAGAAAATATTACTATTTTCAGTTCCCAAGTTAGCTCGTGAACTTTTTGTCTGTGGAAGATGGAGTGGAAGGCTGCATAGTTTGTTGTGAGCAGGCTATAAAGCTGTTTTGTGATTATCATGTCCATATTGGAGGTACCTGGGGTGTGTAGATTTCAGTCCCTCTGTGGCACCTTCTTTATTCTCCCGAGGGGAGTCTGTTGCTCTTCTTTACACGGTCCTGTCTGAAGAACTTACATTGCAGTACACTTTTGCTTTCTTGTTTGCTTGTCCTATTTGACTGTGAGTCCTACATGGGCATTTGCTGTTGTCTAGTAACAAGCTTGTTGCTGGGTTCACAGAAGATTCTCCATACGTGTCATTTATGAACTATGGACTGTTCTGAGTGATATTAAAATGATAGAGGGCAATCTGTTATCAACTTCCTCTCTCCTTCCAGGGCAGTTAGACTATTTAACTTAATTCTGGGCCTATACACAAAACATAATTGTTTTTGGTGTTTTTGAGGGGCACACACCCAGCAGTGCTCAGGGTTTACTCCTTCTCCGCACTCAGGAACTACTCTTGGTGAGGTTTGGGGCACCATATGTGGTCCAGAGATTGAACTCAGGTCATTCACATGCAAGGCAAGTTCCCTACCCAGTGTACTGTAGCTGAAGCTCCTGAATCATAATTATTTTAATTCTTTTTTTAAAATTTTTTAAATTTTTAAAATTTTTTTATTAGTGAAACACCATGAGGTACAGTTATAGACTTATAAATTTTTGTGCTTGGGTTTCAGTTATGCAATGATCATGTACCCATCCCTCCACCAGTGCCTATTCTCCACCACCATGGGTCCCAGCATCCCTCCCACCCTCCATCCCCCCCATCCCACCCTGGTCTGTGGCAGGGCATTCCCCCTTGTTCTCTCTCTCTTCTTTCGGGTACTGTGTTTTGCAAGAGAGGCCTTGAGTGGCAATCATGTTTGGTCTATAGTCTACTTTCAGCATGCTTCTCGCACCCTGGGAGGATCCTCACAACACCCTTTGTTTGGTGCTCTCTTCTCTATCTGAGCTTCCTTTTCCCCTAGCACGTGTGGCTGGCCTCCAAGTCATGGAGCAAAATTCCTGGTACTAATCTCAGCTATTTCTGGGTGTTAGTCTCCCATTTTGTTGCTTTATGTTCCCCAGATGAATGCGATCTTTCTGTGTCTATCACGCTCTTTCTGACTCATTTTGCTTAACATGATACTTTCCATGTAGTACCACTTGTCATGCCACTGGCCAAACAAGTGAAAACAGAGGTAGACAAATGGGACTATCTTAAACTAAGAAGCTTCTGCACCTCAAAAGAAACAGTGACAAAAATACAAAGACAGCCTACAGAACGGGAAAGGATATTCACCAAATATACATCTGACAAGAGGTTGATATCAGGGATATACTAGGTACTGGTTGAACTCCACAAGAAGAAATCACCCAACCCCATCAAAAAATGGGGCAATGAAATGAATAGAAACTTTCGTAAAGAAGAAATCCGAATGGCAAAAAGGCACATGAGAAAATGCTCTACATCACTAATCATCAGAGAGATTCAGATCAAAACAACAATGAGATATCATTTCACACCACAGATACTGGCCCACATCCACAAGAACAAAAGCAACTGGTGCTGGTGCGAATGGCGAGAAAGGGACCCTCCTTCACTGCTGGTGGGAATGCCAGCTGGTCCAACCCTTTTGGAAAACAGTATGGACAATTCTCAAAAAATTAGAATTTGATCTCCCACTTGACCCAGCAATAGCACTCCTGGGAATATATCCCAGAGAGGCAAAAAAGTATAGTCAAAGTGACATCTGCACTTGTTTGTTCATTGCAGCACTCTTTACAATAACCAGAATCTGGAAAAAACCTGAGTGCCCGAGAACAGATGACTGGTTAAAGAAACTTTGGTACATTTATACAGTGGAGTACTATGTAGCTGTTAGAAATTATTTTAATTCTTATACCACATAATTCTTCTATATCTATCACTTAAGGTAGTAACTGGAGGCTCCAACTATCACACAGACAATAGGAAATTGGGAATCAAAGAGATAATATGGGTTTTTTAAACTTTTTCCACGGGACTGGAGGGATAACACAGCGGGGAGAGCATTTGCCTTGCATGCGGCCAACCCGGGTTCGATTCCCAGCATCCCATATGGTCTCCCAAGCACCACCAGGAGTAATTCCTAAATGCAGACCCAGGAGTAACCCCTGTGCATTGCCAAGTGTTACCCAAAAACAAAACATAAAGGCCCTCCCGTTGTTCATCGATTTGCTTGAGAGGGCCCAGTAACGTCTCCATTGGAGATTTTGTTGTTACTGTGTTTGGCATATCGAATACATCACGGGTGGCTTGCCAGGCTCTGCCATGTGGGCGAGATACTCTCGGTAGCTTTCCGGGCTCTCCGAGAGGGGTGGAGGAATCGAACTCGGGTTGGCCATGTTGGCTGCGTGCAAGGCAAACACCCTACCGCTGTGCTATCGCTCCAGTGATACAAAACAAAACAAAACAAAACAATTTTCCAGCAATGATTGGAAAGAGAATCCTAGGAAGAAACCCAAGGTCCTGGGGTCTAAGACTGGGTAGTCCTTTTACTCTCCAGTGTAGAAACTTTTATTTCTAGGGATGACAGCTTTCTCCATCTATAAACTATTATACCAGATTACAAATCGTTAAATCTTCTTAGATTACAAATCGTTAAACCTAATGACTAGTTGTCTAGTGAAGGTGGGAGTAATTCAGTAGGCCACCATATTGCTAAAAGGAAGGAACTGGACTTTGGGGTTGGGCTGTCTGGCACTGAGTTTAAGCCGTCTGTTATTAGATTAACAGCCTTGGACAAATGGTTTCACTCCATTTATGCTCAATTGTTTTGTAAACTTGCTATGAAATTTAAATGAGAGAAAATGAATGAACACGTGTCGTGGCTTTCAGTACACAATAATGTTTAGTCAAGAATTTAAGATGTGGTAACCACATCCCTCTTTAGCACATAGGGGAAGCTCATCAGTCACCTGTCCTTTACATTATCCATACATATCACACACGCGTATATGCACGTGCACGCACACACAAACAGGGGTGCGTTACCATATATACACACACAGGCAGAGACAGCAATTCAGTTTAATGTTATTTTCTTCTCCGATTCTGGTATTATCATAAAGAAAGGCTACATTAAAGGCAATAAGTTCATGATTTAATACTAAACTGATGATATCATATTGCCACTAAATATCATCTATTTAATTCTCTCTATAGTTATTTGGGCTGGAGCGATAGCACAGCGGTAGGGCATTTGCCTTACAAACAGCCAACATGGCTGACCCGAGTTCGATTCCTCCGCCCCTCTCGGAGAGCCCGGCAAGCTACCGAGAGTATCTCGCCCGCATGGTAGAGCCTGGCAAGCTACCCGTGATGTATTCAATACGCCAAACACAGTAACAACAAGTCTCACGATGGAGACGTTACTGGGCCCGCTCAAGCAAATTGATGAACAACGGGAGGACCGTGATAGTTATTTAAATGAAGAGTTTTCAGATATATAGGATATGGAAATCAGAATTGTTAGGCTTTTAAAAAATCCTTAACAAAGGTAGTAAGTACATATGGATGTTTATTCAAAAAATGCCGAATCATAAAAAGTACTTCATAGGTAGTAATCAATGTTATTTACAAATACCTTCAATTTAGAGTTAGAAAAACTGCCCAAAGATTCAAGTTGTACTTCGATTCTTAGACTTTGTGATTTTTTTGCTTTGATAAAAAATGATCTATATAATATGAATAAATTGTACAAACCTGAAACAGCTTTAAGAAGTCCAGAAAAAGAACATGATAATCAGACTTTTGTTTCAAATAGGTGTTGAAATTCTTGTTTTGGGAGTATTTTCTTCACATTTTGAGGTAGAAGTAATGCCCACTCTTCCCAGCAGGGGGCAACAGGACCCACAGGAAAGAACCAAGTGTTTTCCTGGATTTAGGCTTTTAAGGGAGGTGTTACAGGAATAGACTCAGGAAGCTAGGCCTAGGGGCTGACAGTTTCTGGCATAGAGCACACTGGGAGAGGAGGACGGGACGGTGCAGGATAAAAATACAGCCCCCTTTGGTCAAAAGCAAGAGAAGAAAACTTTCCTTCCTTCTGCAGTCTCTCTGTCACCGTGTGTTTCATTGTTATTAAATACCAGCTCTTTCAGGATACTGGTAGGTGAATGGAGACCCTTGGAGGTGGGGACCCAGGCCTGTTACTGGCCACACAGATGGTGCAGCTGACCCACCCTGGCCTCCTGTCAGAGTCCAAGCAGAGTCTGGGTGAAGGCAGCAGCAGCTCAGTACCCAGGCTCTGCTGTGGACCAAAGTCCTGGGCAAGTACAGAGGCAGGAAGCCTGGAGTAGACAGCAAACCTGCATTGAAGAGGTAAGAATATAAGATGGTGGGAAGATGAGGGGGTGAGTAAGTATGTGGGGAGTTGAGGGGTGAGGAAGTGAAGAGGTGAGATGATGGGAGGTGGGGTTGTCAGGAGATGAGGAGGTGAAGGGTGAGGTGGGGAAATGGGGATGTGAGGAGGTGAGGAGGTGAGTAAGTGAAGGTGGGTGATAGCGCGATGAGGAGGTAAAGAGATGAGGAGATGAGGAAATGAGGTGGGGAGATGGGGTGGTGAGGATGTGGAAGTTAAGGAGTTAAGGTGAAGAGGTGAGGAAGGGGGAAGGTGAGAAGATAAGAGGAGAAGGAGGTGGTCACAGGATGCAGAACCAGCTCAGCTCTGGTTGCCAGCCCTAACAGACTTTCTGACCCAGCAGACTTCACTTACAGATAATAAGTGCAAAGATAAAAGGAGTAAGAACATCAAAAGGACTGCCACAGGACTTTAAAGCCCAGAGGAGAACCCCTTCTAAGCCCTCTCCTGGGCACACAACTGTCCAGAGCACTGTACTTGTGCGCAGCCATTTCTACAAACCCCAACACCCCTAAATCCAGCACCTATGCACTTGCCAGCCTTGGGGAAGTAAGGGAGGAACAGCTCCACGTGGGTCTTCTTGGTGTTTCTAGAACACAGTACTCTCCCAGGAAAAACCCCAGAGATCGTGGGAATACTCTCTCCTTCCATTCAGAACTCCTTTCAGCCCTCACTGACCAGGGCTGCCTTCCCCACTGAGACAGTAACCCCTACAATGGGGCTTAACCACCTCTATTTGTCCTAGCACTTATGAGCAACATCTGATGTATTGTTCTATCTGCTTTGGCCAGTCTACACTCTGTCGAATGTCCAAAGACTCAGGACTTGGTGAACATGTGAGTCCATGACAGTATCTTAAACTCCTAGAAAAATATCTGAAGTGTATAAATTATTCAATGGATGAAATAAGAATACATTTCCTAACCATGCCCTCCAACCCACCTCCACACTGTGATAGTGGATGTGGAGATGGCCCAGTAATGAGACAAGAAATTAAGACCAAAGAATAAGCAGAGAAGGTTGCCTGCAAGGAGTAGCTGTCATGTCAGCAGATGACCTCCTGATATTAACAGTTTTACATAGGGGCCTAATACCTTGGGAATTACCCCATTTGTTTGCAATCAGCCAACTTTGCATTGGATTCAGTTCAGAGTCAACATATCCATCGTTCTTTACTATTAAGCCTAAGGATATGAATTTTCTAAGTGATGCATATCAGATGTTAAGAGGAAGTATAAGGGATTACACAGTGGGTTATGAAATATTGCTTTAGACGGGTCTGTTTTAAGAACACGAGTCTAAGCTTTTGCTTCCTAAATGATCGTTGATCTCTGGCCTCTGAGGAGTTCATTGCCTGGCCCTGAGCAAGGCACTTGTTCCAGCCCATATACTGTAGCTAATTAACCACAAATACATTCACATGAGAGCTTTCTTCGTGGCGATCCTTAATATTCAGCAGGAGAATTGACACACTTTATTCCTTTCATTGTGTTTTCCTAATTAAATTGCAAATTGGAATTGCTCTTTACTACTGAAATGAAGAGCTTAGATTTCAGCATCAAGCTCCTATGCTCACTTTTTATCTTAACCATTTGCAAGATCTTGGCAAAACCGAGTATCAAATAAACCTTACACCCAAGATAATATCTGGATAATTATAACACTTCAAACTTGCAATAAAGCTCACAAAATTGTTGTCTAATAGTGTCTGATGTATAATTATCAGAAAAGGAACAAGAACAATACACTTTGGGGCCTACGTGATAGTACAGTGGGTAGGGCACTTTCCTTCGATTGTGGCTGGCCTGGGTACTAACTCTAGCACCTCATAAGGTTTCCTGAGTCTGCAGAAATGACACTTGAGCATGAAGTCAGGAGTAAACCCTGAACCATTATTATTTTCTAATCTTTCAGACAAGAAATTACATCTTACTCTTATCTACTTAAAGGGAGATTCTGAATATTAATTTAATTCTCTTGGGAAAAGAAAACAACAGTTTGACAATAAAAGGTATCAGTAATAACATTTTTTCTATCACATAGCTGCCTCATAACAAATAAGTAGAGATGATGACATTCATTAAACACAAACTTTTATTTATTTATTTATTTATTTATTTATTTATTTTTTATTGAATCACTGGAGGTTCTTCGTCCTCTTAGCTATTTCTTCGACGTTCTTGAAGGCATTCCAAGCCACTCTCTTCCCTCTGCGCAGCTCAGGTGCCAGGTCATTCATCATGTTGACTTCTCGACCTAGGTACACATAACTGTTGCATTAGGAGATCGTTCCGTTGAGAGTGAATGGAACGTCAGGAACGAGGCTGTTTCTCATAAACATTGTCTTAGTAAGATTCAGCTGTAGTCCGACCTTTCCACTCTCACGGTCGAAGTCAGCCAGCATTTGTGCCACTTGGCTAATGTTTGGTGTTATTAAAACAATGTCATCAGCAAAGCAGAGGTGGTGTAATTGCCGACCATCTATCTTCACTCCCATTCCTTCCCATTCCAGTCGTCGCATGATGTTCTCGAGGGTGGCACTGAAGAGTTTTGGTGAAATGGTATCACCCTGCCGAACCCCTCTCTTGACATGGATGATTATTTCTTTGTAGAATGGTGAGATCCTGGTAGTGAATCCGTAATACAGCTCACGGTGATCACCAAAGCTTTTGGTGATCAGGCTTCAGTCATACAATGTTCCAACACCCATTCCTCCACCAGTGTACATTTTCCACTACCAATATCCCCTATATTCCTCCTACCCCACCCCCACCACCCAGTCTGCCTCTAAGGCAGGCACTTTTCTTCTCTGTCTTTCTCTCTAATTTTGGGCATTATGGTTTGCAATACAGGTACTGAGAGACCATCATATTTGGTCCTTTGTCCCAGTTTCAGCACACATCTCTCATCCAGAATGAGAATGATCCCTTACAACCATCATTGTCATAATGGTCCCTTCTCTATTCCAATTTCCCTTTTCCCCAGCCCTTGAGGAAGGCTTATAAACATGGACCATTCATCCTGGCCCTTGTTTCTATTGTCCTTGGGTATTTGTCTTATTACTATGTTTTTTTTTATATCGCACAGATGAATGCAGTCATTCTATGTCTGCCCTTGAACTTTTGACTTATTTCACTCAGCATTATACTCCCCATGTCCATCCATTTATAAGAAAATTTTGTTACTTCATTTTTTCTAGCAGCTGTATAGTATTCCATTATGCAGATGTACTATAGTTTCTTTAACCAATTGTCTGTTCTTGTGCACTTAGATTGTTTCCAGATTCTGGCTATTGTGAACAGGGCTGCAATGAACATAAAAGTGCAGATGTAATTTCTGCTGTGTAAACACAAACATTTAAAACAAGAAGGGACACCACACACACACACACACACACACACACACACACACACACACACACACCCCACAATCTGGCTCAGATTCCTTTTACAACAAAAAATTAACTAAAATAAAGAGGTAGCAAATTACCAGGTATTGGAATGTCTATTTTAAATTTTTCCTTTGAGAAGCAATGATTGCATAATAAATTATATTTAAAGATGAAATCAAGTTTATTATTTAGCTCATTTAGACTACAGCATAATTTTAAGACAACCAATGTCTCTTCTAAGGGTTCCAGATTATTTATAATCACTTATTGAACTGGTTTTGTAGATCAGACTTTCCAGCTAACTACACCATCCTAATTACTCTTTTTTTTTAAATTTATTTATTTATTGAACCACTGTGGGAAAGGTTACAAAGCTTTCAGGTTTAGGTCTCAGTCATGCAAACATCAAACACATTTCCCTTTACCAATACTTATTTTTTACCATGAAGAACCCCAATAAGACCCCACCCCCACCCCTCCCAGTCCCTGTGAGGCAGATGAATTCTAGTTAACACTCTATCTGCTTTGATTAGATTGTTTCATTAAAAGATTCACCACTATTATTTAGAGTTTACCCCCCCCCCCAAATCAGACATGCTGAAAAAACATTGTGAAGTGATTTACTTTCTACAGCTGGGTTCAAGAATTAAATGTTGGTTTTGGATTTCTGCCATTCCACCCATTGACCCTGGAAGCATTTCTACTGAAAGTCAGATAATTAAGAAATTGGTCTCTGTGCTCTGGAGTCGTGGCCGTGCTGGAGAGCCGCTCGTGGGGGGCAACTGGTGGCCTTGGTAGGGCGTGAAGGGCGGACCGAAACGCCCCCCTTCCCATGAGGTTTTAGTCACCCCCACACCCCCGGCTCATACCTGCTGTCCACAAGGCTCCCATGTGGCCGCCATCTTTCTTTCCAGGGAGGAAAGGGCGAATGGGGCAACACCCTTTCCCCTCCGGGCAGACATGATGGCCTGGATTAACGCATAGTCCATTCACTTTTCTGCTCCAAGCTGCCGGGTTCTGCATTAAGTCCTTGTGCTTCTGGGGCCATGACTGTGCTGGAGAGCCGCTCGTGGGGGGCAACTGGTGACCTCGGTAGGGCGTGAAGGACGGACCGGAACGCCCCCCTTCCCATGAGGTTTTAGTCGCCCCCACACCCCTGGCTCATACCTGCTGTCCACAAGGCTCCCGTGTGGCCACCATCTTTCTTTCCAGAGGGAGAAGGGTGGCGGAAGGGAGCAACACCCTTTCCCCTCCGGGCAGACATGATGGCCTGGATTAACGCATAGTCCTTTCACTTTTCTGCTCCAAGCTGCTAGGTTCTGCATTAAGTCCTTGTGCTTCTGGGGCTGTGGCCGTGTTGGAGAGCTGCTCGTGGGGGGCAACTGGTGACCTTGGTAGGGCGTGAAGGACAGACCGGAACGCCCCCCTTCCCATGAGGTTTTAGTCGCCCCCACACCCCCGGCCATCCTAATTACTCTTAATAAATTTTAAATTGTTAGTGTCCTCAAGATAATGACACTTAGATCCTATTCCTAATAACTATAGGAAACTATAGGGTGGACATAATTAATGCAAGCCAAAACCACATTCATTTTGGAATACCTGCATAGGCTAACACCTCTTGAACATAAGTTGATTTTTTGGTTTTGTTTTGTTTTGTTTTGGGGCCACACCCCACAATACTTACTCCTGGCTCTGAGCTCAAGGGTCACTCCTGGTGGGGCTCAGGGGACCATATGGGATACCAGGGATAAAATTCTGGTCAGCCATGTGCAAAGCAAGTACCCTATCCATGGTTCTGTCACTCTAGTTGTGTAATGTGATTTTAAAGCAAGGGATGTTAGTGCTTTTGGCCTACTCAGTAGTCCTTTTTTATTTATGCCTTTACATTTCAACTTTCCTTTGAGGAATTACATCTTCACCCACTAGAGAGAATGACAGTCCCCTTTATAGGGACAGTCAATACAGATGGCTGCCCAAGATGTGGGCATGACACTCATGTCAGACCAACCAGCTGCCCTCTCTCCAGCTCTTGATCCAGAAGGAGCTACTAGTGTTAGTTGATTGATGTGAGTGTAGATGCAAAAAAAAAAATGGTTTGCCTACTTCTAGATTCCTGAATTTTCAAGACACTCTGATTTTGAACTTCCCACTGCTTGGTTCTTTATCCCTGTCTTTCATGTGTGATCATCCCTTTCTTCTCAGAAAAATCCTCCTTTGCCTTTTGTTAAAAGAAAATCACTTTCTGTTATTATTGACTAAAACCTCTGCCTGAAACACCTGGTGTCCTGTCTGTTCCTGATTTGTTTCCTGGTTTCTGCTTCTGATTCTCTGTTAGAGGAACTTCTCTGCTCTGTTTATCACTAAATATCCAGAATTGAGAAATGTTGCTACTATGAAAGATTCCTTAAAAACATGTTTTGTGGGACCAGGAGTATAATGCATGTGGTAGAGCACATACTTCGCATAAACAAGACTGAGTTTGTTTTCTGGCCACCCCTGGTCCCCTGAGCATTGCCGGGGAGCTCTTACAGTTCTTGAGCACTGCTGGCAGACACCCTTTGGGTTGGACATCAGCAGGAGAGGCCTCATGCTCATCAAGCATCTTTGAGTCTGGACCCTATAAAACATTTTAAACACTGATTTATACTCTATACCTTTTTATACCTTTATTGTATTTACGTATTATTTTCAATAACATTTTGGTGAAGATGACAGAGCTTGGGAATTTTCTTTAAGCCCTTTTTTTTGAGGGGCCACACCAAGCAGTGCTCAGGGCTTACTTCTGGCTCTGAACTCAAGAATCACTCCTGGTGGGCTTGGGGAATCATAGGGATGCTATAGATTGAAAGTAGGTCGACTATGTGCAAGACAATTGCCTACTATTGTACCATACCCTTTGAACTATTTTTACTATGGTACCAGGATTTACAGTACTGTTAATTATACTTTTCATATACACATTTTTCTGATACCATACCATCACCACAGAGTCTTCTGTCCCTTCTGTCCACCAGTGTCCAAGGACCCTTCAAACTTGTCGCCACCCCCCCACCACTGTAAACTCAGTTCTATAGACAAAATCTTCAGTTTCCATGACTTTGACTATGGTTTTCCTTTGCAGTGTTTCTGTTATCTCACATACGAGATTGATATCTCTCTCTCCCTCTCCCTTTGTTTCTCTCTCTCTCCCTCTGTCTCTCCCTCCATCCCTCCCTTTCTCCCTCTCTTCCTCCCTCCCTCCCTCCCTCCCTCCCTCCCTCCCTCCCTCCCTCCCATTCTTCCCCTATCTGTGTGTATCTCTTTTTTTTTTGGAGGTGATGACACCTATACACATAACACATACAGATAAATAAAGCTGATCTCCTGAAATTCCTCCATTTAGAATTTAAATTGTAAAGACTTAGATATAAAAATCAATATATATATGATGAACCCGCTATACAATTCACTAATTAAACCAGGTATCTTGAGATGAGAAGCTGAACAAAGGTACTTTTTTTAAAAACATGAAATCATGAAAGAATCCTAGTGTGGGGTTGTCAGGTAGCCTGGAAGAGGATGTTTAAAGCTGGATCCTCACTAACTGAATGCTAGTTTTATTTTATGCCAAATTAGCCTCATAATTGAGCAGCTGGGCAAAGGATGGAGTGAACCTTGTGACTCAGGAGAGGGTCCAAGTCATTCTGCTTTGGAAGAACTGGGCTCGCAGGAGTTGCCACAGCTGTTAGGCCACCGCTGTGTGCCCTCCACTCCCTAGCCACAAGACTGAGAGAAAAGCAGCTGAGTGGAAATTATCCACATGCAGATGGTGTGTCTTTCTGGGAAGTCCATGGTGTATTTAATGTGGACCCACTGATCTTGGTTCAGAAAGAATGAGGAGAAACAGTGAGAGGCAAATGCATTGATGGGGTAAATGTAGATAGTAGTTTCTGACAAAGATGAGGAGAATCTTGAAGACACAACCACGATGTGGAGGTGCTTGGCTCCCAGATCTTATCTAAGCAACACTGTAATTATTAGTGCATTTGGAGCCCTTAAATATCAAGAGGAAATGCGTCAAAGGCCAATTTTGCAGAAGTGTCTCCTGGCTTGTTCCCTCATGGGGCCTCTCTGTGGAGGCTAACTGTGCTTTGTCATTTGCAGGCATCTTCTTGAGTGAGTGTGCAAGGGTAAAGAGTCTTATGGCCTATTTTACAGAGTATACAAGTGAAGCTTAGAGAGGCTAAGTGTCTTGCTAAAAACAATTCAGTTAGCAAGCTTTTAGTTGTGGGGTAAGATGATGCACAGGTAGAAGAAAAGATGGCAACAGGAGACAAGGCAGTGAGATACATATATCAGCTTAATTTGAGGTGTGAAGGAGACTTTTCAGAAAAAAGATTTGGCAAGAACAAAGCCAGAAAAGAGTTAGCAATATTCAAACTATTGAGCTTCAGTGAAGACCTGGATGTTTCCTGAGCCTGTCCAACATGCTATAGTCTGGGTTCCAGCCCCTCTCCCTCTGGGAAGGTCCAAATAAATCCTTGGTCATCTGCCCTCAACTTGTTGCCTTATTGAGCAGATTCATGAGAAGGTTAATCACATTAAGAATTTAGCTCAGCCCTTTAGAAAAACAGTGTGGACACACTCAAAAAATTAGAAATTGAGCTCCCATTTGACCCAGCAATGCCATTTCTGGGAATATATCCCAGAGAGGCAAAAAAGTATAGTAGAAATGACATCTGCACTCGTATGTTCATTGCAGCACTGTTTACAATAGCCAGAACCTGGAAAAAAACCAAGTGTCTGAGAACAAGTGACTGGTTAAAGAAACTTTGGTACATCTACACAATGGATTACTACACAGCTGTTAGAAAAGATGAAGTCATGAAATTTGCATATAAGTGGATTAACATGGAAAGTATCATGTTAAGTGAAATGAGTCAAAAAGAGAGGGACAAACAGATTGCACTCATCAGTGGAATATAAAGTAACAGAATGGGAGTATAACACCCAAGAATAGTAGAGATAAGCACCAGGATGTTAGCTCCACGGTTTGGAAACTGGCCTCACATGCTGGGGGAAAGGACAGCTTATATAGAGAAGGGAATACCAGGTAAAGGGTGTTCTTAGGACCTGCTCAGGATGGGAGATATGTGTTGAAAGTAGACTATAGACCAAACATGATGGCCACTCAATACCTCTATTGCAGACCACAACACCCAAAAGGAGGTTACGATCACAACGATCACAACCATCCTGTTGCTCGTCGATTGCCTCAAGCAGGCCCCAGTAACATCTCCTTCGTCCTAGCCCTGAGATTTTTTTTTAAAGTGCCATATTCAAGGCTGTTTCAGGGTTAGGAGAATGAGACCCATCATTGTTACTGGTATTTGGCATATTGGGTACGTGATGGGAAGTTTGCCAGACTCTGCCGTGTGGGCAGGTTACATTCGGTAGCCTGCCAGTTTGTCCAAAGTAGGAATGAGATATAAGATGTCGCGTGGCCACAAATGCAGCCGTGCACTTCCGGAAGCTGGGTTTTATAGTCTCTGAGTCTTGGCCATTGATGGGATTACATGGTGCCAGGGGGCCAGTTGATGGGTGTGACCCCTGCCTACTGGAATTTGGAGGATCTGGATGGAGGATGCTCAGCCCTGATCTGAGCAGGCTTGGAGATCTCAGTCCCGGGACCTGCATGCCTTTGTTCTTCTGCCAGTATCTTCATGCGTGTGGAGAGAGGTCTCAGCATGGTGGTGGCCACCACCAGCCACCCAAAAGGAGAGAGAGAACAACAAGGAATGCCCTGCCACAGAGGCAGGGTGGGTCACAGAGAGGAGGGGTGATAGGGTGGGGATGGTGGGAGTGATACTGGGATTATTGGTGGTGAAGAATGGGCACTGGTGGAGGGATGGGTACTCGATTATTGTGTGACTGGAATGCAGCACAGAAGTTTATAATTTATAATTCTGTGACTGTACCTCATGGTACAGAATTATAGTTTATAATTCTGTGACTGTACCTCATGGTGATCCATTAATAATAAATCTTTTTTTTAATTTTAAAAAAAGATTCTGGAAGGAAAAAAAATTTGGCTTAGATTTCTACTGGTGACCATCTCACTAAAATTTTGAGAGAAGGGTTTTTCCTCTCTCCACTCTCAGAAATCATTCACCTTTAAGTCTTGGAAACACCTTTAAGTCTTGGGTTTACCATTGACCCTGAGAAGAGGAACTAGGCCCTCTGTTTTGAAGCAGAGGAGTGTGAGTCACAGGATGAGCTGGATTCTCAACATGCAGTTCTGTGACCTCAGGAGTTCTCAAGGGCTTCTCCATTTTGGTGGAGCCTGGAAATTAACATCATTTTTACAAAATCACAACATTATTTGCCTTTTTTTATTTTGTATTCAGTGTCGCATGGAATTGTCCTGTGGTTAGTTAAGGTGTATTATCACAGAATCGGGGGAAAAAAAGGTGTTATGCTGCAGCTATCTTCTAAGAAACCCAAGTTTTAAAGTGATTTTCAAAAATGCAAAACAACACAACTTTTGCCTAGTTGATATTTGTTAGGGGGAAATATTAAGTTTTTCCCCTCAAAAATATGTTGCTTAGGTCAATGGATAATTGGGCTCCTTCATATTTTTAATGAATTAATGAAGATGTTGAACATTTTCCCAGATTTTGTTTATATTACAGCTGCGTGGGTAGATACAACCCACACAAACAAACAAAAAAGTTCTGTGGATCTGCTCAAACATTGCTAGAGCAAGCATAGATTCCAAGTGTGTTGGAAGCCAGACCCATACTTACACATGTTCCTGGAGATGGTGGTACCTGAATCAAGGCGAGTGTCTAGATGTCTATGGAGGCTAGAGTCTATCACTGTGAGGCTCAGCAGCCTCAGTAGATTTGGTTCCCCTGAGTTGTGAGAACCACTTCGCCCCACGCCCCCTCCCCCCACTCCAAAACTCCAGCACAGCTGGGCTAGATAACCAGGCTAGATAACCATGCAATGAAACCAGGAGGGATTCTGATGGTCATCAGCCTATTTCTTGAGATGAAACCCTGGCATTCTTTTGAACAATTCAATAGGAAATTGAGTATCTCTGAGGTTGATCTGAAAAACCTATCTTAAAATTTTCCTTTCCCCCAAGCCTCACCCATGAATGAATCTCCAGAAAAGCCCAGGTATGTGGCAATTTGTGACTGAGAACTCTGGGTTCAATCAACTCTGGGGGTACGGAGATCCTCCACCTGTACCCCCCTGTCTCTGGTGAATCAGCAGTCACATCCATAAACCACCTCTGACTGGCACCAGATAATCTCGTCATTGACCACCATCCAGATCACATGTCCTTCTCTCCCGGAACATGACACTCACCATAAAGATGCCATCAGATCCTGCACCAGGCTGTTTCACTCAGGGTACCCCAGAGGGGTTGGGGGGTGGGACCCCGCCCCACCAAGGGACCCAGCCCCTGGGTGAAATACAACAACCTCCACACTCTTTCCTCTAAGGATACTTTTTTATAGCATTTTCAGGGGATTTTCATAACAAACGATACAAAATATAATATTTCGTTTCTGCTTTGGGACAGGAATTTGGGTTCGGGATGGAAACATCTGAAATATGGTGGTGGGAAGGTGTAATGGTGGTGGGATTGGTGTTTGAATATTAAATGTAATGAAATATTGTGAACTACTTTATAATTTTTTTAATTAATTAAAAAATGTTTTTCCTTTTCCTTCTTGCGAGCAACAGCCTTTTCCCTTGAACAATCCTTTCATGTTATACTCATTCCCTCTCATGACCAAAAACTAAACCTTTTTCTTACCTGTACCTCCCAGGAGCCCTCACTCAGCTTGCTTGCTACGGTCACAGGCTCTTCCTCCAGCTCAATTACCAGTTAGTCTTCTGCATCGGTCCTCTTTCATTGTCCAGGTCTGGGGTCTGGATTCCTTCACTTTCACCGGCCCCTGTTGATTCTCTAAAATAGCCCTGGTTCCTTCCATCCTGCCTTGTGTTCATGGGACCCTAAGATGTACACTGTCTTAGGATACATCTGCTCTCAGCCTCCATTGTCTACTACACCAGTACTACCAGTACCAGTACACTACTACTACATTGTCTGCTACACCAGAAAGCAAAACACCCCAAAAAGCAAAACTCCCCAGTCCCAAATCTTCCTTGCAGCGAGGGAGGTTATTTGTGAGCTAATCTGATGCACCAGTCTGAGTGTTTCTAGGAAAGAATTCACTTTCATGATCGAAAAGACAGAGATAACTAACAGCAGGATATTGTTTGCTGAGTCTTCAACACAGAAATGTCATTAGGTTGGCCATAGCTATCTTGTGACTGTGACGAAAATGAATCACAGGGAATTGCAAAATCAAGCCCTGACCCAAACCAAGGCCAGCAGCTGCCTCCTCTAATTCCTTGTGATGTGATAAAAAAAAAATGAACGACTGCTCAAACCACCCACAGTCAGTGTACTTTTACTTAAAACCCAAGCAATTCCTGACTGTGTCACTTCCCTCCCCTTAGCACTTGGAGCCCGTATTCTTGGTCCTGATAACTCTTCTGGTTGTTTTCTGTGCACGTGCTCATCCAGGGTTTCTCTGACCCCTGAACTGGCACCTGCTCATCTTCTCAGGAACCCCCCTAAAGCATCTGTATTTCTCTTGCTCAGCTGTATTACACTTTTTGGTCTTTGTTACTATATCTCAGATCACACAGTGTTAAGGGGCTGATCTATGTCCGGTAGGGGTCCCGGATTCATTGGTTGATGTTTTAAACACAAAAGCTTAGAATATGGTTGGACTTGAAGACTGGGTCTTTGGAGAGGTGATTAAGGTTCAATGAACTCATGCGAATAAGTCCTGATCCAACATGACTGGTGTCATTATAAAAGGGGAAACTAGGATACAGGCACACACAGAGGGAGGGTCACGTGAAGATATTGGAAAAATATGACCATCTCCAAGCCACAGTAAGGCTCAGAAGAACCAACTCTGCTGACCTCTCACCTCTAGACTCCATAGCTGTGAGCAGTGACTGTTGCTTAAGCCCCTGGTCTTTATATTTTGTCATGGCAGCTCAGGGAAACTAATAAACCGGCCAGTACTGCTGAGGTAACAGATATTATTCCCTTGAATTGGCTTTTTCTCTTTTTATTTTTTGACGGGGTGGGCACATCCAAAGGTGCTCAAGAGTTACTCCTGGTTCTGTGGCCAGAGATCACTCCTGGCAGGACTCAGGCAACCATAAGTGGTGCCACAAGTTGAACTGAGGCTGACCATATTTAAGGTAAGCTCCGTACCTGCTATAATATCTCTCTGGCCCCTTGCCCAATTTTTAAATATGGTTCTGTTTAGAAAAAGAGGCACTGGGGTAGGGGGCTGGAAGACAGATCCAAGAGTGCATGCTTGGCATGTGAATCCCAAATTTTATCCCTCCTACCACACATCCCATGAACATATCAGTATGGGAGCATCCCCATAAAATAGAGATTCTTTCAAAGAATCACACAGCCATACTTCAGACTGCCTACAGAGAAGCCTGGTGGGGGAGCTGCAGATCCCATGTGGTGCTGAGGGTGTTCTCCAGGCTAATGCAGGTGGGCAGTGGGAAGCCTCAGCTCCAGCTCAGTGGAAAGCAGCTTTCTCCTCCAGATGAGAACACACCATAGCTGATTTCTTGGGCACACAGTCCTCCCAGGAACTTTACTGGGAGTTGGTGTGACTTAACAACAATACCCATTTATTATCATTCCAGTTTCATGGGCCACAGGTTCTGGTATGGCTGATTTGGGTCGCCCCATGAAAATGAAGTGATAATAAATGTATGTTGTTAAGTCACTGAATTTGTTACACAGCAGTAAGAATGATTATCTTCCTGATACTGAAATTTCTATCTCTTGGTGAGGCAGGTGTTAGGTGTATGACTGCATAAAGCAAACAAACGCGCAAACAAGAAATGTTGGACTGAGAATTCAGAAATTCCACTGAGCTTGAGAAGGACAAGGGAATGTGTGTGTCAGCAGTAGAGGACTGGTATTGCATGAGTGAGACACTGGGTTTGATCGCTGGAATGGAAAAAGGAAAGATACCTTACCCAGGACCTCACACATGTTAGTCATATGCTCTATCATTGAGCCACATCCTTAGCACCTTGTGTAGGCCTATTTTAGGGAAGAGGGACTCTTAGGTGCTGTGAGGAACCTTGGGACCTCACCCAAGGACTCTCAGATGACTTGTCCAGTGATCCAGGGCAGGGGCCAAGGATGTGGTCCTGCATTGCTAAGCCACCCTCGTAGTGCTCAAGAGTCACCAGAGTCACACAAAGGAGTCCTCAAAAGACTCCAAAATGTACCTAGTAATGCTCAAGAGATCATATGGGGCCTGGATTGAACTAGGATCAGCTATATGTAAGACAAGTGCTTTAACACCTACATTATCCCTCTAGTGCCAATAGCTCTATTTTGTTATTGTTTTGTTATGGGCACACTCCAGCAGTACTTGGGTGCCTGAGATCAGTTATGGTGGCATCTGGATACTATGAGGGCAATCCTTAGGTGTCCCAGGGACCATGTAGTTATCTAGGATCTTGCAACATAAAGCTTATTCCCTATCACCTCAACCCATATCTAGGAACCCAAATCCACAGTTTTATCAAGAATATACAAATCTACTATTGCACTGAGGACCTAGCCTTTAAGGAATACTATCTTACCTTCAGGAAACATTTACATACAGTTGGATGGATGCAATCAAAGACTTGGAAACAATTTACTGGAATACCCACTAGGAGAGATCTGCCTGCTCCTTTCTCAGTCTTGCCCCATCTCAGGGGTTGGCCCAAAGCTGCATGGGATACCTGCATCCTGTGGATACCTTGTTGCCTGTGTATCGGCTGCTGAGCCCAGCAGAGTAATGGTGCACCACCTGCTCTCTCGAGCTAATCTCAGCACTGAGCTCCTCTCCAGATTCTCGGGAATACAAGGCTAACCCACAAAGATCAGTCCCTCCAGTTCTGAGAAACAGAAGCTTTGGGTCCCAGGCTACAGTTATCTGGTTCTGGGAACTGAGGCACTGACCCATACAACTGCTGAATCATCTGGGGCCAGCACAGTCTGTGAATGCTGAGCACTGAGCTGGATTCTCTTCATCTGTTTACCTTCTGCTCCGGCTGGAGCAATAGCACAGTGGTAGGGCATTTGCCTTGCACGCAGCCAACATGGTCGACCCGAGTTCGATTCCTCCGCCCCTCTGGGAGAGCCCGGCAAGCTACCAAGAGTATCTTGCCCACATGGCAGAGTCTGACAAGCTACCCGTGATGTATTCGATATGCCAAACACAGTAACAACAAAAGTCTCCAATGGAGATGTTACTGGGCCCGCTCGAGCAAATCTATGAACAACGGGAGGACAGGACAGTGACAGGACCTTCTGCTCCCAACTTTCTCATTCTTGGTGATGCTCCAGCTTCACCGCTAGGGGACCCCATGCAGCTAGCATTGCCCCCAAAGAGCTCTGACAGAATAGCGTTGGTTACTGTTAGAGCCCATATGGCAGCCCTCATCGTGCCCTGCTGGCCCTGGATTCCCAGGAATCCAGTGTTCCTTGGAAAGCGTGTTAGTTCTCAATGGCAATCATTAGCGTAAGAAAAGGACAGTATCAGAAACACCATCAACGCTTCTGGCATATCACAGGAGATTAGGCAAGAAATTATGTCTGATGACTTTTCTTTTCACCCTAAAAATGGAGAACTTCTCCCTCCAAACGCCACAATTTAGGCTCAATCAGTGTTTGTGGGTAGAGTGCAAAATTCTTATGGAAATACTTTTTCTTGATTTGGACCATTTTGTGTAATTAAGTATAAAGTCTTAATAGAATTTAGCATTTTAAGGTAATGGTTATGGGGCTGGAGAAAGTAAAGCAGGTAGGGCGCTTACCTTGCACGCAGCCAGCTTTGGATCAGTTCCTGGCACTCTATACGGTCCCCTGAGCACTTCCAGGAATATTCTCTTCGTTGAGAGCCAGCAGTAAGCCTGGACACCACCAGGGGTGGTCCCAAAAACAAGGGGAAAAAAGTAATGGTTATGTTAGAGAAATATGTTAGATTCTGTCTCCCTGATCCTAAAGAATATAATTAATTGTTGATGGGAGAAAAGGATTTATTTTCCTCTAAAAATTAATTGACTTTTTAAAACGGTGTTGATTTTGCAACTAAGGAATGAAACCTTAAGAAAATTTTTGTGTTCTGGCAATTATCTAAGAAAAAATGATTTAAAACTTTCTAAATTATTAGAACAAGAGCAATTCATGCATGTCTCCATTCAAATAACAAATCATATAAGGCATTCATAATTTTTGTTATTCCAGAACCCAATCTACAGAATATTCTGTGCTAACATTAAGTTATCATCCTGTATTTTTGTTCTTTTTTTTAGTTCACAAACCCATTTCATGTCTTAATCTAATAAAACCAGGTAGATAATCTTTGATGAACAAACAACTAGACAGAGAAGAGAACCAAACTGAGACCTCTCTTCTTGTCTGATGTGCTTCCACACTTTTATTTATTCTTGGGAGCCAAAAATAACCTCAAGCTTAGCAATCTTTATTTTTTTTGAATTTTTATAGTTAGCAATCTTTAGTTTCAATTTTCCCCAAACCATGAGGCATTTTAATAAGTCTTCCACGTTCAAGCTAAAGGCATCTCCAAAGATGAAACACTACTGACCAAGTAAGAGGAAACAAAGATAGCAAGTGGTGGCATCTGGATACTATGAGGGCAATCCTTAGGTGTCCCAGGATTAAACTAAGAAGCTTCTGTGCCCCACCAAAAAACGATGACCAAAATACAAAGATAGCCCACAGAATGGGAAAGGTTATTTACACAATACCCATCTGATAAGGGGTTAACATCAAAGATGTATAAGGCTCTGATAGAACTTTACAAGAAAAAAGATCCGGTGGAGGGGGGCTGGAGCGATAGCACAGTGGGTAGGGCGTTTGCCTTGCACGCGGCTGACCCAGGTTCGAGTCCCAGCATCCCATATGATCCCCTGAGCATCACCAGGAGTAATTCCTGAGTGCAAAGCCAGAAGTAACCCCTGTGCATTGCCAGGTGTGACGCAAAAAAAGAAAAAAAAAGATCCAATCCCATCAAAGAATGGGGAGAAGAAATGAACAGAAACTTCCTTAAAGAAGAAATGCAAACTGCTAAAAGGCTTATGAAGAAAATGCCGTCCAGAGAGAGAGAGAGAGAGAGAAGACAGACAGACAGACAGACAGACAGACAGAGAAGAAAAGTGCCTGCCATAGAGGCAAACTGGGGGTGGGGCATGGAGGGTGGAAGAAGGATAACAAAGGACATTGGTGGTGGTGGGAAATGGGCACTGGTGAAGGGGCAGGTGTAGGAACATTGTATGACTGATGACCCAGTCATGAACAACTTTGTAACTATGTATCTCATGGTGATTTAATCTAAAAAAAAAAAATGATTTTCCAGTATCACTGCCCATCCATGTCATGGATACTAGAGATTCCCTGGTATCTAGCTATTTTCTTCCAGATTGAGAGATAACTGAAAGGAAGATCCATGACTTAGTCAACTATTGACCCTATAAAGCATGGTGAATTACCTGCTACACAGTAGGTGCCTAATATACATGGGGTAAAAGTTGGGTTGACTGCAAAACTCTAGGCCCCCCAAATCCAGGGATAACTGAAGTCTGTCATACTAACAAGTTGATCAAGCATCCATAATGTCCAACTTCTTCTATCGCTAACTTTGCCTTTGGTCATCCCACAACACACATGCCCTACCTACATACCTACCTGCCTGCCTGCCTACCTACCTACCTACCTACCTACCTATCTACCTACCTACCTACCTACCTACCTACCTACCTACCTACCTACCTATCTACCTACCTACCTACCTACCTACCTACCTACCTACCTACCTACCTACCTCTTTAGCCTGGCCAGAATGAGAGGAGATATGATACCAGAGAGAGAATGGACATCTCCAAAAGGGTTTTCACAAGCATGAGGAGTCCTCCTGGTCTACTTATATGTGGTATTGACCTTCTGGTATCCAGAACCGAATATGCTTATACTGTTATCTACCATTTGTTAATGTGCATTCTAACTTGAATTTTTATAGTTATAATAATAGTTTCTCTATAAATTGTTATGTATTTAGCTATACATTATATATTTGTGGGATGTTTTGCTCAACATTTACTATAAAAATTACATTGCTATAATTTTTAATGACATGAATTGTGCTATGATAAACATAGTTATTCAAATTGCCTCTTTTGGCTTAGAATCCTTAGAATCTATTTTCCTTAGAATCTATTTTGATTATAGTCCTAGTAATTACAGTGACAGAGCAAGAGAAGGAATGGACAGGCGTATGTGCCCACTCATGCATGCACACACACACACACACACACACACATACACATACACACAAACACAACACTAGGGTGCTTTATAGAAAAAGTAGAGATATTGTTAGATTCTATTCGCAACAATTTTAAAGGTAAAAACTGAAAAATCTTACATTTAAAGAGTTAACCTCATAGAATTAAGGATTGGAATAAAAGTTGTTTGGGGGCAGATGTCATAGAGACCAATTTCCACTGAGTGCAAAGGTATCTTCTTCATTACAATTCTTTTTTGTCACTATCTGTTGTGATAATTAGTTTTTAAAAAACTGTATATGAAGAAAATCTGGGGCCAGGAATTTAGTACAGAAAGTAAGGCAGTTTTCTTGTATGTGACTGATCCAAATTGAGTCCCCAGAAGTGCATATAGTCTATTCTTTTTTCTTTTCCTTTATTTTTTTTGCTTTTTGGGTCACACCTGGCGATGCATAGGGTTTACTACTGGCTCATGCACTCAGGAATTACTCCTGGCGATGCTCAGGGGACCATATGGGATGCTGGGAATCGAACCCGGGTTGGCCTTGTGCAAGGCAAACTCCCTACCTGCTGTGTTATCACTCCAGCCCCAGAAGTGCATATAGTCTAAACACTGCCTGAAGTTACCCCTGAGCACCAATGGGTGTGAACCAAAAATCCAAAAATGAAAAGCAGAAAATCTGGCCTCACAGTTGTAAAGGGATGAGTATTTTAATAACCTTTAAAAATAATTTTTAGGGTTTGTTTATGCAACTCTAAAACTCAATAATGTAGACAGTTTGATATAAAACCGACACATCAATTATTTGTACTCTGTTCAATTAAAATTAATAAATTTCACATTTTTTAATTTTTTTATTTGTTTGGGAGCCACACCTGGTGATGCTCAGGTATTACTTCTGGCTCTTCACTCAGGGATCAATCCTGGCGGTGTTCATATGGGATATGAGAGATTGAACCTGGGTTGACTGCATGAAAGGCAAGTGCCTTACCGACTCTACTATCTATCTGGTCCTCAGTTCTATATTTTGACTAATACTTGTAGCTATTCTTATTATCTTAGAAACTTTGTTACACAAATAATAGAGATCTTCTCAATTTGGACACATTTCATTACATAATCAAAACACCATGTTGACCCAGAACCAGATAGATTCACTGGAGAATTTTTGCAAGCATTTCAAAAGATTTTGCACTAATCCTTCTCAAAGTCTTCCCTAAAACTGATGCGAAGACTTCTAAATGAATTGTAAGAGATAAATATTACCCTGATAACAAAGTCAGAGAAAGATACTACATAAAAGAAAATTACATATTAATATTTCTGACAATCTAAACTATCAAATCAAATTCAACAAGCCATTTAAAATATTATACATCATGATTATGTGTTGCTGCGGAGGATAGCACAGCGGTAGGGCGTTTGCCTTGCACGCAGCCAACATGGCCGACCCAAGTTCGATTCCTCGGCCCCTCTCGGAGAGCCCGGCAAGCTACCAAGAGTATCTTGCCCGCACGGCAGAGCCTGGCAAGCTCCCCGTGACGTATTCGATATGCCAGACACAGTAACAACAAAGTCTCCAATGGAGACGTTACTGGGCCCGCTCGAGCAAATTGATGATCAACGGGAGGGCCTTTACTTACTTACTTTACTTATGATTATGTGATATTTACTCCTGGAATGAAAGAGTGATAATAAAATCAATTACAATACTATGCATATTAATAAGATGAAGGACATGCAATAACCTCAATTAATGTAAAAAGAGTCAAAAATGTAAATATTGTTTCATTATAAAACAGCAAACTAGGAAGAGAGAAGTCATTTGAACATAATAAAAGTCAAAAATGAAAAATCTTACAGATAATATCATATTCACTGGTAACAACTGAAAACTTTCTAAATTAGAAAAAAAAACAATTATACCCCCTCCCTCCTCTTATACTCCTTCCATTAGCATAGAATTGGAAGCCTTCACCAGAACAATCAGGAAAGCAAAAGAAATGAATGTCATCCAAACTGAAAAGGAGACACACACACACACACACACACACACACACACACACACACACTATTAAAATTTAGAAAAATTGCAGGATACAAAATCAACATGCAAAATCAATTAAACTTCTATTTGCTAGCACTGCTATACATTGCTGTTCACTAATGAGCAACTTGAAAGGAAATTGAGAACACAATCAGATTCATAATAGATTTAGTTATCCCTCCAAGGCCCATTTTAGATGGGTTAGGATAAATTAATATTGTTAAAATGTACAAACTACCCAAAGTAATCTACCAATTCAATGCAATCCCTGTCCAATTCTAAGTGGCATATTCTACAAAAATAGGTAAAAGCATTAGAAAATTCTGGGGCCAGAGAAATAATAGACTGGTAACACTCTTGCTTTGCACATGGCCAAAACAGCTTTGATCCCAGTTCCCTATGTGGTCCCTTAAGTCCCACTAGGAGTAACCCCTGAGTGCAGAGCCAGAAGTAAGTTCTGAATACTGCTGGGTATGCTCCTCCTAAGATGAGCAAAGATAAAATTCACAGGGAACCTCAAGAATATTTTCACAGGAAATGATAAAAAGATGGGTCTTCAAGGACTGATCTTGTTGTTATGGGTGGAGGTGGAGGAAATGCTTAAGCCACATTAGGTGATGCTCAAGGATTACTCCTGGCCTATACTCAGAGATTACTCCTGGTGCTTTTTCGAGGGATGGTGAAGGGGTGGGGAGAGGATATGCAGTGCCAAGGATTGAGCTGGCTCAGCCAATGTGCAAAGCAAGTACCTTAACACCCTGTACTATCTCTCTGTCCCCAAAATTTACTGTCAATAAACTTATTTTTCACCAATGCACTAGGACTTTCATAAGAAAAAAGGGTATTTTTGTACTGGGAGTACAGATATTGAGAAACATAATGGACCTAATAGGTGTGGTGCCATGTTCTCACTTCAGTGAGTGCATCATTGTTCACAACAATAAAGTGACCACAGCCTTAAAAGGCTAATTTAAAAGGTCAGTTTTTCCAGTATTTTCATTTAAGCCTGACAATAGCACTTATCATCACTCACTGTTTACAGATCAGAAGCTGAGACAAGTAGAGCTTAAGAAACTTCTGCAGTCTCCTGGACTATCAGTTGGCAATGCCAGGTCTTCAGACATAAAAGGGCAAGCTGTTTTTGGTAGGAAGCGCTGCCTTTCATCATTCCTGACTGATCTGAATCCTCAGACTGAGGTATGGTACAAACCTGTGAAATAAGCATGTCCATCTCAGGCCTAGCTCACTTCATTTTCTCCCTATCCTGACACTGGGGGTGCTCAGCCATCCCCACGCTTACCCTGTCCCTCTACACACTTCCTTTCTCCTCTCCTGTCAGTTCCTTTCTCTGCCATAACAGTACGTGACATTATTTAATACCATTGAGTTTTAGGAAGAACTTTCTCATGTACCATCTACTTTAAATTTTGATTGTTAAAATGCTTATGGAATAGTTTCTGTGGCCATCTTTCACGCAAGGGCTGTGAGAGTCTGAGAATGGTTATTTAGTCAAATCCACACAAAAACGGTTATTTAGTCCAATTCATCACCTTTCGTTAGCCTCCTTTTCTAAGATCTTTCTATCCTAGTGGACAAACTGATAATGTTTAAGTCATGAGTAATCCCTTTAGGGTTCCCTACAGAACTATTAGCTTTATAAAATGGAATTTTTTTAGGGTTGTTTAGGGGGAGGGGTCACACCAACAACACTCTGGGGTTACTCCTGGCTCTGTGCTCAAAAAATCACTCTGGTGAGCTTGGGGGACCATATGGAATGCCAGGGGTTGAACTAAGCTAGTTGCACGCAAGGTAAATGTCCTACCTGCTGTACTACCAGTCCCACTAACAAGTTTTTTAAAGCATTATTTGTACCTATCCGAGACTATTACACACCATAATTATTTTTGACTGCCAAAGAGAATTACTACATTTAGAACTGAAGTTAGACCTGTAAAGAAATAAAATTATCATAAGTTTTGCAGATGGAGGTATATTGGGGTTGGGTTTTAGTTTTTGTTTTCAATCCTTAGTAAATAAATCTAATTATTTACATTTATAAAGTGATAATATCATCCACCAGGCCTTTGTTCTCACTGAGCATTTGAACAGCGCACCCTTCCTGCTCTGAGGGCCCAAACCACAAGAGTCACATAACATCTGTGTTCAGATGGGAAACATGCAAGAAAACTACTAACAGTTTATTGAGTAAATTTAACAAGTTGATTCCTCTAATAGCCACAGATCTTCTATAGAAGACAACTAAATGCTCAATTAGTGTGAACCACAGAGAGTTAAAAGAAAAAGATCTGTGAACCTGAATCTGTGAGGTCAGAGCCTTTCAAGTCTTTTTCATGGCCATGGCCCCAGGAGGGAAAGCTTCTAACTGAGGAAACAGGAAGTACCCAGATAAGAAGTTTGATTCGCTTCCTAGTGAGGGCTGATCTTTCTGGAAGCTCCCTTCCAGGAAATCAGTCTTTCCCCACCTACATATTGAGGTTTCCTGATTTAAAAAAATCAGTTAAAAAATTAATAATCAGATTTAAGAAAATAATCAGTTAGAACCTGATAAAAATATATATAATCAGTTAGAACAGGATCAGTTAGAACCTGTAGGAGCTGAATTCTCTCCTCTGCTTCATGTTATCACCACAAAGGAGAGGGAGGAGTGACTTTGAAGAAAGGTCTTGCAGGGCTGTGAGGCTGCAAGGGGAAGCTGTTGGGTGTAGGTTAATGCTTTGGAAACTTAAGCTGTCCCCTAAAACATCAAGGCAGGAGAGAGAAAAATAGCTGTGGGTTTTTATTCCCTGGAGGGTGTGCATTTCCAGACTGGGCTCCATTCTCCTGAAGAGTATAACCTGCAACTATAGGTGGTTCTCTTTTTCAAAAATTTATTTTATTTTAATTAGAATAAGTTTTATTAAAGAACTGTAATTTACAAAGTTATTGATAGTTGAGTTTTAGCATACCAATTCCATCAGCAACACCAATCCTAACGCCAGTGTCAACTTCTCTTCATATTCCCTCCCCACCCTAACCTCCACCTCATCCCTACTATCAACTTGACAGACACATTACAAAGTTTCAGTAGTTGCAGCTTAGATCTCAGGTTTTTAGTGTTGTTGAATCTGTGTATATGGGTATAATCACCAGTATAATCAAAGCCTGATGTCTGTTCACCTATTACTTCCCATTCTCTTACCCCACCCTCCTTGATTTCTTTCCTTCTCTGTCCTCCTCTTTAAACACTGGGATCAAAGATGAACTAGGTATCCCCTCTCGGAGAGCCTGGCAAGCTACCGAGAGTATTTGATATGCCAGACACAGTAAGAACAAAGTCTCCAATGGAGACGTTACTGGGCCCGTTCAAGCAAATCGATGATCAACGGGAAGGCCCCTTTCTTTTATTTTTAAATTTTATTTTCATAAGATTCTTCACATTAATTAATTACATTCAATGTTTCAACACCAACCCCACCACCATTACACCTTCCCACCATCATTATTTCTAATTTTCCCACCACCATTCAAGCCTGCCTGCCAGGGGTAGATACTAAAGGTAAAGGTAAAGGCCCTCCCGTTGATCGTCGATTTTGCTCGAGCGGGCCCAGTAACGTCTCCATTGGAGACTTTGTTGTTACTGTGTCTGGCATATCAAATACTCCCGGTAGCTTGCCGGGCTCTCCGAGAGGGGCGGAGGAATCGAACTCGGGTCGGCCATGTTGGCCGCGTGTAAGGCGAACGCCCTACCCGCTGTGCTATCGCTCCAGCCCTAGTTTATTTTTTATTGCTTATTATGAATATCATGAGAGGTCGAATGACCACTCCTGGAATTCTAAAATTGTAAATGATTGGGGTCCGGAGACATCTCTGTAGGAAGTTAATCTACTTTTAGATTCATTTGTGAGTCTTTGGAATAAGACCATTACTACATGGAAAGTATCATGCTAAACAAAATGAGTCAGAAAGAGAGGGACAGACAGAAAGATTGCATTCATCTGGGGAACATAAAGTAACAAAGTAGGAGACTAACAGCCAAAAATAGCCGAGATAAGTACCAGGAGGTTTATTCCATGTCTTGGAGAACAGCCACACATGCTAGGGGAAATGGCAGCTCAGATAGAAAAGGGAGCACTAAATAAAGGGTGTTGGGAGGATCTTCCCAGGATGGAAGATGCACGCTGAAAGTAGACTATAGACCAAACATGAGTGCTACTCAGTGCCTCTTTTGCAAACCACAGCACCCAAAAGGAGAGAGAGAACAAAAGGGAATACCCTGCCACAGAGGCAGGGTGGGATGGGGGGATGGGGGTGGGTGAGAGGGATACTGGGATCCGTGGTGGTGAAGAATGGGCACTGGTGGAGGGATGGGTACTTGATCATTGTATAACTGAAACCCAAGCACAAAAATTTGTAAGTCTACAACTGTACCTCATGGTGTTTCACTAATAAAAATTTTTTAAAAATCTAAAGCAAGGCTCAAAAGGAGCAAATCATAAGAAAAAATGGAATAAGACCATTGATGGGCATGTGTAAATATTGCCCAGAGGCAGTTCATGGGCATGACAGTCAGGATCCTGAAGGGGCAGGGAGTTGGCAAAGGGAGGCAAGTCCCTGCCGTCGCCAGGTGGCCTGAGTCTTCAGTCCCTGGTCCTGCGTACCTGGATTTTTCTTCTGGAAGTTTGTGGCCACCGGGGAGTTTTTCTGGAGTGGGTGGAGAGGAGACACCCGCTCCATCTGAAGACACATCCCCCTTTTACTATAATACATCTCCTCATCCAGTTATTCTATATACCACAGAGAAGTGAGATAATCCTGTGTTTCTCTTTCTTCCCTGGCTTACTTCATTTGACATGGTATCTTTCAGCTCCAACCATGCTGCAACAAATTGCATGATTTCAACACTCCTTGCAGCTGCATCACATTCATTCCATTGTGTATTCCATATTTACTACATCTTCAAAATCCATTCATCTGTCATTGGACACCTAGGTTAATTCTATATCTCAGCTATTGTACTGAGTGAAGCAATGAATAACGGTGTGCATATGTTCTTTTGAGAGAATGTTTTCATGTCCTGGGAATTCTCTTAAGGCTTGTGAGGAGACAAGTAATTGAAACACAGAGCACTGCAAGGAGGAGACCCCGAAACGATACCATTCTCAAATCATCACATTTTTATTCACCAGACTACCAGAAGTACTAAGGACCACAATGTCCCTCATAGACCAGACTGCAAGGGCAGCCCACTGTGTGGCTGTGAGGCTAGGCAAGTGGGAGGTTCACCATAAAGGGAAGTGCAAGGAGTTGTCACTTCCTTGACACTTACAAAGTGTTATCAATTCTTTAACACATACAATGTCTCCATTTTCAATTTTCAGATTTGTTGAACTGTGCTATCTCCACAGTTTGCTGTACGGTCGGCAAGTAAGCCGCATACCTACAAGGGCTCTATGCTTCTTTGCAGGCAAGTTTAGTCAATCCCTAACTCAACTTTGCACTAGTATTTTGCAGGAAGTAAAATTAAAATTTGCTTTGAACCAAAAAATCTGTTCATATGTAGGTAATAGGTAAAAGAGTTACTGTTTCTCTTCATTCTATTTTCTTTTCCCTTTCTTCTTTTCTTCCTTTCTTCCTTTCTTCTCCCTCCCTCCCTCCCTCCCTCCCTTCCTCCCTTCCTCCCTCCTTCCTTCCTTCCTTCCTTCCTTCCTTCCTTCCTTTCTTTCTTTCTTTCTTTCTTTCTTTCTTTCTTTCTTTCTTTCACTTTTTGGATCACATCTGACAATGTTCAGAAATTATTCCTGGCTCTGCACTCAGGAATTACTCCTGGTGGTGCTTGGGGGACCATATGGGATGCCAGGGATCGAATCGTGCATGTAAGGCAAATACCCTCCACACTGTACTATAGCTCCAGTTTCCACTATTTTATTTTCACACCTACAGATTTATTTGGAGAACTTTTTGACAAGCACTTAGATGAATGTAATGCTTCTCAACACTGTGAAGTAATGGATAATGATGCCTGTCTAGTTCTGAATAATATGCACATTTCAACCCTCCCCACCACACAGACACAATGGCCTTGAAACAACTCTTTCAAGAATTGCTATTAGGAATAAAGGAAAGAAAGAAAGAAAGAAAGAAAGAAAGAAAGAAAGAAAGAAAGAAAGAAAGAAAGGAAGGAAGGAAGGAAGGAAACAAGCTGAAATAAAATCATAGGAGTGAAATCACTCTAGCTTAAATATAAGAATTTTGTTTCATTTTTGGATGGCCCCGTCCGTGTTGATCAGGGCTTACTCCTGGCTCTGTGTTTAGGGATCACTCTTAGCATTCTCACAGGACAATATATAGAGCCGGGGATCAAACCTGGGCTGGCCATGTGGAGGGCAAGTGCCTAACCAGCTGGACTATCACTCCAGGCACCCAAACATAAGAATAGAATTTTTGAGGGTTCAGGAAGAGGCTCAGTGGACAGTTTGTGCCTCATGTGTATGAGGCCTTGGGTTCAGTCCCAGTTCAGCATTAAAAAAGCTAGAGAAGAAATCTTTTAAACTTTCAGCACAAAATATACCTTAGACCAAAAAGAATGTACTGAATTCATCCAAGTCTCAGTTTACATGACAAGGCCATGAAATTCCTGGCACAACTTTAGGGCATGCAGGGGGGGAAAATGTCAGCATCTAAGAAATGGCTTATAAAGTATGTTGAAGAACTAACAGAAGCTTCAAATGTATTTTGCCTCTATACACATGTTTTTGAAGAATTTCTGGGAACCTACATTAAATCATTAAAAAGGAAAATAATCCCTGAGCACTGCCTTGCTGACAGATGATATAAACGTTGCATCCCCCCTGAATCAAAGAAACTGCTCCATTAAAGAAAATCTACACAACACCAGGAATTAAATCTTTCAAACTATTAGAGCAATGCCATCTAAAGAAGAATACACAGACTACTTGGAAATGGCAGCTTTGCAGAATTGGAGGTGGTCAGAGGCAAGATTGGGCCACACCAAACTGTGCTTGGGGCTTAGTCCTGGCTCTGTTCCCAAGGATCACATCTGATGATGCTCAGGGGACCATATGGGTGCTGGGGATGGCACCTGGGTCAGTTGCATGTGAGGCAAGTGCCTTCCCTGCTCTATTATCTTCTCTGGTCAAAGATGGCATATTTTTAAATGCCTAGAATTGGTGGTAGTAGTAGTAGTAGTAGTAGTAGTAGTAGCAAAAGAACATATTGAGTATTTTGCATGTCTCAGTATGATTTGCTAAGACCTTAACGTAGTATTTCATTTTAGCCTCACAGAGCTGCTATGAGGTAGATACCATTAAAACTCCTTTGACAGGGGCTGGAGTGATAGCACAGTGGGTAGGGCGTTTACCTTGCACGCGGCAGACCTGGGTTTGATTCCCAGCATCCCATATGGTCCCCCAAGCACCGCCAGGAGTAATTCCTGAGTGAAGAGCCAGGAGTAACACCTGTGCTCTCCGGGTGTGACTCAAAAAGCAAAAAAAAAAAAAAACTCCTTTGACAGTTTGGGAAGCAGAGCAGATTCTCTGAAATGTTCAGGACCCCAGGGGCAGGCAGGCACCAAGCTTGGACTCTCACAGGGCTGCACTGCCAAACACATGCTTTTTCCCAAACACCTTTCCAAGTATTTCACAAGTATTCCATGATTCCATGAGAGCTTCACGATTACAGCCTTATTTAACCAATGATGAATTCAGGCACTGAGATGTCAAAATCACCCAACTAGTAAGTGCCTCAATGGAATTCAGAACCTGGCAACCTGAGCCAGCTCAGAAGCAAAAATTCTAATCGCTTTCCAGTACTAACATTCCTGTGAAAAAACAAGTCATCCTCTCATTTATGTTTCAGAATTATACCCTACATAAGTAAGTCAGCTTAAAAGAATAGGAAGAATGAGTATTTTCTTAATTCTGGTTGTTTTCAAATCCAGAAAAATATTAAAGAAAAATGTGGCTGAAAATGCCCACAAGATGGCTAGGCTTTTGCATTATCAGCTACTGATAATGATTACTAACATATTCATTATTATATTAGCAGAAGTAAGATTGGTGAGTAGAAAATTGGGAGGAGGGTTTGGCCATGGAGTCAAAGTGGCAGGAAAGAAACAATAGAGTTTCCATATTGTTAGAGTTCCAAAATGCACTGCAGAGATAAACAGAAACAATAAATAAGCTGCTTTAGTTCGTAAGTATTCCTACAAGAAGGACACTTTACCTCAGTACACTTGAGCAATTCTCCTTTAATAGAAGTGTGATCTGACTCTGTAGTTTATTACATATGTCTATTTGCATGGGGGTGGGGGTGTTGTGGGAGTAATATCCAGTTGTGGTCAGCATTTACTCCTGGTTCTGTCACTGCTGGTGGTGCTCTGAGAACCATATGCGATGTTAGGGATAAAACTCCAGTTGACAGGGTGCAAAGCAAGCCCCTTTATTCCTGAACTATCTCTCTGAACCTTTAATCTCTCTGACCTTTATGTACCTATATTTAAAACTAGATTTTCTTTTTTAGCAGTTTGGCAGGGGTTGGGGGGTGGGGGTGGGTTGGGAGGTGGATCACATCAAATTGTGTTCAAAGCCTACTCCTGCCTCTGTGCTCAAAGATTAGTCTTTGGGGGGTTTGGGGAACCAAATGGGTACCAGAGATTGCACCCAGGTCAGTCGTCTATAAGCTGTAGTATCAGCTGTACTATCACTCTGGCACAAACCTATCTGTTTTTTTACAGCTTTCATTAGCTTCAATGGATAGATCTATACTGATATGGATGTAACCAATGTGTGTGTGTGTGTGTGTGTTTGTGTGTATGTGTGTGCCCATTTTTGATTGGGATGCTTGCTGTTTTGTTAAGTGGTATAAGTTTATTATATGTTTTGAATATCAACCCTTTGTCAGACATATTGATATATATATTTACCCTTGAGAAGAGTATTGGAGGAATGAAGAGAAAAGCAATGTAGACATTTAAAATTTTTTAATTTTATTTTATTTTTAAATTAATCACTGTGAGGTACGGTTACAGATTTGCAAACTTCCGTGCTTATGTTTCAGTGATACGATGTTCAAATTCCCATCCCTCCACCAGTGCCCATTCTCCACCGCCAATGATCCCAGTTTCCCTCCCACCACCTGCATTCCACCTCCACCACCCCACCCAGCCTCTGTGGCAGGGCATTCTCTTTTGCTCGCTCTCTCTCATTTTGGGTGTTGTGGTTTGCAATGGAGGTATCGCATGGCCATCACTTGGTCTATAGTCTACTTTCAGCACACTTCTACCATCGCTAGCGGGTCCTCCAAGCATCCTTTACTTGGTGGTTTGTTCTCTACCTGAGCTGCCTTTTCCCTCAGCATGTGAGGCCGGCTTCCAGGCCATGGAGCAATCCTCCTGGTACTCACCTCTACTATTCTTGGGTGTAAGTCTCCCATTCTGTTACTTTATATTCCACAAATGAGTGCAATCTTTCTATGTCTGTCCCTCTCTTTCTAACTCATTTCACTTAATAAAATACTCTCCATGTTGATCCACCTTTGTGCAAATTTCAAGACATTTAACATTTTTTAATGAACAAATATTTATGAAGTCCTTACAATGTGACAGCATTAATTTCATCTCTTGCCCAAACTGTCAGCCAGATGTTCTAGGTAAGGAAGCGATTCCTTAAGGTTTTAGTAACTGTTTCTTTCAACTTAAAAGCATTTGCACTTCTTCCCACCCTCTACCTTACCATAGAAAATGAAGACTCTTCTAAAAGATGGTTTCTTCCATAAAATACATAAAAGAAAACATAAGTAATTACTCCAGGACTTAACATTGGAGATGTATTTGGAGACTCAACCACATTGGTAAGGCAAACAAAAGCAAGAATGAACAAATGGGACAACTTCAAATTTGAAAGCTTTTTATAATGCAAAAGATGCTAATACAGAAACAAAAAGACAACTTAGCAACTAAAAGAAGATACTTGCAAGGGATATGGCTAACAAAGAGTTGACATTCAAAACATACAATGAAGTTATACCACTTAGCAGCAAAATAGCAAGCAGCTCAATCAAAAAATGGGCAGAAGACACAAACTGACACTTCTCCCCAGAAGAACTACAGATGGCCTACAGACACAGAAAATGTGCAACATGACATTAGGGAAATGCAAATAAAACTCACAACCAGCTATTACCTCACACAGACAAGAAAGGACTATGTCCAAAGAAAATAAGTATTAATGAGAATAAGAGTAAAATGAACCTCTGGACACTGTTGGTGAGAATATAAATGGTGCAAGATCCATGAAAGATCCTTTTTTAAAAAACAAAAACTCTCTCCTTTGGGGCACTGTGGCTTGCAATATTGATACTGAAAGATTATCTAGAATATGCCTTACCTACTTTTAGCCCTCAGCTCTTGTCCACTGTGATCATTCCCAGCTATTATTGTCATAGTGGTCTCTTTTCTATTTTACCTACCCTCAGTCCTACATTCAATTGTGGTTAGTTCCAAAAAGTGCCTACCACAAAGGCAGGTGGGGGGGGGGGGATGAGGGGTTGATGGGAGGGAATCTGGTGCTGGGAAATGTATACTGGTGGAGGGATGGGTGTTGGAATACAGTATGACTGAAATCCAATCATGAACAGCTTTGTAAAAAAATTAATTTCATTTCATTTAAAAAATAAAAAAAGAAAACTCCAGGACTATATAGGTGACTCTAAGGGCTGGAGAACATGGATTTTTATATCCCTAGTACCACATGGTTCCTTGAGCGCTGCCAGGAGCTACTCCCAACACTAAACTGAGAGTAGCCCCAGAGCTACTACACAGTATGCCCAAAGAATAGGGAGGGACTCCACATGATCCAGCAATATCAGCTTTATGCATTTATCCAGGGATTATGAAAGCACTGGTTTTTTATCATTATTTTTTGGTTTGGGGGCCACACATTCTCAGGGATTATTCATAGCTCTTAATTCAGGAATTACCCTTGGGGACCCCAGGAACTTGGGAATTACCTTTGGGGACCATATGGGATGCTAGAGATCAAACCTGTGTTGGCAGCTTGCAAGGTAAATGCCCTGCCTACTATACTATGACTCTGGCCCTCCTATGTTATTAGAGGTATTATTTATAGTAATCCAATCATGGAATCAACCTAAATACTCATCAACAGTTGTCTGGATACAGAAGCTGTGTTACTTTTTGTGCAGTTTAGCAAACTGCCAAACACCACAAGAACCAGAAGCTGTGTTACATGTACTCGATGGAATACTACTCTAAGGTTTAAGCCTCTTTTTAAAAAGAGGAAAGTGGATCAAAATGGGTGGAACTCAAATGATTTTTAAGTGAAATAAGCAATAAAGCAAAAGGCATTTATCAGATGGTTTTACTCATTTGTGTAGTATAAATAAGTAAAGCAAAGCAAATGGACCCACAAAACCCAAACTAACCCCTAGACTTAGTGAAAGCTGTGATGGTGGGTGGTGGGGTGCGGGGAATGGGAGTGGGTGGGGAATGGGAGTGGGTGGGAGCAATGGGAGAGGGTCATTCTTGTGAAATGGTACTGAAACTTCCGTGGTCAGGGTGATGACTCTTATGCACATATAGAGGTGTTAAGTGATTTCCCTAAAATTCTCTAACATTATAAATCATTGATTTATAAATTAATCATCATGATCACGACCATCCTGTTGTTCGTTGATTGCCTTGAGCAGGCCCCAGTAACGTCTCCTTCGTCCTGGCCCTGAGATTTTTTTTAAAAGTGCCATATTCAAGGCTCTTTCAGGGTTAGGAGAATGAAACCCATCATTAAATTAAATTAATCATATTATACATTAATGGTCAATCAATATACAGGGGAAGAAGGGAAAGTTCATTTCTTGTCAACTTTGTATTTTAAATGCCAGTGGATCTGCTTGAATAGAATAGTTTAGCTGCCATAACAAGCACCCCCACATCCCTGAGGAAGAGAAAGAAAGAAAGAAAGAAAGAAAGAAAGAAAGAAAGAAAGAAAGAAAGAAAGAGAGAGAGAGAGACAGAGACCGTTTAGGAGCTCTTGGTTGGGCTCATAAAATGGTCCAAAGGGCCTTGAGTGCTAGAGACCCCAAGTTTGATGTCTAGCACCAAGTGCTTCCCCCCCCCCCCCACACACACAGGTGTCCACTGGTCTTGGAGTGTCCTCTATGGATGTTAGGAAGAGGATAAATTTGGCATACCTTTACCTTCAATTTTGTAGTTCTTTCTGAAACCATATTCTTAATGAGAGCTGGAGAGAGGGCTGGAGCAATAGCACAGTGGGTAGGGCATTTGCCTTGCATGCAGCCAACATGGCTGACCCGAGTTCGATTCCTCCAACCCTCTCGGAGGGCCCAGCAAGCTTCGGAGAGTATCTCTCCCGCAGGGCAGAGCCTGGCAAGCTACCCGTGATGTATTCGATATGCCAAACACAGTAACAACAAAGTCTCCAATGGAGACGTTACTGGGCCTGCTCGAGCAAATCGATGAACAACGGGAGGACCGTGGACCATGGATTCTTAATGAAAGCAATCCTGTAAAAAGGCAAAAACAGCCTAGTCAGAGTTTGGAGTAAACCTCAAAGTACTTAATGACGTTGGCTTTGCTCTTGAAATCACTGATTTTCCAAAGCTTCAGATGCTCTCTGTGCCAGAATTTGGGGGCCAAATAAATGACCTTTCCTGCGAGAAAATCACACTCAACACTTCTCTATGATGTGAAACAGCAAGTAGAAACATAAATAGCTCTTCACATCAGCTCACGATTGTGGCTCACTTGCCCACAAGGAGGATGCAATTTTCTTTGGGCCCTGAACTCACTCACTATTGAATGGAAACACCATTGGCTCTGATAGAGCTGCTGGAGCATCTGTCACCCTCACCAGGCTCCTTCCCCTCTAAAACCACACTTTTATTGTCACAGAACCAGGACTTCTATCACAACACACACCAAAAAATGCTCACCGCAGAAAAAGTTCAGCTCAGGAGCTGGGAGGGACTCCCTGATTCAGGGCTGTCTAATCTGCAGCTGCAAGAAATGCAAAGGCCCAGTTTGTTTCTCCCTGTTGACATTGGAATCCAGGTCAGCTTCAAAAGGCTATAGAACAGCCAAGAGCAGACATATTAAGGGATCCTGTCTTAGACAACCATGCCCACAACAGCCCTGCTAAAGCACCATGTAAATATTAACCATCCCAGGAGACAGCCACACACTGTCAAGTCCTAATACTATTCTCAGAGCCCTCTGGGGAAAGAATCCTTGGCTACTCATCTCCAGTAAACAGAAGGAAGGAGAATAGAGGCTAACATCTCCCACCTTGTTCTCAAACAGTCAAATACTCAAATATTCAACCAGCAATTTACCCACCATCCAATTTTTAAATACCAAACATTCAAGCAGTAATTCACCCACTGTACAGTTATTATTACTATTACCGTGAGATCACTTGATCACTTGATCCCCCGTTATTCATCCATTTACTCAAGCGGGTGGCAGTAATGTCTCCATTCATCCTTGTTGCATGCTGGTGTAGCCCAATGGCATCTGTTCATTCTAGAAACATGCAGAGCCTCAAACCGATCATTCAGGGTCTTGACGGAGAAATCTGACCATCTTGTAGGTGGGCATCCACGCGATCTCTTGACGTGCCGTGGAATCCGGTCAGTAATGACTCTAGTCCAGCGGTTGTCTGTAAACCTCATTACGTGTCCAGCCCATCTGATTTTTGATGCCTTGGAAATGAGACAGCGTCCCTGATTCTTGAGCGTTGACGGAGATCAGAACTCCGGATTCTATCTCTCATTTGAGTGAATCGTGATATTCCAAGCATAGCTCTTTCAATTCCTCTTTGAGAGACCCGAATAGCGTTCTCATCCTGTTTTCGTAGGGCCCAGGTCTCTGAGGCATATGTTAATGCAGGAAGAACAGTGGAATCAAAGAGATGTGCTCGTAGCTGGAGGTTCTTTGTCCTTTTAGTTATTTCTTCAATGCTCTTGAAGGCATTCCAAGCCTCTCTCTTCCTCCTGTGCAACTCAGGTGCCAGGTTGTTTGTCATGTTGATTTCTCGACCTAGGTATATATAACTGTTGCATTTGGAGATGGTGGTTCCGTTGAGAGCGAATGGAGCGACAGGAATGAGGCTGTTTCTCAAAAACATTGTCTTCGTAAGATTCAGCTGTAGTCCAACCTTTCCACACTCACAGTCGAAGTCGGTCAGCATCTGTGCCGCTTGGCTGATGTTTGGTGTTATTAGAATGATGTCATCAGCAAAGCGAAGGTGATGTAGTTGCTGACCATCTATCTTCACTACCATTCTTTCCCATTCCAGTCATCGCATGATGTTCTCGAGTGTGGCACTGAAGAGTTTTGGTGAAATGGTATCACCCTGCCGAACCCCTCTCTTGACATGGATGATTACTTCTTTGTAGAATGGTGAGATCCTGGCAGTGAATCCATAATAGAGCTCAGGAAGGATCCTGATGTATTGAGTTTGTACGCCCTGATTGGCTAGGGCTTCTATGACCGCTTCCGTCTCAACAGAATCAAAGGCCTTCTTTAAATCAATGAACATTAGACAGAGCGGCATCTTGAACTCCTGAGAAACCTCAATGAGCTTAGTAATCGTGTGGATATGGTCGATGGTACTGAATCCTTTTCGGAATCCGGCTTGTTCACATGGTTGTCCTTCATCTAGTGTTCTGCTAATCCTATTCAGGATGACTCATGTGAACAGTTTGTAGATGACAGACAATAGGCAGATTGGGCGATAGTTGCCAATGTCGTGGATGTCTCCCTTCTTGTATAGTAGTACAGTCCTGCTGGTTTTCCATTGGGATGGAACCTTGCATTCAGACAGGTAGCATGTGAAGAGCCGAGCCAGAGTATTGATGAGTACTGACGGTAAGTTCGTCAGGTGTTCAGATCTGATCTTGTCTGGGCCAGGTGCTCTTTGTTTCTTTACCGACGAGATAGCATGTTGTATTTCGGAAGGGAGAACATTGGGAACAACATATTCATCATGCGGAATGTGGTATGTGAGCAAGTGGATGTGGCTATTAAAGAGATCTGAGTAGAAGTCATGAATAATCATGAATAATTGCCCATCTGAAAGATGTGACAGATCCATCAAGATATCAGAGGGCAGTCATCTTGGTCTTGTAGTTGGTGAAGGACAGGCGGGTATTACGAATGCTTTTCCCAGCTTCTGCCGCATCTACCAGCACTGTGCTCTCCTGTCTTTGAGGTCATCCTTGATGGCTTCTCTGCATTGTTTTGCCAGCTCAGATGTTTGCTTGCGGTTGCCTGAGGCAAGTTCAAGAGTGTTCGAAGAAAGGCGGTTTTTTGTGGTTATCTCTCTCTTGGCATACCTCGCACAATCATGAAGGTGCTGAATCATCCGATCGTATTTCTCATCAATGTTGTCAATGACGGCATCTTCCCATGTTGCTGCAACAGAGCCAAAGAGCTCTCAGTTGGTGGTCGTTCTGGGAGTTCTCTTCTTAAACGTTGCATTCTTTTCTCCTCGTTCTGTGAGGTAGAATTTTGCATGAAGGAGGTGGTGGTCCGATCCTGTTTGGAATTTTGGGACAACAACAACATCGGTTAGGCAAAACCGCCGATTTAATATGATGTGGTCTATTTCATTGTGAAACCGCCCACCGGGAGACCATGTCCAAAGTTTAGATTCAGCCTTTTGGAACTGTGAGTTACCATGAAAGGTCTTGGTTGACATGATGAACTCAGACAGTCTCTCACCCTGTTCATTCCATTCTAGGCCATGGGTCCCGATGTGGAGTTCATCGCTGGTTTTCTTGGTCCTATCTTGGCATTAAAATCACTGACAATGATCTTATAGAAGGTGTGATCTTCTTTATAGAACTTCTCCAGCTCCATGTAGAACTTCTCAATTTCTCTTTCACCGTAATTGGATGTTGGTGCATAGACAACAAAGATAGAAACTGCTGGCAGTGAGCCACATCTATTCAAGTGTAATCGTCCGATTCGGGTTTTTAGGCATTCGAATGAATTGTGTTGACAAGGATACCAACACCACCGACGCCTCTTTTGTCACATGTTCCAAGGAACAGTTCTTCTCTGGTGTCGAAAACGGCATGATGTGATTGATGTCTTCTCGTTTTGGTCAGACCTATGATGTCGTACTTGATCTTTCGTGCTTGTACCATCAGGTCCTCGATGGATGCATCAGATGCCAGCGTACGTGCATTGAAAGTACAGACAAACATTTTTGTCTTTCTTCATTTTGGCAGCCTATTTCTGCCTTGGGATTTTATCAGCCTCTCCTTCCACATCCTTCTTGACTCTGCCGTATTCAGGGTCAGAGGAATGAGATCCATTTTTTTTTTTTACTGAATTTGGCATATCAAGTAGACCACGGATAGCTTTCCAGGCTCTGCCATGTGGGTGGGACATTTAAGGTACCCTGAAAAATTAAATGAATGTAAATAAAAAGTTGCGCAGCCTCGCTCTCGGGAGTTTGGTGTGATAATCTCTGGATCCTGGCCGTTGTTGTGAGATACACAGTTATAAAGTTGTTCATGATTTCGTCTCTGTCGTACAATGTTCCAACACCCATCCTTTCACCAGTTTACATTTCCCACCACCAATGTCCCATCATTCTCCATCCCCTCCCCCTCACTTGTGGGAAGCTGCCAACCGGGGATCAGACCTACTGGCCCTCATTCTACTATCCTTGGGTGTTAGTCTCATACTACGTTTTTTTTTATATCTCACAAATACAATTAGTCTCTGTCCATCTCTTTCCCTCTGACTCACTGCATATTTTTTAAAATAGCAAGGACTCGCTTGAATGGAATTTTTCTTACTAAGGATAATGCTATTTAGAAGTCTCTGTGGAAACTAAAAGTCTGCTTCATTTTTCCTTAAAAAAAAACTAGTTTCAGGGCCTGAGAGATAGTATTAAGGGTAAGGCATTTATGCCTTGCATATGACATGCACTTGTTCAATTCCCAGTACCACATATGGTCCCCTTGGCACCACCAGTACTCACTCCTGAGCACAGAGCCCCCAATCATGCTGCATATGGTATAAAAACCAAAGGGGAAATAATCCATTTAAAATCTTCATTTCCATAGTATATCAATTCCCTATTCCGACCCACCCACCAGTATGGCCGTATGGTCAGTGTTAAGCACATAATATTAGCATTTACTTCTAACTGTTTTCTCCTCCTTCATCTATATTTGTCAAGAACAGAACTCCAGGAATAAAGCACAGTTTATATAATGTGTGTGTCTATTTATTCAGTGGAACTTTGTTAGTGGTTTTTTTTGTTTTACTTTTTTTTGTTTTGTTTTGTTTGAGTCTAGTTGGACTGTGTGGATTAGGTTCTGCATTAGTGTGTTCATCTGGTGGAGTCTCATATCTGTGTCAGGGCAGACTCAGAATGCTAAGATACGCTGCTCAGGCAGAAAGTTCTACTTCTCTGTATTTCAAAAATATTAGGGGCCATCAAACTTTCCCTTAATTATTAACACTCAGTAGCTGTCACTGTCATTGTCCTCCTGTTGTTCATCAATTTTCTCGAGCAGGCCCAGTAACATCTCCATTGTGAGATTTGGTTGTTACTGTGTTTGGCATATTGAATACGTCACGGGTAGCATGCCAGGCTTTGCCGTGCGGACGAGATACTCTCAGTAGCTTGCTGGGCTCTCCGAGAGGGGCGGAGGAATCGAACTTTGGTCGGCTATGTAATTTGGAAATCAGATTTAATTGTTCTGTGAGAAATGTTATGATCTGTCTGCCAACCAGTCTCATCTTCTTGGGGAATTTAAATGAAACAAATAAATAAACATTGCCCTCAGTATTGAACCTTTTTCTTTTTATGTAGGAGTACTGGTATTTATTCAGCCACTGATTAGCTGATTGAATTGGGCATGAACTCCACCTTACTTTATTTTTTATAATTTTGTTTATTTATTTATTTATTCTTCTTATATTTATTTATTGAATCACTGTGGGAAAAGTTACAAAGCTTTCAGGTTTAAGTCTCAGTCATACAATAATCAAACATCTTGCCCTTCACCAGTACTCATTTTTCATCACCAAGAACCCCAACACACCCCCACCCCCTCCCACTGCCTGTGAGGCAGATGATTTCTACATAACTCTTCTCTACATTGATTACATTCATTATTTCGACAAAAGGTGCACCATTATTGTTTAGAATTTCCCCCCCAACAATCAGACTTGCTGAAAAGTCATTGTGAAATACTTTGTTTTCTATAGCTGGTTATGAGAATCATACAATGATTTTGGATTTCTACAAAGAGCCAGATAATTACAAGATTGGTTTCTGTGCATCGGTGTTATGGCTGTGCCAGAAAGCCACTCGTGGGGGGCAACTCGTGACCTCGGTATGGTGTGAAGGATGAGCGGGTACCGTCCCCCTTCCCATGAGACTGCAGTTGCCCCGTCACCGCCAGCTCATACCTGGCCTTCCTATAAGCTCTGAGGCAGCAGCCACCTTGCTGCTGGGGGGAAGGGGGGAGGTGAAAGGAAGCAACACCCTTTCCCTCCCGGGGAGGCATGGAGCATTCACTTTTCTGCTGCAAGCTGCCAGGCTCTGGACTAAGTCCTTTTGCCTCTGGAGCCATGGCTGTGCTGGAGAGCCACTCATGGGGGGCAACTCGTGACCTCGGTAAGGTGTGAAGGACGAGCGGGTATCGCCCCACTTCCAAAGAGACTGCAGTTGCCCCGTCACCATGGGCTCATACCTGGCTTTCCAATAAGCTCTGAGGCGGCGGCCACCTTGCTGCCAGTGGGGGAAATGGCATATCAGTATTGAACTTATATACGAAAAGATCTCTTTCTTTTTATTAGTATTGACTCTGCTCTCAAAAGGTGAAGCTGGTATGGTTGATATGAATGTATATTTTACATCATCAATGGAAACCCAGAAGCTCTGAGAATTTCTCCGATAATCTGTTTTCAAAAACCTTCAACCTAATCTCAGTAAAATAATGGAGAGATCATTCTCAGGTGACAATGAAGCTGGAAGAAATGTGGCATTTGTGCATGATGAAACACTTATTTGTCTGAAATAATCTTGTGAAAAGAGGAATCATGGCTGGTATTTACAACAGCTTTCATAAACTTCCCCAAATTCCAGGCTTAGGACAAGACATGAACCATATCTCCATAGGTGCTGTAGCCAGGGACGTGGCCCTTGTGAACACCGCTTCCCTGGTTCCTGAGAACAGGTCTGGGTAGAGCTGTAGGAAGCTGATAACAGGATATTTCATGTAAGGACCACCAGCGAAAATCTGGGATTTGAGCAAGCATTTCCTTAGTTTAAAAAAATGCCATGTTTTAGACCTTGATTTGACTTTTCAGTACCATTATGTTTAAAAAGCTGGAAAACTTGGGGTGGTAGGGAACAATATGAATGACTATAATTATTTTATTCATGTTCTTCTTTGAGTCTACACGATGAGACTATACCAAAGAGTTCTCTCGAATACTGTTGCTTTAGAAACCTAGGAAGGTCTTCTCTGCTTTTAACACAACCCTCAACAGCCTTCCAGCAGATGACCAGCACAGGTGGTCAGTGAGTAAAGGAGACAGTGATCCCAGGAACCTGCTTAAAAGCTCACATTCAGGCTCTGCTTCGTGAGTTTAGGAATTTGCATTTTCACAAGAACTGTGGATAATCCTGAGGTGATAAGGACACATTGACAGAAAAAAAGCCAATATCTAGATAATTGCTTAATTTAAAAAAAATCATATCAAAAAACCTGAAGATAACAAGTATCTGAGGATGTGGAGTAATTGGAATCTTTGTGCACAACGAGAAGGAATGTAAGATGGTGCAGCTGCTATGGAAAAGAGCAGAGTTCCATCCAAAATTCGAAAAACAGAACTAGTTTTGTTATAATATAATCCAATAAACCCACTCTGGGCTTGTGTTCAAAGAACTGAAATCAGAGCCCTCAGGAGATATTTTGTACTCTGGATAAGAACTTAGTGCTAAAAGTAGGTAAAGGATATATGTGATAATATTTCAGTACCATTTCAGTACCTGTAATACAAACCATAATGCCCAAAAGGAGGGAGAGAGAGAGAGAAAGAGAGAGAGAGAGAGAGAGAGAGAGAGAGAGAGAGAGAGAGAGAGAGAGAGAGAGGAGAGACAGGCTGCGTGTTTTGGGTGGCATGAGGGATACTGAGGAGATTAGTGGTGGGAAAGTACACTGGTGGAGGAATGTGTGTTGGAACATTGTATGACTGAAACCCCATCATGAAATCTTTGTAACTGTGTATCACATGGTGATTCAAATTCATAGCTGCATTATTCACCATCACCCAAGATAGGGAAACAACTCAAGTGGCATTGATAGAAGGTTGGGGGCTAATGACAGGTGAGAAAAGTGAAGGGGGTATCACTGAAGTCCCAGGCAAAGCCTCATGGTCAAACTCTGATGTGGCAAACTCCAACTTTAGGGCTATTCATACCGGTTAATACTTGGACATATGTCATAGTCTCTGTGTGTTGGAATCTTCATGTGAGAAATTGGATGCAATGGAGAAGTTTTAGTTATTTTTATGTTGTGAATAAGCAGGGTAAGTTGCATCAGTATTGGTCAGTTTCTCAGAATCATCCACAAATACTCAAGAAGTCCAATCTGTCTGGTATTTTTTTTTTTTGTGACCACACCTGGCAGTGCTCAGGGCTTATCCCTGGCTCTGTGTTAGAGATCACTCCTGAGGTAGGGCTGGGTGGGGGAGCTTGGGGAGGACCATATGTGGTGCCAGGAATAGAACCTGGGTTAGTCACAAACAAGGCAAGCACCCTACCTACTGTGTGATCTCTCTGGTTCCTTAGGTCCAAGTCTTTAATTTTCAGTTTTCTTTTTACTTCCCATTACAAAGGGGAAAAGGAAATAGTACACAGGAAAAAGCAACAAGAATTCCTTATTTCTAGGTACAGTAAGAGTTCATAAATAAAAGAAATTCAAAGCAATCTGTTTTTAATAATACACCAGAGAGTCTAAAATTATACCTAACTGTACAGTCTTTTGTGGTTCAAGTTTTAAATAATTCCTCCAGTTATTAGTAAGTGCCATTAATGATGTGTTAGCTTCAGTTTGAACTCCATTTATTTTATTTTGACTTTTTTTTTGTTTGTTTGTTTCTCCCCAGGAGCTCACAGAGTAGTTCATTTCTTCAAATGTAGTTTAAAATAGTAATTAAGGAAGTTACTCATTTCAATTTCATCATAAAAAGATTTCTACACTTTGTCAAAAACACATTGGGTGGAGGAGTTTTTCTTGAACAAAACTGACCAAGTTCCCCAGTAGTTTGCTTGTATTTTACAATTGTACATAACATACAGATATATACCCATCTATGTACATGTATATATAGCTATATATCTCTACATATATAATGTTAATATTACATGTTTTATATGTGAGTGTGTGAATTTAATAACTGTAAATACATCAATGTGATTTTATAGTTGTGTCTATTTATGCCTATGCAATCACACATGGTGGTTAAAAGTGCTCTTTGAAAGACAGTATTTATGTATGAGTGCTGTGTACTTTCATTATGCATTACTGATAAAAAGTTTGCATTGACTTTTCATAGACCTTACTGTAAAACTCAGAAGAGAGTATAATTTCCCCAAGATATTAAGACCTGCTGTCTTAAAAAAAATGTAAAAAGACCCCAAATAACAAAACGTACAGATAAACATGCCATAGAATAACTGAACCTATTTTGACACTATCGTCGTGGCTATGAAGTCATTGGAAGTTGTGGGAAAGTACAGCTAAGTGAAGACCAAACAACCCCTGGGCCTGCAGAGGCAGGACTCATGCTAAGTTTGAATGTACTTGTGCAATGATCTGAGGACCACTTTCCTAGGAAGGCTTTTTTAAAAATTATTTTATTTTATTTTATTTTAAATTTTTTTTTTATTAGTGAAACACCATGAGGTACAGTTGTAGATTTACAATTTTTTGTGCTTGGGTTTGATTATACAATGATCAGATACCCATCCCTCCACCAGTGCCCATTTTCCACCACCATGGATAATATCCCCCCCACCCCCATTCCCCCATCCCCTCCTGCCTCTGTGGCAGGGCAATCCCCTGTGTTCTCTCTCTCCTTTTGGGTGTTGTGGTCTGCAAAAGAGGCATTGAGTGGCAAACATGTTCAGTCCATAGTCCACTTTCGACATGCATCTCCCCGCCTGGGAGGATCCTCCAAACACCCTTTATTTGGTGTTCCCTTCTCTATCTGAGCTGCCCTTTCCTCTAGAATGCCCGACTGGCCACTAAGCTATGGAGTAATCCTCCTGGTGCTGATCTCAGATATTCTTGGGTATTAATCTCATATTTTGTTACTTTATGTCCCCCAGATGAATGCAATCTTTCTATGTCTATCCCTCTCTTTCTGACTCATTTCGCTTAGCATGATACTTTCCATGTTGTATCACTTGTATGTAAATTTCATGACTTCATCTTTTCTAACAGCTACATAGTACTCCATTGTGTAGATGTACCAAAGTTTCTTTAACCAGTCATCTGTTCTTGGGCATTCAGGTTTCTTCCAGTTTCTGGCTATTGTAAAGAGTGCTGCAATGAACAAACAAGTGCAGATGTCACTTCGACTATACATTTTTGACTCTCTGGGATATATTGCCAAGAGTGGTATTGCTGGGTCAAATGGGAGCTCAATTTCTAATTTTTTGAGAATCGTCCATACTGTTTTCCAGAAGGGCTGAACCAGTCGGCATTCCCACCAACAGTGAAGGAGTGTCCCTTTCTCACCACATCCGCGCCAGCATCGGTTGCTTTTGTTCTTTTGAATGTGGGCCAGTCTCTGAGGTGTGAGATGGTATCTCATTGTGGTTTTGATCTGCATCTCCCTGATGATTAATGATGTAGAGCATTTTCTCATGTGCTTTTTTGCCATTTGGATTTCTTCTTTGAGAAAGTTTCTGTTCATTTCATTGCCCCATTTTTTGATGGGGTTGGATGTTTTCTTCTTGTGGAGCTTAACCAGTATTTTGTATATCCTGGATATCAACCCCTTGTCAGATGTGTATTCGGCGAATATCCTTTCCCATTCTGTAGACTGTCTTTGTATTTTGGTCACTGTTTCTTTGGAGGTGCAGAAGCTTCTTAGTTTAAGATAGTCCCATTTATCTATCTCTGTTTTCACTTGCTCAACCTAGGAAGGCTTTTAAACCTGCTCATACTTGACCAAGAAACCAGTCTTGGGTTTTCTGGAAAAGTCTAGTTCAGATCTTGACTCCCAAATCAGAAAGGAGGGGTGCTTTGAGAAATCTTGAGTGCCAGGGTGATAGTACAGTGGGTAGGGTGTTTGCTTTACATTCTGCTGACCCAGATTTTATATATAGTGCCACACATGGTCCCCCAAGCCCTGCCTGGCGGGATCCCTGAGTGCAGAGCCAAGAGTAAGCCCTGAGCATAGCCAGGTGTGGTCCCTCAAACAAAACACAAACAAAAAAGAGAGGACAATGAGCAGTCTTTGTGGAATCACTATGTCTAAACTGTCCTGGGCTCCATAAAAACCCCCAGTGACCTTCTAGAACTTTCCCATACCCTAAACCTTGAGCCCTAACCAAACACAAAGGAAAAGATACTGGTTTCAAGCAGCTTGGTCTTATCCAATGAGAACTCCAGAGTTCTGGCTTCGGAGCTGTCTCAGAACTCATGCCAAGACGCCCTACAGCCTTTCTGCAGATTTCATACTGAGTTCTGCAAGATGCTTAATTTTTCTGTCACATTCTATTGCAGATAGCACTCCCAGGGAAGGATGGAGACAAACACCAACCACTCCTCTGCCCTCCTTTTGGGTTTGTACAGTTCACACTGAGGTGACAGGAGGCAGGATATGGATGCAATCACTCAATCTTGAGGCTTTTTCCTATCTGATTCCCAGGTTTTCTTCTAAATCTCTGAGAGTTTCCTGTACTCATTAAGTAGGTTACGTATTTGCTTCCACATGATTTCCCCCACTTAGAGACATTTATAGGACTCTTAAAGGAAACAGAACAGACATGAATATATTAACTTTGTATTGAGGCTATAGGTTTTATGAACAATAGCAGCTACTTTTATGAACAGGACAGAAATGTTACTCTTTGTGCATTAATTTTACACCAAAATCTTTATGTTTATCCATATAGCTTTCTAAAAAGTGTAAAAGGTTGTTTGGAGGGTTGGGTTTTTTAGGGTGATTCTAAGACGGTTCCAGCACACTGGCTACACTAAGATTGGTGGGGAAAATCTTGGTCCATGGGAGAGGTAGGGCTTTTATCCTACATTTGTTCACCTGGTTACATCCTGCAGAATCACAAGTGACCATAGTTTTTTGATTGAATGCTCTTGTTGACATATCACATGGAATGGTCAGGTAAAGAGAGAAGAAGGTATTTTCATGACTCTCCTTGGTTGATTCATAGAAACCAGATACTGTTTAGTTTGGGAGCCACATCCAGAAGTGCTCAGGGCTACTCCTGGATCTGTGCTCAGGGGTCATTTCTGGTAGTACTATATATGGTATTGGGGATTCAAACCAGGGTCAGCTACACATAAAATAATCACCTTAACCTCGGAACTATCTTTCCAGCTCCTGAGCCCCAGATTTTACTTCGGTTTGCGGAGGCAAGAAACTCTGCCTTCAGCCTCTCCCTGAAGTCACCTTGTGGGATATCAAGAAATACATTTTGTATATCTGTATATCTCAAGAAATACCAAGTATCAGTGAGAGAAGATTGCTCTCCTCCCACTCTGTTTTGTAACAACCTTAGTGTGAGGGCTTTTTTCTGCTACTTTGTTTTCTTATTTCCCATGACAGAAGTCTCTGCATAGCGGCCCAGTTCACTCAACAAAAGGTATTTCAATTCAATTCATTCATTTTAAGACTCATTTCTGGGATTTTGAGGCCTGAGATCTTTTATGAGTTTGGCTAAGTACAATAGGTGAGGAGAATATGGTTTTTATCCCTGGGAGCATGGACAGGGAGCCAGATTTGACCCAAGAATCGCATATTCGGGCCGGAGTGATAGTACAGCAGGTAAGGCACTTGTCTGGTTCAAATTCTGGCACCACGTATGTTCCTCCAGAACTGCCAGGAATGATCCCTGAGCATAGAATTGAAAATAGCACTTGAGCACTTCTTGTGGCCCCAGAAAAAGCAAACAAAAAAGAATAACAGACTCCAGCATAAGACAGGTGAATTTCACTGTTATTCAAGACTCACTGCCCTTGAACTACTACCAGAATTATGGTCAGATGACACAGAGTCAGAATTGGCAAGTCCTATAAAAGGGACCTCTGAGATCACTAAGAGGTCACTTAACTCCATCTGAATCTCCACCAGTAGGTGGTGACTCTTAATAGTGGGGTGCTATGCATTGTGAAGTAGATTTACCAATAAGATATTCCTTTTATAGGGACCACACTCGGTGATGCTAGAGGGACCCAGGGCCATCCTGGAGGAAGAGAGCTGCGGGGCCATCAGGCACTGTGAGGAAACTGTTCTGAGCTGAGGACCAAACTTATGGCTTCATACATGCTAAGCTCTACTACCAGAGCTGTGCACGCAGACACACACACACACACACACACACACACACACACACACACACGTTCCCGAGGATACCCTTTGTGCTATGCTGCCAACATGTTCTTTCTCAGAAGATAAAAATAGAAAAGAAGACAGACCTCTTCATGGACACCCAATAAACAGACTCTAAGATGGAGATGTATCACTGAAAATTTTTAAAATATTTTTATTATGTTTTTAATCACCGTGAGATAATTACAAAGCTTTCCTGTTTGAGTTTCAGTCATACAATGATCAATAATTACTCAACCCTCCACCAGTGCACATCTTCTACCACCAAGAACCCCAGTATCCCCCTATCCCACCCCTTCCCCTGCCTCTATGGCAGACAATATTCCCCATACCTTTTTTGTATTGCTTGTATAAGATGTTGCGTGGCCACAAGAGTGGCTGCATGCTCCTGGAATTCTAAAATTTTAGATAATTAGGGTCTGGAGAAATCTCTGCAGTGAGCTGCTCTGTTCAAAGATTGTTTTGTGTGTCTCTGGATCATGGCCATTAAGGAGCTTAAGTAGTAGCCGGAGGCAGTTTGAGCGTGTGACCTCCAGGGTCCCATGGAGATGGGGGGATGAGAAGGACCTGCCCGGCCCCTATCCTTTGATACTTGGAGTTTGCGGTCACTGAATCCACATACCTGCACTTCTCATTGGGTTCTGGAAGTTGGCGACTGCTGGAGTTTTTAGGGGAAGGTGAAGGGACAACACCCACCCCCGCTGAGACAACCTGGTGAAGTTGGCCTGGCTTAAAGTCCGAAGGCATCTCTGCAGCAAGCTTCTCAGTTCAGAGATTCTTTTGTTTGTCTCTGGATCATGGCCCTAGTTTCCATCTTTTCAAGAGAAATAAACTACTGGCATATGCCCTGCCGGGTGTGCTTGCTTGCCCACCACACTCCATGCCTCTGGCCCTAACTGGCAACATTGAAAATTACTGAATGTCTGGGGTTCCACAGGAGGGAGTGCAGGACTGATTTGGAGGTAAAGCCAGAGCATGAAAGACCTGGCGTGATCTCAGAAAGCTCTGAGCCAGGATCATCATGCCCCACTGTCCTGATTTGAGGGAGGAAGAGATCCGCTGGGCTCTGCCAAGTACTGAATCCTGCCCCAATGATAGCGCTCTGTGAGGCTGTAACATTTCCAGGGTATCCTGGACACAAGAACCCACGTCAGTGCAATGAGCCAGATGAAGGAGCAGGAAGATGACAAGGAGCATATTGCAAGGATTATGCTGATCTTTTCAAAATTCTCGACGAACTTGTGTAAATTTGTACTGATAAAGTAGCATTTCAATATCTGAAGGCATCTAAAAATAATCTCTTAAAACTCTTTACTTAAAAGCAGAGGGCAAGGGGCTAGAGCAATAGCACAGCATGTAGGGCGTTTGCCATGCACGCGGCCAACCCAGGTTTGATTCCCAGCATCCCATATGGTCCCCCAAGCAGCGCCAGGAGCACTTCCTGAGTGTAGAGCAAAGAGTAACCCCTGAGCATCGCCGCCGGGTGAGACCCAAAAAGCAAAAATAAACAAATAAATAAATAAAAACAGACGGCACTAGAGGCTCTGAGAAACAGAGATTTCCCCCAAGATTAGATCACGAAGCTACCAAGAAAGCTGGACTGAGAAGCTGGGTTCCCAACACTCACTGTAAAACATCTTGTCTAGTGAGAACTGGTTGCAGAGTCCACAACCTCAGAGATTTGATTATTCTAACCAAAGGTCACTATTAGAAAATAAAGCCAATGGTAACTGATAAAGTCTGTAAATTTGACAGTCTTACAAGCTGTGATCCCTCCCTGGTGTGAAAAATTCTTAAACCACTACAATTTATCGCACAATATGCTTTGACAGCCATGTCCACTTGCCGACATACCAAATTCCAGAGGATGGGTATGTCGTTCCCAACGTTCTCCCTTCCGAAATCCGACACGCCATTTCATTGGTAAAGAAACAAACAGCACCCGGCCCAGACAAGGTCAGACCTGAACACCTGAAGAACCTGCCGTCAGTACTCATCAATACACTGGCTCGGCTCTTCACTCGCTACCTGTCTGAATGCAAGGTTCCATCCCAATGGAAAACCAGCAGGACCGTACTACTGTTCAAGAAGGGAGACATCCATGACATTGGCAACTATCGCCCGATCTGCCTATTGTCTGTCATCTACAAGCTGTTCACTCGAGTCATCCTGAATAGGATTGACAGAACACTAGATGAAGGACAACCATGTGAGCAAACAGGGTTCCGCAAAGGATTCAGCACCATCGACCATATCCACACAATAACCAAGCTCATTGAGGTTTCTCGGGAGTTCAAGATGCCGCTCTGCTTAACGTTCATTGATTTAAAGAAGGCCTTTGATTCTGTTGAGACGGAAGCGGTCATTGAAGCCCTAGCCAATCAGGGCATTCAAGCCCAATACATCAGGATCCTCTGTGAGCTGTATTGCAGATTCACTACCAGGATCTCACCATTCTACAAAGAAGTGATCGTTGATGTCAAGAGAGGGGTGCGGCAGGGTGATACCATTTCACCAAAACTCTTCAGTGCCACCCTCGAGAACATCATGCGATGACTGGAATGGGAAGGAATGGGAGTGAAGATAGATGGTCGGCAACTATACCACCTCCGCTTTGCTGATGAGATTGTTTTAATAACACCAAACATCAGCCAAGCGGCACTAATGCTGGCCGACTTTGACCGTGAGTGTGGAAAGGTAGGACTACAGCTGAATCTTACGAAGACAATGTTTATGAGAAACAGCCTTGTTCCTGACGCCCCATTCGCTCTCAATGGAACGACCATCTCCGAATGCAACAGCTGTGTACCTAGGTCGGGAGGTCAACATGACTAATGACCTGGCACCCGAGCTGCGCAGGAGGAAGAGAGCAGCTTGGAACGCCTTCAAGAACGTCGAAGAAATAGCTAAGAGGACGAAGAACCTCCGGCTCCGGGCACATCTCTTTGATTCCACTGTTCTTCCTGCATTAACATATGCCTCAGAGACCTGGGCCCTACGCAAACAAGATGAGAACGCCATTCAGGTCTCCCAAAGAAGAATAGAAAGAGCTATGCTTGGAATATCACGTTTCACTCAAATGAGAAAACGAATCCGGAGTTCTGACATCCGTCGACGATCAAGGATCAGGGACGCTGTCTCATTTGCCAAGGTGTCGAAAATCAGATGGGCTGGTCACGTAATGAGATTTAAAGACGACCGTTGGACTAGAGCTGTTACTGATTGGATTCCACGGGATGTCAAGAGACTGCGTGGCCGCCCACCTACCAGATGGTCAGACTTCTTCGTGAAGATCATGAACGATCGGTTTGAGGCTCTTCATGATCCCAGAGCGAACAGATGCCATTGGGCTACACTAGCACACGACAGGGACAAATGGAGACGTTACTGGCTCCCGCTCCAGCAAATCGACGACTAACGGGAAGTTAAGTGATTAAGTGATTAAGTGATGCTTTGACTGACTCAAAAGAACAGAGAACTCAGAGTGAAATGTCTTTGTGAATTTTTTCCAGGGGGAACAGATAGATCTCTTTCTCTCTCTTTTTTCCCTTCCACATTTCTTCTCTTTTCTCACCTGCCCCTCTTCATACTCCCTGACTTCGCCTGTTCTTTTCCTCTCTGCGTACCTCTCCGTGTATTATCTGTACAGGTTAAATAATAGAATCTCCTTGTTTAATGTAAGAAATCTGAGTTGCCATCCAAAGACAATAAACTTAAGCACCAAATAGCTACTGCCTCTCTATAAATGTTCATTGCCTTTCTTGCAACAGGATTTGCACTATATCTCCTTGATAGGCAAATGTTTTGTTTTATTGTAGGTGCTTTCCAGTATAACTATAAAATTCTTACTAGGTCAGTCTATCTTGGAATCTAATATTATATAGACTTTGGCGAGTTTTCAGGCATCCTGACAAACATTTCTCCAAAATGGGAGAAGTCCAGAGCTAAATGACCAAAAGCAGCAGATAACCCTGACTCAGGGACTCTACCAGTAATAAATGTGTTCTCTCTCACTCTCCAGAGGGAAAATAGCCCTCTCAATGGAGAGAGAGAGCATTTTGCTAGATGAAATATGACCAAATACCTGATAAGCTAGTAGCAAACACTCAGAGCAGCTGTGAGAGAAATCCTGAGTGTAGCCAGAAAAGGACACAGATCCTTCATGGCATTTGCTACCTTGTCTTCCTGGAGAAAGGAGAACTCAGAAATGTAAGAATTCAGGAAGCTGAATTCTTCTTATCTTCCATCTTACCCACCACATTATTTGCTTCCACTAGTCACCTCATGGTCACAAGATGGCTGCAGCAGCCCCATGGTTTCCTGACCACATAATACCCAACAGAAAAAAGAGGAAGGTGTAATTCAGGGTGTTGCCCACCTACAGCAATCCTGCTTTTATATGTTTGACATTTTGAGGACATTTGATCCAGAGCCTCACACATAAGAGGCATGTGCTCTATTTTGCTAAGCCACATCCCTGGTTCTCTGTGCACCCAATTTGAATCATAAGAGAAAATACAGGAACGTCTCTACATGCTTTATGGGTCAGACCACATTACACACCTGTGGTTCAAGGAATCCCAAGGCAGGGAAGTGAAAGGATGAGACCAATAATGATCGAGTCTCTGAGAACAGTGATAGTGCATTTACCACCATTAAACCTCAAGGACTAACAAGGGCTTTAAAAAATGTGTATGTGGTATGTGGGGAGTAGAGACAGAGGGAGGAGTCCTTCTGTAGCAGCCAACCCTCCCAGCCGTTCAAAATGTGCTGTTTGCTGATAACATTTTTGAACACTGTGACTTTGGCCCTCCAATGACTCTGGCCCTCCATCCTCTAATAGTTACTTCCAACAAAGTTATTTTACCTCTGAGTCCCCTGCCAGACTATTTAGGCACACAGAGACACAGGTTTTTTGTCATTCTTGTCATTAATATTTAAGACACTCAACAAATTGTATTTTCCTAGTGTCATGTTCTTCAAAAAGCAAATGCCAGGGCTGGAGTGATAGTACAGCAAATAGGGCATTTATCTTGCAAATGGGTTCATTCCCCAGCACCCCTTATGGTGCTCCAAGCCTACCAGGAGTTATCCTTGAGTGCAGACCCAGGAGTAAACCCTGAATTCTACAGGGTGTGGTCAGAAAAGGAAAAGTAAATGGCACACTGTGTTATCCACTACTAGAACACAGAATTTGGTGACAAGTTCCAACTCTATCTAAATAACAAGTATGGGTCGTCAGGTATTGAGTTTTGGCTATTGAAAACATATAAGATACACCTGAAAGCTGGGAAGAAATAGGTGAAAGTAAAAGGATACAGTGGGTAATGGTCTTCTGTTGCTGTCAGACTTGCTTATAAATTGACATTTCAAAGGTGTGTTTGATTAACCTTGGTGTGACCAAACAGAAAGAGTGTGAAATACTATCTTCTCAGAAATCAGAAATATATCCCCACTAGTCAGCCCCATGTTTATATACCAAATCATTGGCAGTAATCCCAGGATATTTCAGGGGCTCTGTCCCCTCTGAAGTTAGCAGTGGGTTTCTGCTGTCTTGACATGATTTTTGATAGCATCACATTTCTTTAAAGAAGTGCCCATGCTTTGAAGAGAAATTATACTTCTCTAACCTCAAAGTCATAACGCATCTACATCCTAGACCTCCTCCTGCACATTTTACTCCTTGTGAACATCTGAGTGTTGAATTATCCTGCACCCATCCTTGGGGCAGTGGACATGACCAAGAGAAGCCAGGGTGTTGGTTATGAACTTAAAAATAGTCCCTGGAGGATTTGCTCCTAACTCAGCCCTACTCTACCTCCTCCTACCAGGGCTCCATTTAATGTAGTGTTTTTTCCACTTTATTATTATTGCTTTCTCCTTTAGACTCTATCACTAAAGATAACTATAGTTTTGTAATTTAAATTCTTGCTTACATTTTCCTCCTTCACACTCCCTGACTCCCAACTATCCCTTGACTTTTACCTGTTATAACTAATTAGCCTTCTATATATCACACTTGTCAATGAAGTTCTTCAGTGACTTAGTTGTCACTTTTTGAAGAAAAGTTGAATTTCAAAACTTCTAATACATATCCAATTCCAACATTGTATGACTCAAAATAATGTTTGGTAACAAAACCCAGGACTGAATTGTATATCTCTCCATCCCATCCCTCCCCTCCCAAATTCACATGTTGAAACTGTAAACCCCAATATGATGGTATTTGGAGATAAGGTCTTCAAGGAGATGATTAAAGTAAAATGAGGTCATAAGCCTGAGGAATAAGGTCAACAACTGGTATCCTTATAAGGGGAAGAGATGGCAGGGAAGTCATGCCCAAAGGCAAGACTAAAAAAGACACAGCAAGAACACAACTGTCTTCAGCTAAGGAGAGAGGTCCCAGCAGAAACCAATGTACTAACACTTTGATCTTCAAACACTGGCCTTCAGACTGTGAAAAAAAATGTCTGTTGTTTAAGCCCCTCCTATCGGTGGCATTTTGTTAAGATAGTCCTATACACATACACACAAAGATGCATAAGCTCTTACTTCTTACTGATGGCTCAGTAACTAGTAATGATTCTCAAACACAGGAAAAAGGATGTGGTCAAGAAATATTTTTGGTCATTTGTACTTTCTTTGCTGCCGAGCTTTCATCTTCTCTAAGGTTCTTTCCAGGCCCTATCTTGCCAGATGTGGCCTGCACAATTGTCATATGTGTTGGTTTTGTCCTTTGTATTCCATAAGGATTAGTCAACTAATTACCCTAAGGCAGATGCCAATAGGCCCCTGTGGGCAAGCCTCTGGAATTCCCCTTTAACTTCATCCAAATGGAACAACTCAAGCCCTAGTGGTCAGTTCTGTGGGTAGAGCTGAGAGACTTGCAAGGCTGAAGCCCTCATTTCCCAGCTGCTGGCAGCACTGATGCTGACGTTCTCCCTCTGAAAAGAGCTACCTCAGGGAAGTTACACCCTCACCCTCTCCCTGGGGGAAGCCTCTCCCTCTCTTCTTACTGCTCACAAGCTCCCTGGCCTCTCCCCAACAGGTTAGATACCCTGTCATGAAGAGCTTTGCTCAGCAGTCTGCTGGGACAAAACCAACATGTATGACAATTGTGTGTTTTCATTTGTCCTCACACTAAATCCCCTGGCATCCTCCAAATCATGGTTCAAATTTCCCTTTTCAGTGAGGTCAATAGGATTAACCTGCCACCTGCCCTCTTGACTCCACCCTGTACACTTTCCTCAAAGCACACGTACCCTTGTAACACACTATGCTTTCTGTTTTGCTTTTCCTTTCCACTAATAGATGTGCACATAGTTACAAGCAAAGTCTTTGTGTTACTCACAGCTGCGTTCCCCATGGTACGTAAAAAACAAATTACAAAATTTTTTCAATGACCTTTGTTTGCATCAGTTTAAGTAAAAGAACAATTCCCTTACTAATCTGAACCATTATCTACACGCAAAAAGAATCACAATGAAGGAAATTTCATCTTGAAGAATTCATACTGTCTCAACAGAATTCAGAATTTAGCACTACTAAGCAGCGGTATAAAGCATAGAATATTTAACAGCCATGGTTAACCAGCTTTCTCTCACTTCCTTAACTGCAGGTCAAAGAGTAGTTTTCAATAATAGCCGAAGAAAATTTTACTTTTATATTTTACATTTGTTTTCATGACTCCCTTTTAAATTTTATTTAAAAAATAAAAACAAATTTCTATTGGAAGACCTAAATTCTGTGAATCTACCATATAGAAACTAATATTTGCTTATACCAAACAAAAATGTCAAAACTGGGGAACTAACCACTCCCCTCCTGAAGGAAGAAGCACTGAAGAATTTGTGTACTTTTTTTTTTTGGCCAAACCTACTGGTGCTATGGGTGCTTGTTGCACCAATTTGTTTTGGGGACCAAATCCAGGTATTCTGTATGCACTTCAACTCATGGAGTAGTCTATCCAACACTTGTGGACATATTACTATAACTACTACACATATCAACTCTTTAGAACAAATGCACATGGGGTTTTGTTTATGTTTTTGGTGGAGGAAGAAGTATTTTATCACTGAATTTGTTTAGAGTTGCTATTGCAAGTTGATAATAAAAAACAACACTTTCGGGGCTGGAGCGATAGCACAGTGGGTAGGGCGTTTGCCTTGCACGCGGCCGACCCAGGTTCAATTCCCAGCATCCCATATGGTCCCCTGAGTACCGCCAAGAGTAATTCCTGAGTGCAGAGCCAGGAGTAACCCCTGTGCATCGCCAGGTGTGACCCAAAATGCAAAAAAAAAAAAACCCACTTTCAGTCACATTGAATATGTTTTTACATCTTTTACACACAAAGTACCTTTATTGTATACATAGGGAACAGGATACTCCCACCTCTCCACCTGTGTAGTACCTTGGAATAGGGAGGGAAAGGTAGGAGGTGAGAAAGGCATAGGATGTTATGTGTGGGATTGTATTCTCCAAATAGGTGTGGTGATGTCCTAACTCCCAAGATCTCAGGATGTAATATTATTTGGAAACAGTTATAGCAGATTTAATCAGTTAAGATGAGGTCACACTGGGGTACACGACCTCTTAATCCATTATGACTCAAGTTTTCCTAGGAAAAGATGACAGGGGGAGAGAGGGAGGGACAAGAGAAAGAGGTGGACTAGAATTGACATTAGGCCACATTCTTGGGCATTTTTGTAGTAGTGCAGGGGCAGAAACTTTGTACAACAAAAGCATACACGTTAACACTATTATCATCATGTTACATAGCCACAATGAAATAATAATATAAATATATACATTCAATTAAATTATACATCTATGTAAAAGGGGGAGAGGAGAAAAGGAGAGACAGCAACACAGGGAGAATGTCACTTGATGACATTTGATGACAGGGAAAGAAGTTGTGGCGAAGCAGTTCAAGGATGCCAGGGACCGTAGGCAACCCACAAGAAGCAAAGATAAAGGAACTTTCCAGAGGAACCAACCCTGACACACCTTGATTTCAGACTTCCAGCCCCTAGAACCACAAAGAAACAAATGTCTGCTGGTTTAAAGTTGCTCCATTTCCAGTACTTGGTACACAGCTCTCTGAAATGGACATATCAATCTTCAGGAAACCCCTGCAATGAAGAGGTCTGCATTTTGGCTACTCAACAGAGAAAAACCACCAAAGGTGGAATGCCAACGACAAACTCTTCCCCTTTTATCCCAACACCATAACTCAGAAACCCTACTCATGTGTCAAGTCACTCTCCCTTTGATTCTGAGAATCTCAGTGTGTCCCGAGGCTGTGGCCATCCAGAAGCTGCACCAGGACAGCATCAGTGGCCTCAGTTCTCAGGAGACCATTTCTGTGGCATATCCTTGGCGGTCTACTCTGTAGCTCTCTAACTGTCTGTGAGTTACTTAATAAATTTCATGATGAAATTCCTTCTTTGTTTAAGTGAACCAAAGTCAAGTTTTGTATCCATAGTCAAGAACCCCTTAGTTCTCAGTAAACCCTAACATGTCTTGGTTTTGTGCATTTATCTGCATTGGCCGAAAACCAAAAAGCCAAAATGAGAGGCAAATGGTTAATTATTGGGGATTAAAGAATTACATTTTGTGTGTGTATCATTTCAGACAAAAACCTAAAATAAATCCCAGGAAAGAGTACAATTTGGGGGTAAGGAAAGAGAAAGATGAAGTAAGCAGTTAATGAGAAGAACTAATTAGTGTTGGCAAGTTTCAACTAATCTGGGTTATACATAATTAGTTACCTATTTTATCCTCTAGCAAAAATCCATAATTGTCAGTCTTAGAGCTAAGATATCTCTTTTCTTTTCTCTTTTCTTTTTTTTTTATTTGGAAGGTCACACCCAGAGACGCTCAGGAATTACACCTGGCTCTACATTCAGGTAACAATCCTACCAGTGTTCCAGTGACTATATGGGATGCTGAGGATTGAACTCAGGTTGATTGTGGGAAAGGCAAACATCCTGCCCTGCATAGTATTACTCTGACCCCTATAGCCCTTTCTTTGCTGGGTTCTCAAACAAATATAAATGAAACAATTATTGTTTCATGAAGTCCAAGGATCTTTTTGGCCTTTAGAAAATGGCAGCAAGCAGTTTTTACGCAATGGCAGCTCAAGTTTTAAAATAACTATATTTGAATTAAAAGATGAAATCATGCACTTTAATGTAATTTGAATGGAACTGAAGGTGTCATAGTAAGCAAAATAATTCAGAGGGAAAAGAACAAATATCAAACAGTCTTATTCATCTGTGGTACAAACACAACACAAGGGAATAAATAGTATCAGCGTTGACAAACTTTTGGCCTTAAATTATCACTTAATCACTTAACTTCCCGTTAGTCGTCGATTTGCTCGAGCGGGCGCCAGTAACGTCTCCATTTGTCCCTGTCGCGTGCTAGTGTAGCCCAATGGCATCTCTTCGCTCCGGGAACATGGAGGGCCTCAAACCGATCGTTCATGACCTTGACAAAGAAGTCTGACCATCTGGTAGGTGGGCGGCCACGCGGTCTCTTGACATCCCGTGGAATCCAATCAGTAACAGCTCTAGTCCAACGGTCATCTTTAAATCTCATTACGTGACCAGCCCATCTGATTTTCGACACCTTGGCAAATGAGACAGCGTCCCTGATCCTTGATTGTCGACGGATGTCAGAACTCCGGATTCGTTCTCTCATTTGAGTGAAACGTGATATTCCAAGCATAGCTCTTTCTATTCTTCTTTGGGAGACCTGAATGGCGTTCTCATCTTGTTTGCGTAGGGCCCAGGTCTCTGAGGCATATGTTAATGCAGGAAGAACAGTGGAATCAAAGAGATGTGCCCGGAGCCGGAGGTTCTTCGTCCTCTTAGCTATTTCTTCGACGTTCTTGAAGGCGTTCCAAGCCGCTCTCTTCCTCCTGCGCAGCTCGGGTGCCAGGTCATTTGTCATGTTGACCTCTCGACCTAGGTAGACATAGCTGTTGCATTCGGAGATGGTCGTTCCATTGAGAGCGAATGGGGCGTCAGGAACAAGGCTGTTTCTCATAAACATTGTCTTCGTAAGATTCAGCTGTAGTCCTACCTTTCCACACTCACGGTCAAAGTCGGCCAGCATTTGTGCCGCTTGGCTGATGTTTGGTGTTATTAAAACAATGTCATCAGCAAAGCGGAGGTGGTGTAGTTGCCGACCATCTATCTTCACTCCCATTCCTTCCCATTCCAGTCGTCGCATAATGTTCTCGAGGGTGGCACTGAAGAGTTTTGGTGAAATGGTATCACCCTGCCGCACCCCTCTCTTGACATCAACGATCACTTCTTCGTAGAATGGTGAGATCCTGGTAGTGAATCCGCAATAGAGCTCACGGAGGATCCTGATGTATTGGGCTTGAATGCCCTGATTGGCTAGGGCTTCAATGACCGCTTCCGTCTCAACAGAATCAAAGGCCTTCTTTAAATCAATGAACGTTAAGCAGAGCGGCATCTTGAACTCCCGAGAAACCTCAATGAGTTTGGTTATCGTGTGGATATGGTCGATGGTGCTGAATCCTTTGCGGAACCCTGCTTGCTCACATGGTTGTCCTTCATCTAGTGTTCTGCCAATCCTATTCAGGATGACTCGAGTGAACAACTTGTAGATGACAGACAATAGGCAGATCGGGCGATAGTTGCCAATGTCATGGATGTCTCCCTTCTTGAACAGTAGTACGGTCCTGCTGGTTTTCCATTGAGATGGAACCTTGCATTCAGACAGGTAGCGAGTGAAGAGCCGAGCCAGTGTATTGATGAGTACTGACGGCAGGTTCTTCAGGTGTTCAGGTCTGACCTTGTCTGGGCCGGGTGCTGTTTGCTTCTTTACTGACGAAATGGCGTGTCGGATTTCGGAAGGGAGAACGTTGGGAACGACATAGCCATCCTGTGGAATTTGGTATGTCGGCAAGTGGACATGGCTATCGAAGAGATTTGAGTAGAAGTCATGGATAATCTTCTCCATTGCCGTTCTGGAGGATGTGATGGATCCATCAGGACGTCGGAGGGCAGTCATCTTGGTCTTATAGTTGGCGAAGAACAGGCGGGCGTTACGAATACTTTTCCCGGCTTCTGCCGCATCTACCAGTACTTCTGCTCTTCTCTCTTTGAGGTCTTCCTTGATCGCATCTCTGCACTGCTTTGCAAGCTCGGACGTTAGCTTGCGGTTGCCTGAGGCATGCGCCAAACCACGCTGGCGAATTAGCTCAAGAGTTTTCGAAGATAGGCGACTTTTTGTGGCTATCTCTCTCTTGGCGTTCCTCGCACATTCATGGAGGTGCTGAACCAGTCGATCGTATTCCTCGTCAATGTTGTCAACAATGGCATCTTCCCATGTTGCCGCAATAGTACCAAAGAGTTCCCAGTTGGTGGTCGTTCTGGGAGTTCTCTTTTTGAACTTTGCAGCCCTTTCTCCCCGCTCTGTGAAGTAGAATTTTGCACGAAGGAGACGGTGGTCCGATCCCGTTCGAAATTTTGGGACAACAGCGACATCAGTCAGGCAAAACCGTCGATTGAATATGATGTGGTCTATTTCGTTGTGGAATCGTCCACCGGGAGACTCCCATGTCCATCGTTTAGATTCTGCCTTCTGGAACTGTGAGTTACCATGAATGGTCTTGGTCGACATGATGAACTCAGACAGTCTCTCACCCTGTTCGTTCCATTCTAGGCCATGGGTTCCGATGTGAAGTTCTTCAGCTGATCTTCTCGGTCCTATCTTGGCATTAAAATCACCCACAATGATCTTGTAGAAGGTGTGGTCTTCTTTATAGAATTTCTCTAGCTCCATGTAGAACTTCTCGATTTCTCTTTCATCATAATGAGATGTTGGTGCGTAGACAACGAAGATAGAAACTGCAGGCAGTGAGCCACATCTATTCAAATGTAAACGTCCGATTCGGGTTGTTAGGCATTCGAATGAATCAATGCTCTTGGCCAAGTTTGTGTTGATAAGGACACCGACGCCTCCAACACCTCTTTTATCGCATGTTCCGAGGAACAATTCTTCTCCAGTGTCGAAAACGGCATGGTGAGATTCGTGTCTTCTTGTCTCGGTCAGACCAATGATGTCGTACTTGATCATTCGCGCTTGTACCATCAGGTCCTCGATGGATGCATCTGATGCTAGCGTACGTGCATTGAAAGTACAGACGATCATTTTTGTCTTCCTTCGTTGTGGCAGCCTAGGTCGGCCTTGAGATTTTGTCGGCCTCTCCTTTCTCATCCTTCTCAGTGCTGCCATGTCGGTGAAGCCTTCAGGGTCAGGTGAATGAGACCAGTTGTAGTTACTGGTTTTGGCATATCGAATACACAGCGGATAGCTTGCCAGGCTCTTCCGTGCGGGCGGAATACTCTCGGTAGCTTGCCAGTCTTTCCGAGAGGTATAGAGGCTTTTGGGGTGACCTCTAATCACCCTTGTAGGTGTTAGGCCTTAAATTATAAAACTGGGATTACCAACGAGGGAGGTGGTGGGGAGAGAGGATGGGAATGAAGAGACAGAAGAGACAGATTAGAAGTAACATAAGGGCACTGGTGGAGGGTCTTGGGTACTTTGGTGGTGGTGAAGCATGGTAATTTTGTACATAAAAACAAAAAATGTAATTAATATAATGTAATATAATTAATATATAATTAATTAATATAATGTAAACATGTTACAGTGATAAATAACTTTATTGAGGTCAGAGTGCTAATGCACATGCTTTGCATGCCAGTGGGTGGGTCTAGGTTCAATTCTTCAGACTGCATGGTACCACTAGAGGAGGGAGAATATCTGAGCCAGGAGTGGCCCCTGTTGGGTATGGCCCCCAAATTTACAAAATTAAAAAAATAAAAATAAACAAAGTGTCCCAATTTTAAAGTGGATCCACTAGAGTGAAAGCGATAGTACAGTGGGTAGAATTCTTGCCTTTCTTACAGTCAACTTGGATTCAAGATCCAGCACCACATATGGTCTCCTAAGTCCCACCCAGAGTGATCCCGGAGTAGAAAACCAGATATAAGCCCTGAGTACAACCAGGTGTGGCCCCCAAACAAAAACAAACAAAAAATTTCTTACTAGACTCTCCCTCTGGAGAAGCCCAGATTCTTCCTTGAATGTATAACATACTCTATTTTACTTCATAAACAAATAAAATGACTCCACTATTGACTGTTTTGCCAACTTGATCTTTTCCTCTTCTGTAAGCCTCCATTCATCATTTATTAATTTTGTCAAAGTAATAGGTACTTATAATAGTGTTCTGTTGACATGGTTTTGCCCTTAAAGAACCCAAATTCTGGTTCTATAAAGACAAGTAAAGAACAAAGAACATAGTGATGATACAGATTGGAAACTGCTCTTATAAACAAGGCATCTAAGAGTATGTTGGGAGAGCAAGGAAGCTTTCTTGGGGCTATTGATCTCTGATTGTGTCTGGTTCTGATTACCCTGGCTGGCTGGTAAGATTAGAAAGAGATAATGAAGACAGTCATAGGTCAGGTCCTTGAACCAGAGTTCAATGTGTCTGTACGTAAAATTCTAGGTTGGAAGTGGTAGGGCAGGGAGTAGTTAAAGCTCTGAAGTTGAAAACTGAAGCTAAAGGTGTAGGGAGAGGTCAATGTTTCTCAACTGTCTTAGGAATTTTATCCTGACAGCAACCTAATTACCTGAGTGCAGAGAAAGTAACTGGTTCTACAACTGAGATAGATTGTTTTGGCACTGGTACAAATTTTTTTTTATTAGTGAAACACCATGAGGTACAGTTGTAGATTTACAAATTTCTGTGCTTGGATTTCAGTCATACCGTGATCAAATACCCATCCCTCCACCAGTGCTCATTTTCCACCACCAGGATAATATCCCTCCCCTCCCATCCCTCCCATCCCCCCCTGCCACTGTGGCAGGGCATTCTCTTTTGTTCTCTCTCTCCTTTTGGGTGTTGTGATCAGCAAAAGAGGCATTGAGTGGCAAACATGTTCAGTCCAGTCTACTTTCAACCTGCATCTCCCCTCCTGAGAGGATCTTCCAAACACCCTCCATTTGGTGCTCCCTTTTCTATCTGAACTGTCCTTTCCCCTAGAATACCCGGCTGGCCTCTAAGCTATGGAGTAATCCTCCTGGTGTTGATCTCAGCTATTCTTGGGTATTAATCTCATATTTTGTTATTTTATATCCCCCAGATGAATGCAATCTTTCTACGTCTATCCCTCTCTTTCTGACTCATTTCGCTTAGCATGATACTTTCCATATTGTACCACTTGTATGTAAATTTCATGACTTCATCTTTTCTAAGAGATACATAGTACTCCATTGTGTAGCTGTACCAAAGTTTCTTTAACCAGTCATCTGTTCTTGGACACTCAGGTCTCTTCCAGTTTCTGGCTACTGTAAAGAGTGCTGCAATGAACAAACAAGTGCAGATGTCACTTCGGCTACACATTTTTGCCTCTCTGGGATATATTCCCAGGAGTGGTATCGCTGGGTCAAATGGGAGCTCAATTTCTAATTTTTTGAGGAACGTCCATACTGTTTTCCAAAAGGGCTGAACCAGCCGGCATTCCCACCAACAGTGAAGGAGTGTCCCTTTCTCACCACATCCGCGCCAGCATCGGTTGCTTTTGTTCTTTTGAATGTGGGCCAGTCTCTGAGGTGTGAGATGGTATCTCATTGTGGTTTTGATCTGCATCTCCTTGATGATTAATGATGTAGAGCATTTTCTCGTGTGCTTTTTTGCCATTCGGATTTCTTCTTTGAGAAAGTTTCTGTTCATTTCATTGCCCCATTTTTGGATGGGGTTGGATGTTTTCTTCCTGTGGAGTTCAACCAGTATTTTGTATATCCTTGATATCAATCCCTTGTCAGATGTGTATTCGGCGAATATTCTTTCCCATTCTGTAGACTGTCTTTGTATTTTGGTCACTGTTTCTTTGGAGGTACAGAAGCTTCTTAGTTTAAGATAGTCCCATTTATCTATCTCTGTTTTCACTTGCTCAGCCAGTGGCGTGTCATCTTTGAAAATTCCATTAGCCTCAATGTCATGGAGGGTTTTGCCAACTTTATCATCAATGTGCCTTATGATTTCTGGTCTGATGTTGAGGTCTTTAATCCATTTTGATCTTACCTTTGTCCATGGTGTTAGGCAGAGTTCTGAGCCAATTTTTTTGCATGTGGCCGTCCAGTGATGCCAGCACAATTTGTTAAAGAGGCTTTCCTTACTCCACTTCACATTTCTTGCACCTTTATCAAAGATTAGATGATCATATGATTGAGGGGAGATGTCAGTGTATTCAACTCTGTTCCATTGGTCTGCAGTTCTGCCTTTGTTCCAGTACCATGCTGTTTTGATTATTACCGCTTTGTAGTAAAATTTGAAGTTAGGGAGGTTGATTCCTCCCATTTTCTTTTTCCCAAGAATTGCTTTAGCTATTCGTGGGGGCTTATTGTTCCATATAAATTTCAGGAGTGTTTGCTCCATTTCTTTGAAGAATGTCATGGGTATCCTTATAGGAATTGCATTGAATTTATACAGTGCTTTCGGTAGTATTGCCATTTTGACAATGTTAAGTCTCCCGACCCATGAGCAGGGGATGTCTTTCCATTTCCTCATGTCCTCTTTTATTTCCTGAAGTAGCGTTTTGTAGTTTTCTTTGTACAGGTCCTTTACTTCCTTAGTTAAGCTGATTCCTAGGTTTTTGATTTTCTGGGGCACAATTGTGAACGGGATTGATTTTTTCATATAGCTTTCCTCTCTCTCACTGTTTGCATATAGGAAAGCCATGGACTTTTGGGTATTGATTTTATAGCCTGCAACTTTACTATACAAATCTATTGTTTCTAGGAGTTTTTTGGTGGAGGTTATTGGGTTCTCTAAGTATAGTATCATATCATCTGCGAATAGTGAGAGCTTGATTTCTTCCTTTCCTACCTGAATGCCCTTAATATCTTTTTCTTGCCTAATTGCTATTGCAAGTACTTCCAGTACTATATTGAACAGCAGTGGAGAGAGTGGGCATCCTTGTCTCATCCCTGATCTTAGAGGGAAGGCTCTCAGTTTTTCCCCATTGAGGATGATGCTTGCTGTAGGCTTGTGGTAGATGGCTTTAACTATGTGGAGGAAAGTCCCCTCTATACCCATTTTGGCTAGGGTTTTCACCATAAAGGGATGCTGGATCTTGTCAAATGCTTTCTCTGCATCTATTGATATGATCATATGCTTTTTATCTTTTCTTTTGTTGATATGATGGATTATGTTGATTGATTTCCGAATGTTAAACCATCCCTGGGATGAATCCTACTTGGTCATGGTGTATGATCTTTTTGATGAGTAGTTGGATTCTATTTGCTAGTAGTTTGTTGAGGATCTTTGCATCTGTGTTCATCAGGGATATCGCCCTGTAGTTCTCTTTCTTTGTGTTATCTCTGTCTGCTTTTGGTATCAGTGTGATATTTGCTTCGTAGAAACTGTTCGGAAGTGTATTTGATATTTCAATTTCGTGCAAAAGCTTAAAGAGGATTGGGAGTAAGTCTTCTTTAAAGATTTGGAAGAATTCACTGGTGAATCCATCCGGGCCAGGGCTTTTGTTCTTGGGGAGAATTTTTATACCATTTCAATTTCCTTGATGGTGATAGGTCTGTTCAGGTATTCGGCACTGGTACAAATTTGCTTCGACACTACTCCCACTACCCAGCCATCACCACACTCCAGGACGCTTTCCGGACCCGCGCGGCCGCAAAGCGGCCGCACGACACATCATAAGACATTAAATACCCATCTTCCGGAATTGTCATACCGTATTTGATAGGGTTCAAATATGGTAACACCTACAAGGGTGATTAGAGGTCCCCCAAAAGCCTCTATCCCTCTCTGAAAGACTGGCAAGCTACCGAGAGTATTCCGCCCGCACGGAAGAGCCTGGCCAGCTATCCATTGTGTATTCAATATGCCAAAACCAGTAACTACAACTGGTCTCATTCACAAATTTGCTGAAATACGACAACATTGAAAAGTTAAAATGACCAGAAGTGGAGCTATTGGAGTAGTATGAGAGACTGTTTTTCAAAGCAGTGGCCAGGTCAGCATGGAAGTGGACAGTAGAGAATGAAAGGACAGGATAGAGACAGACTTGAGATGCATGGATGGGTGTTGACTCTTCTGCTCAGTGATGAATGAAGCAGCTTTGAGAGGATATAGGCTGACTTATCTTGCTCACTCATGCCCCTTGCAGTGCCTACATTATCTATTTGTTCTTGAAAGTTGTCTAATTTTCCCAAAGGAGTTTTTAAAGTATCAAACATTGCCATAAAATTTTTCTAATGCTTATTCATTAAGGTAAAATTTAGTTTACAAGATGTAAATGCTTAAAGTGTTTTAGGGAGCCAGAGTGATAGTACAGGGTTCAAAGTACTTGCCTTGGTATTCAGCAGAGCCCCAGTTTGATCCCCAGCATGACATATGGTCCCCTGATCACGGACAGAAGTTTCTCCTGAGCATAGAACTAGGAACAGCCCTTGAATACCACTGGATGAGATACACCAAATCTAAAACAAATAAATAAGACATTTGAGGGGTACAGGCTCACTGCCAACATGCCAATAACTCTCCACCATCCCACTCTACCCTGGTAACCTCAGCTCAGTTGTCATGTCTTTGATTTTCACTGGGCATTGTGTATTTCCAGGCTTCATACTCTGCATGAGTGAGAGCATCCAGTATTTGTTTTCCTCTTCCTGATTTACCTATCTTAGCATGAGAACTTCCAGTTTCAAATATTGTCACTGTCACTGTCCTCCCATTGTTCATCGATTTTCTCAAGCAGGCCCAGTAACATCTCCATTGTGAGACTTTGTTGTTACTGTGTTTGGCATATCGAATATGCCACGGGTAGCTTGCCAGGCTTTGCCGTGCGGACGAGATACTCTCAGTAGCTTGCTGGGCTCTCCAAGAGGGGAGGAAGAATCGAACTTGGGTTGGCCTTGTTGGCTGCGTGCAAGGCAAACGCCCTACCTGCTGTGCTATCGCTCCAGCCCAGTTTCAACTATACTATAGCAAAAAGCAAAATTTTATCTTTTCCTATGGTTTCTTTTTTCTCTTACCTGATGTTTCTAAACCTTACTTGTTGGCAAAGGCACTGAAGCGAACAGAGATGTGGATGTCTTTTAGAATTCACATTTTATGTCCTTAGTGTAGATGCTTAGGAGTGGAATTGCTGGGTCATATGGTAGTTCTATCTGTAATTTTTTGAGAATTCTCCATACATTTCTCATGGAAACTAAACAAGTCATTCCCACACGCAGAGAATGAGGGATTTTTTCCCTCCACATCCCACCTGCAGTAGTCATCACTATTTCAAAATGCCTGTTCTATCATTCCATAATCCCTGCCACATCTATGTTGGTCCTGATGCTCTTCATATTGGTTTTTGCTTTGCATTTAGCATGTTTCGTATTTTTGTTTTTAGAAGCTGATTTGACAAGGCAGGTAATGGAAACTAAGGTCTCTGTGCTCAGGAGTGACTCTTTGATGGTACTTGGAGAACTAAACGTGACGTTGAACCAAACTGGATCTGCTGCATACAAGGCTAGTGTTTAATCCCTATACTATCTCTTTGATGTTAATCTGGCCAAAATTTAGACTGTTACAGATGCAGTTAGTGGAGGCTTCTAAGTAAACAGCCTGTGTCTTTAAAGCTCTTTGAACTGTAATCCATTGCTATTGTACTGGAATTTTACTAGTGACACTAGATATGAGGGGGATAGAAAGAATTCTTATATATCTTTTGACTAAATGAGATTAGTGAATTTGTGTCCCCAAACTGCAACCTTCACAAGTATTTATTAGTTTTTATTTCCTCCTGTAGGTGAGGTGGGAAAAGACTAGAGGGTACTATAGTCAGGGAGATTTCTTCTCCAAGCAGAACAAGTCTTTTCCTTTTGCAATGAGAGGGCTCTAGGCCATTTCACAATGAGAAATATCAAGATATCATTCTTGATTCTTCATCTTAAGAATGTGGTAGTCCCTGGAATTAAAATCCACAAAAGGAAAGAGACTATTTTCCTGCCCTCCTCTGTGAAAAGACTCCAGGAGTTTCTTAGGCCAGCTCACACTCATTTCTCCAGCAATTCACCAAAACTGCCATCTAAGTAATTTTGCCCGCCTGTGACTCCAGCACCTTCTGTTCCTGTAACTCTGCAGTCACCTTTCTGCCATAGAGTTGTATGTTGAAATCTTTGGTGGATGTAAGATAAGATACTGATTTTTCAGCATGGTCAGCTTTTCATTTTTTCTGTTAGGAATAACATTGTTCCAAGTTCTTTACACATAGAATCTGAAACCAGAAGTTCTTCAGGACATTTCTGTAGAAAGATTAAAGATAAACATGTCAGAATGAAATAGTGGAGAGAATGAGCCAGAAAGAGTCAAAGATGACAGAAGAGGAATGTCAAATAGGGTTAAGGAATTGAGAGAAGGGAGCAGATTATTAGAGGATGAAAAGATTTTTAAATTTTATTTATTTACTTTTTTGGCTTTGGGGCCACACCTGGCAGTGCTCAGGGCTTACTCATGGCTCTGTGCTTAGGGATGGATCAATCCTGGCAGGTCTTAAAGTCTGTTAATAGTAAGTGCTGCTTTATTTTCCAAATAAAGATTATGTTCTGATTATCTGAAAAAATATTGTGCATGTTACTAATTTGTTGTGAGACTTGCAAAGGGATAAAAGAAAGCAAACCACAGTTAAACTGGTCAGAACCAGTGTGAATGCTGAGAAGATAAACTGGGACAGCAGGAGGTGAATTCCAAGTATTTACAGATCTCTGTGTGCACAAGACAGTAGAATGTAAACATGTTATTTAATCAGCATTCGCTTTGAGTTTTCATTTTACTTTTGGCTAAATGTAAGTGGCTAGATTAGAGGACTGTTATATTATTAGAATCGTCACTGTTTTATGAGTCTGGTTAAGTATGTTTGTCTATTTGTCCCAAAGTTTCTACAAGTTCCTCCCTTCATTTCAAAGAATCACTTCTCCACTCAAGATAACTCTTCCAAACAAAATATTCTCAATTGCTTGCAACTGCTGACTTCCATATGTCTTATCTTATATCCCCTAGGACAGTTAAAAAATGTCAGGTTGCTATGTAACTGCTGATTCAACACTAAAATTCATAGAATCTCTGGAAAATATTAATCTTTGAGAAGTCCCAAGGTCTTTTTTTCCCCTGGTTTTGTAATGAATATGAATATTTTTGCTCGTAATTGCTTTTATCATTTTTATCTTTTTTTAAGTCACTGTCACTGTCCTCCCGTTGTTCATCGATTTGCTCGAGAGGGCCCAATAACGTCTCCATTGGAGACTTTGTTGTTACTGTGTTTGGCATATCGAATACATCACGGGTAGCTTGCCAGGCTCTGCCCTGCGGGAGAGATGCTCTCGGTAGCTTGCCTGGCTCTCCCAGAGGGGTGGAGGAATCAAACTCTGGTCGGCCATGTTGGCTGCGTGCAAGGCAAATGCCCTACCACTGTACTATCACTCCAATTTATACATTCTCACTGTTAAAAATGTGGCAAATTATAGCAAAAATTTCTCAGATACTTGTTCCCAGCTGAGACCTCCCTGGTGATCTTGGGAGGTGGTTGTACCAACTTCCACCCTAACAAAGTCCCTGGATTCTCTTCCACACCCCAAAGACTCCACGATGCCTCCAGTCAGACTCCATCACCTCAGAACTGAACTGCACGGAGAACCTAATCTGCTGAAAATTTCAGCTACTTGGGGCTTTGTGGAGCGAGGGAGAGGCAAGGGAGGCACTGAAAACTCCAGGCCTTCTCAGAGTCTACTTGGATCACCTCCACCACTCCAGAAGACCTGACGGACACACCCAGTTAAATTCTGCCCAGTTAAATATTCTGTATTTTTCGGAGTGATATCACCAAACTCTACAACACTGGCATCCCAGTAGTAGCACACCAGATTGGATGGAATACAATGTAGAAGCCAACCAATCTTGAAATCAAAAACATTAACATACATTGGTGGTGGAGAATGGGCACTGGTGAAGGGATGACTACTCCATCATTGTATGACTGAATCGTAAACATGACAGTTTGTAAATCTGTAACTGTACCTCATGGGGATTCATTAAAAAATAATAAATAAATAAATAAACAAAACATTAACACAGAAGGCTTAACTTGCAACATCAGGTTAGTAAACGCTCAGACAAGGGCTTGCTGTTCCCATTTTAAGATACAACAATTTCCACAAATTTTCTTCTATGGAAATATTTTCTGATCTTTCTGTTAGCCATTGGTAATAAGCAATATAAAATAAATTATTGTGGGTCCGCTACAGAGGTTGATTTGAGTAATGGCTAGGAAAATGGAAACAATGGTGGAGGGAAGGTGACAGTGGTGGTGGAATTGGTGTTGGAATATTGAAAGCCAGTAACAAATCATCATGAACAACTTTGTAAACCACAGTGTTTAAATAAAGTGAAATAATAATTTTAAAATATTATTTAAAATTATTTAAAAACATTATTTAGAAACATCATTTAACATAATGCAAAGACATTAATTAAACAATCCCATTCACAATAGTGCCTTAGAAAATCAAGTACCTCAGAATCAGCTTAACTGAAGAGGTGAAGGAACTATACAAGGAAAATTACAAAACTCTACTTCAAGAAATAAAAGAGGACACTAGGAAATGGAGACACATTCCCTGCTCATGGATAGAGAGGATTAACATTATCAAAATGGCAATACTCCCCAAAGCACTATACAGATTTAATGCAGTTCCTATCAGGATACCCATAGCATTTTACAAAGAAATAGACAAAACAGTACTGAAATTCATATGGAACAATAAACCCCCACGAATAGCTAAAGCAATCCTTGGGAAAAAGAAGATAGATGGCATCACCTTCCCCAAATTCAAACTGTACTACAAAGCAGTAGTAATTAAAACACCACAGTATTGGCTTGAAACAGACCTGAAGACCAATGGAACAGAGTTGAATGTTATGTCACAGACTCTCAAATATATGGCCACTTTATCTTTGAAAAGTGAAGAAGAAGCAAGAAGCAAGAAATATAAAGTGGAAGGATGGCGGCCGCATGGGAGCCTTGTGGACAGCAGGTATGAGCCGGGGGTGTGGGGGCGACTAAAACCTCATGGGAAGGGGGGCGTTCCGGTCCGTCCTTCACGCCCTACCGAGGTCACCAGTTGCCCCCCACGAGCGGCTCTCCAGCACGGCCACAGCCCCAGAAGCACAAGGACTTAATGCAGAACCCAGCAGCTTGGAGCAGAAAAGTGAACGGACTATGCGTTGATCCAGGCCATCAAGTCTGCCGGAGGGGAAAGGGTGTTGCCCCATTCGCCCTCTCCTCTCTGGAAAGAAAGATGGCGGCCACATGGGAGCCTTGTGGACAACAGGTATGAGCCGGGAGTGTGGGGGCGACTAAAACCTCATGGGAAGGGGGGCGTTCCAGTCCGTCCTTCACGCCCTACTGAGGTCACCAGTTGCCCCCCACGAGCGGCTCTCCAGCACGGCCACAGCCCCAGAAGCACAAGGGCTTAATGCAGAACCCGGCAGCTTGGAGCAGAAAAGTGAAAGGACTCTGCGTTAATCCAGGCCATCATTTCTGCCCAGAGGGGAAAGGGTGTTGCTCCCTTCCGCCCTCCTCCCTCTGGAAAGAAAGATGGCGGCCACATGGGAGCCTTGTGGACACCAAGTATGAGCCGGGAGTGTGGGGGCGACTAAAACCTCATGGGAAGGGGGGCGTTTCGGTCCGCCCTTCTCGCCCTACCGAGGCCACCGGTTGCCCCCCGCGAGCGGCTCTCCAGCACGGCCACGACTCCAGAACACAGAAACCAATTTCTTAACTATCTGACTTTCAGTAGAAATACTTCCAGGGTCAATAGGTAAAATAGCAGAAATCCAAAACCAACATTTAATTCTTGAACCCAGCTGTAGAAAGCAAATCACTTCACAATGCTTTTTCGGCATGTCTGATTTGGGGGGGGGGGGGTAAACTCTAAATAATAGTGGTGAATCTTATTGAAACAATGAATCTAATCAAAGCAGATAGAGTGTTAACTAGAATTCATCTGCCTCACAGGGACGGGGAGGGGTGGGGGGTGGGGTTTTATTGGGGTTCTTCAGGGTAAAAAATAAGTATTGGTAAAGGGAAATGTGTTTGATATTTGCATGACTGAGACATAAACCTGAAAGCTTTGTAACCTTTCCCACAGTGATTCAATAAATAAATTTAAAAAAAAAAAGAAAAGAAATATAAAGTGGAACAAGGAAAGCCTATTCAACAAGTGGTGCTGGGAAAACTGAATAGCTACCTGCAAAAAAATGAACCCTGGTCTCTGTCTAATGCCAGGCGCAAAAGTCAGATCAAAGAGGATTAAAGATCTCAATATCAGACCTGAATCCATAGGAGGAAAAAGTACGCAGAACCCTCCATAACATTGACGCTAAAAGCATCTTTAAGGATGAAACACGACTGACCAAGCAAGTGGAAACAAACATAAACAAATGGGATTACATCAAACTAAGAAGCTTCTGCACCTTAAAAGAAACAAGTGACCAAAATACAGAGAGAGCCCACGAGATGGAAAAAGAATATTTACCCAATATCCATCTGATAAGGGATTAATATCCAGGATATACAAGACACTAGTAGAATTGTACAAGGGGAAAAAAAACCTCCAACCCCAACAAAAAATGGGGAGAAAAAAATGAACAGAAGCTTCCTGAAAAAAGAATTACAAATGACCAAAAGGCACATGAAAAAATGCTCCACAGTTGTTAATCATCAAGAAGATGCAAATCAAATCAACAATGAGATATCATCTCACACCACCAGAGACTGGCACACATTCAAAAGAACAAAAGCAACCAGTGCTGGTGTGGGATGTGGGAAAAAAGGGATGCTCTTTCACTGCTGGTGGGAATGCCGACTGGTCCAGCCTTTCTGGAAAACAATATGGACATTCCTTCAAAAACTAGATATTGAGCTGTCATATGACCCCATAATGCCACTTCTGGAAATATATCCCGAGGGTGCAAAAAAGCACAGTAGAAATGACATCTGCACCTTTATGTCTTTATGTTCATTGCAGCACTGTTCACAATAGCCAGAGTCTGAAAGCAACCCGAGTGCCCGAGAACAGACGACTGGTTAAAGAAACTTTGGTACATCTACACAATGGAATACCATGCAGCTATTAGAAAAGATGAAGTCATGAAATTTGCTTATAAGTGGATGGTCATGGACAGTATCATGCTAAGTGAAATGCGTCAGAAAGAGGGGGACAGAAACAGAAGGACTGCACTCATTTGTGGGATATAAAATAACATAATATGAGACTGACACCCAAGGACAGTAGAGACAAAGGTCAGGAATATTGCTCCATAGTTGGAAGCCTGCTTCATGAGCTGGGGTAGAAGGCAGCTGGAATAAAGAAGGGGTCACTAAGACAATGATGGTTGGAGGAATCATTCGGATCGGGAGACGTCTGCTTAAAGTAGATAAAGGACCAAATATGATAACCTCTCAGAATCTGTATTACAAACCATATTGCCCCAAAATAGACAGAGAGAGTATGGGGAAAATTGTGTGCCATGGAGGCAGGGGGAGGGTTGGAAAGGGGGAGTATACTGGGGACATTGGTAGTGGAGAATGTGCACTGGTGGAGGGATGGGTGTTTGATCATTGTATGATTGAAACTCAAGCATGAGAGCTTGTAACTCTATCTCATGACGATTCAATAAAAAAGAAGAATAATTTAAAAATGTAGCAAATACAGAAAACAATCACTGTCACTGTCCTCCCGTTGTTCATCGATTTGCTCGAGCAGGCCCAGTAACGTCTCCATTGGAGACTTTGTTGTTACTGTGTTTGGCATATCGAATACGTCACGGGTAGCTTGCCAGGCTCTGCCATGCGGGTGAGATACTCTCGGTAGCTTGCAGGGCTCTCCGAGAGGGGCGGAGGAATCGAACTCAGGTCGGCCATGTTGGCTGCGTGCAAGGCAAACGCCCTACTGCTGTGCTATCACTCCAGCCCCTGTCTGATATTTAATACACAAATAAAAGTATTAGTGATTTTACCACCCAGATATAATTGCTATTAACATTTAATATGATACTTGGTGAACTATCTTCTATGCTATCCTATTTATACTGATTTTTTTGTAGGAGTACTACTATTTATTCAGCCACTGATTAGCTGATTGAATTGGGCATGAACTCCACCTTAATTTTTTTTATTTATTTATTTTCTTTTTACATTTATTTATTGAATCACTGTGGGAAAATTTACTAAGCTTTCAGGTTTATGTCTCAGTCATACAATGATCAAACACCTTTCCCTTCAGCAGTACTCATTTTCACCACCAAGAATCCCAGTATACCCCCCTCTCACCCCTCCCAATGCCTGTGAGGCAGATGATTTCTACTTAACTCTTCTCTACATTGATTACACTCATTATTTCGACAAAAGATGCACCATTATTGTTTAGAATTTCCCCCCAAACAATCAGAATTGCTGAAAAGGCATTGTGAAATACTTTGTTTTCTATAGCTGGTTATGAGAATCATATAATGTCACGCGGCCACGATTTTGGATTTCTGCAAAGAGTCAGATAATTATGAGATTGGTTTCTGCGCGTCAGGTACTATGGCTATGCCAGAGAGTCGCTCGTGGGGGGCAACTCACGACCTCTGTAAGGCATGAAGGACGAGCCGGTACCGCCCCCCCCTACCCATGAGACTGCAGTTGCCCCGTCACCGCTGGCCCATACCTGGCTTTCCAATAAGCTCTGAGCCGGAGGCCACCTTGTATGTGGTCTGGATGCATTTCTGCCAAAAGCCGCTGGGTTTCAAGATTTGTTTTTGAGTCTCCGGTATCATGGCTGTTAATCAGCTTGACCAGGAGCCAGAGAGGCTGTTTGTAGGCGACAACTCGGGGTCTCGTTGGGATGGGGAGAAAGAGTCGGCTCCACCCCCATGTGGTGAGGTTCCGTGTGTCTCGTCACTGCAGAACCAAACCTGACTGTCCAGTGGCCCCTGGAGGATGGCAGTCACCAGGCCGCCAGCAGGAACAGGCCAAGGCACGAAACCTCTTCCCACCTGGAGTGGCCCAGTGCCAGTAACCTACTGCAGAACAGAACAAATTTCTGCCAAAAGCTGCTGGGTTTTGAGATTTGTTTCTGAGTCTCTGGGATCATGGCAGTTAAGCAGTTTGATCAGGAACCAGAGAGGCCATGCCTCTAATTATATAGCTGAGCCGGAGGTGGTTTGTGGGTGTGTCTCCCACATACCTAACTTTTGGCCATTTACTTTCTTGGTAAACTTTGCCCCAAGTTTTTGGGGTCTGGCAAAAAGCACAGCAGCAATTTTGGGGTATCTGAAAGTCTGACGTTGCCGTCAGGCTGCTGATGCACTCCCTCACAGGTACAGACTGACCTGCTGGTGGCACCATACCCCCTATACTGATTTTTTAAAGTTGTGATATATCATATACTTCTTTTTTCACTTAACGTTGTAAAAATTTTTTCACATAATTAAATATTCTGTGAAAATTAGTATAACAGCCTTTGTAAATGTACTACTACAAATGTGTGTAGTATTCTAATATTTTACATATATAGTTAAATTACAGTGTTACTTCTTTAGTCCTTTTCAAGTTATGAACAACCTTATTATAACAGTAAAAGTAAATTTCTTATTAAATCAATATTATTTTATCAATAGAACTTGCTGGTCAGATAATAAATATTTAAAATGTTAATGCTTTTAGTGGGTATTGTTAAATTATTTCTGAAAAGTTTTATCCATTGCCATCTGACTGTATAACAATTTTTTTCATTTCACCTCGTTGGCCAAATAAATTTTATGTAAAAATTTAAAAATTTCCCATATTGAATGTGGAAGACAATCTCTTCATTGTTATCCTAATGAGAAATTAGATTGAACATTAATTTCCTTTTCAGGTATAGTATATAATTTCAGAAAGAATTATAATTATTTGAGTTTCACATTTTAGATTTATTAATAAAAGCTTGATGAAACTTATTAAATACCATATTATTTGTAAACATAATTGGCTAAATATTCAGGTACCTTTTAAATAACTTAGTAAGGCAGAGAATGTAATTATAAACATGATCTTAATCACTTAATCACTTAATCCCCGTTATTCATCGATTTATTCGAGCGGGTGCCAGTAACGTCTCCATTCATCCCGGTTGCGTGCTAGCGTAGCCCAATGGTATCTGTTCGTTTTAGGAACATGTAGAGCCTCAAACCGATCATTTAGGGTCTTGACGAAGAAGTCTGACCATCTTATAGGTGGGCGTCCACGTGATCTTTTGATGTCTCGTGGAATCCAATCAGTAATGGCTCTAGTCCAGCGGTTGTCTGTAAACCTCATTACATGTCCAGCCCATCTGATTTTTGATGTCTTGGCAAATGAGACAGCGTCCCTGATTCTTGAGCGTTGACGAAGATCAGAACTCCGGATTCTATCTCTCATTTGAGTGAATCGTGATATTCCAAGCATAGTTCTTTCGATTCCTCTTTGAGAGACCTGAATAGTGTTCTCATCCTGTTTTCGTAGGGTCCAGGTCTCTGAGGCATATGTTAATGCAGGAAGAATAGTGGAATCAAAGAGATGTGCTCGTAGTTGGAGGTTCTTTGTCCTTTTAGTTATTTCTTCAATGCTCTTGAAGGCATTCCAAGCCGCTCTCTTCCTCCTGCGTAACTCAGGTGCCAGGTCATTCATCATGTTGATTTCTCGACCTAAGTATATATAACTGTTGCATTCGGAGATGGTGGTTCCGTTGAGAGCGAATGGAGCGTCAGGAACAAGGCTGTTTCTCATAAACATTGTCTTCGTAAGATTCAGCTGTAGTCCAACCTTTCCACACTCACGGTCAAAGTCCGCAAGCATTTGTGCCGCTTGGCTGATGTTTGGTGTTATTAGAACGATGTCATCAGCAAAGCGGAGGTGGTGTAGTTGCCGACCATCTATCTTCACTCCCATGTTTTCCCATTCTAGTCGTCGCATGATGTTCTCGAGGGTGGCACTGAAGAGTTTTGGTGAAATGGTATCACCCTGCCGAACCCCTCTCTTGATATGGATGGTTACTTCTTTGTAGAATGGTGAGATCTTGGTAGTGAATCCGCAATAGAGCTCACGAAGGATCCTGATGTATTGAGTTTGTACGCCCTGATTGGCTAGGGCTTCCATGACCGCTTCCGTCTCAACAGAATCAAAGGCCTTCTTTAAATCAATGAACGTTAGACAGAGCGGCATCTTGAACTCCCGAGATACCTCAATGAGCTTGGTTATTGTGTGGATATGGTCGATGGTACTGAATCCTTTTCGGAATCCAGCTTGTTCACATGGTTGTCCTTCATCTAGTGTTCTGCTAATCCTATTCAGGATGACTCGAGTGAATAGTTTGTAGATGACAGACAATAGGCAGATTGGGCGATAGTTGCCAATGTCGTGGATGTCTCCTTTCTTGTATAGTAGTACAGTCTTGCTGGTTTTCCATTGGGATGGAACCTTGCATTCAGACAGGTAGCGTGTGAAGAGTCGAGCTAATGTATTGATGAGTACTGATGGTAAGTTCTTCAGGTGTTCAGGTCTGATCTTGTCTGGGCCAGGTGCTTTTTGTTTCTTTACCGACGAGATGGCATGTTGGATTTCGGAAGGGAGAACATTGGGAACGACATATCCATCATGTGGTATGTGGTATGTGGGCAAGTGGATGTGGCTATTAAAGAGATCTGAGTAGAATTCATGAATAATCTTCTCCATTGCCCTTCTGGAAGATGTGATAGATCCATCATGATGTCGGAGGGCAGTCATCTTGGTTTTGTAGTTGGTGAAGGACAGGCGGGCATTACGAATGTTTTTCCCAGCTTCTGCTGCATCTACCAGTACTGCTGCTCTCCTGTTTTTGAGGTCATCCTTGATGGCTTTTCTGCACTGTTTTGCCAGTTCGGACGTTTGCTTGTGGTTGCCTGAGGCACGTGCCACGCCACGTTGGCGAATAAGTTCAAGAGTGTTCGAAGAAAGACGGTTTTTTGTGGTTATCTCTCTCTTGGCATTCCTTGCACAATCATGGAGGTGCTGAATCATTCGATCGTATTCCTCATCAATGTTGTCAATGACGGCATCTTCCCATGTTGCTGCAACAGAGCCAAAGAGTTCCCAGTTGGTGGTTGTTCTGGGAGTCTTCTTCTTAAACCTTGCATTCTTTTCTCCTCGTTCTGTGAGGTAGAATTTTGCACGAAGAAGACGGTGGTCTGATCCCGTTTGGAATTTTGGGACAACAGCAACATCGGTTAGGCAAAACCGCCGATTGAATATGATGTGGTCTATTTCATTGTGGAACCATCCATCGGGAGACTCCCATGTCCAACGTTTAGATTCAGCCTTTTGGAATTGTGAGTTACCATGGAAGGTTTTGGTTGACATGATGAACTCAGACAGTCTGTCACCTTGTTCGTTCCATTCCAGGCCATGGGTTCCGATGTGGAGTTCATCGACTGATCTTCTTGGTCCTATCTTGGCATTAAAATCACCGACAATGATCTTGTAGAAGGTGTGATCTTCTTTATAGAATTTCTCCAGCTCCATGTAGAATTTCTCAGTTTCTTTTTCACCATAACTGGATGTTGGTGCGTAGACAACAAAGATAGAAACTGCCGGTAGTGAGCCACATTTATTCAAGTGTAATCGTCCGATTCGGGTTGTTAGGCATTCAAATGAATCAATGCTTGTGACTAAGTTTGTGTTGACAAGGATACCGACACCACCGACGCCTCTTTTATCACATGTTCCAAGGAACAGTTCTTCTCCAGTGTCGAAAACAGCATGATGGGATTGATGTCTTCTCGTTTCGGTCAGACCAATGATGTCGTACTTGATCTTTCGTGCTTGTACCATAAGGTCTTCAATGGATGCAGCAGATGCCAGCGTACGAGCATTAAAAGTACAGACAATCATTTTTGTTTTTCTGCGTTTTGGCAGCCCATGTCTGCCTTGGTGTTTTATCAGCTTCTCCTTCCATATCCTTCTCGACTCTGCATAATCAGGGCTAGGGGAATGAGATCCATTTATTACTGGATTTGGCATATCAATTTGGTCTATTTGGCATAGATCACGGATAGCTTGCCAGGCTCTGCCGTGTGGGTTGGATATTTAAGGATATTTAAGGTATCCTGAAAATTATGAAATAAACATGATCTAAGAAAAATAAATACATCATAATAATCCTCTATGATAAGTCACTTTAACGCACAAGTCCATTATTTGGGAGCACTAAGTTAAACAACCTAATTACATTAATTTAACAAAGAATTACTGGCCTCTGAGCACTACTAAAATAGACATAGACTTGAATGAGTCAACCATAATTCCATGTGCATGAAGCTTAGATGCTAATTTCTGAGAATAGCTGGGCAAAAGAGGTAAAGATACAAGTAGACAAAATGATATCAAAAGAAATCCAACAAGAAACTGTTAATCTAGAGAACAATAGAAGACAACCCACCTTCTGATTTGATTAGGAAATCTATAAGGTTACCTTCAGACAAATACCTAAAAAAAGAAATATGGAAAGTAGAATGTTACCAATCTCGATTAAGAAAATATAAGTGCACAAGGTTTAACTGCTAACAACATATTAGTAATCTTTTCTCCAAGGGCTTAATGAATCCATGGTGAAATACAACAATATTCACACACCTTCTTCTAAGGAAATGTTTTTGGATCATTTTTAGCAAATTATAACAAGACATATGAAATAATTTATTCAGGTCTGTATAGGGGCATGCTTGTGGGTGGTTGGGAAAATTGGAAATAATAGTGCTGGGAAGGTGCACTGGTGGTGGGATTGGTATTGGAATATTGAATGCAATAAATCATGAACAACTTTATAAAAATTAGTAAATAAAAAAATAAAGGGAAGAAGAAATATCAAGGGTAGGAGGGAGTTAAGAGGTACACAAATGAATAATGACCAGATCATTTGGGGCCTTTCAAGCCACGACAGGAGCCGGAGAGGTAGTACAGCAGGTAGGATGCTTGCCTTGCACTTAGCTTACCTGGCTTTGATCCTTTGATCCCTGTCATCCCTTATGGTCCCCAGAGCCTATCTTGAATAATTACTGAGTGTAAAGTCATGAGTAACCCTGAACACCTCTGGGTGTGTCCTCCCCCCCCCCAAAAAAAAATCAAACCATGAAAAAGAGGTTAAATTATGTTCTGTATTCAAGGGTAATCAGCCGAAAGGTTTCCAGCCAGAGATAATGTGATAACCTCTGTTAAGACAATCAGGCTTTGCTGCTGTATGGAGAATAGATTAAATAGAGGTAGAGTGCAAGGACAAGAGCAAAATGAAGGGGGGAAAGGAAAGTGCATGAGATGAATTTAATTGACTTTAAACTTTTCCCTACTTCCACACTCAGTCTCATTAAAAATGGGTGCTTCCTGGTAAAAGAGGTAACTCTGTGGGTAAAAGGAAATGCCAATTTGGATCAGAGACCAAGTTCTTTCCTATAACTCCTCAAAACATGCATATCTGATCAAGTAAGATTTAATTAAAGCCTAAGCATAACTGGATATGAACCATGTGTCACACTAGGAACTTTCACATATATCCTATTCTACTGCTGTGATTGAAATGAAGTCGTATTTCAGTTACCGCAAAAATCAAATCATAGCTTCCATTCTGACTGAGTCATCTGTTCTTTACTCTATAGGTTCTCCTTTTGTTGAAAAGTAGGCCCTTTGAGGTGCTTGTTTGTTCAGATACATCAGTCCAGTTCCTTTCTGATGTGCAGAACAGAAACTGAGAAGTCTGATCTGACCACCTAAGTTTCCAACCTCAGCTTTGGTGGAACTGGTACAGAAAACAGAAGTCCAGCTCTCTCAGCTGTCAGAGGACAGCTTTCAGGTCACTGGGGACAGTGATACATATACTGGACTCTGGTTAGCAACAGTTACGCTATACAATAGGAAATTAGTTTCTCAGTTATAGCTGTCACTGTCACTGTCACTGTCCTCCCGTTGTTCATCGAAGTGCTCAAGCGGGCCCAGTAATGTCTCCATTGTGACAGTTGTATTTCGCATATTGCATATTGTATTTCGCATATTGAATATGTCACGGGGAACTTGCCAGGCTTTGTCGCGTGGGTGAGATACTCTCAGTAGCTTGCCGGGCTCTCCGAGAGGGGCGGAAGAATCGAACTCGGGTTGGCCAGGTTGGCCGCTTGTAAGGCAAACGCCCTACCCGCAGTGCTATCGCTCCAGCCAGTTATAGCTATTTTTATTTAAATTTTATTTAATTTTTATTTAAATTTTATTTCCAGTAAATTAACTATTTCTCTTAAAGAGAAATAGAAATCCTAGGTCAGGACTTGGTACAGCACCATGATTCTGTTCCTAACTGACGCTAAAAAAAGATCCATCCTGGAATTGGTTCTGGTTTACAGGCTCGGGGCTTTTACTCCACCACTATCAATGCAATCACATCTCTCATGGCAGATGTCTTCTTGAGGACCATAATTCTACTTTTCTGACCTCTCAGCTTATGGAGAACCAACCCAGCTCATCAGAAGTATTAAAATAACCTTAAAAACCCAAGGACAAAGAGTCAGGATTTCTGATCTACCAAGGAAGTCCTCAGATCTTTTGCACACTGGCCTGCCTCCTCTTTAGGAAACTCCAAATATCATACCCCAACATACTGATGTCAGAGTTCCTGGCCTTAGCCAAGTCCTGAAGTGCATTTAGCCCAACTATCTTGGAGGCCCACTTGTCCGATAACCACACAACTGTTACGTCTAAGTAAAACTATTATCTTAATGGCAGACTGGTGATAATATTTTGGTAACCAAAAACCAAATGTGATGCCTGGGTCTAACTTTGTTGGATAGGTAATATCATTGAGTAAAGTAGGGTTTTATGAAAGAAATCAAAATTACACAAAAGATGGTAGCTGTTTGAGGCATTTGCATTATAAAGACAGTATGAATTGGTTTGTAGAAACACTGAGGCAGAAACTATAGCTGTTGAGTTGAACAGAAGTAGGTAAACTTGAGGCTTGAATAATGACTACATATGTGTATATGTATATGTACACATATACATATAGTAACTGAATCACATGTTCCGAGGTGTCAATATATACACAAGTATAAGTGTTATTAAATAGAGAGAGGAGAAAATGAGAGAGAAACTTAGATACTTTTAAGAAACAATAAAGGTAATGGTAAAGGCCCTCCCGTTGATCATCGATTTGCTCCAGCGGGCCCAGTAACATCTCCATTGGAGACTTTGTTGTTACTGTGTTTGGCATATCGAATACGTCACGGGGAGCTTGCCAGGCCCTGCCGTCCGGGCGAGATACTCTCGGTAGCTTGCCGGGCTCCAGGGACCATAAATGGTGAGCTGTGTATATAGCTGTACTACCAATCCAACCCTATTATGGCTGTAATTTTTCTTGGACAGAGCGAAAATGCCAAAAGAGAGCATCTTGTAAATGCTTTTTCCTTTCTGTTTATTTTTGGGAGAATACACGGTGTTGGGACACAGAAACACGAGTTATTTGCTAACATTTTTTTCTCTTTCTGACCATGTAATAGGATTGCACATTTCCTGGTGAGCCTTTGCCTTGCTTGGACTTTGCCAATCAGAGGTGAGCAGAAGTGTCACAAATAATAGAGGGGGATGTCTTTCGAAGTTGGTGTCCTATTTATCCTGTTCTCTTCTGTCTGCCCCATGCTAGCAGTAATATTCAGATGAGAGCTCTATTCATCTACTCCTGAGTGATGGAATAGATAAAGAAGTGAATGAATAGATGAACGGATGTAGGGCATAGTTGACCCAAGACAAACAGGTATCTTGAGAGTTAAATAAACTTTTACTGATTGGAGGTAGGGAGGTTTGGGGCATAATCTCGGCTCTCTGGATTCTGTTGGAGCCATTCACCTGAAGCAGTAATTTTACTCCTGAGAGGCTGATTACAAAGCCCACCCAAGGTATTTAGAAAGTGGATTCTGCTAGCACCAAAGAAAAAACTATTTTAGTGGTAATAGGATTATGCAGGGACTTAGAACTCTCCAAAGCGGGTTTTTTTTTTTTTGCATCGTTAATTTCATACATTCCTCCTTGTGTTCTTGTGGGAAAGTCAGAAACCCGCCTCTTCCTTCAACTCTTCTGATCAGAATGGCTGCGCTCCCTGTCCGCACCCTACTACTCCACAGTGAATACACGCCTAACCTACCACTCAGCACAATAGGCTGCAATTGAACTAATATTACCGTCTCCCTAGAGGAGTGTGGCTAGTTCTTTCCTATATACCTTCTTTCCAGGCTCATACTAAATGACCTCCACAATGCTCTTTGAGGAAACGTATAAGAAAGTAGAGTGGCACTCTCAAGGTTACAAGCTACGAACTGCCATCCCGATTTGAATGAAAGTCTTTGGACCCAGCCGGTAACTTCATTACCCATTGCTCGGAGAGAGAGAAAGCAACAGGGCAGACTCCTCGGGAGGCGGGCCCAGGAGTGGCATGGGGCCGGACCAATCAGCGCGGGGGGGGCAAGGGCAGGCGGCCCAATCACGAGACGGCTGCGCTGCCACTGACAGTTTAGGCCGCGGCGGGACGGGCGCCCCGGCTACCCCGCCTCCTCCTCGGCGGGCGGTGGGGCTGAGTCACGGCGGGTGCAGGCCGGTCGGTGGATTCTGGAACCAAACAAACACGGCCCGGCGACACGCCACCCGCGGGAAGCAACCCCCTCCGCCCCGAGCTCGCGGGGACCGAGCGCGCCCGGCCTCCCGAGGAGCAGTCTCGGTGCTGCGCGGCGGACCCATCGCCACGACCCTCGGGGCTCCCTGAGCACCCCCCACCCCCGGAGCGGTGCATTGGGTCAGGTCGAACAAAATTGTCCCCCGCGTCCCAGCGACACGAGGCCCGGCCGCCACCTGCTCCCCCGGGAGCACCTGCAGCTCAGGAGGGGCCTCGGAAGCACGGGGCACCCCCCCCCCCCGCCCACGGAGGAGTGAGCCCCGAAAACGGCGCCACCTGTGCCCAGGGTGGCGGGAAGACTGTAACGTGGGGTGAGTTTTGGGGGTTTGTTTTGTTTTTTAAAACCCCCTTGCGACCGGGAACTGCCCGCTGTTCTGCGTGAGATCGACAATAACAAACGGTGGCGCAAGAGGCGGTCCCCGAGGAGAGGAAGCGGGCTGATTGCCCTGATCAAAAGCTGCTCACCGTACATAGTGCGGTATAGAGGATGAGGGCTGTGGCTTGTTGAAATTAGGTTTTTTGAAAGATCCTCTTAAAGGCAAGTTGACTGTAAGAGGCCCTACTCTTTTTGTTTTTGAGCCACACCCGCGGTGCTCAGGGCTTACTCGTGACTCTGTGCTCATGGGTCACTCCTGGCAGGACTCGGGAGACCTTCTAGGCAGGGTACCTGGGCTGGAACCCAGTTCGGCTACCTACAAGGCAAGTCCCCTACCCCCTATACTACCTCTCCGACCCCTTAAAAGGTCCTTCTCTTTAAAATGGGAAGTAGGATCTAATTCAGGTTTACTTAGTATGTCCCCCATTCCAGATGCAAAAATCACTCAATCAGGAAGCAGTTCCTGTTTTCTGTTCCCAAGCTAGCTTATTTGTTTACACCACAAACGTTCCTAACATTAAAAACAAGTCTCTTGGAGAAGAATGCAACTGATTATCTTCCTGGGTTTTTTTTTTCCTTTCTTTTTTCTAGAACTCCCCCACCTAGCCAAGCAAAATGAAGGTTGTACTTGTTGAGCCTGCCATTTGCCTCAGTGCATTTGCTCTGACTTTAACGTCTCCACTCACAACACAGTACGTGTACAGGAGAATATGGAACGAGACGAGTAACTACAGCATTGCACTTGAGAGTAATATTTCACAGTGTGAAAAGAATAAAAGCAACCCGTTTTTCATATTTCAGGAGGTAAGACATGAAAATATCCTCTCGTGTCATGGTATTCCTCTAACATCGATCCCTCTGGCAGTCACCATAACAATCCCAATCTAAGAGCCTTTATTCTGTTTGCACCTTGTTTCCTGATACCTTTAATCTGCCTCTTTTACTTAACCCTGCCCCCCACACCACACACACACACACACACACACACACACACACATGCACACACGTTAGAGGGAAGAGCAAATTTGGACAGACCCAGGGGTGCGCCAAGGCTATTTCTGGCTCTGTGCCCAGGAGTGAACCCAGGTAATGCTTGGGGACCAACCATATGTAATGTCAGGGATATAAACCCAGGTCAGCCAAACAAATGCCTTAATCCCTGCTCTCTCCCTGGCCCACAGGGCCCCTTCTTCTGTGATACAGATCCTTATTCTTTCAGAAAATCTCAGCAAGTCTCATCTCCTCTGAGATGGTCTCCTGTCCCTTTGCTCTTGCTTCCTACTCCAACCCCCAGAAAACCTCCTGAACCCGGGACCAATCTGTGGTGGCTAAAGTGAGGAAGCGTGATGTCTCTGCCGTTTTTGTTTGCTTCCTTCCATTTCCTTCCCCTGCAGGTTCATGACGCTGAATTTCAGTGATGCCTGATAGTGGCCTGTCACTGAAGGCTGGGATGGCCCTGAGTGCCCGTCATGGGTGGGGATGGGCAACCTGTACTGTTAGTGTCATATGTGGCATGCAGGGTTCGAACTTTTGCTCTGGAGAGCCTGAGGCTTTGTCAGCTATCACAGAGTCTTTCCTTCTCCCTCTCCAACCTCCTTTCCTTACTACCTTTTTGATTTGTTTAGATGAGTGGTACATTCCGCTGCTCCTTAAGCTCCTTATTGTAATAGGGGTCACTCCTTAGGCTCCTTGTTGTAATAGGGGTCACTCCGAGTGGGATCCTTCAGTGCTTTGTGTCAGAGATGGGACCCCAGCTGTGCTCCTCCTAAGCCTTAGGCACTTTTGAGCCATCTACCAGTGACCAAGGGCAATGGAGAAAGCATCCACATGGGGAATATTTTTTTGTTTTGGGGCCTACCCATCAGTTCTCAAGGCCTATTTCTATCTGTGCTTCTGGAGGTATTCAGGGAATGACCATATGAGATACTGGAGATAGAACCCAAGTTAGCCATGTTCAAGGCAACTGCCTTTTCCAATAATACTGTTATTCTAGCCCTAGGGAGGAATAATTTTTCTTAACAGAACATACTTACTGACTTTGAGTGCTTCCCCTTGAGGAGGGATATTTTGTAATGGTTAAGAGTGGTTCTGTCTCCCAGGGGATGAGAAAAACATAAGGAAATGCCAATGGCTGGCCTGTAAGATTTTATTCTCCATAGACTAGAACTCTGGAGACTCTAAGATTTTATTCTCCATAGAATAGAACTCTGGAGACCAGGGAGCGAGTTGAAACCTCAGAGGGAAAAGGCAAAAGGTCCCCAGTGGAGAGCTCCAGCACTTCTGAGCGGTCGCAAGAGTATCTGCTTACAAACTCTGCACTGGGGCCCAGCTGCTGAGCACAGTACCGGCTGGTTCCCCATTTCCATGGAACTGGTTCTTCCTGGGCAGCCAAGCCATGGTGAAGGCATGGCCTAGAGTGAATCCACAGCTAGAGAAGGGCCTGACATCCCCCTCACTGTTTGGCTTCCCTTCAGGCATGCTTCCCTTTCCCGTTCACAGGGCATGTCAGTGTCTGGGTGAGACTCTGGACCTTCCTTCTCCAGAGGGCCAGGAGTAGAGGAGGAATAGAAGAAGAGAGAACTTGAGTGTCTGGAGGTATTGGCTGCCAGGTTTCCTTAAGGTGGGAGACACAGATCTTAGCCCCCCACCCTGGGGTCCCCTCTCAGCAGCTTCAGTGAGTGCCCGTTGGAGAATCTTAGCCTCAGGGGAGCTGGCCTGGCCCAGAGCAGGGGGCTGCAATGTGAAGATGCACATACAGATTTTTTAATTGAATTTTAAGTGGAATGGATTGACTGTTGTTTCTTAATTGCTCTTTAAATTGGTTGATAGTCAAACAAAAAAAACTGTAGTCACCTTCCCCAACCTGCCACCCACGACTGGGATGGACATCAGTGTCATCTCAATTTTAATTCCAAGGACAGGAGGATCTTTTTATTTCCCCGGAAGCACTGCTATCATGTCAGTCCTTCCTTCCAGCCTCCTGCTTAGCATCTGAGAGAACATTCTCTTCCAAGGACTCCTGTTCACCATTCCCTAGCTCTGCAGGGAGGATTTCAGCTAGTTGCTCATGGAAAGAACCCTGAAAATAAAAGCTGTTCTAGTGCAGGGTCACCCCCAAAATAATAGTTAGGTACTGTTTTCAGTGGGCTGGAGCAATAGCACAGCGGTAGGGCATTTGCCTTAAAAGCAGCCAACATGGACAACCCAAGTTCGATTCCTCCGCCCCTCTTGGAGAGCCCGGCAAGCTACCGAGAGTATCTTGCCCCCATGGCAAAGCCTGGCAAGCTACCTGTGATGTATTCGATATGCCAAACACAGTAACAACAAGTCTCACAACGGAGATGTTACTGGGCCCGCTCGAGCAAATCGATGAACAACGGGAGGACGGTGCTACAGTGCTACTGTTTTCAGTTCAGATTTTTCTGCCCAAGCTCCTTAAGGAACTGTTGTGTATAGGAGTGGACAGTATACTAATGTGTTGCTTCCTCTAATGCTATATTTACTTATCCTTCCTGTACAAATCAACACATGTGCATGTATATGAAAAAGCCTCCGACATCCCATATGGTCCCCCAAGTCCTCCAGGAGTAGTCCCCGAGCACAGAGCCAGGAGTATGCCCTAAGCACAGCCAGGTATGACCACAAAACTAAGAAAAAATAAGATATTAGAATTTCAGGGTACAAACATAGGAGTCAACTAAGTTATTTCACTTAAATATAACATTTTGAAAATCTGTGTCGAAAAGTATTGGGCTTAAATTGATCTAGTCTGTTTTCAACATCATGATTTCTGACTTAAGATACATTTGTACACTTCTCTTGGGCAATGAATAATATCAGTCTCTTAAGCAGCATTTCTCAGCCAGTGGTCAGTAACCCCCAATGTGCCCTCAGGATATTCCAAGGGGCCACAGCTAAAAGTCAGGAAAATTGGGGCCCATGGCACCATAAGACCAGGGAGACCACTGGAAGGACACAGGAAATAAGGTGGGAAAGGGTGCAAAAAGAGGTTGAGCAACATTGCTCTGAAGGGCCTCTTAACAAAGTAGCCAGACTATGAGTAGGAAACTCTTAACTCAGGGCAAAGAACTAAAGCATTGTAGGTGTATTTTGTTGACTTTTGTGGAGGAAGAAATTTTGAAGCCCTTTATCATTCCTTTGCTTGTTAAGAGATTAACTTTGAAGTGTTAGATTGGCCTATGGGATTTGTTCTAGGACATTTAGATAGGTACTCTGCAAATTGGAGCAGATAATGATAATCAATAGATAAAAGATCAGGGCATTCTTGCTCAGGAATTGATGTATAAAACTATTTTAAATTATTAACACACCTGGCAGTGCACAGGACTTAGTCCTGGCTCTCTGCTCAGGAGTCATTCAGGACGGGACTCTACTTGGGGCACTAAATGTAGTGCTGGGGATCCAAGCTGGGCCTGCCACATTCAAGGCAAGCATCTTGCCTGCTATACTCTCTGTCCCCAACACAAGTTTTGGGTTGTATTTTTAAACCAATAGATTTAGTGAATATTTTGTATTCAACAGAAATATATATATTTCTGTCACTGTCCTCCCGTTGTTTATCGATTTGCTCGAGTTGTTGTTACTGTGTTTGGCATATCGAATACATCACGGCAAGCTTGCCAGGCTCTGCCGTGCGGGCGAGATACTCTCGGTAGCTTGCCGGGCTCTCCGAGAGGGGCGGAGGAATCGAACTCGGGTTGGCCATGTTGGCTGCGTGCAAGGCAAACGCCCTACTGCTGTGCTATCACTCCAGCCCTATATACATACATATATATATATATATATATATATATATATATATAACTTGAAATAGTAACTTTTTTAAACAGGAAATAATGTCCTTCAACTGATGTCTTCCATCTACCCTTATATATTGTATTCTATTATATACAGTAATTATGTCTACTAATTATAATATATAGTAATGGTAAGACTCCAGCACTTAAGAGGTACAGACATATACACTCTACTTATGTCTTCAATTTGATTTATAATCATAATAAGTCTCAGTCATTGTTAAAGTGTGTCTTTTAAAAGCACTGCATATGGTCCCCTGAGCCTGCCAGGAGTGATCCTCAAGTGCAGAGCCAGGAGGATCCTGAGCATCACCACGTGTGGCTCCAAAAAAAAAGTGAAAAATTAAATCAAATCTGTATTTTAAAATAGATTAAGTCACAGATGAGGAGAGAGGTCTATGTTAGTGACTGGGTTAAGAGTGATGATAGGTACACATGGGAAAGAAGAGAGAACATAATGGAGAGATGCATTCTTTGGATGTGGGAGGCCCCAGTACCTTATGAGAGTCCAATCACCACCTTGGGTGATACCCTCTCCAACCAAGCCCCCACAGCACAGAGCCTGAAGTAGACCCTCAGCACTGCAGTATGTAACCAAAAAGCCAGGGGTAGGGAGTGGAGAATGATAGTAGATAAAGGGAACACAGGACTTGGGTGGAGGGGTAGAAATGGGAGGAGGAATCTACAAGTAGAACATCTTGTTGCGCTGATGTTCTGATTAAAAGATAAGTTGCTCCATTCTGCAATATTTACCTAATCCAAATGATGCCTGTAATAGCTTAAAGATATGCTCAAGAAAACTAAAGTAGTAAAGATGAAGAGCTCAAACCACATTAAGCGGGACCGCACAATGTCTCTGTGCAGTACCTTGCCACAGCCCTCCAGGGAGGGATAATGGTTTGCTCCTTGTCAGAGATTAGAGTCTCCTGAAGCTTGGAAGGAGATAAGGAGAGAGGGGATGGGGAGAGAGAGAGGAGGGAGAGAGAAAAAGGGGGGAGAGAAAAAACAGCCAGTAGGATCTGTCGAGTGTCAAGCCTGTGCTGAGCTGTGTTCTAGAAACTGGTGATACTATAGGAAAGAAGATTTCAAGCATCCCTGGAGGTTGGCCTGGAGTACTGAAGGCAGCCAGTGAAGTTGGTGGAGTCAAATACCAGGTCTCATCTCTAAAAGATATACATATACATATACATATACATATACATATACATATACATATACATATACATATACATAGCATATACATATCCCAGCCCTTCAGCTGGGAGGGTTGCTTCATATGGAGTGATTGGCCAATGGAAATTCTTCTGAAGGGGCTTGAAGCAGTGTGACAATCAGGCAGAGGGAACAAGAACAAAACCAAATGAGCCCAGAGTGTGTGAGAGTTAGATTGTTAACTGAGAGAAGTGCAGAATATGGAGAGGAAAGCAGAGAAGTCTTGTTGGCCCCTGTACCGTGGCGAGGAGTTTAGTTTTACTCCAGGGTGGGGAAGGCCACAGGGGAATTTAAAGCACAAGAATGACAAGAGCTGATGTAGCTTTGATCTGGTTCCTGCCCACTATCCCTCACTCTTTTTGTTGTTCTTGCTGCTGCAATGCTCAGGGGTTGCACACTTGGCAACAGTGTGCTGGGAGCCACACTGTGGCCATGCCAGTGATCACAGCATGCGGTGATGCTAGGGAGTAAACGCAGAAGCCTCGTGCATGCAAAGTGGCTCTCTACCATTGAGTGGCACTCCCAGACCGGGGTGTATGTTTCTTAATATCAGTCTAATTGCTGTGTAATGAGTGGCCTGATTTTAGATCCAAATTCACCTGGCTCCAGAGCTTAAGCTCTTAGTGAATGAGGACTCTTAATCAAGCTCTGCTTCAAAATGATCATATGTTAAGGTTAAGAGGACAGGAGGGGGAGATGAATCTGGGAATATCAGAGAGATGCAGTTTGAACTTGACTCTGGGCTCTGCATGGGACATACTGAGCATCTGAGGAATGAGTGTGGGTTAATGCTGAAAAGTGACTTTGGACCATCTCTTGGTGACTTGAAATACCAGACTTAGCCCAGACTCTGGGGTGTGGACTTGGCCTAACAGGAAAAAGGAAGATCCTGACGCTGTAAGGCAGATGAAAGATTCGCCAAGGTGTGTTTTTACAAACATGTTCCCAGTCTCGTAGTAGGTTACCTGCAAAGGACGCCTAGCATTATTAAGTTGACTATATGTCCAGGTAAAAACTAAGCAGAGTTGTCAATTCTGGCAGCAACATTGGGATTCTAGGATGGGAAAGCAAGAGAAGTTCCGGGATGCGGTGGTGGGGGAGAGGGGTGCCAGGGGAGTAAGTGGGGATAGGACAGACTGTGTGGGTAGGGCACGGGTGAAAACAAGGCTAGAGAGCCAGAAATGACAGAAGATTTGCATTTGATTGATTAGAATATTTCTGGGCTGGAGTGATAGCACAGTGGGTAGGGCGTTCGCCTTACAAGCGGCCAACATGGCCGACTCGAGTTCGATTCCTCCGCCCCTCTCGGAGAGCCCGGCAAGCTACCGAGAGTATTGGATATGCCAGACACAGTAACAACAAAGTCTCCAATGGAGACGTTACTGGGCCCGCTCGAGCAAATCGATGATCAACGGGAGGGCCTTTACCTTTACCTTTAGAATATTTCCTGGAAATTGCTTAAATTACATGAATATGTAACAATAAAAAATAAGCTCACAGGAGCCAGAGAGATAGTACAGCAGGTAGGTCACTTACCTTGCACATGGCCAGCCCGGGGTTCAATCCCTACCATCTCATGTGATCTTCTTAACCCCACCAGGAGTGGTTCCTGAGCACAGAGCCAGGAGTAACCCCTGAGTACTGCTGTATGTGCCCCAAAACCATTAAAAAAAATAAAAATTAAGCTCACAGTGTAAGAGAAATCATCATATAGTATTTGATATATTTTTGTTGTCCATCACTTGTTGAGGATGTTTTCTAAATACTCTATGAATCCATCTGCTTAGGAATCCATTAAGAAACAGTGCACAGTCTTTATATTAAATGCCTTTAAATTATCCCCCTCCCCATTCTTCTCTCCCATTAGCGTGTGTAAGAAATGTGACAGCTTCTGATCTGCTTGTGTCCCTAGTGGTCTCTTTGTTTTAGTTCTCAAAGGAGTTGAGTTTATCTGACTCCCTAGCTCATCCTGACCACCTCTAGTCTATGTAAAACTCCTCTTTTGGTTTGGTTTTAAACTCTTTAGTAAATAAAAGAGCAGAGTTCTAAGTGATATAAGTGGAAGCACAATGAAAAAAGGAAATTGAATGTTTGCTACCTCAGCTTTTGTTTGATATTCATTCTCCTTTATAATAGAAATGGGGAAGGTATTGCTCTTGTTTAGAACAGTGACCGTGGTCATTTAATGATAACTGTTAATAGAAGAAAAAAATTATATAACTTGTCCTGGAGGTCTTGGGCTCTATGGATCCTCTATACAAGATAGACATTCATCATCCATCTGTACACACTTTATTCTTTCATGGTTAAAATTCCCCCCATCCCCTGGGGTACTTGAGTATAGTGACTGAGTATTGTTGTTCTTTTTTGTGTCACACCTGGTGGTGCTCAGGAGACTCCTGGTGGGGGGAGATTGGGGAGAGGGCTCTGACCATTAACCCAGGTCACATGTGTGCAGGTCACATGCTCTATATACTTTACTATGGCTCAGTCCCTGGCGGCTGAGCCTCTGTGATCATATCACTTCTTGACATCTGCTTTGTGAACTGCATGAAGAATGAAGCTCTGCAAAGTCTACACAACAGAGAGGCCCCATCTGTGATCTATTGGCAATTCCATCTAAAAAAAATGTGCACTATTTATGTTGTCTAAATCTCTGAAAACACCTTGTCTTCTTTGTATTCCTTTATAGGAAGTTCAGAAAAAAGTGTCTCTTTTCAGTCTGCAAATGGACATGAGTGGATTGATTCCAGGCCTGGTGTCTACATTCATACTTCTGTCTTACAGTGATCACCAAGGACGAAAGTTTCCAATGATTTTGTCTTCTGTTGGTGCTCTTGCAACCAGTATTTGGCTCTGTTTGCTTTCCTATTTTGCCTTTCCATTTCAGCTTTTGATAGCATCTTCCTTTATTGCTGCATTTTGTGGCAATTCCACCACATTTTTGGGAGCCTGTTTTGCCTACATAGTTGACCAATGCAAAGAACAGAAACAAAAAACTATTCGAATAGCAATAACTGATTTTATACTTGGACTTGTTACTGGATTAACGGGACTGTCTTCTGGCTATTTTATTAGAGAACTAGGCTTCGTGTGGTCATTTTTAATTATCGCAATGGTTCTTACTGTCAACTTAGTTTATATTGTATTTTTCCTTGATGACTCAAAGACAGAGTCTTCATCTCAGAGTGGGTCCAGATCATGTAGTGAGGGCTTAAAAAACCTGCTTTCCCAAACTTACATGCTTTTTAAAAATGCTTCTGGGAAGCAGCGATCTTTGCTCGGTTTGTTACTTTTTACAATGATGAGTTATTTTTTCGTGATAATAGGTACTTCCCCCATTTTTATCCTATATGAATTAGATTCACCACTCTGCTGGAATGAAGTTTTTATAGGTTATGGATCAGCTTTGGGTAGTATCTCTTTTTTGAGTAGTTTCCTGGGAATATGGCTTTTCTCTTACTTTATGGAAGATATTCACATGGCCTTCATTGGAATTTTGACCACCATGGTGGGAATGGCTATGACAGCCTTTGCCAGAACAACACTGATGATGTTTTTAGGTGAGTTGCTAATGGAGTATTTGATGCATATGTAAAATGTGTGTTTGATATTTATAGAAAATGAATTTAGTCTGTTGGGTGAGAAATTTTAATAGGAAAACTTCCGTGTAACTCATTTTAGAATTTTTAATTTAATAATTTTTAAAAGCATACCATTCTAGTTTAATTAAAGTTATTTGATAAAAGTTAGCCTGCCAGAAGCTAGAAGCTAAATGTTTAAGAAAAAAACAATTCACCAGATAACTCTGATTTTACAAATTAGAATATTTACCAAAACCTTATTTTGAGGAATATTCTTTTTGTAAATGAAATCTTTAATATAGTTGTCACCAAGATAAATATTTTTTAAAATACTTCTTGAGGATGTGGAGAGTTACCTGCTCAGTTACCTGCTTCAGGTTGAACTGGAATCCCCAGTTCAACCCCTGGCTTCCTGTGCTTCCCTCCAAGAAACAAAAACAAAAACAAATGATATAAAAATGCTAGGACACTTTCAAAAAATCTTAAGACAATTGTATATGGTATACTTAAAAGATCTGTAAGAAAAGTCATTAAATATATTCAAGAAAAAAAATTCTTTGACGAGGTTTTCCAAATTGGTCCTTCTGCAATTGACCACGCCATTAACTGGTTTTGGATAAATCACTTTTTGCAAATTGGACTGCATTCTTACCTACTGATCTCATAAGTGGTTTTTGTATGACTCAAGGGAGGTACTGCATCTAATAGAGCTGTTGGAATTTTGGGAAAATTTAATCGCTTTCTACAAAGTGAGTATTGACTTCTTGCTACCTTGCAGAGACCAAGCAGGATTGGACTTACTTTTTATCTATAGTACTAGTTAATTTAATCTAAGTTACTTACACCTCATATTTATTTATTTATTTATTTATTTATTTATTTGCTTTTTTGGGTCACCTGGTAATGCTTAGGGGTTACTCCTGGCTCTGCACTCAGGAATTCTGGCAGTGCTCAGGAGACCATGTGGGATGCTGGGAATCAAACCCCGGTCGGCCGCAGGCAAGGCAAATGTCCTATCTGCTGTACTATTGCTCCATCCCCTACACCTCATTTTTAATCTGTAAAATGAGTAAAGTAGTATGTAATTCAGAGGATAATCATGAATAAAATACTCTAAAGCACTTAGCAGAATGTCTCCTCTCAGCAAATGCCAGATCTTCCTTCTCTTAGAGTTCTGAAGGCAAATGAATTTAATGAATGTGAAAACACGTTAAAAACATCAAAGTTATCCTCAAATGTAATATATAACCACTTTAATATGTCTTTTTTACAATGGGTTTTTAAAATTTCTATATTAAGCAGCCTCTCTACCATTGAGTGGCATTACTAGGCCTTGATGTTATTTTTAACATTGTTCTAATGTCTGTGTATTGAATGGTCTGATTTTGGATTCAAATTCACCTGACTATATAGCTTAATCTCTTAATCAATGAGGACTCTTAATTCAAGTCCACTTTGAAATGATTATTGTTATATGATAATGTTGTTACATATTATTCATAATAGCACTGTAGGACTCTCCTCCCGTTGTTCATCAATTTTCTTGAGTGGGCACTAGTAACGTCTCCATTCTGAGACTTATTACTGCTTTTGGTATATTGACTATGTCACGGGTAGCTTGCCAGGCTTTGCCGTGCGGGCAGGTACTCTCGGTAGCTTGCCGGCCTCTCTGGGAGGGTCGGAGGAATTGAACTCGGGTTGGCCATGTGCAGGCAAATGCCCTACCCACTGTGCTATGGCTCAGGTTCATTATTCATAATATATAATATATTTTATGTATTATAAATTTAATAGAATGTAATATCATCAGGCCCTGGGCATGTCATCCCCTGAAAATGCAACTACTAAGACTTATAATTTAAGACTAAAGATAATTTTTGTCACTAAAGCTATTTGGCCACAAGGAGGAAGAGCAAGATAAGAAAGAACCAATTTATCAATAAATGAATCAAAACAAGAAGTGGTGTGGACACTGGAATAGAAAGTCTGAAAAATAAAAGCAAAGAAGCAAATAATAAAATCTAAATGACAGTCACATTAATAAATAAGAAGTTATTCATTATTTATATAGTAATTTGGAAATTAGCAGATAATTCCCATTTGGTAGATAATACAGACCTGAACCAGAAAAACAAAAAACTACCACAAACCTCTGTTCTTAGCATTGCAATAAAAATTCTGGAGTAAAATAGCCTTAAATAGATTCATCTTTAAGTTATTTTCATTCATTAGCAGAATTATACAGTTAATTCCATCTTTAGGAGCATTGATTGCATTAGGATGCTTACTGAAAATGAAATATTTAGAGAGAAAATATTCCCTCTGCAAATGAACCTCTGGTTTTCTGATGTGCCGTTTCCAACTGTGTCTCTCCCAGTCAGGCTGCCGTTCCTTTTCACTATTGTCCCCCTGTCTGTCCTGAGGTCCATGATGTCAAAAGTGGTTCGTTCTACTGAACAAGGTGAGTGTCATCTGCTCAAGGGATATAATAAGCCTACGACCTATGCTACCTCAAATCTAGATATCACCAACATTTGATTCTTCATAATATTCTACAACTCTTTTTTTTATCTTTTCTTGTCTTGGGGTCACACCCAGCAGTGCTCAGGGCTTACTCCTGGCTCTGCTCAGGGATCACTCTTGTCAGGGTACAGGGGACCATATGGGATGCCAGAAATCCAACCTGGACCAGCTACAAGTGGTTTTTCTGCTGTATTATCTCTCTGCCCCCTACAGCTTCTTTTTGAAGAGAATATTGGAGATAAGAGGTACACTTGTTGGTAGGAAGAAGCTACCATAAAGGCAGGGCATGGTATGCCCAGGGCCTGGTGCTGAAAGGGCATGCTCTTGGCTTGCCCTCACCGGAAAGAGAGGAGACCTCAAGCCAGGTGAATCTGCCTACTGGGCTCCCAGCATTTCTAGAATACTTTCTGGTACCTGAGTCATCACAATTCCCAGCCAGCCAGCTCTGGGTTCACATCGAGAAAGTTCCTGGATGACCCTTTTCCAACCCTTTCTCTTCAGAGTTGACTTGCCCCTATGCTTGCCTCTAACCAGAGGGAGGGCCTGCCAGGGATTGTTGTATAGCTGCCCAAACTTCCCTTTTCAGAAAAAGAAAAAAAAAATGGTGTCCTCCTAGAAATCTACCCTCCTTAAATCAACAAACAGCAGCTCTCCATTTATACCAGAGACTTGGATTGGTACACCCATTTTGGAAACCACTGATTTACAGCCTTGATTTTTTTTTGAAGTATAACAGATTTTATTTGGAAGTTTTGAGGAAGGGGTGTGTGTGTGTGTGTGTGTGTGTGTGTGTGTGTGTGTGTGTGTGTATTGGAGAGTCAGAGAGAGAAAGAGAGAGACAGACAGACAGACAGAGACAGACACAGAGAAAGACATAGACAGACAGAGAGTGAGAGAGAGAGAGATAGAGAGAGAGAGAAAGAGAGAGAGAGAGAGAGAATAACATGCTCAAGAGAATGTGGGTTTCTCCAGAGTGGAGAGGGAGTGACAGCACACACCTCAAGCATCAGTTTAGGAAAGTATGAAGGTACACATCTCAAGAAGGGAAATGCAGGCGACACGTGTGCTCAGGTACCACATGCACTTGGGCAACATATGCATGCTATAGTCTTGCTTCTTAAACCAAGGGGGAAATCACACACCGATAAAAGGCAATGCTAAAACCCTTTTTGGGGGCAACAGTAAAAGGCATTCCACCCTCACAGACCTTATCTGGCCCTGTCTCAGTTCCCCTGTCCCTGTCATACCCCCATCCAAATCCTTATGACCAAGTAATCATTCAGAATCAACTGCTCACTGAATTCCAGGTGTTCCTGGCAGCGCTTGCCCATGCTCCACAGGTGTGGCAGCTTCCTGCTAAAGAGTGGGGGAAGGGTTGGGGTGGGGAGCAGAAATGGGGGTGGAGTTCTAAAATTAAATAGTGGTAATGGCTTTCCAACTCTATGAACATATTGGTAATCACTGAATTGCCCAGTACCAAAGTAGGTATTTTATAGAACAACTTCATCGATAAAGTTTTTCAGGAGAAAAATATTTTTACTTGTTTCACTTAAAGCAAAAAATTAAAATGCATGTTTTATAATAAAAAAAACTATGCATATCTACCTTTGTTCCTATTTGGTTTATTTGTAAAGACTTTTTTAAAAGTAAGTTTACTATTCAATGTAGTGACATTTAAAATTATTTACATTTTGGCACTTTGGATTCTAAATGATGAAGATACATTTTGTGAGTTGTGAGTCATTTGTTCCCATATCAGATCATTTGTTTACTACAAACTTAAAAAATTGCTTTGATGGTGTCAATGTCTCTGAAATGGAAAATGTCACCAATCTTCATTTTGTTTGTTTGTGGAGGAAGAGGGAACATACCCATAGTGCTCACACCTTACTCCTGGTTCTGTGCTCAGGGATAACTCCTGATAGGCCTGGGGAACTATGTGGGTTGCTGGTTGTCGAACCCAGGTCAGCCTTGTACAAAGCAAATGCCCTATCTGCTGTACTATTTCTCTGGTCCTCATTCATTACTTTTTTTTTTTTACAATGGATATTATTTGTGAAAATTGCACTTAAATACTGAAAGAAAGGAACACTGCTGAGGTTTTCACTGCCTGTCACTTTCTGTTCTTTTAAATCATAAAAGGGACTAACGTGCTTCAGCTTCGGGGTGAACAGTAAACTGCACCCACTGAGGCCTCTTATCTTCACATCCATGTGCTTTTTGTATAATAAAAGAAAATTCATAAAAACAGGCTGGACTTTTGAAATTGAGTTTCAATTTTTGGGTTTTTTGTTTTGTTTTGTTTTGGTTTGGTTTGGTTTGGTTTGGGGGTCACACCAAGTAACACTCAGGGATTACTCCTGGCTGTGCATTCAGGAAATACACCTGGGTCTTGGGGGCGCATCTAGGGTACTGGAGATTGAACCCAGGTTGGCCATATGCAAGGCAGGCACCTTACCGGCTGTACTATCGCTGCAACCTCAAAACTGAGTTTTTTTTAATTTACAAAACAATCACACTAATCATTAAATCAGTTTATAAACTCTCATGGTATTAAACATGATGAACTTCTCAGGGCAGGTCAGCAGGAAGCTGGTGGAACTTCCTAATTGTGCAGTTTGTTTGTGTCCTTACAGTTCTTGAGTTCCCTGGCCAATCACCCATTCAGAATGGACTCAAGCCATTGTAAAACAGGATGAGTAATGGGCAGTCTGTCCTCCAAGGCACCATCCCTGGCTTTAACAAAGGATTAGTAATAAAATCACTGTGCTAGAGAGAGAGTACAGTGGGCAGGCCACTTGCCTTGCACATTGACCAGCCTGGATTTGATTCCCAGCATCCTATATCATGCCCTGAGCCTGTTAGGAATAATTCCAGGGTGTAGAGCTAGGAGTAACCCCTGAGCCTTGCTGGCTGTGGCCCCACTTCAAAATAAATGAAATAAAATTCACATAGATAAGATTTCTTCCCAATTAAAACTGACAGTTTCCATAAATCAAAGAGGCAACCAGTTTATAACCCTTTTGATGATTAATAACTGAGCTCTTGAATGAAACTTAGGTTCACTTGTTTGACAAGGAAGTATTAAACATTTACTATGTGCCAGGACCATGAGGCCCTGGGTACAGAGCAGTGGACAAAACAGATGTACACTTTGCCTTGACAAAGCTTTGTAGTCCGAAGAAAGCATGTAAATGATAACACAATTTCAGAAGGCATATGCTTGTTTGATGAGTTTTATAATGAAGAATTGGAACTTCAATGTCTGAAAATATGCATAATAGAATGAAAAGATTAAATCAATAAAGAAAATCAATATGCAGCTTAAAAGAGCAAGGTCATGAATACTTGAGACAATATTTTTTGTAAACAACAACCTCTTTATAAAAGATTATCCTCAATCCTACATTTTCCTTTCTATCAGTCTAATAAAATCACATGATATTATTTTTGTTGTTATTTTTGTTTGGGGTCATACCTGGAGGTGCTCAGGGCTTATTCCTGGTTCTGCAGCACCTGGGATTGAATTGGGGTTAACCATGCGCAAGGCAATTGCAGCACCTGTCATAGAATTGGAGTTAACCATGCACAAGGCAATTGCCTTAGCCCCTATTCTGTCTCTCCCAGGTCCAGAATCCACACCCTTTTGTATTTGGTAAAACACCTGAGAGTGGAGGCACTTGTAAGCTGGTTCAACAGAAAATATGGTTCAAGAACCACATCCAAGTATAGGATTATTTTTACTAGAGTCCAGAGCAATGACTTGGGGAGTCTAAATTTTGTGTCACTCTGGAAGTAGAAATTCGATTTTAAGTACAAAAATGTAGGATAAAGTAATTAATAACTGAGCTCTTGAATGAAACTTAGATTCACTTGTTTGACAAGGAAGTATCAAACATTTACTATGTGCCAGGACCATGAGGCCCTGGGTATAGAGCAGTGGACAAAACAGATGGACACTTTGCTTTGACAAAACTTTGTAGTTTGAAGAAAGCAAGTAAATGATCACACAATTTCAAACACCAAACACGATGACCACTTAGTATCTGTATTGCAAATCACATGCCCAAAATTAGGGAGTAAGAAGGATTGTACCTGCCACAGAGGCAGGGAGTGGGGTGAGGTGGGGGTGGTGGTTGGGACACTGGGAACAGTGGTGGTGGAAAATGTGCACTGGTGGAGGGATGAGTGCTTGAGCATAGTTTGACAAATTCAAGTTTGTAACTGTCTCTCACGTTGATCCAATAAAACTTCTTTTTTAAAAAAAGTAGGATAGGAAAACCTTTCTCTGCCTACAGCTGTCACTCTTCCATATCTAAGAAGCAGTTTAAAAATGATGCTCTACCATGGGAGGGATATTATTCATGGTGGTGGAAAATGGGCACTGGTGGAGGGATGGGTATTTGATCATTGTATAATCGAAACCCAAGCACAAAAATTTGTAAATCTACATCTGTACTTCATAGTGTTTCACTAATAAAAATTTTTTAAAAAATGATCCTCTACCTTCCCAAAGGGTAAGCATCCATTGCCACGAGCTAACCTTGGGATACCTGCTGTCTGGAAGGTTGCTGGGAGCCTGAGACAACTCAGGTGGAGGCTGTGATGGGGATGAGAGGCAGGCAGGGTCCAGACAAGCCAGTTGCTCCAGCCTCAGCTCTGTCCTGTAGTCACAGGCTACTGTATTTTCAACATCAAGTCCCAGAACATTTTTTTATTTAAAATTTTTAATATTTATTTTGGAGTCACCACACCTACCTATGCTCAACACTTACTCTAGGCTTCATGCTCAGAGATGTTCCTGAGCAGACTCACAGGACCATATGTGGTGCTGGGGATCAAACCTCGATCAGCCTCATGCAAGACAAGCCCCTTGCCCACTGTACTCTCTGGCCCCATGACCTCAGTTTCTTGACTGCAGAATGAGCAATTCACTCCATGTTAATTCTTTTCAATGCATGTTCCATGTTCATTTTGATTTGTTGACTCATTACAGAGCTTTTCTTTTTCCTTGCCCCAACCCCAACCAGGTACACTGTTTGCTTGTATTGCTTTCTTGGAAACACTCAGTGGAGCCACAGCAATTACTGTCTTCAATGGGATTTATTCAGCCACTGTTGGCTGGTATCCAGGCTTCATCTTTCTGCTGTCTGCGGTTCTACTCTTAATCCCAGCAATGAGTCTGTGGTATGTACTTTTTAGTTATTTTACCAAAGGACAACTGGGTTGAGTTAACCTTACTAGAAAAATTATGTAGGTATAAAATCTTTGCCTTAGATATACTTTACTGAAAAACTTTTAGAATGAAGACATTTGTCAGAAATTTTGGTGACTGGGCTAGACTTGGCTGACAAGAATCAAGAGAAAGAATGATTGGGTTATATAGAGATTCAGAGAAGTTCCACCTTCTCAAACAATAAGTTAAATTGGCATCTAAGAACAACCATGTGTATATTCAAATTATTATTTTCCTATAGTATGATATCCCGTGCTGGTCAAAGATAACTGTAAAAAGATATATTTTAATACAGATTCTTGGATGAATGAAAAGAGCAGGTAATTGACACTAAATATAAGGTATTGTCTTTCCAAGGATTTGGCTTTAGGACTCACTTTGATATTAAAGTCTGAATCGAAAGTACATACAAAATGCCATTTATAAATAAAAAAAATTAGAAGCTTAAACATTAGAGAACTATTTCTCTCCCTTTCCTTAAACAAAGGAAAGTTTAAGCCAGCTTGGTAGGTGATTGCTAAAGTGCCCATGCAAATATGGTTGACAGATTCTGTGAGGCCAGAGCACTGAACTGAGAGCTTAGTGACATTTCTCTTCAGAGTTTTGCCCTCTTTCTCAGGCCCATAGGAATCAGCAGAGTCAGGTCTCCCTCTTCTCCTAAGCACTGTGGGTGTGGCTGTAAGGGAGAAAATCTCTCACCTGTATAGACACAAAACCTATAACAGCCGAGGACACCCTTAAGGACTGGCCCTCATCTTTATTGTTGTGCCCTTCAACTGCCTGCTGATGACCTGGAGTAGCAAAAGACAGTGTAGTTGTATGTGTATTTTCTCTGTGTTATGCTGAAAATTTATTTGACTAGTTATTTGAAAAAGGAGTCTCATCATTTATCTATTGGACTGGATCATCTACTGTTAAAAATTAACAGTAACATCTGTTGCTAGTGAGCATGTGATGAGAATATAAGGTCAGTCTATGTATTGCTGTTATTAAGTCTTACTCCTTATTGTTCATTTTGGAAAGTAATTCATGGATATATATAAAATGCTTTTGAAAAGAAAACAACCTAGTGTATCTGATGCAGTGATTCCTTTTAAAACCATATCCTAAGGCAATGATCAATGTCCAAAAGTATATGTAATGAACCTAATTTTAAATGAACATACTGACTAACCATAAGAGATGATTAATGAAGATACATCTATATCACGAAATTGGCCTTTAATAAGAGTTGCATAGATGGTGAACAGAATAGTGGGTAGTTTTAACTTTATTGTCCATGTATTAATAGTCTATATAACCCATTTTACTTTTATAATTTGAAAAATGAGTACATGTGGATAAAAGGCAGTTATCTTTATAGTAATGTTTCTAATAATTTAAATGTAGATGATAGTCTATTTTTAATCCCATACCATTTAGTGTTTTACATCGAAAGGCACAGGGCTGGAGAAACAGTACAGGGGTTAAGGTACTTGCCTTGTATACTACTTACCTCTGTTTAGTCGTGGCACTGGATGTGGGCCCCCAGTCACCTCCAGGAGTGATCCCTGTGCCTTGAGTATCCCCTTGTGTGTGACCCAAGCCCCATCCTCAAAAGAGAAAATTATGTACTATTTTAATTACTTCCAGATATGTATTCCCAGCTTTAAGTATAGCTACTGGACATAAACTTCAGCAGTAACTTTAGTTTAAATGTTTCATGTGTTGGAGCTGAAGCAATAGTACAGTGGGTAGGGAATCCGCCTTGCACAGAGTGACCTGACTTCAGTCCCTGGCATCCCAAATGGTCCCCAAGCACTGCCAGGAGTAATTCCAGGGGTGCCAGGGGTGCAGAGCCAGAACTAACCCCCGAGGATTGCTGTGTGTGACCCAAAAAGCCAAAAAAAACTTTCTTGTGAACTATGTGGAGCAGGCAGGAGTATGGAAAAGATTGCCGCATGGGAATTAAGAATGCTAGGATGCAGAGGTGGAGCATACTTTAGCAGGTAGGATGCTTGTCTTACATGTGGCAGACCCGGGTTTGATCCCCGGCACTCCACATGGACCCTGGAGCACTGCTAGGAGTGATCCCCTAGCACAGAGCCAAGAGTAAGACCTGAGCACAGTTGGGTGTGGCCTCCAGATCAAAGCCAAACAAAACATCAGGATATACCTTGATATGATTTATTAAAATCCACGTAGCCAGGTGGCACTCCCTTCTCTCATCACAACTGCCTTCAAGCTGTGGGATGCATAATTTTTCTTCCTTTTCTTTATGGGATGCCCTTTTTTCCTCTCCCTTGTTAATATTTCCTAATTTAAAAAGAAGCATACATTTTTCCCCTCTACAAAAATTAATCCAACTGAACAGGAAAGAGTGGCATTATAGATTCTTTATGTATGACCTTAATCTCCATTGTTAAGTGTCTTGTTTGTTTTGGCAGCGTTGTCAAGTGCTCCAACTGGAATGAAGGAAGCTACGTCGTTCTGACACAAGAGGAATCCAATGAAGACACTTCGGACAGATGATTGATGAACTGAGATTCTTTTATTTTTTTTTTTAAAAAGCACATATCACTAACTCCACAATCAGTACTTCATGACTAATTAATAAGTGATGTGTTCTTTCTTCTTTATAGTCATAGAAGTCATTCCTGGCTATAGCTTCTAGAAGTACTATGCACTTTAAGCACTTTATGAATATCATGTGATCTATTTCTAATACATAGAACAAATATCATTTTTGATTTATGAAAGGAACAAGCTGGATGATACACAGAAGGATTGAGAAGTGATGCACTCTAAAGCAATAATCCCCTTTATCTCCTCTAGTCTTACTTTAAGACAAAGGAGAACTCTTTACCTCAGTTTCTTGATTTGAAAAATGGGTTTCTAGCCACTCTCAGGGATTATGAAGGCAAACCATAAAAATTCTGATGTATCATTCACCAACAGAAAAGTAATGATAAGAGTTTCAAATATTTATGTTCTTAACCTCTGTTTGAATAATGCTTTTAATAGAGCCCATCCAGGTGCTATTCATAAATTCAAGAAATTTATTTAATACAATATTTGAAAGAGAAGTCCACTAAGAAGATATATTTTCACTTTATCTAATATGTTTAACTGATAACAGGCAGGATAATATTCCTATGGTCACACAGGAATAACCGGATAACAAATGAAATTGTTTCTAAATACATACCAAAACGATGTGAGAACAACTAATTGTGAAGTAAGCAATATAATAAACCCAAAAGTCATTCCTTGACTCTGCAAAGGATATCCTTGTTCTGTCATATTTCTTCTTCTGTCACACTTATCCTGGGGTCTACCCTGATCTCTGGAAAGCCAAAATTCTCTCCTGCTTCCTCTCTTAGAAATCTTTGAGTCTCCATCAAAGCAGTGCATTTTCTTTGTAGCCTTCTTGACATTTCCTCCCCTCATGCCATCTCTCTTTCCCCAGGTCACCATTGCATGTACTTTGATGCTAGCACTTCCTGCCCTCTTGTGATACGTGGTCCCCATACTGGGTGATGAGTGCTTTAGGACAGGGCCAATCTTCAATTCTTCATTGTATCCTCAATAAATGTAGGTTGAATTAAATGACTACAAAATGTATTCTTTTTAAACATGATTTAAAACAATATTTGTACCATATTATGTGAGGAACATGCAACAAGATAGCATGCAATGCTTGCAGATGTACTGGGAAAATTTGTCCCAGACTCTTGGTAAGCTGGAATGTTCACAGGTCTTTCAATATCCAAGTTAGTTACCATTTGTAGTAACATGAATGCCTTAAAGTACCACTGAATGATTAATCTCTTTGTAATCTTTCGAAAGCAACCACAGACTTCGTTTATTTATTTATTTATTTATTTAGCTTTTTTTTTAATGTAGGAGTACTGCTATTTATTCAGCCATTGATTAACTGATTGAATTGTGCATGAACTCTACCTTACTTTTTTTTCATTTTTTATAATTTTTATTGAATCACCGTGAGAGCAGTTACAAAGCATTCAGTTCTAAGTCTTGGTCATACAATGAAACACCCACCCCTTCACCAGTACCCATTCTCCACAACCAAGAAAACCCAGTATACCCCCATCCCACACCCTCCCCCTACCTGTGGGGCAGAGGATTTCCACATTACTCTCTCTCTACTTTGATCACATTCAATATTTCGACACCAGACCCACCATTATTATTTGAGATTTTACCCCAACACGCAGATCTGCTGAAAAGGCAACAGTAGACAATTTGTGTTCTATGCTGGTTATGAATAACATATGATGTCGCATGGCTGCAGTAGGGCCATGTGATTTTGAAATTCTGAAATTTTAACACTTAAATCTGGAGGGATTTCTGCCAAAAGTCACTGGGTTTCAAGATTTTCTCCTGAGTCTCTGGGATCATGGCCGTTGAGCAGCTTGATCAGGAGACAGAGAGCCCACCCATTTGTGGGCGATGACTTGGGGTCTCATTGGGACTGGGAGACCAGGACCGGCTCCACCCCCATCCTGTGAGTCCCAACAAGTTTCGTCACTGCGGACCCAGAGATGACAGTCCAATGGCCTCTGGAGGATGACAGACACCGAGCAGCCAAGGAGGAGCAGGCAGAGGAACAACACCCTTTCCCCCCTGGGGTGGCCCGACAATAGTAACCTACTGAGGGGTCTGGATGCATTTCTGCCAAAAGGCGCTGGGTTTTGAGATTTGTTTCTGAGTCTCTGGGATCATGGCTGTTAAGCAGCTTGATCAGGGGCCAGAGAGGCCGTTCGTGGGCGATGACTTGGAGTCTCGTTGGGGTGGGAAGGACAGGACTGGCTCCACCCCCATCCCGTGAGGCCCTGCGTGTCTTGTCACTGTGGGCCCAAACCTGACTTTCCAGTGGCCTCTGGAGGATGGTGGCCACCGGGCCACCAGGGGGAACAGGCCAAGGCACGAAACCTATTCCCACCTGGGTTGGCCCAGCACCGGTAACCTACTGCAGGGACCGGACGCATTTCTGACAAAAGCAGCTGGGTTTCGAGATTTGTTTCTGAGTCTCTGGGATCATGGCTGTTAAGCAGTTCAATCAGGAACCAGAGAGGCCATGCCTCTAATTATAGAGCTGAGCCAGAGATGGTTTGTGGGTTGTTTCCCATGTACTAACTTTAGGTCCTTTACATTCTTGGTAAACTTTGCCCCAAGTTTTTGGGGTCTGGCCAAAGGCACATCAGCAATTTTGCGGTATCTAGAAGTCTGAAGGCGCCATCAGGCTGCTGATGCACTCGCCTCTCAGGTACAGATTGACCTGCTGGCGGCACCATACCCCCTTTTTTTTGCTTTTTGGGCCACATCCGGCAATGCACAGGGGTTACTCCTAGCTCTTCACTCAGGAATTACTCCTGGCATTGCTTGGGGGACCATATGGGATGCTGGGAATCGAACCGGGGTCGGCTGCGTGCAAGGCAAACGCCCTACCTGCTGTGCTATCACTCCATCCCCAACCATGGTCTTCTTTTAATAACTTATTGCTTACTGCTTTTCCTTGAAAGGTAATCAATGATTACTTAAAGATAGTACTCATAATTTAAAATACTAGAAATTCTTTTTTAAAAAATTTTAAAAATTTTTATTAATTTTATTGAATCAACGTGAGATAGTTATAAGCTTTTATGTTTGGGTTACAATCACACAATGATCAAACACCCATCCCTCCACCAGTGCACATTCCCCACCAGCAATATCCCCGATATGATCCCCCTTCCCACCCTCCCTCTGCCTCCATGGCAGATATGATTCCCCATAATCTCTCCCTACTTTTGGGCATTATGGTTTGCAATATAGACCCTGAGAAGTTATCATGTTTGGTCCTTTATCTACTTCCTGCACACATCTCCCATCCCGACCGATTCCTCCAGCCATCTTTTTCTTAGTGATCCCTTCTCTATTCCAGCTGCCTTCTCCCCTTTGCTCATGAGGTAGGCTTCTAGCTATGGAGCAATCTATCTGTCCCATGTATCTACTATCCTTAGGAGTCAGCCTCATGTTATGTTGTTTTATACTCCAAGATGAGTGCAGTCCTATGTCTGTCCCTCTCTTGCTGACTCATTTCACTTAGCATGATACTCTCCATGTCTATCCATTTATAAGTTAAGTTCATGACTTCATCTCTCTTAATAGCTGCATAGTATTCCATTGTGTAGATGTACTAAAGTTTCTTTAACCAGTCATCTGTTCTAGGGCACTTGAGTTGTTTCCAGATTGTGGCTATTGTGAACAGTGCTGCAATGAACATAGAGGTACAAATGTCATTTCTACTCTGCTTTTTTTGCATCCTCAGGATACATTCCCAGAAGTGGTATTGCGGGGTCATATGGAAGCTCAATTTCTAGTTTTTGAAGGACTGTCCATATTGTTTTCCAGAAAGGCTGGACTAGTGGGCATTCCCACCAACATTGAAAGAGTGCTCCTTTACCCCAACATCTGTGCCAGCACTGGTTGCTTTTGTTCTTTTGAATGTGTGCCAGTCTCTGTGGTGTGAGATGATATCTCATTGTTGTTTTGATTTGCATCTCCCTGATGGCTAGCGATGTGGATCATTTTTTCATATGCATTTTGGCCATTTGTATTTCTTTTTTGAGGAAACTTCTGTTCATTTCTTCTCCCCATTTTTTGATGGGGTTGGAGGTTTTTTCCTTGTACAATTCTACTAGTGTCTTGTATATCCTGGATATTAATCCCTTATCAGATGGGTATTGGGTAAATATTCTTTCCCATTCTGTAGGCTCTTTCCATAAAATACTGGAAATTCTTAGGCTGAGGAGATAGCACAGGGGTTTATTCTGGCTGACCCCTGTTCCATCGCTGGTACCATCACATCCCCTGAGCACTGTCAGGAGAAACCCCCAACCAGGAAGTAGTTCCTAAGTGCTTCTGCATGTGGGCCAAAACTAAAAAAGTAAACAAAAAATAAAATAAAATACTGGGGGCCACAGTGATATTACGGTGCATATGGCCAACCCAGGTTTCCTGGCAGTCCAGATGGTTTCCCCAAGCTTTCCAGGAGTGATTTCTGAGCACAGATCCAGGAGTAAGCCCTGAATGCTTCTGGGCATGGCCTAAAAAACATAAAATAAAATCCTATAAATTCTTATTGTCATTAAAATCATTTTATTTAGCTAGTATCTTCTCAATATGTAGCCCATGTAAAGAACTAAGAACTGAATGTTGAGCCAGAAAGATAGTCCAGAGAGTAGGGTGCTTGTTTTGCATGCAACTGTCTCTGATTTGATCCCATCAACCCACATGGTCCCCTAAGCCTCACCAGGTGTGATCCCTGAGTGGCAGAGCCAGGAGTAAGCCCTGAGTACTTCTGAGTGTGGCCCCAAACAAAACACAAGTAAAAAGAATTGAATGAACAAATATATTTTTTCCTTTCTATTCCCAAACCCAAAAAAATAGCACTAAATATTTTCATTGTGCTTTTCGTATCAGTTAATTCTGTCCTCTTAATCACCCTGAAAAGTAGGTCTTCGTTTTCTTCATTTAACCGACAAGGAAGGTCTCAGAGCTGTCACTATTCTTATTCAGCTCCACTAAGCAACAGCATCTATACAGCAATGAACATGGATGTGGCATTGCTAAGCTTCTTTAAAGCTTCTGTAGGGTTTGCAAATGGCAGATACCCAACACAAGAATCATACCAGGGATGATATGAGATGCCCCCAGAGCAAATTAGCATTCCGTACTAACTGAAAACTGTTTGCAACGTTGTCTTCCCAACCTCTTCCCTTTTCTCTTTTGAAGTTGGTGCAATGACCCAGAAGCTGCACACATACTTGGGTGTGGTGTGGTGTGGTATGGTGGGGGTCATGTTCTTTGCCCCTGTGTGTGTGTATTTCTTTTTCAGTTGCAGTGCTTAAATGGGGCACATTTACTATTATTATTATTATTATTACTATTATTTTATCTTTTGGTTTTGAAACTGTGCTCAGGGCTGACTCCTGGCTCTGTGCTCAGGGATCACTCCTGGAAGAGCTGGCTTGGGAAGCATATATGTGGAACCAGAGATCTAACCTGAGTCAGCCACACGCGAGGTAAGCACTTTACCTGTAGTACAACCTCCAGTCCCAGGGATGTTCAAAGTTTACTTGCTGTACTTACATACACCAGGCTGCTGTGTGGTCAGAAACTGCTATTGCGCCAAGGAGCTCAGACAGCCAAACCACTGGCCACAGACACAGAGCCGTCAGCATCGTGCACAGTGTGTGCCTCAACACCAGGGCCCAACCCACATACTCACTTTCCTAAGTCAGATGCATTAGCCTCTGAGCCAGCGCCTGGGCCCTAGCAATGCCTTTTCTGAACTTCGATAAAATGATCTATATTGTCCTCATCTGCTCAGCAATCCACAATTTTCATTTTTCAGCTCAGCTGAGATCACAGATGGTATTAATACAGAAGGATTAGCAGATGGTTTCTGGTTGAACAAAAATTATTTGAGATGTAGGAAGAGAGCTGGGTAAATGTGGCATAGGGTAAAAATATAGCATAAATAGCTTAGCCAGGGGGCGGAGTGATAGCACAACAGGTAGGGCGTTTGCCTTGTATGCAGCTGACCCAGGTTCAATCCCTGGCATCCCATATGGTTCCCCAAGCACCGCCTGGAGTAATTCCTGAGTACAGAGCCAAGAGTAACCTCTGTGCATTGCGGGGTGTGACCCAAAAAGAAAAAAAGAAAAGAAAATATTTGATACTTGAAAAAATTGTCTGCCTCTTGAAAAACACCAGTAAGATAATAAAAAGTCAAGATTCTAGAAGTTATATGCAACATGTCTATTTGACAAATGCTTTACATCTAGCATATAAAAAGGGCTCTTGCAACTCAAGCAAGATAGTTATTTTAAAAAAGCAGAATAGAAAGTATTTTTAAAAGCCGATTCAGGAAATAAACATATAGTAATGTTCAATGACATTAATCACAAGAGAGATGCAAACTAGAGCCACAATGAGGTACTGGGAATGACTATTTTAAAAGTGTGGCAATACCAAGTGCTAGTGAGGATATCAAGCAACTAGAATGTTCATTCATCTACCTTATGGCTTAGCAATGCTACACCCAAGACAAAAGAAAACACATGCCCATACAAAGACTTGTACATAAATGTTCATAGAAGCATCATTCATAATAGCTCAAACCTAGCAGTGTCTTCTATACCCTTCAACAAATGAATGAAACAAGATAGGGTGTATTTATATAGTGGAATACTAATCAGCAACAGAAAGAACTACTCATATACTCCACAGCACTGAGAACTTTTTAAACTATACAAATCAAGAGATGCCAGATACAAAATAATACATGCCATATCACTCTACATAAAGCATCTGAAAACGAAAAAGAAAACAAATTAAACTGTCAGAAAGATCCATGATTGCAGAGGGCCGAGGGCAAGAAAGCAGAGGTGAATAGGAAGAAGCGATTTGGGGAATGATAGACACAACCTACATTTTGCTTGTGGTTGTACAGTTGCATGTATTTGTCAAAACTTCTCCAACTATAGGGGCCTGAGAGATAGGACAGAGTTTAAGGTGTCTGCCCTTTAAGCAGCCAACCCAGTTTGAATCCCCTGCACCACATATTGACCCATGAGTATATCCTGGGGTTCACAACAGAATGCAGAGCCAAAAATAAGCACCACTGGATGCTCAAACACACACATACACACTCACACACGCACACACACACACACACGCACACACATACACACACAAGCCCAAACTTAGCTGTGTCTTATGTACCCTTCAACAGATGAATGTAACAAGGTGGGGTATACACACAAACTCTCTCTCTCCTCTCTCTCTCTCTCTCTCTCTCTCTCACACACACACACACACACACACACACATAGTAGCTTCTCCAACTATAAACTTAAAATGGTCACATTGATTCCATGTAAATCATTTTTCAATGATATTAAATTAAAAAGACTATATTGGTGTTTGGAAGCCAGTTCTAGTAACTGTTTAAAATCTTTGCTAAAGTTGTAGTTACTTCACTCATCTCAGGGAAGACAGTGAGGACACAAGTGAACAGGGGACTTAGACAGGTAAAAATATAGCATAACATTTCTGTTCTTCAAGTTATTTGATTACCTCCCTCTTGCCCAACTGTTCAGAGTGGATTAGCAGCATCAGTATTATAGGTGTGAAAACTACCCCGCTACACTGTGCTCAGGCCTGTCACTTCCACTTATGTGGGTCTGTGTTGAATTCTGTTTCACAAAGACATCTGACTTAAGTGTCTTGAGAACTATTTTGTGTAAGGACATCATATTTAGCACTTAAATCACTTAAGTATTCAAGCTTTAATTCATTATAGTGGCATTGTGCTGCTGCCCCTCTATGGGCAACAGTACAGAGGTTTCTAAATATTTTTTTTAAAGAAATACCATATACTTCTGGGGCTAGAGCAATAGTACAGCGAGTGGGGTGCTTGCCTTGCACACATCAACCCTTGTTCAATCTCTGGCACCTACAAGGTCCCCTGAGCCAAGAGTAACTCCTAAGTGCAAAGCCAAGAGTAGCCTCTGAACACTGCCAGGTGTGACCCCAAAACAAAAACAAAACTAAGTCTATTTTAATTCATTAGTACCACTCCTTGATATCTATCCTGAGAATACAAACACACTAATTTGGAAAGATATGGGTGCAGCTGTATTTGTTGTAGAACTATTTACAAAAGCCAAGGTCTGGAAATAACCTAGTGACAGAGAGTAAATAAAGAAACTAGACTGTATTCCTGAAGGGACAGAAGAGACATGTTGCTTCAATAAGAAAACTAGGAAAAGGTTAAGAAAATACTCAAAGGAGTCCTGCAGATAAAGCCACAGCCACAGCAGGAAGGACAATGTGTCTGCCAGAGAGGGACAAGTCACCTCACTCTCCTCCTGTCCTTGTTCTTGAGTCCAGCACAGAAGGAAGTTTGATTGGCTGACCTGGGTCACAAGCTTACCCCCAGGAGGCACCAGGGCAGACAGGGGTACCCTCTCAGAATTCTAGAGGGAGGCAAGAGAACACACAATGGAAGAAAAGCTACTCCCCAAAGACTTTGGTGTTGTAGGGCCTGAGAACGGATGCCAGACCGTCAAAGATAAATGAGACTTACAAAGTGAAATCATAAGTCAAGGAATCTGGTTGGTGACCTTGTCTATCTTTGGCTTCAATCCAAATCCTGGAGGTATTCAGTCTCAAGTTAGGAGGGCATAGAGAGCCTTTTAAGGCTAGCTTAGTCCCTAAATGAGACTTTGGTCTGTGATCAGTTTATCTTCATTCAAAACAAGGAAATAAGAAAATCAAAACGGAACAAGATGTGCCTTCATGATGATACTGGCACCAGCAAATATGAAATGGGAACTGCTACAGGAGAGGGAAATGAATGTTATTTTGAAAAAGGGTAAAAACAAAAGTTAATTTGAAAAACAAACATGAAAGTTTTCTTTCTCTTTTTTTGAGCTTTGGGTTACATCTGGAGATGCTCAGAGCTAACTTCTGGTGGTGTTTGAGGGTCCATATGGCATACTGAGATGGAACCCAGGTCAACTACATACAAGGCAATTAATTGCTCTATCTACTTTAATATCCCTGCACATTTTAATAATTTTTATTGAGTCATCCTTTAATTTTTATTGGCTTATTTGTTATATGTTCCAGTTCTTTATGAAACTTGTCTGTCTGTGATAACAGCAACCATGTGGTGCCAGGGATTGGAGCTGATGTCACAAGGACCCAGGCAAGTGCCTAATCTCTGTATGACCTTCTGGCCCCCAACACAGACAAAAAGACCATGCAAGTTGGGAACTTAATAGAGACTTAATGACTTAATGTTTCCATAGTAATGGTGCTATTTTTCTGAATGCCTGAGGATGCCAGAAACACCCACCCTTTGGAGATGTCTTAACTGGGATGTAGAATATTCAATGCTTGGAGCTCTTAGATTTCAAATTTACTTTCATTTTAACTTTTTTAATTTTTGAGGGGGGTCAGACAAGGAATTAAATACTACGCCTTACATGGGCTGGTCTATTTTCAGAACTGAGAGACTGATTTTACAAAATAATTGGACAAAACAACTTCTCGCAAAGTCCCAAAGGTAGGATTTGTCAGGAAGCAAAAATGGCAACTCCAAAATCGGTTTTAGATAAAAGGCTCTTCCATAGGCACAGCCTGAATGTAGAATGTAATTCATATTTGTAGAATGTTATCCCCACCGGGTCAGCCTGTTCTTGTCCACACAGTTCCCTCCCCATGATGACCCCATTCAGCAGGAAAGGGCCAGATCAGAGTCAACAAGCTATTTCTAAAAACAAATAATTGGCAGTGGAGACTAACAGAACTAGCATAAAAGAAAAATATTTTCAGAAAACAGCTTCTCCTTGGGTAAGAAATCCGCAGGAAAGAGGTAATTTTAGCAGGAAGCAACTTCCTTCAAGGCTCCAACCTCTGTAGATATGGAAGGAAGAACTAGCTTGTAGATTAAAACCAAGACAGATCAATATTAGAGGACAGCTGTTCTTGTTGCAAAGGATAAAAATAAGGACTGTTTGTCCATCCTTTCCCATACCCAAAACTTAACTTCTTTAGGTTTTCAAAGAAGACAGTGAGCCTCCTGGGTTCATAAGGTGTTCGTCCTGTAGGCCACTGATCTGAAACTAACACCTTCCTAAGACATGCCTCACCTCTCAGACAAGTTCTTTTTATTTTTCTTAAATTTTTATTAGTGAAACACCAAGAGGTACAGTTGTAGACTTACAAATTTTTGTGCTTGGGTTTCAGTTATACAATGATTGAATACCGATGCCTCCACCAGTGCCCATTCTCCACCACCCCCAGTCCCAGTATCCCTCCCACCCCCCATCCCCCCACCCCACCCTACCTCTGTGGCAGGGCATTCCCTTTTGTTATCTCTCTCCTTTTGAGTGCTGTGGTTTGCAAAAGAGACATTGAGTGGCAATCTTGTTTGGTCTATAGTCTACTCTCATCACGTATTTCCCATCCTGAGAGGAACCTCCCAACACCCTTTATTTGGTGCTCCCTTCTTTATCTGAGCTGCCTTTTCCCCTAGCGTGTGCGGCTGTCCTCAAAGCCATGGAGTAATCCTCCTGGTACTTATCTCGGCTATTCTTGGGTGTTAGTCTCCTATTTTGTTACTTTATGTTCCCCAGATGAATGCAATCTATGTCAGACAAGTTCTTTTGAGGATGGAAGTTAATGCTTGTCCAAACTGCCAGCTGTTGCCAATAAAACTTGTTTTTCACTTCTGTTTTTGGATCACACCTGTGGGTGCTCAAGACTTCCTCCTGACTCTGAACTCAGGGATCACTCCTGGTAGGACTCAAGGGACTCTATGTGGTTCTGGGGATCAAATCTGGGTTGGCCACATATAATATGAGTATCTTACATCTGTACTATCTCTCCAACCCCAGCCTTCCAATTTCTGATAGGTCCATCAGTATTAAAACTTTACTTATTTTTATTTATTTAATTTTCTTTTTTTTTTTGCTTTTTGGGTCACACCCAGCGATGCACAGGGGTTACTCCTGGTTCATGCACTCAGGAATTACTCCTGGCGGTGCTCAGGGGACCATATGGGATGCTGGGAATTGAACCCGGGTCAGGTCGCGTGCAAGGCAAACGCCCTACCCGCTGTGCTATCACTCCAGCCCCCAAACTTTCTTTTTTTAAGTTTATTTATTTATTTATTTATTTTGTCACTGTAACCGAAAGCTTTGGTTCCTCTGCTACCTTCAGGACCAATCAAAGGAGTGAGAAGTGAAGGATTTTTATGGCGCTGGAACTATAGTATAGCAGGTAGGGGGGCTTGTCTTACACATGGCCAACCTAGGTTTGATTCCCCATATACCTACCCACCACCCCCTCCAGGACTGAACTCTGAGCACCCACAGGTGTAGACCAAAAAGAAAAAAAAGATTTTAAAAAAAGGGAAAGTTTAATTGGCAACAGCTGGCAGGTCAGAAGAGCTTGAAGTTGTATCCTCAAAACAATCACCTGAGAGGTGAGACATGTTTTTTAAGGGGCAGCTTTCAGACCAGTGGCCTACAGGACGAAAGGACGAACATCTCCCAGGAGGCAGGGCCCAGGAGGCACACTGGCTTCTTTGCAAGCCTAAAGAAGGTAAGAGCTAGGTTTCGGTGATGGGCGGGATGGACAAACAGCTTTAGGAGTGAGCTCTGAACACAGTCAGGTGTGGAAGGAAGAAAAGGAAGAAGGACAGAAGGAAGAAAGAAAGGCAGGCAGGCTGACTGACCACTAAATATAAAGAATAAAATTTAGGTATGATAGTAATAGTATTACGATTGTATTAGCTTCATAAATTGAATATACAGAGAAAATTGTCTAGAATTCCTTTCAAAATAATATTTAGGGGGAAAGTTGGTAGAAATAGCTAAAATAGTTGGCCATAAGTAAATTTATGAAAGTAATTATTGATGATGGTAACATGGATTACATTTTAAAATTATTTTTTTGGATGTTTGATCTAGTGTCTCCTTTTAAACCACAGTGCAGACTGCAGCAAGGTTTTGACTAATTTTGCTTGTGTGTTCTCATGACTTTCTCAAGTAATTGGGAATAATATGAATAATAGTAAGACATTTGTACCCCCGCACAGCAATGTGGTATTTATTTAGGCATAACTTCTATGATAACGGTGCTTCTAACTAAAGCATCTCAAGTATATTCAATATTCTATGAAACACATAAATTAGTAATGCTAGAAATTAAACACTTTAATTTGAATGTCATTTTCAAACTGGAGTTCTAAATCTTCATTTAAATGATTAGGCTTAGAACATCATGAAGAGTAATGATAGAAATGGATTAGGAAATATTAAGAATCTATGAGCCTCTAATGATGCCTTAGAAAAGAAATGGGGGAATATACAACTCTGAGTCTCTGCAAAAAAGTAAGTCTGCAAATAAATGCTGAAGGAATAATAAAATCCTTTAATTTCTTATCCTCACTCTTCACTAATCCTCAGTGACCATTGTTACAAATGGTTAAAGCAGATGTTTCACGGAAGCTCAAAGCCCATGGTGAAAGACACTTGGAGAATAGGACATAAACAAGATATCAAACTTTTACTTCAGAGATTATTTATGAATTAAAATAGGAAAAATTTTACAATGGAAGGTAATCAGTCATTAGCCAAGTGATCACATAACACCAGTGACAGGGATAATGAGAAATATGTCTTACCATCTCTTCTAAACTTCTTGCCAAAAGTGTTGATTGTGAATACATTCATGGGGAAATAAGATACACTGGCAACTGGTGAATCTACATGAAGGTTGTATGGAGTATTCTTTACATTGTTTTTTCAGTTGTTTGAAACTTTTCAAAATCAAGAATGAAAAAGTTTTGCAAGATTTCTATATAATGCAGGAAATAAAAAGAAGGGTCGATGTCTGAATTAAAATAAATTCATCTCTCAAAAGTGAATGAGCTTGGCAAAGCTGAAGCTAAAGCCATATCCTCTCTGTGACCTCTGTTTCATCAGAGATGAACAATATAGTTTTTTCCTGTCTACATTAAGTCAAGACAAAGTACAACTGACAAAGCACGTTTACTGGCTCCAGAAATAAATGAATGATCTTGAAGACAAACTCTAAACATTTTCAAATATTTTAAAAGAAAAAAATTTAAGCCCATTTTTCTTTTATCTCTGAGCACAGCTGGGTGTGATCCAAAAATCAAAGGGGGAAAAAGAGGGAATTAGCCTGTATTTTTCATCTTGTACAGTGGCTAAACTGCAGTGTTGAGTCCATGGAAAAGTCCACTCCATGGTGCATCAAATCGGCCTTTTTATTTTGGTCAAGCCCCACACATTTCCCATCAACAGAATCTACAACTTGTTACTCTCTGAAGACTCCTTAGAATGAAAACCACACCATTTCTTAAATCTATCCGTATCTTTCTCTCTACTTCCCTCCACCCAATTGAGTGTGTGATGAGCGCGTACACAGCTGGGTGCTTGCATACTTGGTGCTCACTGGGGTTTGCTCTTTCAACCGCAGTGCTTGTATAAACTTGGCTGTGGTGAGCCATGTGGGTGTGGTGATGGAGGTGCCAAGTGGCAGCACCTCTTGGATAGCATTCAGCACAGGGTTGATGATGCTGGGATCAAACTTAAGGACTCAAGGCTGCAAGGCAGGCACTTTTATCACTGATATCACTGAGTTAACCCTCGGCCCATTTATAGCTTTCATTTTATTTTTTATAGCCTTCATTTTAAATTTTATCATTTAGTTAAAAAAAATGATGTCCAAGAGAAGTACAGTAAGATGCTTGCCTTGTACATGGCTGGTTAAGAATTGACCCCCAGCACCACATATGGTCCCCTGAGTGCCACCAGGAGTGATCCCTGAGCACAGTGCCAAGAGTAACCCCTGAGCGCAGTGTGACCCAAAAAACAAAAACAAATTTTAATCAGGCACAAAGCTCTTAAGTACTTAATAAATCAAAAATTACTATTTTACCAGGAAAAAGAAGACAAAACACAGGTTGATTCTTGGAAAAGTCACTCTTGATAATGCCCACTTGAAAAAAAAAACTGAAGAGTTTGTGAGGGAGGAAAATATCTCAGAGGTGCATTCAACGCTGAAGAAACACAAGTAATTCCCCAAACCCAAGCAAATACTAAATTGTTGAGATTCTAAACCTTAGTAAACTTTTCAGCACTGAAGTATACCAAGATTAACTGATGCTGATGAATGTTACCAGGTCAAAAGCATGCAAAAGCAAGCAAAAACATAAGTCAAAGATTTTAAATCCTAGAGAACTTGTGAAAGATACACTTCTTTCTGAGCTCTACCCAGACTTACACTACAGAAATTTGAGCTTCAGACCCTACACATTTTCTTTACATGTGTATATGTATACATATATATTCACACAGATACATATATACATGTTTATATATGTATATTCAGGGATAAGAATGACTGGTGGAAGTACCCAGAAAAGACAAAAGGAAAAAGAGAAGCAAAAGACCTTCAGGAAGTACACCCTTACTGTATTTAAAGCATCAGCATTGCCATTTAATACTCGATAGTACCCTCTACTGGTCAGGAACGGCAACTAGAACTACTAGAACAATTATACAAATTATCTTATACAAATTGTATCTTATACAAATTATCTTATATCTTATATATCTTGTATCTTATATATACCTTGTATCTTATACAAATTATATCTTATACAAATTATCTTAATAGTTCATGGAATACATCAGGGGTAGCTTGCCAGGCTTTGCATGCAGGTGAGATACTCTTGGTAGCTTGCCAGGCTCTCCAAGAGCGGGGGAGGAATCGAACTCGGGTCGGCCATATTGGCTGTGTGCAAAGCAAACGCCCTACCCCCTGTGCTATCGCTCCAGCCCAGCCAACATGGCCGACCTGAGTTCAATTCCTACGCCCCTCTCAGAGAGCCCGGCAAGCTACCGAGAGTGTCTCGTCTGCATGGCAAAGCCTGGCAAGCTACCTGTGATGAATTCGATATGCCAAACACAGTAACAACAAGTCTCACAATGGAGACATTACTGGGCCTGCTCGAGCAAATTGATGAACAACAGTGACAGTGACAGTTCATGGAAAATATACCTGGACATGATCATTAGTGACCCTTCAGTATTTCTATATATATTTTTAAGCAGTCTGTAAAATTAATTGGCAAATACTAATAAATATGGCTCAAATTTCATCTCAAGAAGACCAAGTTCCTTTAAAAAATCTTTGGGGGGGTATGGTGCTGCCAGCAGGTCTATCTGTACCTGTGAGGCAAGTGCATCAGCAGTCTGATGGCACTGTCAGACTTTCAGATACCCCAAAATTGCTGCTGTGCCTTTGGCCAGAACCCAAAAACTTGGGGCAAAGTTTACCAAGAAAGTAAACGGCCAAAAGTTAGGTATGTGAGAGACACACCCACAAACCACCTGCGGCTCAGCTATATAATTAGAGGCATGGCCTCTCTGGTTCCTGATCAATCTGCTTAACAGCCATGATCCCAGAGACTCAGAAATGAATCTCAGAACCCAAAGGCTTTTGGCAGAAATGCGTCCTGTTCCTGCAGTAGGTCACCGGTGCTGGGCCAACCCAGGTGGGAATAGGTTTTGTGCCTTGGCCTATTCCCCCTGGCGGCCTGGTGACCGCCATCCTCCAGAGGCCACTAGACAATCAGGTTTGGGCCTGCAGTGATGAGACACATGGGGCCTCACCAGATGACCTTTTCTCCCCATCCCAACAAGGCCCCGAGTCGCCATCTACAAACAGCCTCTCTGGCTCCTGATCAAGCTGCTTAATGCCCATGATCCCAGAGACTCAGAAACAAATCTCAAAACCCAGTGCCTTTTGGCAGAAATGCATCCAGACCACATACAAGGTGGTCGCCACCTCAGAGTTTATTGGAAATCCAGGTATGGCCCGCAGTGATGGGGCAACTACAGTCTCATGGGAAGTGGGGCAGTACTGGCTCATCCTTCATGCCCTACCAAGGTCACGAGTTGCCCCGCATGAGCGGCTCTCCAGCATGGCCATGGCTCCAGAGGCAAAAGAACTTAATCCAGAGCCCGGCAACTTGCTGCAGAAAAGTGAATAGGCTGTGCATTAAACTACGGCACCATGCCTTCCCGGGAGCGAAAGGGTGTTGCTCCCTTCCACCTCTCCCCCCCGCCCCCCATCAAGGTGGCTGCTGCCTCAGAGCTTATTGGAAAGCCAGGTATGAGCCAGCAGTGCTGTCACTGTGGCAACTGCAGTCTTATAGGAAGGGGGAAGGTACTGGCTCATCCTTCACGCCCTACCGAGGTCACGAGTTGCCCCCCATGAGCGGCTCTCCAGCATGGCCATGGCTCCAGAGGCAAAAGGACTTAGTCCAGAGCCCAGCAGCTTGCAGCAGAAAAGTGAATGGACCATGCGTTAAACTACAGCGCCATGCCTCCCTGGGAGGGAAAGGGTGTTGCTCCTTCCACCTTTTTTCCCCCCTGGCAGTAAGGTGGCCGCCGCCTCAGAGCTTATAGGAAAGCCAGGTATGAGCCAGCAGTGACAGGACAACTGCAGTCTCATGGGAAGGGGGGTGGTACCGGCTCGTCCTTCACGCCCTACCGAGGTCACGAGTTGCCCCCCATGAGCGGCTCTCCCGCAGAGCCATAACACCAGATGCACAGAAACCAATCTTGTAATTATCTGGCTCTTTGCAGAAATCCAAAATCGTGCAGCTGCATGACATTATATGATTCTCATAACCAGCTATAAAAAACAAAGTATTTCACAATGTCTTTTCAGCAATTCTGATTGTTGGGGGGGGGGGGGATTCAATTCTAAACAATAACGGCGCATCTTTTGTCAAAATAATGAATGAAATCAATGTAGAGAAGAGTTAAGTAGAAATCATCTGCCTCACAGGCATTGGGAGTGGTGGGAGGGGGGTATATTGGGGTTCTTGGTGGTGAAAAATGAGTACTGGTGAAGGGAAAGGTGTTTGATCATTATATGACCGAGACTTAAACCTGAAAGCTTTGAAACTTTTCCTACAGTGATTCAATAAATATATGAAGAAAAAAATAAAATTATGAAAAAAAACGGTAAGGTGGAGTTCATGCCCAATTCAATCATCTAATCAGTGGCTGAATAAATAGCAGTACTCCTACATAAAAAAATCTTTGTTTGGGGCCATATCCAACAATGTCCAAGGGTTATTCCTCTACACTCAGGGATTACTCCTGAGGTGCTTAGGGAGCCATACTGAGTTCCAGGAGTCAAACCTGCTGTACTATCAGTCTGGGAACCCAAAATCAAACTTTAAGTTTTTAACCAATTAAAATTTTAACCTCCCGTTGATCGTCGATTTGCTCGAGCGGGCCCAGTAACGTCTCCATTGGAGACTTTGTTGTTACTGTGTCTGGCATATCGAATACTCTCAGTAGCTTGCCGGGCTCTCCGAGAGGGGCGGAGGAATCGAACTGGGGTCAGCCATGTTGGCCGCTTGTAAGGCGAACGCCCTACCCGCTGTGCTATCGCTCCAGCTTACAAGCGGCCAACATGGCCGACCCGAGTTCGATTCCTCCGCCCCTCTCGGAGAGCCCGGCAAGCTACCGAGAGTATTGGATATGCCAGACACAGTAACAACAAAGTCTCCAATGGAGACGTTACTGGGCCCGCTCGAGCAAATCGACGATCAACGGGAGGGCCTTTACCTTTACCTTTAAAATTTTAACCAAATGACAATTGGCTGTGAGAGGAAAGATGGCAATCATTTTACAGCATTCAGTAATACTTTTTGAAAAGATATAAAAGCTAGTTTTGACTATAAATTAGGATTTTAAAAATTGTACTACTTTCATACTTACGATTCATCATACTGAGGTCAATGTTCCATTTAGAGTTTCCCAAAGAATGGTGTTAAATTCCCACAGCTCACCACCACCCCCAAAGGCCAACACACACACACTGGAGGTTGTGGCAAAAATCCACGGGGTAGTTAACAGATACTGTTTCATTAAGGAAGGTAGATTTCCAGAAAGTACTGAGTGCCTTTATTTTTTAAAGGGTGATGGTAAACCAATTAAGTTTGGGAACCTCTAGATGTAATGTTTAGCAATATCCCTGACCTCTAACAGATACCAGTAGGAACCCCCAACTAACCACTTCCACAAGTTGAGATAACCAAAGGTCTCTAAATATTATTAAATATTCCCCAATTCTAGAAGGGAGGGACAACATTGCCTGTAGTTGTACATCTGTGTAGGACAAACGCGGTAAGGCGTTTGCCTTACAAGCGGCCGACATGGCCGACCCAAGTTTGATTCTCCGCCCCTCTCGGAGAGCCCGGCAAGCTACCAAGAGTGTCTCGCCCGCTCGGCAAAGTCTGGCAAGCTACCTGTGACGTATTCGATATGCCAAACATAGTAACAAGTGTCATGATGGAGATGTTACTGGGCCCGCTCGAGCAAATCAATGAACAACGGGAGGACTGTGACCTGTGACCGGTGGTACTAAATACATGTTAACTCTATAGACCATAATGATTTAATCCACTTTAGCTGGCTGTGCTAATTGTTAATTTACGAGATTTTAAAAAACCCCTGTGAATCAATACTTTGTAAATTAAATCAAATAGGGGGTATGGTGCTGCCAACGGTCAACCTATACCTGCAGGATGAGTGCATCAGCAGCCTGATGATGCCTTCAAGCTTCCTGACAGCCCAAAATTGTCGCTGTGCCTTTGGCTGGACCCCAACAACTTGGGACCAAGTTTACCAAGATATTAAACGGCCAAAGTTAGGTATGTGGGAACCATGCCCACAAACCGCCTCCAGCTCAGCTATACAAGCTCATTTATTGGCCTTATTTCAGAGACCCATAGATAAATCTCAAAAGAGATCAAAGGCCACAGTTAATCTCAGACCTGCACATGGCTGAATGGACTGGGGTAAAACGGAGGGGGACAGGTTGGCCTGTGCCTACCAAAGCAGAGCTCCCAGCAGCTGCTTGCTTCCACAATCCAAAATTGCAGCCATATCCCTGGCTTGACTCCACCGTCTCAGAATGGACCTCACCAAGATATAATCTGCTGAAAATTTGGGTATGCAGGTTTTGTGACTGAAATCTCCAGGTTTTCATGGAACTGGGATGGGCTACATTCCCCCCCCCACACCCATGTGCCAGTACACATGGAAGTACTGGCAGTCACCTCCACACACCAACTCCAGCACTACCCTGTAAACTACTACTGGCCTTGCTTCAGAGACCCATAAATAAATCCTGAAAGATCAAAAGCCAGAAACACAGCAGTGAGTCCTGAAAGACACCAGAGTCAGAGATCTCGTGGGGCCCCATACTGAGCCAATTTCACCAGGGCACTCCAGCTGGAGCAAGTGCAGTCTCCCCGCCTACTCCAGATGGAATTCTGGTGACCAAACAAGGTCCAGGTTCCAGGATTAAATCTTCATGTCACATAGTGGCAGAGGTGCTGGGCTGTCCCTGACTCCCCACCTGCTCGTGGGCCTGGCTGTCACACTCGCAATGTGCCTGTGGGTGCTATCTTAATGCAACAATAGCCCTGGTTCAGAGACGCCCAGTTGAATCCCAAAATGGATTAGTGCCCTACAGAAATGTCTCTGGAAACCAACCATCTACAATCTAGGATTCCTGAAGCACGCAGCAGTGGCACCCATGATACTCAAAATGAGCAAGGGACAATAAATGATCTAGTATCTGTCCCCGGCAGGCTGGCTTGAGTGGTGGTGGGAAAATTCGAGCAAAACATAATGCCCAAAAGTTGAGTATTGGGGAAATTGTTTGCCATGGAGGCAGGGTGAGGACTGGGATGGGGGTGGGGGTGTAAAGTGTCACTAGTCGAGGGATGGGTGTTCGATTATTGTATGGCTGAATCTTCAACATGAAAGCTTTGAAACTGTACCATGGTGATTCAATTAAAAAAAATAATGTGGAGCCCATGCCCAATCAGCTTAGTCAATGGCTGAATAAACAGCAGTACTCCTACATTAAAAAAACTAATAAACTAAATCAAATAGCTATGAGTATTAATGAACTAAAATAATACAAGTTAAAATACAACTTTGTTTCTATAAGAGTCTGTTGTGCTTTTAGGGTTTGTCTTATAGTAGCCCCTTTAGCCCTTGTTTTAGGTTTGGTTTTGAGTCTATGAAGTTCCTGAGCTGCTGTTTATCTAGAAAATAGTGTACCGTTCCTTCAAGTTTGAATGAGAGTTTAGCCAGATACAGTATTCTTAGTGAAGCATTCATTTCAGTGAGTTTTTTCACCATATCCCACCATTGCCTTCGGGCTTGGAGGGTTTTCCTGATAGGTCTGCTGTGGAGGATGGGGGGGAGGAAGGGGGGAGTTGGGATACTGGGATCAGTGGTGGTGGAGAATGGGCACTGGTTGAGGGATGGGTGTTTGATCATTGTATAACTGAAACCCAAGCACAAAAATTTGTAAGTCTACACAACTGTACCTCATGGTGTTTCACTAATAAAAATTAAAAAAAAATTTTTTTGCATTGTTTCAGGGCCACAACAGTGGTGCTCAGGGGCTACACTCCCCACACTTCTCAGAGATCTCAACTGTCCCCACTGGAGTTGCTGGGGGACAATTCAATGCAAGAGACCAAACCACTACGAACCATCTCCATTCTGTATCATTAAAGATGTTCATATGTATTCTTCCATCAAAATCATTATAGATGTTTGTTCTATGAAGGTTACAAACCCAAATACTGATACTTTTTAAAATTAAATGAATGAAGCAGCTAGAAAATAGGTTGAATTGGAATTGTGTAGTTTTGAAATACTGATTAGCAAAAAAATACTAGGTGATTGTTCTCATATGAAATAGGAGTTAAAATCACCTTTCTTTTAGCATTTTCAGCTGTCAAGTGGCCATAAACCAAACACCCACCCTCCCCCCAAAATTTCAGAGGATCACAGATATCATTTTAGGCAGCATTCTTAAGTGTTAGAACTTTTAATGTTAATGTTGTACACATCAAATTACAGTAAAAAGATGATAATCGACAACAGGCAGGCTCTTTATTTTCATCCACAGTGGCACACTGAATTACAGTAAACCGAGCTTATGTTCCACCATCAAGTGTGGCTCACCCATGAGTTCACTCTGTGATGGATCTGAAAATGAGAAACAGTGATAGATTAGCCAAAAAAGAAAAAAATGCACTGATTCAATTACATGAAAATTTAGAACGGGCAAAATCTAAGGTGATCTATGATGACAGAAAGTAGATTTCTGATTTCAGTACACTTGAAAATAGCATATCCTGGGTTCAGTCCCTGGTATCCCATATGGTTCCCTGAGCTCTGCCAGGAGTGATCCTTGAGCATCAATGGGTATGGACCCCAAACAAAGAAAATGGTACATTCTGGGCTTGGGAGACAGCACAGTCAGCTAGGAGTTCATGCTGTGCAGGTGAGAGACAAGGGTCTACTCCAGCCCCCTGGTAATGATGGCAGAAGTGGAACATTTTACTATAGAAATATATACTTCCATAGTAACTTAATATGGTTGACTTTTTAAAATATTAAATTTCAAAGTTTCAGTTTTACAGTGGATTTATAGATGATTCAAGGAACAATTTCTAAGAGATTAAGCAATCTCTTATTTGTAAATCTTTTGCTCTCTGATACTCAGACTTCCATACTAACAAAAATCAGAATTTTAAAGCAAGAAAACCTTAAACATCTTCAAAACACTGGTTTTAACTTTATCTAAATGAAGGTCTTAGTTAAACTTTATTTAAAATGAAGCTCTTTTTAAAAAGGAACTTTAAATGATCATTTAGAAATGATTATTGTCAGTAAAATTCCTAAGGACAGTGAAGCCACTTTTCCTTCTATTTAACTTTCTGTCACACAATTAGCTGTAGCAACAGCTGACACTGCCACAACTATCACTAACAGAACAAACTGTTATAAAATTGAGTATCACAAGCATCCAAAATCTAAACATAAATGTCTGCCCATGAGTATCATGGATAGGTGTCTACTGTAGCACGTTCATTTTAATAAGAACATCACTCACTAAAGAAAATGAAATACCACATTCCATAAGATATGCAGTTTAATATGTTTAAAAAACAAACACTAAGTGATGCCAAATTCTGACCACACAATTGTATAGATACAAAATAGTCTGTAAAAACACACTAAAAATAGAAGGTCGCTGGGGCATAATGTGGAAGAGAAATGTGTTTGGAGGCAATTATGGAACTGAATTTCAATTAATATTTAAAACTTTTAAACAAGGAGTATACTCACTTATATAACTTAAAAAATAAAACTTGTGAGGGTTTTCACTTTAATAAAGTAGCTGCCTATTATTAGTCACTTGTACTAGAGGACCACATACCACATAAGCGAGGCCCTGACCTGTGCCACTCAAGCCTGCTCTGCCAGTAACTCATGCTGATCATGTTGAGTCTGAGGTGGACTCAGGTGGATCTGGGCTCTTGGACAGCTCAGTTCTGACATTTTCTTTTCTCTCTTTCCTTCCTGCCACCCCCCCCCCCCCAAAAAAAAACATGGCCTCAGATATCTATTTCCTCCTTTGGAAGTGAGAAGTCTAGGAGTTAGTTTTACTAACTCCCATGCATGCAGGTAACAAACATGCAAACATCTTTATTTTTCATATACCAATCTTTTGATGGCCTGTTTGGATATCTTTCAGCCCCTGAAAATGGTGAGGAATGGGTATTGATTTTCACTGTCTGTAGCCCAACCATTTAGTAACCCAATCAGGAATCTCCTTTCCTCGACAACTACCAGGAATAAGAATGAAATCTAAGACCACTAGACAGGCAGCTAACCAAGTTTTAAGGCAGCTTCCTTTCTGAGGTAACTGTGCCCTGCAGCATTAAACACTGAGTCACTTTGTGGTTCAAAAAGAAATGTTTGCTGCTCGCTCTCTCGCGCTCTCTCTCTCTCTCTCTCTCTCTCTCTCTCTCTCTCTAACTCAATGAATGTAAAACCTTTCACTGAAGTATTCTCACGGCAATAAGTTTTCTTGAAAAAACTCAAGAAGCAATTGTTTTCCTCTCAACAGATTGTTTGGAAGCTGGTTGTGTTACTGAGGCTTTAACAGAAATGTCAGTTAGCACTCTTACTCTCAGAAATGAATACTGAATGTAGAGTCAATGAAAAACTTTTATAAAATTAAAACAATTTATTAGGTTGTATCTGTTTTTTCTATGCTTAAGCAGAAAATTATGGACATGTAATACTGGTTATGTCTTATCAGAATTAGGCTTAATTTGTGAGTAAATTCATCTTACTTGACTTAGTTGGTAGAAGTGGCATGGTATATTCCAGCAACATACCTTTTCTGTGGGCATCAGATATTTATGTTCCTAACCATTTTTTTAATTGCATTGTACCTGTGAACTGGACTGGACCCTGAATTTTTCCAGTATCTGGCTACAACCATCGAAACATTTCCAATTCATCATCCCAGTATCATAGTTTTTGGGAACAGGGATTCTATAGTTGTAGGCCCACACCAACAAACATATCAGAGATCAAAATATGTGGTCACTAAGACAGTTATACCACTCGCTGTCCAATCTTTTTTGTTGGCAGGACTTGGGGGGGGGGGGGGGGGTCAGGGGTTGTGTCATGCCTGGCAGTGCTCAGGGATTATTCCTGGGGTCAGACGTGAGGCCTGGGGGACCATATATAGAACCAGTTACTGTGCCATGTACTAGGCAAGTGCCATCCCACTGTATTATCACTTCAACTCTCACTGTTCAATCCTGTGCCAGTTTTGACTTGAAAGAATCTGCAACTTAGACTGACCTTTTCTGATACCAAGAAAACTGGAAATGTAGTACCTGAGAGAGACTTCAGAGAGATCACACTGTCAATGTGCCTCACCAGCCCTCATAACTGAACACTTTTCTGAAGACCTAATGACAACAGAGATCCTGCAGCCAAGGAAAGCTTTAACAGAAGTCAAAAGAGGGTGCATCACCTGACACCTAAAAATCTTCTCCACGGCTATCTGTAGAATTCTCAACTACAGCTTAGAGTCTTTTCCAATTTTAACTTTTCTTTTTCAAAAATCTACATAATTTGGGGCTGGAGTGATAGCACAGCGGTAGGGCGTTTGCCTTACAAGCGGCCAACATGGCCGACCCGAGTTCGATTCCTCTGCCCCTCTCGGAGAGCCCGGCAAGCTACCAAGAGTGTCTCGCCTGCTCAGCAAAGCCTGGCAAGCTCCCCGTGACGTATTCGATATGCCAAACACAGTAACAACAGGTCACATGATGGAGACGTTACTGGGCCTGCTCGAGCAAATCGATGAACAACGGTAGGACCGTGACCATGACATAATTTGGATGGAAGGGGAGGTTGGGGCTGGGGGCAAAGGAGGAGATGAGCAATACCAGGGATCAAATCCAAGGTTCACACACATGCAAGGTCTATGCCATCACTTGAGTCACAACCTCGGGGCCCTTTATTTTTCTTCTGCCTAATGACTACATACCCAGTTGACACTTAACCTGGGGGCTCAGCTATAGAAATACCTTCATGATTTGGATACAACTGCTTAATTAGGGGGGCCTGAGAGAGAGTTGAGAAAGTATTTGCCTTCTAATCCCAGTTGTATCTCTGGCACCACTTACAGTCCCAAGGACTGCCAGGAATAATCCCTGAACAAAGTCAGGATTCAAGTGGCCCTTAGCACCACTAGGTGTAGTCCCCAAACAAAATCTAAAAATTGCTTAATTGGGGGATATGGTGCCACCAACAGGTCAACCTGTACTTGGGCGAGTGCCAGCAGCAGCCTGATGGTACCTTCTGGCTTCCTGACACCCCAAAATTTCCACTATGCCTTTGGCCTGACCCCAACAAGTTGGGACCAAGTTTACCAAGAAATTAAACAGACAAAAGGTAGGTATGTGGCACAAAAACCACCTCCAGCTCATTTATTGGCCTTATTTCAGAGACCCATCTCAAAAGATTTATCTACGAAGAGATCAAAAGCCACATTTAATTTCGGGCCTGCATACAGCTGAACAGACTGAGGTAAGTTGGAGAGGGGCAGGTTGGCCTGGTGGCCCACCCAAGCAGAGGCCCCAGCAGCCGCTTGCTTCCACAATCCAAAATCACCACCATACGCTGCGCCGGATTCCACTGTCTCAGGACAGACCTCACCAAGATATAATCTGTTGAAAATTATGCTATGAGGGTTTTGTGACTGAAATCTTCAGGCTTTCATGGAGTCGGGGTAGTCTACCTCCCCCCACTTTCCAATACTCATGGAAGCACTGGCAGTCACGCCCACTAACCAACTCCAGCGCTACCCCGTAAGCTCTACTACTGGCGTTGCTTCAGAGACCCATAAATCTCGAAAGAGATCAAAAGCTACAGTTAAGCTCGGACCCATGTAGTGCAGAACCTACTGGGATAAATTAAATCGGAGGGGGGCAGGTTGGCCTATGCCTGCCTAAGCAGAGCCCCCGGCAATCACTTGCTTCCACAATCTAAAACTGTCGCCATACCCCCTGCCTGACGCCACAGTCTAACCAAGATAAAATCTGTTGAAAATTCAGGTATGTGGGTTTTGTGACTGAAATCTCCAGGCTTTCTCAGAGTTGGGGTGGGCTACCCTCCCCCCCGCCTCCCTGTATTTCCAGAAGCTTTGGCAGTCATGGCCACACCCCAAAGCTCCCACCCTATTGAAAAGCTATTCCAGCCTTACCATCCCAATAAAAATACTGAATGCCCTGAACAAACACCATGACCTCTTAGCCACCTGTATTGCAAAACATAATGCATAAAAGGAAAAGGAGAGAGAGAACAAGAAGGAAAGTTCCTCCCATAGAGGAAGGCTGGGGGTATAGGGTGGAGGGTTGCAGGATGGTGGGGAAACGGTAGACATTGGTGGTTGGAAGTGTACAATGGTGGAGGGATGGGTGATGGATCATTGTGTGACTGAAACCCAATTATGAACAGCTTTGTAGTGATCTATCGTGGATATGCAATTAAAATTTTTTTTTAAAAAAGTAATGTGGAGTTAGCACCCAAAAGGAGAGAGAGAACAAAAGGGAATGCCCTGCCACAGAGGCAGGGTGGGACGGGGAGGATGGGGGGTGGGATACTGGGATCTGTGGTGGTGGGAAATGGGCACTGGTGGAGGGATGGGTACTTAATCATTGCATAATTGAAACCCAATCACAAATATTTGTAAGTCTACAACTGTACCTCATGGTATTTCGCTAATAAAAATTAAAAAAAAAACTACTGTGGAGTTCATGTCCAGTTCAATCAGCTTAATTAATGGCTGCATAAATAGCAGTACTCTGACACTAAAAAAAATTGCTTAATAAGATTCATCGATTCACAGGACTGAGAGTGGCTTTATGAAATAATTAAGTCAGCTTGAACTGTGAAGCACTTGGGGAAATTCCAAAGGCACGGCTATAGGTAAAATATGTGATTAGCAAAAGGCCCTCAAGAAGGGGCCTTGAAGGTAGAATGGACTGCCTTTTAAAAATTATTTACACGTAAATCTCTCTCTGGAAGGTATGTAAATCTACTACATAAGGAAACTAACAGAAGGCTTCTTTCGACTTGATTCTTCTCTTGTCCTTCTCATACTCCCTTTCCTTCCTTGTAATAAGGGAAGATTTTTCTTGACCAAGCACTTCATTGATAAGCAAGCAAAAGTCTACCCACCTCCAATATTTCAAAACACGTAAACTTGAGAAATATACTGATTTCCATCATAGTTTGAGCTCAGATATAGAAGGGAACACCAAATAAAGGGTGTTGGAAGGATGCTCCCAGGATGGAAGAAGCATGCTGAAAGTAGACTATAGATTAAACATGATTGTCACCCATTGCCTCTTTTGCAAACCACAACACCCAATAAGAGAGAGAAAGAACAAAAGGGAATGCCTTGCCACAGAGGCGGGGGGATAGGGGATGGGAGGGATACTGGGATCCGTGGTGGTGGGAAATGGGCACTGGTGGAGGGATGGGTATTTGATCATTGTATAATTGAAACCCAAACACAAAAATTTGTAAGTCTACAAGTATACCTCATGATGTCTCACTAATAAAATTTTTAAAAAAATTACTCATCAATTTTTTTAATAATGATTTTACTTTTGTGGTACTGAGGATTGAACTCAGGGCCTCAGACAAATGAGGCATTCAACTCAACCACTGATCCATATTCCTAGCCTTCATTTTAGATTGAAAAATCCCTTGAGTAAAAAGTTTTAAGAATGTGGTAAACAAGCTTTCAACATTTAGTGTGATCAAGCACTTTATAAAATACCGGGAACACAAGAATTAACGCAACGAAGTCTTCACCTTTCATTAGAATCACATCAAAGATTATCCTCAGGACATGAAATGACTATCATTAAACTGAATACAAGACTTTGATTCTCTCTCTCTCTCTTCCTCCTCCCTTTATTTTTTTTTTTGGGGGGGGGGGTGGAGGGTACCAAGGTGGGTATTAGTATTAAACCACTGAGCCACATCCCAAGCACTCTAAATGATCTTCATTTATTTTGCCTGATGTGTAGGGGGAGTGGAACACACTACCAGTAGTCAAGGGCCAGGGCCAACTTCTAGTTATACTGAGTCCAGTTGTGCAGAGCTGCTCAGTTCTAGCAGTTGGAGACGGGAGACATGGAGCATATATAGGTTCCACCACCCTCATAGAGATTGGGGACCACCAGGGTCATACCTGGCATTGCATGCAATACCAGGGACCAAACTTAGGGCTTCCATATGCAAGTAATGTATCCCCATCCTTTGAGCTATCTTTCAGGCTCGAACCAACTTTTTATTTTTTTTAAATTGAGTCATTGTGAGATACAGTTACAAAGCTGTTCATGACTGGTTTCAGTCATAATGCTCCAACACCCATCCCTCCATCAGTGTACATTTTCCACCACCAATGAATGTCCCCCCACCCCCACCCCCAGCCTATCTCTATGGAAGGCCCTCTCCTCCTCCCCCTACCTCTTTCTCCCCCCTTTTGGGCATTATGGTTTGCAATACAGATACTTCGAGGTTATCATGTCAGTTCCTTTACCTATTTTCAGCACACAGTTCTTAGAGTGATCATTTACAATTATCAATGGTTCCAACCCAACTAACTTTTAAACAAATTTAAAAAAAAAGTTATTACCATTAAATTCCATCCACTTCTGTAACGAAACTTTAATGAATGCAATCAGGTATAAGCTCAGTAAGAATAAAAATGCTGGGGGGCAGGAGATAGCACAGTGGGTAGGGCGTTTGTCTTGCACACGGCCGACCCAGGTTTGATTCCCAGCATCCCATATGGTCCCCTGAGCACCACCAGGGATAATTCCTAAGTGCAGAGCCAGGAGTGACCCCTGTGCATCGCCGGGTGTGACCCAAAAAGCAAAAAAATAAATAAATAAAAATGCAGATTTGCTGTTTTGTTTGTTGATGTTGCCTTGCACATTACTGGGGTTATAAAAAAAAAACCTGAATAATACTTACCATTAAGTATATCTTCAAATCCAATAGTCTCATCACTACCCCTCAAAATATCCAGAGAAAGGTTTGAGCTTGGAAGAAAAGGAAGACGCTGAACCTTTGAAAAAAAAATACAAAGGAACAGATGAGAAAAGCACAAGGTGGCAGGACAACATGTAATCTAACATCACATTCTTTACTCTTTTCAAAATAATTTTTAGGTTGAAAACACACTCAAGGACTTCTTGGCACCTGAGTACTACCAGGAACAGACCCCAAGTAACAGGCCAAATGAGACCCCAACACACACACAAATAAAAATCATTTTTTGACAGTCATCTCCTCAGCAGTGCTTAAAAAGCCCAGGGGTCACTTGTGGTCATGCTCAGCTCACTGTGCAGGACTGATATGTGGGGCTCAGACCTAGCAATTTAGGGCTATTCATGTTCAGGAGTGCTGGAGTCACCTAACCAGTCAATGGTACTCAGTTGTAGAGTGCTGGGGACCAAAAGCCAATGTTCCATCCCATTGAACTACCTTCCAGTTGCACATTTTTCCATTTCTAGATTGGTGCTGGAGATCAAACCCAGGACCATACACATACAAAGTACTTGCTCTGCTGCTGAGCTATATTCTTAGCCCTGCTCATTTATGAAATTCACTCAATAAAGAAAATATCAATTTAATGGGAGAACATATTTTCACCTATAACAAATTTTTCAAAAATTCTTCTAAACTTTACCTCAAAATATCTAAAGACACTGACATTAGTTTTGCTGTTGTGGGGTTGTCTGTCACACATGGCAATGCTCAGGTAATATTCCTGGCTCAACAATCAGGAATTACTCCTGACAGTGCCTGGGGGACCATAAGGATGCCAAGGATCAAACCTGGGCCAACAGCATGCAAGGCAGGTGCCCTACCTGTTGCACTGTGTCTCTAACCCTAAAAGTAGTTGGTATTACTATTTTGTATCCCATCGCATCTGCACATTTGGGAGACTGCTTTGTGTCCGGAAAACCACAACAAACATGCAATAAAATGAAAACTCTCAGAGCCTAATACCATGACTCTTATTTCCTAGTAACAGCATGATGACGAAATTAGACTTCAAATTCTGATTTTACAATTTATGGATCGTATAGTTTGGTGTAAGTGTCCTCTATTGACTGGCATACATCAAAAACAACAAGAACAATCAGTGCTGGCGTGAAGTGGGGAGAAAGAAACTCTCTTTCATTGTTGGTGGGAATGCCAACTGGTACAGCCTTTTTCAAAAACAATATGGGCATTCCTTCAAAAACTAGAAACTGAGCTTCCATATGACCCCCCCAATACCACTTCTGGGAATATATCCCGAGGGTGCAAAAACGCACAGTAGAAATGACATCTGCACCTGTATGTTCACTGCAGCATTGTTCACAATAGCCAGAATCTGGAAACAACCCGAGTGGCCGAGAACAGACAACTGGTTAAAGAAACTTTGGTACATCTACACAATGAATAACTATGCAGCTGTTAGGAGAGATGAAGTAAATCATGAAATTTGCTTATAAGTGGATAGACATGGAGAGTATCATGCTAATGAAATGAGTCAGAAAGAGAGGGACAGACACAGAAGGACTGCACTCATTTGTGGAATATAAAATAACACGAGACTGACACCCCAGGACAGTAGAGACAAGGGCCAAGAAGATTGCTCCATAGTTGGAAATCTGCTTCATGAGCTGTGGGAGAAGGCAGCTGGAATAAAGAAGGGATCACTAAGTCATGATAGTTGGTAGGATCGTTCGGGATGGAAGATGTGTGCCGAAAGTAGATTAAGGACCAAACGCGATAGCCTCTCATATTGCATACTGCAAACCATAATGCCCAAAAGTAGAGAGTATGGTAAATTGTCTGCCACAGAGGTAGGGGGAGAGTTGGGATGGGGGAAAAGGGGTATTGGGGACATTGGTGGTAGAAAATGCGCAACTGGTGGAGGGATGGGTGTTCGATCATTGTATGACTGAAACAAGAACATGAAAGCTTTGTAACTGTATCTCACAGTGATTCAATAATTTAAAAAAAAAGTGTCCTCTATCTCACTTTTAACTTTATCAGATGTGAACTAGGGCAACAGCACCTCTCAAGCAAGTAGTATGTTGTAATTAAAGTGTTTATATAGTATAGCCATTTGCACAGTTATTTAGCAAACTTGAATGTGACAAATTCTCAGTTTTTAAGTTCTTTGATATTCAGCAGTTACAACTGAAATTAACGCAGGTAATAATGGATCCTTGTGAGAATAATATGAGTAACTGATGCCTAGTGCCTAAATAATAGTAATATCTTAAACAGTAACCAATACCTTATAACCCAAGGGCCAGATAAGATTTTTCCCCCCAAGAAACATAACCAGAAACCAAAAATCTTTCCAAATATTATAAAGTTTATTAAGTATTTTTCTAAATCGTCAAAACTTCATTTAAAAATAGCTGGTCAGGACAGCAACGGCAAAAGTAGACTAAATTACAACAAAGAAAAGGTCTGATTTGTATAGCTAATATCAAAACAGAAGGACACTTTCAGAGCTGACTCAACAGATAACCAATGTAACTGATACCCAAGCACTCACCTGCTGTACTGCCTTAAACTCCATTTGTAATTTTAGTGGAGCAAACAGTCCCTGAATGTTTCTCAGTGTGGAAAAATTCATCTTATCTTGGTTGAGCTGAAACTACAAAAAAAAAAGTAATTCAAAATGTTATATTCATCATTCTAAATTAAAAGTGGCTAACACTGATATACACATTAATACTCTTGAAAGATTTTAATAGCCCTAATTGAATGCAGGAGTATTTTAATAGTGTAAAATTACCATGTAGGGTCCAGATCTACAAAAATAAATGTTTTTCACATTACAAAATATACAGAAGTATATCTCACAATCATATTTTAGTTGGTTTGATTAGAATTACTATAGTGTTGCCAGAAAAGGTAAAAATAATTATGCAGAAATAAATGATGGCGAAAATTAAGAGCATAATTTTGAAAACATATATATTTCAAAGGCTCTGATAAAAGCTATAATCAGACCGATCATAGGATCCTATTAAACTACAACATGAAAACTCCACTTTTGTGATGGTGAGGGGGAATCCAAAATTCTGTCCATTTGTGTTGGGTATTGATAAACAATTTTTCTATCACAATCATACTTTTGTTGAGCTTTGATATCACTTCTTAAAACTTTTATGGCAATAGCAAAAAATTTTTCAAACAAAATGAATAAACTTGACTGATGGGACATATAATTTCCTATAATGGCTCTGAAGCATAGTGGATATACACTGAAAATTTAATTACATACAATAAATACAATGAATGATAAAGTGACTTCTGTAACACTACAGGAATACTTCCATTGCATTGCACTTCAGATATTATCTTTTTAAAAAAATTACATATAAGTGGACGTGCACTGCAAGCCCATTTAGTGCCATTTTTCAATAGTTATGTTAAGTTTGTGTTCCTGTTAAATTTAATGAACATATTGTATTATTTTCTAGACATATTATTAAATACTTAATGAACTACAGCATAGTATAACAATGCACACCGTAGACTGTGTTCTTTTGTTGTTGGCTTTTTTTAAATCATGACCCCCGCCCCGCCCCCCCCCCCCAAAAATTCAGAGCTGTAGAGATAGCTCGTAAGGGCTGAGTACATGCTCTGCATAAAGGATGTGCAGATTCAGTCCCTGTCACAATCTGGTCCCCTAAGCGCAGAGCCAGGAGAAGCCCCTAAGTTTTGGGTATGGCCCAAAAACAAAAATTTGATCAAAAATGCACTGAGACTAGCACTCCTTTAAGATACAACCCTGGGTCATCAGTAAGATAATTCACAGTTTTTTTTAAATTACTTTAGCTGATAACCAAATTTTGGCATGATGGTTCTTTATGCAGAATTTTATCACGGATTCATAATCTGAAGTTCTAATTAAAATGTATAGTCAGCAGCACCCATACCCAGCCTATGCCATTTTAAGGGCACACACCACAGCTGCTTCCTAACCTTCTGCTTGCTGCTCCACCATGCAGAGTGAGGTATGCCTCCAGTTGGTTTCACTAGGCCTATTCCGAATGGAATGGCAGAGCTGGAAATGGAAACAGAGCCCCTCCCTGCAGGATGGGTTCCAGCAGACTCGAGCCTTGACCTGTGCCATATTAAGGGCCCATACCAGTCACGATGACAGCTCTACCTAACAAATTACACGCTACTCACCATCACTTCTCCTGTCTTCTGTGAGGATGGGTGGAGAAGACAGAGAGCAATCACTAGCTTAATCCCTCAACACCTGGGGGAGTGGGGGTAAACTATAAAGACTCATCCCCTGCAAAGCAAGAAAACTAAAAAACCAATAAATTTTCTGATAATTCTACTGTCATTTTTTAAGTTTTTCTTGACCAAGTAATTTTCAAATCACAGAAGAAAAACCACAGAAGTGTTACTAAAGTGTTCTACTAGAGATACACAAGTAGCATACTTACATTTTTTTCTGATAATTCGAGAGGATGACTGGGCAAAAGTTCATTTTTGACACAAGAAAAACTGGAAACAAAGATTCAAAAGTTCAATTAATTATTAGTTGATAAGCCAAACATCAAAATCACACCTACCAGGGTTTGTAACTGCAATGAAATGCATGATGGAATACTTCTGGGGGATGAAACTGTTCTTGCCTGTAATTATGGTTATAGGAACCATTACCAAATAATAATTAGGTTTCAACTATAAACCTAGTAAGAATTTTAAATGTATTAGAATATAACCATTTAATAAGGGGGGAAGACAATTTTACTGTATTATCATTGTTTCAAAATATATTCTTTCATTTTTGTTTTTGGGTCATACCCAGTGGGGCTCAGGGTTTACTTCCAGCTTTATGCCCCAGAGCCACTCCTAGCAGGGCTCTGGGGACTGTATGTGGCACCAGGGATCATACCCAGGAAGGCAGCATGCAAGGCAAGTGCCTTACCTGCTGTGTTCTCTCTCTAGCCCAAAACACACCTATTCTAGTAACAGTTAAAATTTCAATTGACTTGGGGATATGGTGCCGCCCAGCAGGTCATCTGTACCTGTGAGTCGAGTGCATCAGCAGTCTGATGGCACCGTCAGACTTTCAGACACCCCAAAATTGTTGCTGTGCCTTTGGCCAGACCCCAAAAACTCAGGGCAAAGTTTACCAAGAAAGCAACCGGCCAAAAGTTAGGTATGTGGGAGACACACCCACAAACCACCTCCGGCTCAGCTATATAATTGGAGACATGGCCTCTCTGGTTCCTGATCGAACTGCTTAATGGCCATGATCCCAGACTCAGAAACGAACCTCAGAACCCAAAGACTTTTGGCAGAAATGCGTCCTGTTCCTGCAGTAGGTTACTGGGGCTGGGCCACTCCAGGTAGGAATAGATTTTGTGCCTTGGCCTGTTCCCCTTGGCGGCCCGGTGACCGTCATCCTCCAGAGGACACTGGACAGACAGGTTTGGGCCTGCAGTGACGAGACATGTGGGGCCTCACCAGATGGGGGTGGAACCGGCCCTTTCCTCCCCGTCCCAGCGAGACCCCGAGTCGCCCCTACAAACAGCCTCTCTGGCTCCTGATCAAGCTGATTAACAGCCATGATCCCAGAGACTCAGAAACAAATCTCGAAACCCGGCGGTTTTTGGCAGAAATGCATCTGAACTGCATACACAGAGACAAAAGGACTTAATCCAGAGCCCGGCAGCTTGCGGCAGAAAAGTGAATGGACAACGCATTAAACTACGGAACCATGCCTGCCTCCCCGGGACGGAAAGGATGTTGCTTCCTTCTGCCTTTCTCCCCCCCAGCAGCATGATGGCCGCCGCCTCAGAGCTTATTGGAAAGTCAAGTATGAGCCGGTGGTGATGGGGCAACTGCAGTCTCATGGGAAGGAGGGGCAGTACTGGCTGGTCCCTCACGCCCTACTGAGGTCACAAGCTGGCCCCCACGAGTGGCTGAGTGGCTCTCCGGCATGACAATGGCTCCAGAAGCAATAGGACTTAATCCAGAGCCCGGTAGCTTGTGGTAGAAAAGTGAATGGACCATGTGTTAATCTATGGTGCCATGCTTCCCTGGGAGGGAAAGCATGTTGCTCCCTTCTGCCTTCCCTCCCCCGACCCCCAACGACAGCAGCAAAGTGGCCACCACCTCAGAGCTTATAGGAAATTCAGGTATTAGCTGGCAGTGACAGGGCAACTTCAGTCTCATGGGAAGGGGGATGGTACCAGCTCGTCCTTCACACCCTACTGAGGTCACGAGTTGTCCCCCCACGAGTGGCTCTCCGGCACGGCCATGGCTCCAGAAGCAACAGGACTTAATCCAGAGCCCGGCAGCTTGTGGCAGAAAAGTGAATGGACCATGCATTAAACTACGGTGCCATGCCATCCCGGGAGGGAAAGGGTGTTGCTCCCTTCTGCCTTTTTCTCCCCCGGCAGCAAGGTGGCCACCGCCTCAAAGCTTATAAGAAAGCCAGGTATGAGCTGGCAATGACGGGGCAACCGCAGTCTCATGGGAAGAGGGGCGGTACCGGCATGTCCTTCACGCCCTACTGAGGTCACTAGTTGCCCCCCACGAGTGGCTCTCCGGCACAGCCATAAAACCAGACGCACAGAAACCAATCTCGTAATTATCTGGCTCTGCAGAAATTCAAAATCACGGCTGCGTGACATTATATGATTCTCATAACCAGCTATAGAAAACAAAGTACTTCACAATGCCTTTTCAGCAATTCTGATTGTTGGGAGGGGAAACTCTAAACAATAATGGTACATCTTTTGTCGAAATAATGAATGTAATCAATGTAGAGAAGAGTTAAGTAGAAATCATCTGCCTCACAGGCATTGGGAGGGGTTGGGGGGGTATATTGGAGTTCTTGGTGGTGAAAAATGAGTACTGGTGAAGGGAGAGGTGTTTGATCACTGTATGACCGAGACTTAAACCTGAAAGCTTAGTATCTTTTCCCACAGTGATTTAATAAATAAATATAAGAAAAATAAATAAATAAATAAAATTATGGGGGAAAAAATAAGGTGAAGTTCATGCCCAATTCAATCAGCTAATCAGTGGCTGAATAAATAGCAGTACTCCTACATTTTAAAAAAAAATTCAATTGACTACGGAAAACCCTCCGCAAAATCATGCTAAATAACATCCTTTACCTAGGAGAAATTCAATGAAATTGTATTTATTACAACAACTTTGGTGACATGCTTATAAACCTCCTCTGCTCTGGTCTAGTGCATATTCAATATGAAAAATATCTTTTAAAACACAACTTAAAGTTTAAATCTTCTGAGTATCTACTATGTATAAAATGTAAGATAATACATAGAACCACTAGACCACTCTAGATGTAAAAAAAATTGATGAATTTATTATCCAAGTCTGGATAATAAATCAATTTGGGAGCTGAGGGAAACCTAAGAAATCCTACAATAATCATTAATTGAATAGCCTTTGTACAGATTACTCCAGAAGTGGAATTAGAAAATGGTTCTACTCCTAACACTCTTAAAGTCTAGGGGTTAAAAGGAGCATTTAATTTAAAAAAATAAATAAATAAAGGAAATCATCAAGACTTGTTTCTAGCCGTATTATGCATTTGATAGAAATCAAATCTTATCTCCCTCCAATACCAGAGGGTACATATACCAAATCTTTCGCTACAAAAAAGGAAAGGTTCTATACAGGGTACTATAGTTATCCCCAAATACCACTATTATATTCTATTTTAACACCATTAAACAACTTAAAATTAACTTAAAAATCAAAGTTTAAAGGAGAATCACATCATCCTTATTGGATTTAGCAGAAAAGCAACCAGCCAAGAAAAATTACCAGTGAGAAAAATTACATATAAAATGCAAAGAAATCAGAGGGTAGTGGTATAACTGTGCTGAAACTAGAACGGAAAAATATCAACTGACACATTTACTAATGTCAAGTCTGTTCTAAATATTTTTCATGCATTAACTCAAAATAAGACACACACTATATACAGCCTCTATTTCACAGAGGGTGCTGAGAAACAGAGGAATTGAATAACTTGCCCAAAGACATACATCCAGTAAATAGTAGGCTGAAAACCCAAATGAACTAACTCTATGGGTTCATGCTCATAACTATGTTCTTGTATCTTTGCAAGTTATCATAACAACAACAACAAAAAAGAATTCTACCAAATCATGCCATGGGATAACACCTCCCCAAAGGATGCCCTATCTGGGGAATCTGTAATAGATATCTGAGAAGATACCTGTTTAAACTGAGAAAACATCTAAGCCTCTGCAACCCTTCTTCTAAGGTATAATATTTGCTCTCTTCCAAATCATACACATATTTAAAGTCTATCAAAATATTTAAAGAATATTTCGAGAACTCCAGAAACATTAAAAAGTGAAAGACATGGCCCTCCAATATACCCTTTTCGAAGAAGATCATGATTTTCAAAAGGTCCACTTGCTGAAAGTTCAGTAACTGGAATGCTGTCCTTTAGCTGAGATCCAAGTCCTCTGGCATTCTACAATAAAAAAAAACTTTATAGTACATTAAAGGTAAAAACAATTTTAATTCACTAAGTTTTTTAGTGAAACAAAATAACTTTTTAATCCACATATTCTGGCTTGTTTGGGGACCACACCCGTTGGTGCTCAGAGGCTTATTCTTGCTCTGGCTCTGTGACAGAAGTCTGGGGCTTTTTGGTGGTACCATATGAGACGCCCTTAAAAACACTGTTAAGCGTTAAAAAAGAATAGGTCTTTGCCATCAAAAAAACTCATCTAAACAGACTGTGCTTTTAGCATCAGTGGAAACACCTAGTACGGTGAATAATATCAAATTTGGTGAAAGTACTGTCAGATTAAAACACATTCCAATAGTGGAGCAATCTTGACACCTAAGTGGGGGGATTAGTATAGCAGCACTGCAAGAACAAAAATGACTTCAATACGACTGCAAACTATGAAATTGTAATAAAAAAATTTCAGAAAAATAAACTTCAAACAAACATAGGTAAAGATCTGAAAATAGAAGAAAACAAATTACAAAGGTTTTGAAATGACTTGCTACATACATAAGAGAGGCAAAGCCAAGGATAGGAAAACCAAAAGCCTTAAACATAATCAGATTTGGGGTCTGAGAGACAGTACAGTGGGAAGGACACTTTCCTTGCATGTAGCTGAGTCAGGTTCAGTCCCCCAGGCCACCAGGAGTCACCCCTCAGTGTAGAGTGAGGAGTAAACCTTGTGCACTTCCACATGAGGCCCTTTGGGGGAGAAAAAAAACACCAAAAACCGAAAAACCATGATCAGACTTTATTTGAAAGATCTTCCCTCAGATTGCAATGATTATTAGCACATGATGGAAAAAAAGCTGAAAAATCATTTCTTAAAAACAAGGAAGAACAAGGAACAGGGTAAGAACAGAAAAAATGACTAGGAGAGAGTCAAAAAGACTAATGTGAAAAAAAATTCATAGTTTTGTTTCTGTTAGAGGAAAGTAGCACTGTAGCACTGTCCTCCCATTAACACCTACAAAAATTATAGCCGAAGACTCAAGGCTCACATGTGGGGGTCCTGGATTCAATCCAAACATCCCTTCCCCCAAAAGAAATATATCTAATCTCAAGACTGTAAAACACAAACAAGCAAAATAATTACTTAGTACAAGGTACTGATGAATTACCATTAACTATATTTAAAACAGATTTAATCACCCCAAATTTATTAAGTATTAACTATGCGGCAGGTACTCCACCACAATTATGAAAACACATGATTACTTTCCAGGATTTTATCTAATAAGAATAATAAATAAAGTCTAATAAATGTTACAAGCAGTAAAAGATTTGCCAACTTGATAAGGAATATCCCCTCAATTCTGTTGGGGGAAATGTACAAAGCTGAAGTTTAGTGTCTAGTCTTAAAGTATTCTGAAGTAATTATTCTAAGAAACCAGCTTTTCACTAGATGGTCTGGTTTGTTGTTGGACAGGGGAGGAGAGGACACACCCAGCAGTGCTCAAGAGTAAGTCCTGGCTCTGCCCTCAGGGAGACCATACGTGGTGCCAGGGATTGAACCAAGTCAGATACATACAAGTCAAGTGCCCCAACCCGCCCATTATCTCTCCAACCCTTTGCACTGATTTCTTCCTTTTCTGTGCACTCTGGTCCTGATCACTTGACTCAATGTACCATGCCCAGCCTCACCCCTAGAAAATGATGCCAACAGCACTCCAGTGGAGGCCTGCTGCTAAGCTTCCATTTTCCGATTCTGCATATTCCTAAAAGCACTCAACTTGCCCCATCCTGAGAGCATGAAAAGGAAACGGAAGGTATCAGTGTGGAGAAGCCCTTGGTCCTGGCACACAGAAATAAAGCTGTCCAGAAAGGGATGTAGGCATGCGATACGGGAGAGAAAGGTGCTGGGGAGACTGACAAAGTAACAGGAGGTACCCATCAGGGCAGGCGGGCATTGTGGGGACTGGAGATGCGGCGACTGCATGTGTCAAAACCGTAAGAAACGACGCGCACCCCGAACTGGGATACTTAACCAAAACTCTTTGCGTTCAATGAGGAGGACGGGTGAACCTCGGGAGCTGCTGGAGGGCTGCTTGACACTAATGGGGCTGCTTAGCACACGGTGCACCTGACACTCTCGTGACAACGATATTGTACATTACAGACTGTGCCGAAACAGCGCCCCGATATCTGGAGGGGCGTCCGCCAGGGACACACACACAGACGCGCAGCCCCGGACATCACCTCGACTCTTCCGGGGCTCGAGCTGCAAGAGCTCAGAACTTCCCAGCCAACAGCCCGAGACTGGCCCTGCACTCGCGCTCAGAGACGGTCTCCGGGCCCGCCACTGCTTTACTGCAGTGAGGGAGGGAAAGCGTATTCCAGTCTCTGGTTTGGGGTGGGGTGGGGTGGGCACCCTCGACTGTCCTCGGGACCACTCCCATTCTGTGTTGGGGAGCAACGACACAGCCCTATGCAGTGCCGGGGGGGAGGGGAGTAGGGGGGAAGATGGAAACCGGGCCACCCAGGGGAGCTTCGAAGAGAAAAGCTGGAGGGAGAGGGGGAGGAAGGGGGAGGGAGGGAAAAGGAGAAGGATGGAGGGGGAGGAGGAGGGAGGGAGAGGAGGGCGAGCTCTCTCGCGGGAGAAGCGAGAAGCGCCGCCGCCGCGCCGTCTGCCCGGGCGCCCTCCGCCGTCGGGCACGCTAGCCCCGCTCCCCTGCGGCGCTGCGCGGCGTTTCCCAGGGCGGCCCGCGGGGCAGGGATGCGGGGGGAGTAGTCGCGGGGGCTCCCCGAGTTCTCGCCCGCGGCGCCGCAGGGTCCCCCGCGCGGGTCGCACTTTCGGATTCGTCCTTCCCAGCCCCACGCACGAGAGCGCACGGGCCGCGGCCCCGGAGGCGGGGGGGAGGAAGGGAGAGGGCGACGGCGAGGCGCCCGGCCCGGGGTGACGAGCACGAACCCCCTCAACCCCGTGACTCGACACATCATGGCGTCCGAGACCTGCCTCGTCGCCGCTCCAGCCGCCGCCGCCAGAGACAGGGCGGGAACGGCGACCTGCAGCCTGCCGGGCCACGGGTCCGAGCCCGCCGGGGGTCACCAGGGGCTTCACTCACCATCTTCAAATCGCCCTGCGAGGAGTCCTGCAGCCCCGTTCCCGTCAGCCAGCCTCGCCACTCACTTCCGTTTCCGGTGTGCCCCCCCACATCCGCCGGAAGTGCGTCCGTCCGGGCGAGGAAGGAAGGAGGGCGCTGGGCGCCGGAGGGAGCCGCGCGGGGCCGGGGCTCCCACGCCTCGGGTCCCCAGGGCCGGGAGGCCAAGGGCGCTGCGAGGCTGGGGACGAGACGTGCCGCGGGCCTCATTAGTAATAAACATCCCCTGTTTGCGCACGGCGAGGTGGGCATTCGGTACGTGCGTCGTGTTCAAAGATAGAAAACCTCTTAGAAGGGGACATTCGAAGTTTTAAGGAGGGGAAGTGAGCCGTGATGGAGATGGGATTTCCTCTCGATCCTTCACCTAGTAAGGCAAAAAGTGGAACGGAAGGCACCGACCAACTCCCCGTGACCTTTTCATTCGAGGTGTCACTATGTGCCCGGCTCTGGGGAATGAAGGGTAGGACAGATGAGGTTCCCAGGCTGGAGGAGCAGGGGAGCGGAGTGGTGATGGTGCTGATCACCAGTTAGTTATATGTAATCATTTCTGACGTCTGTGACATGACTTACCGTCTATTAGCACAGATCTAAGTATTTCAATTACTTCCCAACTGCTTTTAATAGTTATGAAATATTACTATTACCCCAAGTGTTCAAGATATAAGAGATTAAGCAGATATGCCTACGGATTCATCTGACGATTATAACAGTACACACTTACTGCTTGTGTGTGTGTATAATAAAATGTATTTATCCTGTGTCATATGAGGAAGACAATCCTTCAATGGTAACTGAAGAGTGAGCTGCTGGAGCTATCGTGCAGTGGGTAGGGCTTGCAGGCGACTGATCAGAGTTTGATCCCCAGGACCCCTTATGATCCCCCAAGCCCACCAGGAGTGATACCTGAGCACAGAGCCAGGAGTAAACTCTGAGTGGTGTCGGGTGTGGCCCACAAAAAGAAAAAAATAAGACTAACTAACATGAGGCAGGAGGGTATATGGGAGAAGATTACAAGCAGCTTTGCTGCAAAATGAAGATTACAAGCAGCTTTGCTGTGTGAGTAAAGTTTAAAGGGCAAGATCAACGGTGAGATGCTGTAAGCAAGTAATATCAAGTTTATTATGAAGGCTTTGATGTGCCTGATTAGAGATAAGCCTTTATCCTTAGAAAGTCTGGTGATGATGAGGCTAATTCATAGAGCTTGAGTACATGCATCAGGCCTCAAATTCTTTTACTTCACATGCATCACCACTCTACCTAGCACCTGCCTAATTTCCAGGTCAGCACTGTCAGGTCAGTGCATGGAAGTAGCCGTTCCTCCACTTCCGCACTGCCGCCTTCCCCCCCCCCCCCACTCACCCCACCCCCGTTCCCACCCTATAAAGCCATTGAAGAAGCAGCGATATTGTTCAAAACCCATGCGAACATCCGCAGGGCTCCCTGAGAACCATAGCATGTAACTGGTGGTCCCAGCACCACTGGGGAATCCTCCAGGCCCCCCTTTGCTACCCCCTCCCCCCGCCTCGCCGCACACACACAAAACACTGAAGATGGTAGGTGGTGGCTCAAGTGGCAAAAGCAATATGCCTAGCATTTTTAAGGCCCCGAGTTCCTTGGCACCTTCCTCTGTGGCCCCTCCCCCCACCCCAGTGTTTAAAAAAATGGGCGGGGCTTTAGTACAGAGGGTAGGGCATTTGCCTTGTATGCAGCTGACCTGGGTTCTATACCTGACATCCCATATGGTTCCAGGAGCACCGCTAGGAGTAATTCTAAGTGCAGAGTTAGGCATAGTCCTTGAATATTGTTGGGTGTGACCCAAAACGAAAAAAAAAAAATTAAAGCCATGTGAAAGAGATAATACAGCAAGCAGGGTGCTTGCCTTGCACATTGATGACCCAGGTTCTGTCCCCAACACCACATGTGGGTCCGAGCCCCGCTGATAGGAGTGAGTAACCCCTGAGCATAGCATAGCCCCCAAACCAAAAACACACATAAAAGTAAAGCACTAAAGTATTTTAAGGAGGGTGGAACAAAACTGATGTGTTGTTTTCTATCCACTGCTATGGTCCTGAACCTTGTAGTAAACATAACTTCACTTTCAGTATTCTAGGTTGTACTTCTGTGTCTTCTGACTGTTCAGAATAGCCATATTGGATATTTGAATCTCAGTGTTTTAATTTGCAATCTTATCTCTCACTCAACTCACCTAAAGAGAAAAAAATCTGTAGCTTCACAACCAACCTCCAATTACTTTAATAATTTTTGTTCACAATTTAGTCATTTAAAACTGAGTATCTCCTTGGTACTAGAATTCAGAGCCCAAAGTGGGGGAAAAAAACCATTTTCCTATATCTGAGAGGTTTTTATTTTCCTGGGGAAATAGACATGTAAACAGATATTGTAAATACACTGTGGTAAATGCTTAATCAAGAAAGAAGCTGGTCAGGAAGTGGCTGGGAATGGGGAAAGAGCATTTAAGGAAAAGGAAACTGGAAAAGCAGGAATTTATTAAAAGGGTATATTATATTTTGAACAATAGAGAACATTTCCATGTGATTAGAGTTTTGAATTATTAGAATGGGAATGGAAGAATTCGTTAGGGCCAAAATGAAGGACTCCAAATTGTGTGCTAAGATTTTGGAGACAGGAGATAAAGGTGATCTTTTCACAACATACATTGGAAGAAACTAAGAGTGGGGATACCATTTAAAGAGTGTTGCAATAGAATAAGCCAGAGAAGATAAAGGAGTAAACACAGCACAGCATATTGGAAACACTTTTTGAGAAATTGTGAAAAGTCATATGTTTGATTAGATCCCCTTTTGTTTTTGGGGGGTTTTTTAATTTGAGTTTTGGATTACATCTGGCGATGCACAGGGGTTACTCCTAGCTCTGCACTCAGGAATTACCCCTGGAGGTGCTCAGGGAACCATATGAGATGCTGGGAATCGAACCCAGGTTGGCTGTGTGCAAGGCAAATGCCCTACCCGCTATGCTATTGCTCAAGCCCCTAGACTCCCTCTTAAAGACTGGTTTGTCTATATGAAACAGTGCCTTGTATATTTAACATGAGCCTTCCATATTTACATGAAATTATATATATGTAATTTCTGGAGAATGTCTAATTTTACAACTTGGGAGGAGCTAAAAGGTATTACAAAGGGAAGTAGGAAATTATTTCAGTTAAGGAATATTTTAGGAGTCAAGAAAGATATTTCAAGATAAAGGAATGGGCAATGATGTCATGTATTAGGATTATGGGGATTATGGGGAAGTCCATAGAGGTGGCAAATGGGGTAATATTAGATAATATTCTAAAACAATACTTTACAGCTTTACAGTCCAAGTAAAATGGTGGAAGCAAATTTAGATTGCTAAGAATTGAAGTGTTCATAGAGAATGATATAGCTGAATTTTATAGATCTATATTTTTTAGAAAGTTGTCACTCAAAAAAGAAACAGGATCTTGAATAAGTGTTGAGTTTGAATGACAATGGGGTTTTCTTTTTCTTTCATATGTATGATAGGAGAAGCCAGAATTGTTCAGGCAGATGTTGGAAAGAGTTAGTAAAGTTGCCAGTGTGAAGATACCAGTGAGAGAGAATTATAAAGGTCAGACATTCAAAGCAATACAAGGGGAGGCAGATGGCACGAATGAAGTGCCAAGTCATTGAAGGGGCCTATTTCTGAAACAGGAGAAAGTATGGGAAATGTAGGGGAGGAATGGTGTGGGAACTGAAATCTGATCACTATTAATGGAGCTGATGAAGGAAGCGGATGGTAGCATTGGAAGAGCAGAAAAATGGAAGTCACCATGAAGAATACACTATTTCCACAAATAGAGGAATGAATTAGTAAAATGAAAAGATCAGAACTGCAAGGATCCCTGTGAAGGTATATGACATCAATTTGTGAAGGGCTACAATGGCGTTTTTCAACTGGAGGCCATAGAACCCCCTGTAGGCCCACAGGATATCCCAAAGAGGCCACAGGTGATAATTGCATATGTGGGGGACCATGGCATGACACTAAGAGGCCAACTAGAAGGACAGGGAGCTCAGTCAGAAAAGAATTATGGTTGAAATGGGAGCATGGTTAGCAAAAAGTTGAAAAATAAAAAGTTGAAAAAACAGATCCATATACCTATGCTGTTTTCTGTCATGATGCTCAGCAGGTAGATAAAGAAGGTTTCATAAAGCAAATATCATAAAGAATAAATAAGGCAAAGACTGGGAGGGTTGGGCAGGCAAGAGGATTGGACAAGCAAAGCAAATGACTAGAAGTACAATATTCATCTTCTTTATATTCCAATAATGCTTGCTTTCTAGTTTTGTTACGTCACTTTCTTGTTTTCTTGTTTGCTTCAGTTTCCCTGAGGGTTGGGAGCTATGTCCCAAATACTTCTGAAAATTCACATTCCCTGGCACAAATATTTGTTTAAATGTTGCTGAATATAGGTGAAACTTTCCTCCAGAGTACATGCTGGCTGGTATGGGTGAGAAACAGGTGAATTAATACAGTCAAGTAAGAGCTGAAGTTGGTTATTAGGAGTTGTAAAAACTTACTGAGTTGAAAAATCCTCATGCTTTAGGCAGAATCATCATTCCTTCAAAAGCAGAGGAAGGATATTAAAACAGGTGGCATGTATTTCAAGTAAAAGGTGATTGAGTTAATAACCAAGCAGGAATATTGGAGAGCAAGAGGTTGTAATCAAATAGTTCTTGCCCTGTGATTCAGAGGAAGTTGGTGAAGACCATTGGAGAAGTTTTTAGTAATATGACAATATTTATATTTAAAAAACCCAAAAAAGGTAGGTTTTAATTAAGACAAGACACAGAGAGAGAACTTGTGGTAAAAAGTGGGAATTCTAGTATTGCAATAGACTTAGGATGTTTAATTTGCATGTTCCAAGAATACAGGGGTTTGAAAAGGCAAGACAAGTGAGTAGAAAGTTCAGGAGCTGAGCTGATAATAGTAACAGAGTACTGCATGGGGAAGGAAAGCCAATATCCTCTCTTTTATGCCCCAGATGCAACCTGTACAAACTTAACCATAACCTTTAACACATTCTTATATTGACCTACTTCCAGTGTCTGTTTTTCCTTGCTTACATGCTGCTTAAATCTTGGACTATAACTTAAACATTGCTGTATCGACATTGGGCATTTAGAAAGCGCCCAATAGATGTTATTTGAACAAAAAGTGTAGAAACGGCTTTTTTTAAAAAGTGTGCCTAATGGGCAAGGGCAATGCTGACTAATGTAGTTAGGAAATGGATTGGAGGTGTATTTGAGAATCCAAGATCACTTGTTTAGAGAAATTTCAAGAAGCACCTTTCTGTGCCTGGAGCCCAATCCCAAACCTCAAAACTGTCAGCACCCAAAAGGAGAGAGAGAACAGAGGGGACTTCCCTGTCACAGAAGCAGGGTGGGATGGAGGGGATGAGGGGTGGGAGGGATACTGGGATCCATGGTGGTGGGAAATGGACACTGGTGGAGGGATGGGTATTTGATCATTGTATAATTGAAACCCAAGCACAAAATTTGTAAATCTACAACTGTACCTCATGGTGTCTCACTAATACAAAAAAATTTTAAATAATTTAAAAAAAAAAACAACCTGTAAGCTAAAGCCCTAAATCATGGCCTGGTTCTACTTTGTCTCCTCTTCTTCAGCAATAGACTCAGAAAATTCTGGCATTCCACTATTACTCTACAATTCTGATAACTTTACAATTCTGATATCCATAAGCATTCCTAGGGGTGTGTGTATGTGGCATTGGAGCATGGGGGTGGGGCAGATCTGTTTTGGTTATTTTTTCCTCTAAGGGTCTCATTTTGATGGAGTCTTTTGAGTTTTGAAAGCAGAACAAGGCAATTGGGGACTATGGTTTTCTCTTGGAGTTTAGTTGTAAGAGAAGAATAAAAGCTCAATTATTTGAGAAAGATGTCAGAGGGAAATAGTCTAAAAGTTACTGTTTTTTTTTCCTCTCAAGATACTTAATATTTAGGATGTTGTATGGGGATGTAAGTTTCCAAATTTGTGTTTCCAGCAAGAATGAGGAAAGGAATTCAAGTCTCACTAAAAAGAGAGCTACACAAGAAACTCCTAGAAACAATAGGCTTGTATAGTAAAGTGGCAGGCTATAAAATCAGTACCCAAAAATCCATGGCTTTCCTATACGCAAATAGTGAAAGAGAAGAAAGTGACATGAAGAAGACAATTCCATTCACAATTGTGCCCCAGAAAATCAAGTACCTGGGAATCAGCTTAACTAAGGAAGTAAAGGACCTGTACAAAGAAAACTACAAAACGCTACTTCAGGAAATAAAAGAGGACACGAGGAAATGGAAAAATATCCCCTGTTCATGGATGGGGAGAATCAACATTGTCAAAATGGCAATACTTCCCAAAGCACTGTACAAATTCAATGTGATCCCTATAAGAATACCCATGACATTCTTCAAAGAAATGGAGCAAACACTCCTGAAATTTATATGGGACAATAAGCCCCCACGAATAGCTAAAGCAATTCTTGGGGAAAAGAAAATGGGAGGAATCAACCTACGTAACTTCAAACTCTACTACAAAGCAGTAATAATTAAAACAGCATGGTACTGGAACAAAGGCAAAGCTGCAGACCAATGGAACACAGTTGAATATACTGACATCTCCTCCCAAGCATATGATCATCTAATCTTCCATAAGGGGGCAAGAAAAGTGAAATGGAGCAGGGAAAGCCTCTTTAATAAATTGTGCTGGCAAAACTGGATGGCTACATGCAAAAAAGTGGGCTCAGATCACTTCCTAATGCCATGCACAAAAGTAAGATCGAAATGGATTTATGACCTCAACATCAGACTGGAATCCATAATGTTTATTGAAGACAAAGTTGGCAAAACTCTCCATGATATTGAAGTTAATGGTATCTTCAAAGATGTCACGCCACTGGCCAAGCAAGTGAAAACAGAGATAGACAAATGGGACTATATTAAAATAAGAAGCTTTTGCACCTCAAAAGAAACAGTGACCAAAATACAAAGACAGCCTACAGAATGGGAAAGGATATTCACCAAATACACATCCGACAAGGGGTTGATATCAAGGATATACAAGGTACTGGTTGAACTCCACAAGAAGAAATCACCCAACCCCATCAAAAAATGGGGCAATACAGCAAGCATTGTCCTCAGTGGCAAAAAACTGAGAGCCTTCCCTCTAAGATCAGGGACGAGACAAGGATGTCCACTCTCTCTACTGCTGTTCAATATAGTACTGGAAGTACCTGCAATAGAGATTAGGCAAGAAAAAGATATTAGGGGCATCCAAGTAGGAAAGGAAGAAATCAAGCTCTCACTATTCACAGGTGATATGATACTATACTTAGAGAATCCTAAAACCTCTACCAAAAAACTTCTAGAAACAATAGGCTTGTATAGTAAAGTGGCAGGCTATAAAATCAATACCCAAAAGTCCATGGCTTTCCTATATGCAAATAGTGAAAGAGAAGAAAGTGACATGAAGAAAACAATCCCATTCACAATTGTGCCCCAGAAAATCAAGTACCTAGGAATCACCTTAACTAAGGAAGAAAAGGATCTGTACAAAGAAAACTACAAAACGCTACTTCAGGAAATAAAAGAGGACACGAGGAAATGGAAAATTATCCCCTGTTCATGGATGGGGAGAATTAACATTGTGAAAATGGCAATACTTCTCAAAGCACTGTATAAATTCAACGCAATCCCTATTAGGATACCCATGACATTCTTCAAAGAAGTGGAGCAAACACTCCTGAAATTTATATGGAACAATAAGCCCCCACGAATAGCTAAAGCAATTCTTGGGAAAAAGAAAATGGGAGGAATCAACCTCCCTAACTTCAAACTCTACTACAAGGCAGTAATAATTAAAACAGCATGGTACTGAACAAAGGCAGAGCTGTAGACCAATGGAACAGGGTTGAATATACTGACATCTCCCCCCAAGCATACGAGCATCTAATCTTCAATAAGGGGGCAAGAAAAGTGAAGTGGAGCAGGGAAAGCCTCTTTAACAAATTATGCTGGCAAAACTGGACTGCTACATGCAAAAAAAAATGGGCTCAGATCTCTGCCTAAATCCATGTACAAAAGTAAGATCTAAGTGGATTAAAGACCTCAACATCAGACCGGAATCTATAAGGTACATTGAGGAAAAAGTTGGCAAAACCCTTCATGACATAGAAACTAATGGTGCCTTCAAAGATGTCACACTGCTGGCCAAGCAAGTGTAAACAGAGATAGACCAATGGGACTATCTTAAACTAAGAAGCTTCTGCGCCTCAAAAGAAACAGTGAACAAAATACAAAGACAGTCTACAGAATGGGAAAGGATATTCACCAACTAAACATCTGATAAGGGGTTAATTTCAAGGATATACAAAGTACTGGTTCAACTCCACAAAAAGAAAACATTCAATCCCATCAAAAAATGGGGAGATGAAATGAATAGAAACTTTCACAAAGAAGAAATCCGAATGGCTGAAAGGCACATGAGAAACTGTTCCACATCATTAATCATCAGGGAGATGCAGATCAAAACCACAATGAGATATCACTTCACACCACAGAGACTGGCCCATATCCACAAGAACAAAAGCAATTGGTGCTGGCTCTGATGTGGTGAGAAAGGGACACTCCTTCTGTTGGTGGGAATGCCGACTGGTTCAGCCCTTTTGGAAAACAGTATGGACAATTCTCAAGAAATTAGAAATTGAGCTCCCATTTGATCCAGCAATACCACTCCTGGGAATATATCCCAGAGAGGCAAAAAAGTATAGTCGAAGTGACATTTGCAATTGTCTGTTTATTGCAGCACTCTTTACAATAGCCAGAATCTGGAAAAAACCTGAGTGACCGAGAACAGATGACTGGTTAAAGAAACTTTGGTACATTTACACAATGGAGTACTATGTAGCTGTTAGAAAAGACAAAGTCATGAAATTTACATACAAGTGGGACTACATGGAAAGTATCATGTTATGCGAAATGAGTCAGAAAGAGAGGGACAGACATAGAAAGATTGCATTCATCTGGGAACATAAAGTAACAAAATAGGAAACTAACACCCAAGAATGGCTGAGATTAGTACCAGGAATTTTGCTCCATGACTTGGAGGCCAGCCACACGTGCTAGGGGAAAAGGAAGCTCAGATAGAGAAGAGAGCACCAAATAAAGGGTGTTGTGAGGATCCTCCCAGGATGGGAGAAGCATGCTGAAAGTAGACTATAGACCAAACATGATTGCCACTCAATGTTTCTTTTGCAAACCACAACACCCAAAAGGAGAGAGAGAACAGAGGGGAATGCCCTGCCACAGAGACAGGGTGGGATGGGGGAGGATGGGGGGATGGGAGGGATACTGGGATCCGTGGTGGTGGGAAATGGGCACTGGTGGAGGGATGGTATTTGATCATTGTATAATTGAAACCCAAGCACAAAAATGTGTAAGTCTGCAACTGTACCTCATGATGTCTCACTATTAAATTTAATTAATTAATTAATTAATTAAATGGGGCGAGGAAATGAACAGAAACTTTCACAAAGAAGAAATCCGAATGGCAAAAAGGCACATGAGAAAATGCTCTAAATCACTAATCATTAGAGAGATGCAGATCAAAACAACAATGAGATATCATTTCACACCACAAAGACTGGCCCACATCCACAAGAACAAAAGCAACTGGTGCTGACGCGGATGTGGCGAGAAAGGGACCCTCCTTCACTGCTGGTGGGAATGCTGGCTGGTCCAACCCTTTTGGAAAACAGTATGGACGATTCTCAAAAAATTAGAATTTGATCTCCCATTTGACCCAGCAATAGCACTCCTGGGAATATATGCCAGAGAGGCAAAAAAGTATAGTTGAAGTGACATCTGCAATCATTTGTTCATTGCAGCACTCTTTACAATAACCAGAATCTGGAAAAAACCTGAGTGCCCGAGAACAGATGACTGGTTAAAGAAACTTTGGTACATTTACACAATGGAGTACTATGTAGCTGTTAGAAAAGATGAAGTTATGAAATTTACATACAAGTGGTACTACATGGAAAGTATCATGTTAAGCAAAATGAGTCGGAAAGAGCGGGATAGACACAGAAAGATTGCATTCATCTGGGGAACATAAAGCAACAAAACGGGAGACTAACACCCAGGAATGGCTTAGATTAGTACCAGGAATTTTGCTCCATGACTTGGAGGCCAGCCACACGTGCTAGGGGAAAAGGAAGCTCAGATAGAGAAGAGAGCACCAAATAAAGGGTGTTGTGAGGATCCTCCCAGGGTGGGAGAAGCATGCTGAAAGTAGTCTATAGACCAAACATGATTGCCACTCAAGGCCTCTCTTGCAAAACACAGTACCCAAAAGAAGAGAGAAACAACAAGGGGGAATGCCCTGCCACAGAGGCAAGGTGGGACAGGGGGGATGGGGGGTGGGAGGGATGCTGGGACCTGTAGTGGTGGAGGATGGGCACTGGTGGAGGGATGGATACTTGATCATTGTATAACTGAAACCCAAGCACAAAAAATTATAAGTCTATAACTGTACCTCATGGTGTTTCACTAATAAAAAAATTTTAAAAAAAGAAATATATATGTCTTAATATGTAGTACTGAAAGGAAATCCAACTCAAGTCCTTGCTTTAATAAAATTAATATTAAATTTATTAAAATTTAATAATAAATTAAGGATGATGTTAACATCTCTAAATGTTAACATCATCCATAAAAAAAGAAAAAAGATAAAATAAAAAAAAAGAGAGCTACAGTGTTACATTGAACCTCCCCCCAAAATGTGCAAATTAGAAGAAATATATAGAACTATCCTTTAAATGGTCTACACTTGTTTTTGTTTTTGGGCCACACTCAGTGCTGAGGGCTTACTCTGGCTCTGTGCTCAGAGGTCACTTCTGGCAGGGCTCGAGAGACCGTATGGGATGCAGGAATCCAATCCATGCGGGCTGCATGTAAGGCAAATGCTCCACCTGCTGTACTGTCACTCTGCCCCTGACTCTGTTTGTTTGGGGCCACACTAGGTAGTGCTTAGGGTTTACTCCTGACTTTCTCCTGGCTCTGCACTCACTCCTGGCAGGGGTGGGATGGGAGTAGGGTGGGAGTGGAAATGGAGTGTTGGGGATTGAACCTGGATTGGCTGCATGCAAGACAAGTGTCCTACCCACTGTACTATCACTCCAGCCCAAATGGCCTAATCTCTGGGGAAAAAGTTCAGACTAATCTAAGGTAAGTCATATTCATGCATCTTTCCTTGCAAATCCTTCCTTACATGTTAAAGGACAGAGGAATACTTTTCATCAAGTTTATTTGACAGAACCTTTTCCCTAACCCTAAAAGATGAATGTTTCATGTTTCTTATGAAATATATTGCTATGATTTTAGATGGAGCTGCTTTTAAGCGAGTGTCCTCTGATGATGAAAAGCTGGGTTTTAAGAATAAGCACTAGAGTGGTCCCTTTTGAATCCAGGTGTTTTGCTTTACTATTTTACATCTGCATTACATCAGATAACAGAGGTTAGCATTTCTTGTTCCATGTTTTCATAGCCCTATTTCAGCTATGTTTTTAATAAGTGGTTTATATTTTCAGCATAGAGAGTCTTTATTTACTTGTGTGTGGAGCATACAGTCTGTGATTATAGACAATGAGGTTTTAATTCTAGACCTCCTCCTTTTACCATAACCTTCTCCCTTCATTTGCCAGTCCACATGTAGGAATATGGAGTCAAAACAGTTAATTTAAAAGGCATATCTGCCAAAAATATTACACAGTGCCTTACAGGACTCATTGTTTAGAGACCAATACCTGATGCTTGACATACTAGGGTCAGTATTCTCCCTCCAGTGGCATGAGCAAATAAAAGGGAAATGTTGGGGTTCTTAAAAATTCAAAACTCTTTCCCTAAAGTTTTGAAAACTTGAAGAAAAATCCTATATGTAAAGTGCACTTGAGGGTTATCTCAAAAGCAGTTTATTGACAAGATCAGTGGCTGAAAACTCCAGGCCACATAGAGGTGAGTATGGGCCGTCCCTCCCCACCTACCCCCATCCGGTCTCCTGGCTGCCACACCCACCATGGGTCTCCAGGTGCGATTTAAGCACATTAACAGCCTTGATCCAGAGACTCACAAATGAATCTCAGAAGACAGCAGCTCGACAAAGAGATGCCTCTGAACCCCAATTATTTAAAGTTTTAGACATCCTATACTAATAATGAGCAAAACAAAATAAATTATTTAGCATCTGCCTGTGGACAGGCTTTAGTAGTGGTGAGAAAATTCGAAATAATGATGGAGGGAAGGTATAATGGTGGTGGGACTGGTGTTGAAATATTGAATGTAATCAGTTACTGTGAACAACTTTATGAAAATAAAATTGAAAATGTTAAAAAAAAAAGCAATTTACCTTAAAGTGAATGTATTCAGGATCTTAAAAAATTGGCTTGACATGCTGAAAGTAGACTATAGACCAAACATGATTGCCACCCATTGCCTCTTTTGCAAACCACAACACCCAACAGGAGAGAGAGAACAAAAGGGAATGCCTTGCCACAGAGGCAGTGTGGGACAGGGGGGGGGGGGGGGAGAGAAGGGGGACTGGGAGGGATACTGGGATCCGTGGTGGTGGGAAATGGGCACTGGTGGAGGAATGGGTACTCGATCATTTTCTAAGGGATCTGGGAAGTTTTCTAAGGGACTTGGGAAGTTTTCTCTTGGCTGTTTTCATAACCATGTTATTATTTAATAAAATATGTATTTCTGAAGTCTAAAGAAAAAATCCATTACTTCTGCAAGAATAGTGAATTACACATAAGTTTTTTACTCCACATTTTTCATTTTGTCAGCATAGTTGGATGCCAAATGGCTATTCTGAATATATTTTGAAGGTATTTTTTGATTCTTGCCAGGAAAATTATACTATTCTCAAAATGCTGTAAAACTCTAACCATACAATTGACTTTATGTATAAATATTAAATTCCATGTCTTATTTTCTTTCTGTTTATCACATCTGGAATTGATGCCAAGGGCTATTCAGCCTTAACCCATTTATTAAATTAGACTTTACAAACTAATTTTACACAATAGGATTTGGAGAAAAAAAGCTCTTTGTTTATCAGTCTAATTAGGTGTCTTTACCCCAGTGAGAAAAAAAAGTATTATTTCTAAAATACCTCAGTGAAATTGCTTGAAATTTCAAGAAATGGGATATATTGGTTAAAGGAATTAATTGCCTGATACCTGAGCTCCAAGAAGAGTTTTTTGCCTTGTTCCAAACTATCTTCCATACTGTTGCCAAAGATGTTGTGTTCTTTAAAATTTAAATCTACTTCTTCCCTCCTCTCAGCTATTCAATAGCTCTTCGTGGCCTGCCCTTTAGGATTAATTCCAGACCTTTCAGAATGGCAAACAGGCCTCTGTGATCTAACTGCCAACCTCATTCGTAAATCCTTTACTTGTATTAAATTACTCGGAATTCTCTGAAAATGTCATTGGTTTTATGCCTCTATACTTTTATTCCTGTCCTGCCCTCTTTCTGGAATGCTCTATTGCACTGTCTCATTCAAGCATCACTTCCTCTATGAAGTCTTTCCTGACCTTCTCTACCTCCCTGCTTTCCCCCACTTGCAGGGAGAATAAACCCTTTGTGCCCCACTGCATGTACATATGTAATTGCATTGCTGCATCTGTGACACACTGTTGCACTTATTTTCACAGATGTCTCTCCTTGTAAGACTGTAAACCTAGTCACCATTTTTCTCCACATCATCTCCAAACTATGTAGGCTCTGTTAACAATGGTTATTTGTTTGAAAGATTTAATGGTAAGAACTGAGTGAAATTAGCTCCAAGGCACCTCAGCACTGGGCCTAATTTATTTACTTTAGTCTAATTTATATTTTACTATCAAGACTACCCTGACCTTAGCCACCTAATGAAAGATTCTATAACTAGATGGTTTAGACATTAGGTGATGGCTTAGATGAGAGCATAGGCAATATGAGAAACTGTATAAAGGAATATAGATTCATATAAGGTCCAGGTTCCCATCCATCCATCATTAACCAGAGTCCAACCAGAGCAGCCAAAACCTGCACGGATGGATGCTTTAAGATGTGTTACCACAAGGACTTAATGCAGAACCCAGCAGCTTGGAGCAGAAAAGTGAACGGACTATGCATTGATCCAGGCCATCAAGTCTGCCCGGAGGGGAAAGGGTGTTGCCCCATTCGCCCTCTCCTCTCTGGAAAGAAAGATGGCGGCCACATGGGAGCCTTGTGGACAGCAGGTATGAGCCGGGAGTGTGGGGGCGACTAAAACCTCAGGGGAAGGGGGGCGTTTCGCTCCGCCCTTCACGCCCTACCGAGGCCACCGGTTGCCCCCCGCGAGCGGCTCTCCAACACGGCCAGGACTCCAGAACACAGAAACGAATTTCTTAACTATCTGACTTTCAGTAGAGATACTTCCAGGGTCAATAGGTAAAAGAGCAGAAATCCAAAACCAACATTTAATTCTTGAACCCAGCCGTAGAAAGCAAATCACTTCACAATGCGTTTTCAGCATGTCTGATTGGGGGGGGGGTAAACTCTAAATAATAGTGGTGAATCTTTTATTGAAACAGTGAATCTAATCAAAGCAGATAGAGTGTTAACTAGAATGCATCTGCCTCACAGGGACGGGGAGGGGTGGGGGGTGGGGTTTTATTGGGGTTCTTCATGGTAAAAATAAGTATTGGTAAAGGGAAATGTGTTTGATATTTGCATGACTGAGACATAAACCTGAAAGCTTTGTAACCTTTCCCACAGTGATTCAATAAATAAATAAATAAATAAATAAAAATAAAAAAATAAATAAATAAATAAATAAAAAAAAAAAAAAAAAAAAGATGTGTTACCTGGAGTTTTCTTGTGGTATTGGGTCAGAGTTGGAATAAAGAGTAAAAAACAACTTCCAGTGACCAAGAGTATTTACAAACTCCCATGACTGGAGAGGGATTTTTAAAAAAGGTACAGGCCAGAGTCTTATTGAAATACATTCCAGGAAAGTTAGAAACTTAAAAACAGTGTAGTTTGTGTATGGTTAGTCTTGCAATACAAAATAATTTGATTTCCACTAATTCATTAAAGGATTCATTAAAGGGGGACTCTTTTGTTTTATTAAGAGAAAATAGCATTTAGAAAGTGATTCAAAATATATAAATTCTTGTTTCTGTTAAAACCTGGTAGGTAGGTGGTTTATTGTTACTTTAGTTGTGCCTTCTTGACTGCTAGTAAGAGAAAGCATTTCTTCATTAGCATCACTTAGATTTGCTTTTCTGAAAAACACTTTTTTATTATCCTTTGTTCATTTTCCTATGGAGTTTTTCATATTCCTATAAATTTCCAGGCACTCATTGTATACTGTAGATGTTAATCTTTGTCTTCTCTATTATAAATATTTCCTACATCTCTTGTAAAATTTTTCCTTTGTTTATAGTATCTCTGACCTACGCATTTCTAGTAAATGTCTTTTTTCCTCTAACCACCTCCTACTTTACTGTTTTAGTCAAAAATGTTTTCCTAATCCCTAGTACACTCTATTATGTTTTATTCTAACATATTTGTGGTTCATTTTTAAATTTTTAACTCATGGAATTTATTTTTAAACATGGATTTAGATAGGAGTCTAATTATATTTTTCTCTAATTGCTATCTTTAAATTCCGTTTATACTGGGACTCATTTTACAACTGGATTGTAATCTTCTAAGTATTATTCTAAACAATGGAACTAGTTAACATTTGTTATGCACATATGTGCCAAATATGTTCCTAAGCATTTTAAAATATTTTAGTTCACTTGTTTCTGGCAGAAATATTATAAGCCACTTCAAGTTCCACATGAACTTTTATCAGGGGTCTAGAAACAGCTTAGTTCACCAGCCTCGCATACTTGAGGCCTCAACTTTGATTCCGGATAAACTGTCCCACATGCCACATGCAGTCAGGGTGGCATTGCCAATTTGGACACTGATTCGGATCCCTGGCATCACAACAATGTGTGTGAGCATTGTAACAATAGACATGTGAGCATAGCAATCCTTGGCCATTGTAGCAACAAAAAGAACAGGGGAAAAGAAATTAAAACAGCATAATGCTTTCATAAACTAAACCATTGGGATTATGATTGGAATTGTATTTACATTCTACACATTTTTACAATAGACAAGTGTAATATCCTTCAATAATATTTTTAAATTTTCTTCTTGTCTTAAACATACCTTGTAAAATTTAACATTCATAATTTTGTACTCTTTTCCACTGCTACATGTTGAATGTATGTACTTCTATTTCATTTCTTGGGCTATTCCTTTAAGCATTCTGACTGATACATAAAGAGAGAATGCATATCCTGCAGCTTAGTGTAATTTATTGTTCAGCCTGAAATTCTCAGTGGTTTGCTACAAATAATTTCCTGTCCACACCATATGTCTATCACAAACTGACAGCATATCTGCTTTACTTTCTTTTCCCTCTGGCATGCAGACTAAGGGAATAACTACTATAGGTCATGGTGCAATCTTTTAGTAAAGAGGAAGGAATCCAGCATGTGTCTCACTGAATCAAATAGTGTCTCATGCCATTTCCTACCCCTCTATTTGATAAGACATAAGAAGACTCATGCCCATACCTGACAATGAAGCATGAGAGGTACATTATTCACAGGTCCCGGTGTTCAGGTCCCAGTGTCAAGTGTGACATACAGAGGATGGAGACCACTAGTATTTAGCATGAAAGGCAGCAAATATTTTGATCAGCAGGACAATTTGTCACGTCTGTTTTAGTTAGCAAGATATAGGAATATGAGAAACTTATATGTGGATGATAGACATTTATCACTTCAACAAGTATGAAAGATTATAATTTCTTGTCTCTTCCAAATACAGATAGCCAGGTGACTGATCCAGGTCTATTAAAATGTGAGTTGAAGTCATATATTCACTCCTACACTGAATCATTGAGGAGCTGAAGTATGGAGTATTATTTTCCATGATGGCTTCCCCTCCATGGTGAGAATGGTAGTTATCTTGTTTGTGAGTAGAGGGGTGGGCCATACGTGGCTGTACTCAGGGTTTACTCCTGGCTCTGTGCTCAAGGATCACTCCTGGAAGTGTTTGAGGGACCATATGTGAGGTTGGGATAAAACCTGGATTGACCACACACAAGGCAAGTGCCTGAACCTCTCTAAGTCTGTAGTAAGTGTTCTTTGATGTGAAAGTACTAAAAGATCAAAGTACCTAGTATGTGGGGCCACCAGAAGACATTTATACTACTTGTCTTCCTGGTGAGGCATCTTACGTCTTTTAGGCTTTAATTTTTGCTGTTTTTGTTTTACTATAGTGTGGCTCACAATGGAGACGTTACTGGGCCCGCTCGAGAAAATTGATGAACAATGGGAGGACAGTGACCTAGTGATAGTGTGGCTAGTTTATTCTAGTACATATATTCCTTCATGTCAGACAGAGTCCTTTTCTTTAAGTCTCTTGCTTTGGAATGACATCTCTTTCTTGCATAAACCACATTTTATGTGATTTCCAGTTTAGATTTCTCTACTGTGGAACGGAAACTTTCAAACATTTATAAGGATTTAGGTGTATGCATTGCATATGACTAACCCCATTTCAATATCGGGTAACACATGGTTCCCTGAGCATTGCTAGTTACACCTTAGAAGCACCCAAGCACCACTAGGGTCACCTTTGTGCGCCATAGGACCCCTTACCTCACATGGAACCACCAGCTCACCATGCCAAAAATTAGTGGTAATGGCCACCAGATACCTTGTGCATGGTTTGGGAGGCCCAATCTGAAAATGCTTATAGAAAAATACAAAAACAAGATTATACAATTTGTCCCTCATCTCTTACAGTTATTTCACTCAAACCAACAACACATATTTTGTTTGTTTTGGGGTCAAACCCAGAGATGCTCAGGAGTTACTTCTGGCTCTGCACTCAAGAATTACTCCTGGCGAGGCATCCTCTAGGACGCTGGGAGAAAAGCAGCCCTGAGTTTCTTCCTCTTCGTCCCCAACACTGTGTTGGTCTTCTTCCCATCCCAGGTCAGTTAACCCACCAGTATTTGAACCCGGGACTTGGCTTTTGCTGTGCTAGCACCCCAGTTGTCCTCTAAGACACTGGAACAAAAGCAGCCCTGAGCCTCTTCCTCTCCGTCCCCAATGCTGTGCCTGTCTTCTTCCCTCCCAGCTAGTACCCCACCCCCACACGAGGTTCTCGTGTGGGTGTAGCCTCTTTGGAAGTGGGCATGGCTTCTTTAGAAGTGGGTGTGGCCTAATTCCTGGCCAGTGGCTGCTCACACACCTCCAGGTAGTTTACTCATACCAAGAAATCTAGTGTAAACTATGGTGCTATGCCGCCCTGGGAGGGGAAGGGTGTCTGTCCCTCCTCCTGTCCCCTCTTGTGGCAGCAGCACAGTGGCCTGCATCTTTTAAAGCCTAATGAATAGCCAGGTATGAGGCTGCATTGATGAGGCACGTGGGGCCTCATGGAATGGGGGGTGGAAATCAACCCTGCTCCCCGCCATGACAATGCTCCGGGTTGCCACCCTCAAAGGCCTCTTCCGGCTTCTGAATGACCATGATTCCAGAGGCACATAAACCAATCTTGGAAACCAGGGACTTTTGGCAGTAATTCCTCTAGGTTTATTACTAAAATATTAGCAATTCAAATTCATGTGGCCGATCTTGTGGCCACACGACATCATATGCTCTTCATACTCAGCAATAGAAAACAAATTATCTAATGATGTCTTTTTGGCAGGTCTGAATGTTGGGGGAAATTCCAAATAATAATGTTGAGTCTTTTGCCGTAATATTGAATGTGATCAATGTAGAGAAAGTAAAGTTGAAATCTGCCACACAGGCGGGGGGTGAGTGGGAGGGGGGTATACTGGGGTTCTTGGTGGTGGAAAATGTGCACTGGTGAAGGGGCGGGTGTTTGATCGTTGTATGACCGACCGAGACTTAAACTGAAAGGCTTTGTGACTGTTCTCACGGAGATTTAATTTAAAAAAAAGAAAAGAAAAGAAATATAGTGTAACATCTCAGTTCCCATACCTACACACCAACATGAAGAAACAATGCAAAGCCCCACCACATGGGAGAGACGATGAAAAGAGTCCAGAAGCCACAATAGGTGCTACTCACCTAAAGGACCTCTCTGAGATAGAATTCAGATATGAAGTTATGAAGATGTTCAGTGAACTCAGTGAAACAGTTAGACAGTTATCCAGTAACATGACAGAAACAATCGAGAAATTACGGGAAGAAATGAGGGCAGAAATGTCACGAATAAAAGATTCTGTAGATGAAATTAAAAACTCAGTCTGTGCCCTCAGCAGTAGAATGACCACAGCTGAGAACAGAATCAGTGAGCTGGAAGATAAGCTACATCAGCTACACCAAGCCAACAGACAACAAGAAACAATGGCAAGAGACCTCAAAATAGCTCTAGAGAGAATCAGAGTCCTAGGAGATGATTCCAAGAGGAACAACATTAGAATCATTGGAGTACTAGAAGCTCAGGGAAACAATCCCAATGAAAAGGCCATGGTTAAACAAATCATTGCTGAAAAATTCCCAGAGCTCGACAATGCAGCTATTCACATTCAAGAAGCCCGAAGGGTGCCAGCTAAAAGAGACCCTAACAAAAACACTCCAAGACATATAGTTAGAATGGTTGATGCTGTGAATAGAGACACAATACTGCAAGCAGCAAGGTCAAAGAAGGAAATCACATACAAAGGAGCACCCCTTAAATTCACAGCAGACCTATCAGAGGAAACCCTCCAAGCCTGAAAGCAATGGTGGGATATAGTGAAAAAACTCACTGAAATGAATATTTCACCAAGAATACTCTATCCAGCTAACTCTCACCCAAACTCGAAGAAACAGTACACTATTTTCAGGATAAACAGCAACTCAGTCACTTCATAGACTCAAAACCAAACGTAAAAGAAGGGCCAAAGGGGCTACTATAAGACAAGACAACCCTACAAGCACAACACACCCTTACAGAAAGATGACACAAAACCCCATAACAATAATCTCTCTCAACATCAATGGTCTAAAAATTCACCAATTAAGAGACACAAAGTGGCAAAATGGATTCAGACACAGAACCCAACATTCTGCTGCCTACAAGAAACTCATCTGAATAGTCAGAGCAAACACAGACTCAAAGTTAAAGGATGGAAAATAATCCTGCAAGCAAACAGCTCCCTCAAAAAAGCTGGGGTGGTCATACTAGTATCCAACAACATCAATTTCAGGCTGAAAAAGATTAGAAGGGACAGCAAAGGTCATTTTCTATTCATCAAGGGATATGTACAACAGGAAGAAATCACACTCTTAAATGTATATGCACCTAATGAGGGAACAGCTAAATACTTAAAACAACTGCTAACAATGGCTTAATAATGGCTTAATCAATGGCTGAATAAAAAGCAGTACTCCTACATTTAAAAAAATGTAATAATGGGGGGCTGGAGCGGGTAGGGTGTTTGCCTTATACGTGGTCAACCAGGGTTCGAGTCCCAGATCCCTTGAGCACCACCAGGAGTGATTCCTGAGTGCAAAGCCAGCAGTAACCCCTGAGCATCGCCAGGTGTGACCCAAAAAGAAAAAAAGAATTACTCTTGGCAGTGCTTGAGGGACGATTTAGGATGCTAGGATTGAACCTAGGTTGGCCACTCGCAAAGTTAGTGCACTACCTGCCATACTCCAGACCCAAACCAATAGTACTTTTAAACCTTGTCGAGTAGAGAGTAAGAAGGAAATTGTCTGTCATAGAAGCAAGGGGTTGGGTGGGGTGGGGAAGGAAGGAGGAGTACTGGGGACATTGGTGGAGGGTTGGGTGTTCAGTCATTGTATGACTGAAACTCAATCATGGAACCTTTGTAATTGTATCTTACAGTAATTCAATTAAAAAAAAACCTTGTCTTTATGGATTCTTTCTAAAACATACAACTCATCTCTAATGTTTAAATTTCTTTACTGCAATCACAGCAAAGCTCTTATTAAAATGGTTTCATGAAAGAACAAGTGTACAACTCAATTGGTGAGAGTGGATTCCATGACTGTCTCATAAGGTGAGATCATTAATCCTTCTGTAGAGTCTGTAAATTTTACAGGCAAAACTGAGTTTCTGTAAACCCTAATAGTCATGATATGAATAAGTTAAGAGAGAGATTTTATCATTGAGTTTAATGTGCACATATGCATTAGGACACATTTGTATGTGGTCATATGTTTCACACTTTTAAAAATCATATCTTAAGGTCTCCAAATAACAGTATTGTAAACAAAAAGATAATTTAGCACTTTTTCAAACATATTGTTTCTTTTTTAAAAAATTCTACTGCAATTGCTTATCCAAAATAATGTTGAATAAATGATGGTGAGAGAAGATATCTGTCTAAAATATCTGAATGGAAATATATTTAGTATTTTAATCTTCAAGATAATATTTAATCTCTTGTTTTGTCAAAAGTTTTTGATCTTTTAAGTAGTTTCTGTGATATAGTTTCTCTGAATATTCACCCAACCCTTTTCCATTTCTCCTGAATAACTACACTGTCAAAATGGAAATACTGATCAAAGCATTATACAGATGCAATGCAGTCTCAATCTTTTTTAAAAAATTACATTTTTTAATGTTGGAGTAGTGCTATTTATTCAGCTATTGATTAAACTGATTGAATTGTGCATGAACTCATCAAAAAATGATACTTTTTAAAAGCATAGATCAAACATGTTGAGATTTATATGGTCAGTCAAAAGTAAAAAAATGAACACAGAATTCTAACACCATGCACAAAAGTCAAATCAAAATGAATTAAAGATATCAAATCAGACTACAATTCATAAATTTATACCAAGGAAAATATAGGCAGAACTCCTCATGACATTGAATCTAGAAGCATCTTCAGTGATCCAATACTATTGGCCAAGCAAATGAAAACCAAGATAAATAAATGGGTCTACATAAAACAGAGGATTCTGCACTGCAAAAGAAACGATGACCAGAATAAAAAGACCACACAGAGTTGGAGAAAATATTTGTCCATCACTCCTCTGATAAAGAGTTAATATCCAGGGAATTTCTAATACAGATATTGTGATACCCTAAACCATAGGTGTACCACCTGAACACTGCAACCAAGTGTGCAGTCCCCACAGAGAGCTCAGCAACCAAATGTGTAAGGTACTGGTAGAACTTCACAAGAAAAAAGAAAAACCATCAAAAGTAGATGGAAAAACTGAATAGAATCTCCTCAAAGAAGAAACACAGATAGTGAAAAGGCATATAAAAAATACGGTGGGCACAGCAGATAGGGCGTTTGCCTTGCATGCGGCCAAACCAGGTTTGAATCCCAGCATCCCATATGGTCCTCTGAGCACAGCCAGGAGTAATTCCTGAGTGCAGAGCCAGGAGTAACCCCTGAGCATAGCCGGGTGTGACCCAAAAAGCAAAAAAAAAAAAAATATTCTGGGCATCACTTATCATCTGAGAAATGTAAATCATAACAACAATGAGCCTTCAACTCATACCAGTGAATCTGACACATACCACAAAGATTTAAAAATACCAGTGTGGGTGGGGATGTGAGGAAAAAGGAACCCCGGTCCACTGCTAGTAAAATGTTTACAGGTCCAAACTTTTTTGAAAAGAATACGCACACTTCTCAAAATCCTAGGAATTAATCCCTCATATGACCCATCACTTTCACTTGTTGGCATTTGCCTCAAGGGTTCAAAAACCTCTTTTCAGGGGGTATGGTGCTGCCAGCAGGTTAATCTGTACCTATGAGGCGAGTGCACCAGCAGCCTGATGGTACCTTCAGACTTCTAGATACCCCCAAATTGCTGCTGTGCCTTTGGCCAGACCCAACAAGTCGGGGCCAAGTTTACCAAGAAAGTAAATGGCCAAAAGTTATGTGTGTGGGAGACACACCCACAAACCACCTCCAGCTCAGCTACATAATTGGAGGCAAGGCCTCTCTGGTTCCTGATCAAACTTCTTAACCACCATGATCCCCAAGACTCAGAAACAAATCTTGGAACCCAGTGGCTTTTGGCAGAAATGCGTCTGGTCCCTGCAGTAAGTTACCGGCACTGGGCCACCCCAGGGAGAAAGAGTGCTGTCCCTCTGCCTGCTTCCCCTTGGCGGCTCGGTGGCCAGCATCCTCCAGAGGCCATTGGATAGTCAGGTTTGGGTCCCCAGTGACGAGATACACGGGGCCTCATAAATGGGGGTGGAGCCGGTCCTTTCCTCCCCGCCACAACGAGACCCAGAGTCACCACCCACAAACGACCTCTCTGGTTCCTGATCTAGCTGCTTAATGGCCATGATCCAAGAGACTCAGAATCAAATCTTGGAACCCAGTGGCTTTTGGCAGAAATGTGTCCCGACCCTGCAGTAGGTCACTGGCACAGAGCCACCCCAGGTGGAAATAGGTTTCATGCCTTGGCCTGTTCCCCCTGGTGACTCAGTGGCCACCATCCTCCAGATGCCATTGGACAGTCAGGTTTGGGCCTGCAGTGACAAGACACACCCACAAACCACCCTCACGGGATGAGGGTGGAGGCGGCCCTTTCCTCCCCACCCCAACAAGATCCCGAGTCACCACCCACGTATGGCCTCCCTGGCTCCTGATCAAGCTGCTTAACGGCCATGATCTCAGTGACTCAGGAACAAATCTCAGAACCCAGCAGGTTTTGGCAGAGATCCCTCCAGATTTAAGTGTTAAAATTTTGGAATTCCAAAATCATGCGGCCACTACTGCAGCCATGTGACATCATATGTTATTCATAACCAGCAATAGAAAACAAATTGTCTACGGTTGCCTTTTTGGCAGATCTGAGTGTTGGGTTAAAATCCCGAATAATAACGGTGGGCCTGGTGTCAAAATATTGAATGTAATCAAAATAGAGAGAGAGTAATGTGGAAATCACCTGTCCCACAGGTAGGGGGAGGGTGTGAGATGGGGGGGTATACTGGGGTTTTTGGTGGTAAAAAATGGGTACTGGTGAAGGGATGGGTGTTTCATCATTGTATGACCGAGACTTAAACCAGAAAGCTTTGTAACTGCTCTCACAATGATTCAATAAATTTATAAAAAAAAGAAAAAAGAAAAAAAAACCCTCTCTTCAGGAAAGGCAGTTACTCTCCTATCTTGATTATAGCACTATTCACAATAGCCATAATCTGGAAACAACCCCAGGGCCCCAAAACAGATGACTGAATAAAGAAACTATGGTACATATACCAGTGGAATGCATAACCTAGTAAATAAGAAAAGACAAAATCATGCAGTTTGCAGCTACATGGATGGATCTGAAAAGTATGCTGAGTGAATTTAGTCAGAAGGAGAGGGACAGACACAGAATGAGCTCATATGTGGTATATAAAGTATATAATAAGTATCTATTCGAAGGCAACAGAAACAGAAAGGGCCTTTAATAAAAAATATGTCAATAACAAGGCATGTGGGATAAGACTGGTGGGTGGGGGAAAGGGGATATTGGAATATGGTGGAGGGAAGCTGACACTTTGGTGGAGAATATGGTATTGAATTTTTTTTCATGAAATCCTGTCATTATTAATATCAAGGTGCCTAAATTAAAAATTCATTATGCTGAATTTATTAGATTGTTTCAAGTTTTTGCTAACATAAATAGTGGTAATAGAAATATTTTCAGAGGAGAAAGATCATATCCGGTGGTACTCAGGGTTTACTCCTGGATCTGTGCTCAGGGTTCACTGCTAGCAGGGCTCAGGGGTCTGGATAGGGTGCCAAGTTGCACCAACAGACATAGAAATATTTTTGTATGTCTGCTGGTGCAAGTAGTAAAATTGTAGAAATACCCAGAGCTAACGAATAATACCAAAATGTTAGTCATACAGATTGAAAGAATTTATACTCAGATTAACAGATTTCCCATTTATTTACATCCTAATCAATACTTCAATACACATTTACATTTTTCTGTTACCTACAAAATCTGTTATTTTAATTTTAATTTTTATAATTACTTGTGTTTTCTTTTGTTTTGGGGACCACACCCAGGGGTGCTCAGGTCTTTACTCCTGGTTCTGCGCTCAGGGATCACTGCTGATGGTCTAAGGTGACCATAGGGAGTGCCATGGATTGAACCCAGAGTAGACACATGCAGGGCAAGCATCCTGCCAGCTGTACTATTTCTCTGACACCAGTTAATTGTTACAGAAGTTGAGTATGGTTTTATGTTATTGGCCAATTTCTGTTTATTTCTCCTCTAAAATACCAATTCACCACTGTCACTGCCCTCCTGTTGTTCATCGATTTTCTCGAGTGGGCCCAGTAATGTCTCCACTGTGAGACTTTGTTGTTACTGTGTTTGGCATATCGAATATGTCACGGGTATCTTGCCAGGCTTTGGCATGCGGGCGAGATACTCTTGGTAGCTTGCCAGGCTCTCCAAGACGTATCTTGTACTTATTTGTCTATTAGTCCTTTTTTCTATATATTTTTGATAAATATTTTAATATAATAAAATTAATCATTTCTTCAGGAAAATTTGAATTCCTCTCATGTGTATATATTAAATATAATTATTATATACACATATGCATGCACACAGGTATATATATATCTGCATTGAATAAGATAGGGACCCAATATCCAGTTCTTTTATTTCAAGTAGATGAGATGTTTTCATATTGAGAAGTACATACTGAGAAGTGCAAGTATCTCCATTTATGCAAAATGTCAATTTCGCACATACCTATTTCTGGTTCTCTCTTTCTTCTATTAGTAACGTTTTCTATCTCTATAATTTTATGTTGTTTTTTATAACTTTATACTATCTTTTGATGGCTGATACCCCAAGTTCTGTCTACTTCCTTCTTTAGAAGTATCTTGGTGGGGCTGGAGAGATAGTACACTGGAATAAGTGTTTTCTTTGCACACAGCTGACCTAGTTCAATCCCAGGCCCCATATAGTTCCCTTAGCCCAGCCAGAAGTAATCCCTGAGTGCAGATTCAGCAGTAAGTCCTGAGCACCTCTGGGCGTGACCCAAAAATAAAAAGCAAAAACCAAAAAGTACTTTGGCTACCTTGGGCACTTAGTTTTTTTTTTTTTTCACATAAATTTTTAAAGTCAATTAAAATACTTACTTGATTTTTACTGAGTTGATACCTTAGGAGAAAGGTGAAACTTTAAGATAGAACTTCTTCATTAAAATGATCTTTCTTCATTCACTTAGGTGTGTTTACGTATATTTCAGTGCATTTTGATTATTGCACATGATGTTTCTTAAATATTTTTCTTAGATTTATTCCCAAGTATCTTATTTTTGTTCTAAGTGATATCTTTTAAATTAGAATTTGCAGCAGCTGGGGGCTGGAGCGATATAGCACAGCGGGTAGGGCGTTTGCTTTGCATGTGGCCAAACCGGGTTCGATTCCCAGCATCCCATATGGTCTCCCTAAGTACTGCCAGGAGTAATTCTTGAGTGCATGAGCCAGGAGTAACCCCTGTGGACTGCAGAGTGTGACCCAAAAAGCAAAAAAAAAAAATTGCAGCAGCTTTTTACTGATATGTACTAATACTATAAATTTTGCCTTTCCATTCTATACCTAAAAATCTTGATAAAATCTCTTGTAATAATGGTATATTCCTTGAGTTTTTAACATAGACAATCATTGAATTCATAAATAACAACTATTAGGTTCCTATACAAACTTTATATTATTTTGTTATTTTTCTGAATATTCTGCAATGATTAGAACACCAACACAAGATTATTAGGGCTGGTAATAGTTCATCTCTTTGTCTCAGTACTTTTGGTTTTTAAAAGGAAATGCATTTAATGATTTTACGTGAAGAACTATGTTTAACTGAGATGTTTTTTCTAGATATGTTTTATTAGATACACTGACGATATTCTTTTCTGTTCTTTTTGTTTAAGAGGTTTTGCTTGTTTTTGTTCTTATAATGGCTTATGAAATCTTTCAGTGTTTTTCCACCTTTTTTGGTTTTGCTTTTGGGCCACACCCTGAGGCACTGGGGGCTACTTTCAGCTTTGTGCTAAGGGTTTGCTCCCAGCTTTGCTGGGGATTGAACTCTGGGTTCATGCATGCAAAGCATGTATCTCAACTGTTGAGCTATAGCCCACTTTTGCACTTCTTTTGAAATAACCTGCAGTGTTTCTTTTTAAAAAATCTCTTAATGCAATACATTATATTAATAAATCCTCTAATGTGCAACAATTTCTATTCCTGGGATAGGACAAATAATTATTACCTTATTTATATATTGCTCAGTGTAATTTCTAATATTTTGTATAAATTTTTTTATTTATGGTCAAGAGGGACTATAAATTTTTCTTGTCTTTTTTTTGTATAAAGTCATACTAGTCTACACTGGATGTTTGAAAAATAGCATCCCAACTGCTTACGTGCAACAAAATCTCATAAATGAACATTAGCTTAGATTCACAAAATTCTTTCTTGTGTACCAGTTCACTCTTATTGATGTAACTAAGCAATAGAGTTTACTCTTTTTGATACTGAGTAACTACTTTATTGATTGGCTCAGCAAGTATTCATAGACTAAACCATAACGCTAATGTATGGGATGATAATTACTGCCAGTTATGGTTTCTGTCCTCATGGGATTTTGGTCTTGATGGGAGCATAGTTGAATCAAACAACAAAAGAAAAATAATGCAGCTCCAGCCAGCAAAAGGAAATTAAAGGAGAATTTAATCAGTGTGATCAGAAAAAAAAATCTTCTCCATCTAGTGAGCAGAAATTAACTGAAGGCTGAAGGATGGATGAAAGTTAATGGAGTATAAAAAAGGGAAGAAGAACAAATACGGCAAAGAGCCTGTGTGGAGTAGAAAAAACAAGGCTGTTCTAGGTAAGTATTGATCTAGAAGATATAGTCTTATAGGTGGAGAGGCCAAATAGGATGTGGCATAAGATCACAAGGAAGTTAAAACAAGAGCTAAGCATAAGATGAAGGGAAGATGGATTTTAGAACTATTTAGATGTCAGTAATGATAAGGTTTGAGTGATTGGTTGACTGTAGAGAATAAGATCTAGAAGATGTTATGCATGACATTTTGAACTTATGTAACTGAATAACTGCAAAGGCATTTGCAAGGCTGTAGATGGAGATGCACAAGATTTTGAAGAAAATCTTGAGTCCAGCTTTAAACACGTTGGATTTGTTCTTCTGAGATATCCAAAAAGAAATCCCAAGTCAACCAGATATGCAATTTTTTGATGCTAAAAAGAAATTGATTCTTAAATATTTGCATACAGGTGGCAATTAAAATTCTGGGTGGGGGAAATCTCTCCAAGAGAAAGCACTTTAAGAACAGGAAAGAAATGGGGGCTCAATGTAAGAGTACTTATCACCCAACAGTGCTTCATAGGGTTCTCTGCTGAATAACTTAAAAAGCTAGAAGACAGTGAGTATGAGTAGGAGGTAAGAGTGGAGGGGCAGTCTGTGTTCATAATTAAAATCTGTTGGGTTGGAAAGCAGTGTAGAGATATAATACAGGAAATAAATTATTTGCCTTGCCTGTGGCTGGGTGGCTGCAACCCTGGTTTGAATCCCTGGCACCACATTGTGTCCTGAGAGCACTAGCAGGGCTAACCGCTGAGCACTGCTCTGTGTAGTCCAAACCCTGCCTCTCCAAAACTATTGACTGTATGCATAAAGTTTATTCACTTCACATTTCAGGAGTACTTAATACAGCCTTGTTTTTATTCACTAGCCTACAGAAAACATAATTTTCTTATTACTTATCCTCAAGTAAAATTGTAACTCTAGAAATGTTTCTCTTCTGGGTACCTGCATCCTCTGGCACAATTCAGGACAAGGATATTCCATTTTAAGAATTAAAAAAATATAATTCTGATTTAAAAATCTAGCCTGTCTGGATTTGTAAATCCAGAGATTCTAGAATGCCATCAATGGTTACATGGCTATTTAGTAGAACAGTGGTCTGGCTTCCATGATATCTAACCAATGTGCAATCATCAACAAACATGTTAAATAAAAGTTGATAAATACTAAGATACCAGGCAGTGTTTTTTGTACCACATCACAGCTGTGTCTCATCCGATGTTTAGTACCTAGTGATATGGTCCACGACTTGTGAAATACATCACTCTTGTGTTATTGAAATCAGTCTGCATTCATTGAGACAAATCATTCATTCCTAGGGAGAAGGAGGCAGATGAAAGTCAAACTGATGGGAATGTATGACTTGGGGGAATGGGAGGGAAAAAAGAATGGGATTCGGAGGTAGGGTGAGAGAAAGAGAATACAGGGGATGAAAAGATTAAAATATCCAGACCCCTGTCTTCCTTTTCCTCCCAGGAAACTGCTGTCTTCTCAAGTGCAGATACATCTCCTAAGAAGGACAAAACTGCACACGAGTTTGGAGTCACTGTGTCCCTCTCTGACTTTTTGCAGAAAGCTTTCATGTTCACACACTGTTGAGTGTGTTCTTGGAATAGCAAATGCATCATTGATGTATAGTTTGTTGAGACATTGCAATTGTGTCTGCAATGAGACACGTAGTTCTAGCAGGGCAGGAAATTCTAAAAGCATCAGGAGCTTACGCTAATCACATGGACATACTTTCCAAAGAACTTGAAGGGCTGAGTTACTGCACGTAGAACACACAGTCTTGCATCCCCTAAATATTTAGTTCACTGGTTGAAAATCTCTGGATTGCTCCCCGGCTCAGAACACGAAAGCCCTTTTCAGGTGTGCATAGAAAGACAAGTTATTATGGTCAGGGCAGTTCACTGGAGACTCCAGAGTGTTTCTAGAAAAACATTTGGAAATACAGACACTCTCACTCTTCTTGAGGTCTGAGAGCTGGTGCTATAGTTGACCAGCTTCCCCAGGTCCCCACGTCGATTGTGTGAGTACAAGGACTCCCCTGTTGCATCTTCCTCACATCCCTGAATGATGTAGCACCGCCTTCTTAGAAGGTCCAAGTGTGGCACACATTGTGAAACAGTCAGTGTAATTAACCCTCTCTTCAAAGAGGAGGAACAAGAGCCCAGCAGAGCATTCCCTTCGCTGTCATCTCTGCCATAAGGAGGTTTCCAGCTTGACCTACTAGGGAGAAGAGTAACTTCCCCTAGGGTGTTTGGATTTCCTTCTCTTTCCACTATGTTCCCGCTCATTAAAATGGGGGATCTCCGGAGTTAAAGGTTATTTTACACAGGAAGCACATTCAGTATTAGTACAACAAATGTTTTCCTTTCTCCGGTCATGGAAGAACTCCACTCACAGTGAGTCGTGATAAATCAGAGCATAAGCCCTTTCCTCTCGGATACCAATAACTCTTGCACTTCAAAATCACTGACCTAAAAAGGATACTTGAGAAAGAGCGTATCTTTTATTTTGCTTTTAAAGACAACACCACCAAACGCAGTCTGATTTCCTTGTACACTTAGATGCATACAAAAAAGAAAAGTGAGTCACTCCAGTTTCTAACTTTAGTTGATAGAAACAAAGCAATGAATCATAGAACTTGTCAGGGAAGACCTAGATATAGCTTCATCTAGATAAGCCTCATATTAAAAGAATCTGGGGTTCTATTTTGGGGGCAGATATGAGATCGGAACTACAACTGTCTATTTGCTGATAATCCGGCAGATCAGGATGTGACTACAAAGAACTTTCAATAGAGATATTGTAGAACTATCTGTGGTACAGTCACTCTTCATTCAGTCAACCAAACTCTGCCACATTTAGAATGGAAAAGAAACTATGACAGTCACATTGGGAAAAGCATTGTAGGCTCAATCTGAATATCATTGTTATTTCATCATGTTGTGATTACGTGACAGATCCTTAAAAAACACTTATTAAATCAATTGAAAACTAAATAAAAATTTGTATGTAAAAACCTGTATTTGGGATCTGGAGAGATTATACAGAGATTAAAGCACTTGCCTTGCATGCAGATGACTCTGATTCAACCCCTGGCACCAAATATGGCTCTCTGAATACTATCAGGAGTGATTCCCTGAGCACTGAGCCGGGAGTAGTTCCTGACTGCTACCATGTGTAGTCCCACATAAAAACAAACACAAACCTATATTGGAAAGAGATGATCCAAACTCAAGTTCTTCTGCAAGCCAAAGAACGCTCTTTGAGGACAGCTCAGATAGAGAAGGGAACACCAAATAAAGGGTGTTTGGAGGATCCTCCCAGGAGGGGAGATGCATGTCGAAAGTAGACTATGGACTGAACATGTTTGTCACTCAATGCCTCTTTTGCAGACCACAATACCCAAACGGAGAGAGAGAACACAGGGGCTTGCCCTGCCACAGAGGCAGGGGGGGATGGGGGGATGGGGGTGGGGGGGGATATTATCCATGGTGGTGGAAAACGGGCACTGGTGGAGGGATGAGTATCTGATCATTGTATAATCAAACCCAAGCACAAAAAATTGTAAATCTACAACTGTACCTCATGGTGTTTCACTAATAATAAAAAAAAAAGAACGCTCTTTGAAGTCTGATATGTGAGAATGAATTTATCCAAAATAATTAGTCTTATTTCCCCAGTCCTCCCTTATAAAAGCAATCATCTACTTTATCTCTAGTATTTTTTAAATGTACTCTTTTTTTGTTTGTTTTTGGGCTGCACCCAATGATTCTCAGGGCTTACTCCTGGTCCTGTGCTCAGGGATTACTCCTGCTGGGCTCAAGGGACTGTGTTTGGTTCCAGAAATTGAATCTGGCTTAGTTGTGTGCAAGACAAACACCTTACTTGCTGCACTATCACTCTGGCATCTTAAAATGTACTTTTAAAAGGGCTGTAGGGATAATTCAGTGACTTAGAGTGCTGGCCTTGAAAGTGTGAGGCCTTCAGATCCACTCCCAATGCTACTGCCTTGGGGCCAGACCAGTAGTATAGTGGGTAGAATGTAGGGCATTTGCCTTGCACACATCTATCTTGGGTTCAGTTCAAAACAATACATATGGTCCTCCGTCCCCTTCCAGGAGTGGTCCCTTGAGTCAGGAGTAAACCTGAGCACAGGTGGGTATCACCCATAAAAAATAAAACAAAAATCACAAAAGCCAATGCTGCTGCCACTTGACAGCTCTGTTGTTCATTTTCCTTAGCATCTCCAGCTGTACCTCCACCAGGTGTATACAAGCATCATCATTAAAGGATGCTAACCCTGATGAACACTGTAATTCAAAAGATGTGTGAGCCATGGACAGAAGTGCGACCCTTGGCAGGCATATGTATGAACATGACAGCAAACACTGTGATTGGCACTGTGATCATAATATGATCAAGCACCAGAAGTAATGGAGTGTGAGCCCCTAGCAACACCGAACTTCAGGGAGTGCAACCCTGATGAATATCTCAGCCCAATGAGTGAGCACAACAACATGATACCAGCCCTCCAGTGAGCCCCACAAGTAAATACACAGTACTACAGCTCCAAATGCAACCTCAGAGTGTTGCAAAAGCAGCAACAAAGCAGGGAGACAAAATTTTTATTATCTCTACTACAGATGAACTACCTTTCCTAATGTTCTGATGAGTATGAGCTAATAAGATGTCACTCAACTATCTCAGGCAATTATGTAAAGCAATACTATGAAGTCATTTTAAAAATAATAATAACAGGGCCTGGAGCGATAGTACAGCGGGTAGGGTGTTTGCCTTGCATGCGGCCAACCCGGGATCGATTCCCAGCATCCCACATGGTCCCCCGAGCACCGCCAGGAGTAATTCCTGAGTGCAAAGCCAGGAGTAACCCCTGTGCACTGCTGGGTGCGACCAAAAAAGCAAATAATAATAATAATAATAACAACAACAACAACAACAATAATAATAATAGCTAATCTACTTCATTTCATCACTCTCTCATACCTTTTATTAAACTAAATTAAGCAAGACAAAGTAAACTGCTGATTTTATACATTCAAAACCCCATTACTTGGAGGAGTGTCAGGTTTGGGAATATTTGTACTATTGCTCTGCCAACTGTGAGTCTTTATTTATCTGTGACAGTTTCCAAAGTCAGGGAATATCACTTACCAAATCACAATGAAGTCTGTCCCAGGTAGAGTTTTGAATAATTATTGGTTCAATGAACCTATCTTCTGTATGAATATTTTGAGATATATCTATTTATCAGGGTCATGCTCTGCTTTATGACCTTTGCTTCTCTTCCACCCCTCACAGAACGGAACTGTGAACTTCCTACAGTTAAGCTTTCCAAATTGTTCCATGTGACCGTGGCAGAAAGGAACTGAGTCGAAAGGAAGGCATTGTTAGATTTCCCTCATCTACTACCTAGTATCTTTATGGTTCTTTATAATTGCTTAAGGATGAGAATACATTATACTATTTACCATAACAGCGATCATGTAGTACCAGGCCCTCAGCTGTACTCATTAGTGTATACAAATATCACAGTAGTCTTTCAGGCTCAGTAATATTCATAACTGTCATTTTGCAACTGAGCAAAGGCTTAGAAAGTTACAATGACTTGCCTCTATCACACCAGGATGTGATGGAATCGGTTTGTCAAATTCTGGAGTTCAATATCTTAGCCATTTGATAATAGCTAGAAAATGTAGAAATGACACCTTTAAAAATACAGAAATCACAATCTAGCTTTATGCAAAGTATCTTATTAAAATACTTTGATTTAAAAAGTAGGAGCGATAGCACAGTGGTAGGGTGTTTGCCTTGCATGCAGCCAATATGGCCGACCCGAGTTCGATTCCTCCGCCCTTCTCGGAGAGCCCGGCAAGCTACGGAGAGTATCTCGCCCGCACGGCAGAGCCTGGCAAGCTCCCCGTGACGTATTCGATATGCCAGACACAGTAACAACAAAGTCTCCAATGGAGACGTTACTGGGCCCGCTCGAGCAAATCGATGATCAACGGGAGGGCCTTTACCTTTACCTTACCTTTACCTTAAAAAGTAGGAAAAAACATATTGAAGTTCCTTGGAGAAAACCCACAGAAGATAAATGAATAAAGCTATTGTTTCTCTACAAATAGAATGCTTTTGAATTTGATATGGTTCATTTGAAAGTTGCAGACTAGAAATGATGATTCATTCATTAATCCATCCAAATTATGGATTCTGCTATGATGGCCCCATGATACAAGCATGATGCAAGACCATTTATCACAGACCAGCACAAACTCTAACCTTGTGCTAATATGAAAAATTAGTCTATAATTGACTTAATTTATGTCATCAATTTAAAAAAGACTAAATACTTAGTTTCTAGAGAAGGAAAAAAGAACTTTCATTCACTAAAAGCCCCGTTGTTTCTCTTCCTTTCCAAGAGTAGCATTAAAATTAGCTCCACCAGAGAGACTGATGGGATTCAGACCTGTTGTACTCAGATATGGACACAACAGCACTTGCTGCATTAGTCTCTGCTCAGGACAGCAAGACTGCACAAAATAGACAAAACCCCAGGGATTGTCTTTTAACCCATGATTTTTTTTACTGGCACATTCTGTATTTAAATTTTACTTATTTATCATTGGCTTAAAATATACCATTGGCTTAAAAATATATAGATTCCAAGAATTCAGCTTCTATATATGAACAAACTGACATGAACAAAACTTACATAAACAAAACTGAAAGACCCACCACCAAAGCCCTAGTACCATTCCACCCAATTTTAAGTAAGAGTGAAGGACATGCTCAGAAATGCCATTGGCTTGATTCATGTGATGTCTCCAATCACACTTCTCAACACTCTGTATAGTTTTGAATGCCAATATGTTTTCCAGCTCTGTGGTCATGAAGTGTAAGGACCCTTTATCTTGATGAAGGTGGAGCAATGAACAGGCTTGGACCCTCAGTTGTCATCCGAATCCCTTAAAGTGAAAGTATTGTTATTTGTCTTTAGCAAATAAAACAAACAACAATTCTTTGATCCCTAGGAAGCTCTTTCTTGTTAAGGTAACATTTTGTCAGACTTTTATGTTTCAGCATTCATTGTATATTTAATTGTTTTGGAAAAGTTTTGTTTTAAATGATTACACTTTTTCATAACTTAAGATAAACATGGATATGCTTTGTTAAGGATTAAAAATAAATTTCACACAAACCTGCAAAACGTGGCTAAGAGAATACCACATGCGGTCGGTATGTTCCAAAACACAATTCTCTAAACATACTGCCTCATTAGAATTCTTGTTCTGAAAAGTTTCAGGAAACCCCTAACTCTAACCCACCCTTTCCTGAAACTGGTGAAAGTATTTAAAAAATCGCAACTGAAGTGAAAAAAGAAGAATCTCAAGGCATCAGGGAGGCATGTTTTATCTTTTTTTAGACTGCAGCGTTCAAAAATACATTGATGCTAAGCTTATAATAGCTTTAAAAAAGCAAACATACTGGGATAGCACCTATCAAAACAAATATATTTTTATCTCATTAGAAATGTTATTAAATTAAACTTAAGAACAATGAGTAGATCTTGTTTTCACTTTGAAAAGATCATCTCACTTTTTAATAAGGGTCTTTAGTTGTCATCTTTTAAAAATAAGGATTCAATCTGGAAATATCCAAAAAGCTATAAAAGCAAGTTGTTTTATTGAGAAAAATATTTTAGGCTTCTTCCCCCAGAATATGAGTTTACTGGCTCTTCCATTTTATTCTGATTTTTCAGTCCCATACTTTTTTCTCCTCTTCATTCATGCCAGTAGACTTGTGCCTGGGATGAATTACAGATGGTTGCAGTTCTTGGAGCAGACGATAGGTGGAGATGAGAAGCCATGCGTCTGCCGGGCACTTCTAGAAGACTTAAATCAGAAGTGTGAAGAGTCTGATGTAATGGGACAGCAGAGACAATGTGGCCTAGAGAAGAGGCAGATTGGAACCTAGACCCTGGGTCTCAAATCCTCCCATAGAAGCTTTCAGTTATTATTGAACCCAGCATCCTTACTTTCAGCTGGAAAACGATTTAATCCCAATTTAGAAATGGAATATTTAAGCCCACAAAACACGTGGGCTTAAATATTTTTGCATACTCAATGTCAAAGGTGTTGCAACTTCTGGTTTACTAGTGTCGTTTGCTAAGATATACATATGTGAGCTTAATTAGACACCCAAAATAGGAACTTTTAACATATTTATAATTATAAGAATCCTTTTACAGATTCTATCCTGCCCTCGATTCCTAGAAAGAAATGTTTTCCATTGGGAATGATGAAATAAAAAGGTTTTCTAGGGTTTCACTGAGAAAACAGTAAGGACATGGATTACCCAAAGTTGTACAAAGAAGCTGTAACTATGGTACTTAGTTCAGAGTGGAATGTGATAGGCCATCTAAAAGGAATGTGATCTGGGTTTGCTGGAATGAAGTGGGGTTTATTAGTTATTCTTTCCCAGAACCAAAAATTGACTATTGGTTGACCTAAATGAAATTGTTGCTATTTGGACAGGGTTGTGGGAATTAGAAAGAAGGACTTTGAAAGTTACAAGTTTAAGCACATTCTTATTCTGGCATCAGGCCACAGCACAGTGTTTGAAAAGATGGACTGAGAACAAATGTACTCAGGGTTGACAAAAACTGGAATTAGGGCTGAAGCAATAGTATGGCGGATAGAGCACTTGCCTTGCATGTGGTTTACCCTGGTTCAATCCCCAGCAGCCCATATGATTCCCATATGAGCCCTGCCAGGAATGATCTCTGAGCACAGAACCAGGAGTAGTTCCTGAGCACTGCTGGTGTGATCCCAAAACCAAAATTCTACAGTATCCCCAAAACAGAATTATATTGGTGCTTAGCAATCATATATTCTGACCTCTCTCCAAAAAACAAGATTCACAGAAAGACAAGACATCTTTAAAAGATAGCCTTCCACATATTTTTTTGAACCCTTAGAGGAAAGACAATTAACTGGTTAAAAATGCCCATTTCAGGTCAGGGTGGAAATATTCAAAATATGGTGATGGGTAGGCATAATGGTGGTGGGACAGATGTTGGACTATTAAATGTAGCAAATTATTGTGAGCACCTTTTTAAAATAAAATAATTAATTAATTAAAATGCCCATTTAAAAAAAAAAAAGTTGATCCATGATGATTTTATGCTTTTTTTTGGGGGGGGGTTTTGGGGATATTTAGGTCATATCTGGTGGTGCTCAGGGCTTACTCCTGGCTCTGTGCTCAGACATAACTCCTGGTAGATCTTGGTAAACCATATAGAGTACTGGGGATTGAACCAGGGTCAGACATCTGTCAGGTAAGCACCTTGCCTTCTGTACTATCAATACAGACTGCCCATTTTATTCCTGAATTCTGTTCCAGCATTTCTTTTTTTTTTTTTATTAGTGAAACACCATGAGGTACAGTTATAGACTTATAAATTTTCGTGCTTGGGTTTCAATTATACAATGATCAAGTACCCATCCCTCCACCAGTGCCCATTCTCCACCACCACAGGTCCCAGCATCCCTCCCACCCCCCATCCCCCCCGTCCCACCCTGCCTCTGTGGCAGGGCATTCCCCCTTGTTGTCTCTCTCTTCTTTTGGGTACTGTGTTTTGCAAGAGAGGCCTTGAGTGGCAATCATGTTTGGTCTATAGACTACTTTCAGCATGCATCTCCCATCCTGGGAGGATCCTCACAACACCCTTTATTTGATGCTCTCTTCTCTATCTGAGCTTCCTTTTCACCTAGCACGTGTGGCTGGTCTCCAAGTCATGGAGCAAAATTCCTGGTACTAATCTCAGCCATTCCTGGGTGTTAGTCTCCCATTTTGTTGCTTTATGTTCCCCAGATGAATGCAATCTTTCTGTGTCTATCCTGCTCTTTCCGACTCATTTTGCTTAACATGATACTTTCCATGTAGTACCACTTGTATGTAAATTTCATAACTTCATCTTTTCTAACAGCTACATAGTACTCCATTGTGTAGATGTACCAAAGTTTCTTTAACCAGTCATCTGTTCTCGGGCACTCAGGTGTTTTCCAGATTCTGGCTATTGTAAAGAGTGCTGCAATGAACAAACGATTGCAGATGTTACTTCAACTATACCTTTTTGCCTCTCTGGGATAAGTTCCAGCATTTCTTAAACTCTGGTGGTGGATCTGGTGTGCAGGCATGTTCTTGTGTGTCTAAAAGTTAAAATAGAAGATCATAAAGTTGTATATTTTCATTTAGATAACTATCCAAAAACAACTAATATGGAAACATGTTATAGAGACTTTTTTATTGCTGCTTGGCTTTTTGAGCTGCTTTACATTTGCAAAGAAATTAAGTGGAAACTATGTATTTTTCCTATATTATCCTGCCTCTGAATTCCCCTGGTATTGACATTTTTGCATTTGTTTAATAATTTTGCCCCAAATGATGGACCAATATTGATAAATTAAATACTCTACCATATTTTAGGGTTCTGTCTTTTTGTGTTTCTTCTTCTCTTCCTCCTCCTCTCCATCCTCCTCCTCTCCCTCCTTTCCTTCCTCCTTCTCCTCCTCCTTCTCTTGCTTTTACTTAATTTTTGCTTTTGGACTACACTTGGCAGTTCTCATGGCTTACTCCTGGCTCTGTGCTCAGGGCTCACTCCTGGCAGTACTCAGGGGCAATCTGCAAATCAAACCCAATCATCACATGCAAGGGAAGCAACCTTACCCACTGAATTATCTATCTGACCCCTTTCTGTTGAGATCCTATGAATTTTGGTCAATATAGACTATTTTTAATTTTTATTTATTTATTTATTTTGCTTTTTGGGTCACACCTGGAGATGCACAGGGTTTACTCCTGGCTCTGCACTCAGGAGCTACTCCTGGCGGTACTCAGGGGACCACATGGGATGCTGGGAATCGAACCCAGGTCGGCCGTGTGCAAGGCAAACGCCCTACCCACTGTGCTATCTCTCCAGCCCCTAGACTACTTTTTAAAAATGTATTTATTTTTAAGTTCAATTATCTTTATTTTTCACAGTTACAAAGTTGTTTGTGAATATAATATAATGTTCTAACACCTGTACCTTCACCATTGTGCATTTCCCATCACAATGTCCCCAGTTTCCTTCCCCACCACACCCACCTACCTTTATAGCAGGCACATTTCTTCTTTTTATTGGAGGACTAAAGGCAGATAATTTCCACTGTTTCCTTCTGTCTATGTGCTCTGAGAGTAGGTGTCATTTAATGTTTGGGAATGTGTAAATAAGTAAAGAACAGAACTGAAGTGAACAGGTGGCAAATGGTGTCACTTTTAGTGAAGGAACATGACATTGTACCAAGTCTCACAAAGGAAGATAGACGTCTCTATGGCTCAGAAACATCAATGTATCTTGTTGAGATTAACACAATTTATTCAGTGTTCTTTACTTGCCTAAGATCAAAGCACATTCCTACGTGAATAGTCATTTTATTTCAGCAAAATAGCATCATCTCTCACATTAAAATAAGGTTATTTGGACTGAAGAGGTAGTACAGTGAATAAGAAGGTTGCCTTGTATGCAGCCAACTCAGGTCTGATCCCAGGGATCACAAATGGTCTCCTGAGCACAAGGCCAGGAATAAGCTCTGAACATAGCTTGGTGTGTCACCCCACCCCAATCCACTCTCTACCCCCTACTTTGCCCACAAAAAAGAAATTCTACTGTAAATGTTAGATGCTTTCTCCTGATATGGAGCAAAGAACTTCCTCCCTTTGGTTTGTATACACTGTAGCCTGGCCCTGCCCTCTGAAATCTAATTCATCTACATGACAGCCATTTAAGTACTTATATGGAATAATTACTCTATTTGAAGCTCTTTTATATTCTAAGAGCTTAAAGTAGATTAATGTAGACAAAATATACGTGTCATTCCTGGAAGGCTAGTTATAACTCGACTCCATCCACCACCCCCTGATCGTCACACACAAGGGTATTGAAAGCTAAGGTCAAGATTTGCTTCTCTAATTTACCAGGCTTCTCTAAATTGAAAATGAGGTCACTTGAGTTCCATTTGTTCTTTGTGAATTCATGTGGACTCTTAGGGTGTCTTCTGAATTTCTTCTCACAGTCATGTCCAAGGCAGATTAAGCAAAAGGGTCAAAGTTCCTGTGATAACAGTCTTCTCCCATGTGCAAACCATGAAAATGCTTTCTGGCAGCAATATTCGGGAAGCTCTATCATTCTATATAATTTTTCAAAGAGACTGAAATTGGTTCTTTGAGCAAAACTTCAAACTGTGGTTCCCTTCCCCACCGAGTCCTGTTATTGTAATGACCTGGACCCAGAATGAAGCCTGGGCAGTGCTTGCTGATGAGAACTTCTGATGAGTTACAAAGACATTGTTTGGGGGCTCTGAGCTCCAGCGAAGTCAAGACTGGGAGGTCAAGATGACAGACCCTAAAGGTCCTGTGGGATTGGATGAGGTGTGAGCCCATTGCTAACATAGAAAAAAAAAGATTCTCTGTGAAAACAACCCATTTTTTTTGTCATGAGAGAGTACAGCGATCTGAGGTTTAAAATGTGAGAGTCAATGGGAAAACTAAGGAAAAAGAAGTCAGCAGCCATAGAGATAGTAAAGCAGGTAAGGCATTTCCCTTGCATGCAGTCAACCCAGGTTTAATTTCCTGCATCCCATATGGTTCCCTAAGTACTGCCAAGAGTGATCCCTGAGTGCAGAAGTAACCCCTGAGCATTACCAGGAGTGACTCCAAAACAAAAATAACAACAAAAAAGTAGAAGTTGGTGACCCACAGTTGAGAGCAAGTTATAAGAGGTCTGAAGAAAATTTTCTTCAAATAGAAAATTGAGGAATGAGCACAGAGTAGACTTCCGAAAGCACCATTATTATGTGTACTGTGTGTGTGAGAGAGTGAGAGAGAGAAAGAAGAAGGAGGAGGAGGCGAGGAGGCAGAGGAGGAGGAGGAGGAGGAGGAGGAGGAGGAGGAGGAGGAGGAAGAAGAAGAAGAAGAAGAAGAAGAAGAAGAAGAAGAAGAAGAAGAAGAAGAAGAAGAAGAAGAAGAAGAAGAATGAAGATGAAGAAGCATGAAGAAGAAGCATGAAGAAGAAGAATCGTGAAGAAGAAGAATCATGAAGAAGAAGAATCATGAAGAAGAATAAAGAGGAGGAGGAGGAGGAAACAGATTACATAAAGGACTGAAATGCATTTGCAGAATGGAGGGGAGACAATTTTGCAAGGAGTCTAACCCACATAACCAAACCTTAAAAAGTAGCGAGTGGGAGAAGGTAACTAAATATTCTTATTTTCTGCCTTTTAGTTACACTTTATTTTTGATAATATTTAAATTCATTCATTATTGAAGCCCTTAAGAGGAAACCTCATCCTTTTTCTGGTTTTGTTTTGGGGCTACACTCAACAATGTTCAGGAGTTCAGAACTCCTTGTTCTGCACTCAGCAATTACTCCTGGTGGTGCTTGAGGGATCATATGGGATGCTGGAGACTGAATCTGGTTGACCACATGCAAAGCAAGTGCCTTCCCCATTGTATAATCTCTCTGGCCCAAAACCACAAATATTGATTGTACAAAGCCAGGAGAACTACTGTAGGATTCAGTGGCAATGAACCATCTCCCATGGCCAATGTTTGCTCATTCAGGAAGAATGATTGGCTAGAATCCTGGTTACACAGTGCTAAGCTTGGATATTCTTATCTCTCAAAAAAGCATAGCTCCTAGAGATTAGACAAGGCATGAAACAAGGCATGAAACTCGGAAAGTGTACTTTGCTTCTCTGTTGCTTCCTCTGCTCTTTGGTAAAATAGGATACCCTATATTTAGTTCGTAGGGTTATTGTGAGAATTACATGAGATAGTATGCACATGAAGTACTTAAAGTGTGGAAATCATTGTATCATATGACAATGATCATTCTAACTTGCTCTTCTCTAACTTTAAAGAAGCTGGACACTTAAGTTTGTGGCTAAGAAAAATTGAAAATACTACAAGTGACGCAGAACAATCTTGATTCTCCTTGGGTTTATCTCAGGATTGGTCTCTCTGAGAGCAGATCTTCACCTGGCATCTACATAAATTAAAGTAAGTAAAAGTAAAGGCCCTCCCGTTGATTGTCGATTTGCTCGAGCGGGCCCAGTAACGTCTCCATTGGAGACTTTGTTGTTACTGTGTCTGGCATATCGAATACTCTCGGTAGCTTGCCGGGCTCTCCGAGAGGGGCGGAGGAATCGAACTCGGGTCGGCCATGTTGGCCGCTTGTAAGGCGAACACCCTACCCGCTGTGCTATCGCTCCAGCTTTAATTTACATAAATTAAAGTTGTATTAATTGGGTACTTGATCATTGTATAACTGAAACCCAAGCCCAAAACTTTGTAAGTCTATAACTGTACCTCATGGTGTTTCACTAATAAAAAAAATTAAAAAATAAAGTTGTATTAACTGGGAGGGCTTTGGAGGATCCCACAGCTATGGGAGAAGCTGCAGTCTATGTGTGCCACACAACTTCAGTGCCAAGTGAAACACAGAGGTGCAAGAGTCCCCCTTTGTATATCAAAGCTTCTAGTGACTGTGGATATTTCTTAGTGGTTTACCTTGCATGTATAACAAAGCTTCTTGGTGGCTAACCATAGCAAAATCAAGATTTATTATTTCCATATCACTTTTTGGCACTCAATAATTTCACTGCTAGGGTTCCTCACACTCAGAACTTTTATCATAATGTCTTTATATACAAAGACTGTAGAGCCTCGAGTTGAGGGATAGTGCAAGTGGTTAGTACATGCCTAGTACATATAAGGCCCAAAGCTCAATCCCACGGCACTGCATGAACGATTCCCTTTCCTCAACACTTGTTGGGTGGCCCTGGTCCCCTCCCAGTTCTTCTGGAATGTGACCCCTACTAAAATTTTGTTTGGGGATCACATCTTGCAGTGCTCAGGGCTTAGTTCTGGCTGTGAACACAGGGATCACTCCTGGCAGAATTCAGGAGATCATAGGATGTGCCAGGAAGAGAACCCAGGTTGGCTGTGTATAAGACTAGTGCTCTACCTGCTGTACTCTCTCTTTCTCTCTATTGCCCTCTAAAATTTTTATAGATGCTAGAAATTCTGAGAAACCAAGTATAGCTATTTCCTGAACACATCCAGCAACAAAATGTCTCTCTAAACAACTGAATTTGATTCAGAGTTCCAGTGCTTACAGTTCCTCCAAGTTTTCTGCTTCGTTTCATTAAAGAAATTTCATCATCTTTAAGAATTTATAACATACCCATTCCCCGGCACTTACCTCCTATTTCTGAATTTGGGCCAGAATGTCTTAGCTATTTGTTGCTCACTCATTCCCATTTTGAAGCAGTGTAAATGCCCAAATTAGGGTGGTAGTTGAGTTATGTCTCATGACATATTATGTGGAAACTAATCTCTTAAGTGTAAAGACTCTATCAACAAGGAAGTGCTGGTGTTGCAGTTAATGTTAAGTGAGCAAGGCAGAAAAGCAAACATGTTGTGTTCACCCATGTCTCCCAGGGATTTCAGTTGTTTCAGCCAGTTCCAGCTGCCACCCTGAGTGTCTCTCAGCCTGGAGTTTCTTTCACACCACCACAATACACACAGCTGAGGGTTTAGCTGGCCTCTCCACTGCTCCTCACTCTCCCAGCTGCCCTCACATAGTGAATGTATGAAGAATCCCAGCTCCATCACCTTTCATAGGACAATTTGAGATGCACATTTTGCACCGGGGTCCCAAGTCTCCCAGGTGATTTACCTTCTATCATAATAAAAGTACTGTTCCTTATGATCTGAGTTCCTTTGCTTTTGTACTTTCTTCTCTACCCTAGCCTGTTACTTTTACTCTCCCCCGCGCCTGGTCCCCTCACCCCGAGAACTACCTTCAAATGTGCCTTTGTCTCTCTGGAGTCTGTTTCAAGGAAAATCCAATCTGAGACAGGCAGGACAGGAAGTTGTAGATAAACTGGTGCTTGCCGCTCTCTATGAAGTATATGTGCAAAGTGTGGAGAGGAAATACGTAGCAAATCCAGGCATTGAATGAAGATGGGAGAACATATTAGAACTTTCTGCCCTATTTATTCAACTTCCTTCCTTCCTTCCTTCCTTCCTTCCTTCCTTCCTTCCTTCCTTCCTTTTTCCTTTTCTTTTTCGTTCCTTTTTTTGGTTTGTTTTGGGTCCACACCCAGTGGTGCTCAGGGCTTACTCCTGACTCTGCTCAAGGATCACTCCTGGCAGATTTGGGGACCAGATGGAGTGCCGGGGATTGAATCCTGGTCACCACATGCAAGGAAAAGCCCCTACACACTGAGCTGCTAATGCACAGCCCCTATTTTCTCAACAATTTATAAAGTTAATGCATGATTAGGGTAGGTGCTGAAGAAGTTGGTTTATCAAGGATGCAGTGGAGGTACTGGAGGTGGGTGTGTTTAATATGCTTCCTGGCATCAAAACCAGATTCTTGCCCTGGCAAGATAGATGCTCTGCCACTTGGACCACATCCCCACTCTATTATGACTAAAAAAAATTTTTTTTACCACATCTGACAGTGCTCAAGCATTACTCCTGGTTCTGCATCCAGAGATTACTCCTGGTGAGCTCAGAGGACCATATGGGGGACCAAGGACTGAACCCCAGGTTAGTTATATGCAAGGAAAGCACCCTGCCTGCTGTACTATCTCTCCAGTCTCTGGACTGTTATGATTTTTAAAATATTTTGTTTTACATTATTTTTCTCTCTCTTCCTTTCTTTCTTTCTCTCTTTCTCTTTTCCCTTCCTTCTTTGTTTCTCTTTTTCTTTTTTTATTCTTTCTTTCTTGATTTCTTTTCCTTCCCTTCTTTGTTTCTTTTTCTTTCTTTTTCCTTTTTCTTTCTTTCTGTCTTTCTTCCTCCTTCTCTCCCTGTCTCTCCCTTCCTTCCTTCCTTCCTTCCTTCCTTCCTTCCTTCCTTCCTTCCTTCCTTCCTTCCTTCCAAATTTATGTAATTTGGGGGCTGGAGTGATAGCACAGCGGGTAGGGCGCTTGCCTTGGATGCAGCTGACCTGGGTTCTATTCCCAGCATCATATATGGTACTCCAAGCACCGCCAGGAGTAATTCCTGAGTGCAGAGCCAGGAGTAACCCCTGAGCATCGCTGGGTGCGACCCAAAAAGAAAATGAAAATTTTATGTAATTTGATGCCCCAAAGTGTAATGATAACTCTTGTTCAAAGAACAAACCATATAAATGCAAACACATTTTGCATTTGTTCTTAATTTTTTTCTACATTTCAAACAACTAAGCACTTCTTTGGAAAAGTTATTTATAGAAGTGAAATCATTTCTGAGAACAGTGACCTACAGCATATATAATCAGAACTTCCTTTATCTGAATGCGCTATTTTCCAAACACATCTATTTTTAGGTGAGTTTATTTATCTTGCTTCTAGAAATATTATAGTGAACTATAGAAACTAGCATAACCTTCTATAATTCTTTTATTTAGAATTTTTTGCTTTGATGCCACACTGGGCTGTGCTCAGAACTTGCTTCTGGTTCTGCACTCAGGCATTACTTTTGACAGTGCTCAGGGTCATATGGATTTCTGGGGATTAAACCCAGGTCTGCCATGTACAAAGCATGCATCTTATATTACCTGTATTTAGGATGCTTATTAAAAATATGAACTCACACACAAACATAATTGATTCTGTTGCAAGGTTATTTAGGCCCCCAATTTAAAGCTAAGTGTTGATTATAAATGTACAAATTATAATAAATGTGGCTAAAATATTTGATAGTGTTCTCTAATAAGATACTATATCTGAGTGTCACTTATAAAATTGGTCCATGGTTAGATGCATACCTCAAGTGGAAGGGCAGGGTGAGGACAGTTAAGATAGAGAAGGGCCCAGTAAGACAATGGTAGTTGGAAACGACTACTCTGAAGAAGAACTGAGTGCTGAAAATAGATACAGGGAGGTACATGATAACCACTCAGTACCTAGATTGCAAATAATAATGCCCAGAAGGGGAGAGAGAGGGCGGGGCAGGGAGGGAGAGAGAGAAGAAAAGTGTCTGTTGTAGAGGCAGGCTGGGGAGCAGATGGGGAGGGTGGTGGGAGGGAAACTGGGTACACTGATGGTGAGGGAATGAGTATTGGAACATTTGTGATTGAAACCCAATCGTGAACAACCTTGTAACTGTGTATCTCATGGTGGTTTAATTTTTTTAAAGGCAATAAATAAATAATAAACTGTATAAAATCTTTAAATCTATATGAATTTAAAGAATCCATAGTTGGATTGCTTAGTTGTTTGAAATGTAGAAAAAAAATTAAGAACAAATGCAAAATGTGTTTGCATTTATATGGTTTGTTCTTTGAACAAGAGTTATCATTACACTTTGGGGCATCAAATTACATAAAATTTTCATTTTCTTTTTGGGTCGCACCCAGCGATGCTCAGGGGTTACTCCTGGCTCTGCACTCAGGAAGTATAGGCTAATATCAATGAATATTTCTGCTATAATAGCAAAAAAAATTAAATTGGGAAGAGGAATAGAGTAAATGAGATTTTCTAAAGGCTAACTCAACTTGGAAGTTTTTCTTCTCCTATAGACAAAGAGAACATGGAGAAACTTTCTAGCAGTAAAAGTAGAAAGGAGAATGTATTTTCTACCACCTATTATTTTTTCTTCATGAGACTCTTAGAAAAGGTATAACAGAGTCATGAAAGATCACTTTTAAAAAGTTTGTGGCCACACCTGGACTTTCTCAGAGCTTACTCCTGGTTCTGTACTCAGGGATCACTCCTGGAAGCTTCAGGATGTCAGGGGTTAAATCTCAGGTCAAGCATGTGCAATGCAAGCACATTACCCAGTATACTATCGTTCCAGCCCAAGATCCCCTTTTTAAAGTCAGATAAATCTAGTTTAAAATTTTTCTATGTCTCAGATTCTTCTGTTATAAAATTCGCATTATACTCAAGAGAAAGAGTCTCTCCAGGTAACAACAGGAAGCAAGATTCATTAACAGAAGAATGAATCAAAAATTATATAGCAGAGAACATGAATGAGCTTTAGCTTCTTGTGACATCATTGGATATTAAATACATATAACATATATATGTATATATATCTGTAAAAATATATTTCCCTCTAAGTTTGATTGCCTTCTACTTCAAACCCCATTAAATGTGGTGTGCTACTCTTGGAGTATGAGTGGTGAGAGATATGAGATGTCGCATTTGAGGCTGCGCAGTTCAGGGATAGGTTTACTCATGGGTGAGACTCAGCCCGAGCATGTAGAGAATAGCTATGAGCATGGTGTTTGTTGAGTTCTGGAGGTTTTTCGCTGCCGAGCTGGGTCCCTTGGAATGGAGAGGAGTTCATCCTCTCCCCTCCAGGGTGCCACGAATGAAACAGCCTGGCACGGGGTCTGGAGGCATGGCTATGGCAGTATCATTTTATGCTCTCTTCTGAGAGAGAAGGACAATGAGTCTCTGAATTGTGGCTGTTGATGAGATTATCTGGCACCAGCCAGAGGTGGTTTGTGGGTGTGACTGCAGAGTTGCCAGAAATGTAGGGGCACACTGGCGGAGGTCAGTTCAAATATTAAATGTAATTAAATATTGTGAACTACTTTATAAAAATAAAATAAAATTTAAAAAATATATTACTAAGTCAACTTAAGTGATATTTTATAAGCTCTTAAATAATCAAAACAAAGCTGTAAAATGTAAAATTGTGTGATAGAAAAAAACAGGATATACAATATTTTGAAAAGTGGTTATATAAGAGAAGAGCAATAGAATGGAACGGAAGGAACATATAGGTGTATTAAGTTACTGGAAAATTTGTTTTGTTATTTACAATGTGAATCAATGAATAAAAGGTGAATAAAGAGGACTATTTCTGGAACAAAGTCAGTGCATTCTCAACCAAGAATTAAAATTCACTCAATTTTGTACTTTCTAGAGCACCTGAACTTAACAGTGGGAATGATTTAGACAGAATAGAGCCTGATTTATTTTGTTCATAGAATAAGAACAAATATTAAATGAGAAAATGCTTATTAAATGATCAGCATGATATAAAAATGATATTCTCTAACTAACAATGACTCAAATTGCTATTTTTCAAGCCAGACTTTTCTATTCCAGATTCTAGAAACATTACATATATCTAGCACATATAACTTCAAACAAGATCAATTATAAAATTATACTATCATCTCAGCTCAATATATACTACAGGAGAATAGATCACTGAATTTTTACATTAGTTTCTAAAGACCTATGAAGTGCCACATATTGTGTTGAGTCTTAGATACGGTAGTGAATATTGCAGAGCTAGTTTTTGTGGAATGTATGAGGTGGTAAAAGATGAAAAAATTACATTGGGGGCTGGAGAAATAGTACAGTGGGTAGTGTGCTTGCCTTGCATGTGGTTGACTGGATATGATCCCTGGAACTCCCATATGGTCAAGACAGACCCAGGTTTGATCCCTCACACACTTCTGGTCTCCTAACAGTGCTAGGAGTGATCTCTGAGCACAGAGTCAAGAGTAAATCCTGAGCATCTCTGGATGTAGCTCCAAAGTGATAACAACAAAAGCAACTCACATGGTTATCAAGGTGATTTGAGCTAAGAAGAAAAAAAGACAAGGTCCCAACATGGTCTTGCATTGTTGAACCACAGGGAAACACAGATTGGCACAGATCGGCACCAGCCACGATGTACCTACATTTCCTCCAATCCTTCTCTTCCCCATAACTGACTATCTTAAATCCATCTTGGCTGTAAAATTAACTTTCCCATTATCTTGAATTCCTTCTCCTTTTATTTCTTATGATACAATATATTTATGCTTTAATTTATGCTGAGTGGATGAGGGACCTCTTTGGAAATACAAAGAACATATTTGAATCTACTCAAAGAAATCTATGTAGAAAGAAAAATAAATTACTATATTTTACCAAAATAGTCATAAATAAATGCATTCATTATATTTAAATCTGAGAATATAAGAAATGACAAAGGAGATATAGGGGCTAGAATTAACCTGGATTGTAAATTGCAATCCAAGGGGTTACTAGGGGACAAAAGAGGAGGAATTCACTTTATAGCAGAAGGGAAAGGGGGGGGGGTCCAGGTCTGGATGTGGTTGAGGTTAATGCTCACAGTTACAAATGAAAGCAAAACACATGAATTGGTCAAAGATTTCCAGTCACAGAGGATGTAGGTGCAGATGGAAGGAATGAATAAATAATGGGCACAGGTGAGGGAGAAAGCTGAACAACAGTTGATTAGATGATTATTATGGAGGAAACTTATGTAGTAATAATATGAGCAATTAAGTATAAATAATGTACCATCAGGACCACTCTTTGGGAGAGAGGTAATGGGGTAGAGCAAGGAGGGTGAGTGTTTAGGGCGTGAATATGCTGCAGTGGCAAAGCCATCTGGCCCTGGTCAAAAGATTTGGATGGGATTTTGGTGAAGGGGAAGATATGGACAGATAAGAAACAGGCTACGGAGAGGGAGCTGCTGGTGGTTAAAAAATGAAAGTTAAAGAGGCGATCAAGATTAGCGAGAAGCAACAGAACACCGCCTTTACAGACAGAGAAGTTGGGAAATAAGGAAGACTGGGAAGGAAGGGTGGAGGGTCTGAGGTCTCAGGGATATTTATAGTCATCTGGAGATGTCCTGGAGCCTGTGTGGTACGTGACTTCTAGAAGAAAAAAAAACCAGGATATGTTCTGGGGTAGGAGGGTAGTAGGAGGCAGCAATGGATGGTGTAAGATGAACAGAGGAGTGGACAACTGGCGCTCTGAGGAGAAAGATAAGCTAAGAGACATGTAAGTCAGCAAAGCATGTTTACTCATAGCAAAAGAACATAGTATTTGGAATTTCAAAGACATGGTCAAAACTCTAAACATCTAAAAAAATATGGTGTATACACATATGATAGAATATTATAGAGCCTTTAACAAGGCAGAAAATTGTAGCATATACCCTAATGGTATGAACCTTAAAGATATCATGCTAAATGAAATGAGCCATTCATAAAAAGTATAATTTCTCTGCTATTAGTAAAGACTCTACTACATGATCTTAAGATTTGTAAGGGTCCAATATATAGAAGAAATCCTTTGCAAATTAGATATTATGGGTGACAGGCATCCTGGTGAATCTCTGGAGGTGGGGGGGAACTCCTTAAGAATAACATTACAAATTCTTTGATGCAGAAAGTGAGATTTGAGCACGTTTCAGTGAAGACACATGAAAAAGGGTGTCAAGATTAGCGTGGAAAGCAGTATTTCACCAAATAACCATTGCCACAGCAAAAAACAAAATCAAAAACACCCTGCCCTATTTCTTAGTAATACACAATACGTTTTTTGAAGCTTCAGGGAAGGTGGGTCAGTGATAAAGCAGATGCCTTGCGTGTGTGATGCTAAGTCGAATTTGCAGCTCTTCATGGTCCACCAATCCCTGCCAGGTGCCTATAAGAGTATCTCTTTAATTACCTCCAGTAAGCTAGGTGTTGCCCAAAGCTGACTTCATCAAAAACAAACAAAAAAACCCTTCATATAATGAAGTTTTTTGCAAACATACACATTTATGTATATATCCATACACACATACACATATTATATATATATATGTATATATATATGTATATCATATGTAATCCAGCCGGGCTGGAGTGATAGCACAGCGATAGGGCATTTACCTTGAGTGCAGCCAGCCCGGCCGAGCTGCCCCTTTCGGAGAGCCCGGCAAGCTACCTTGCCCTCACGGCAAAGCCTGGCAAGCTACCCATGACGTATTCAATATGCCAAACACAGTAACAACAAGTCTCAAAATGGAGACATTACTGGGCCCGCTCGAGCAAATAGATGAACAATGGGAGGACAGTAACAGTGATATATATAATCCATGAAGAGTATACCGTGAAATGCAGAATGAGGTCTCTTAGCAGAATCACCATAACTTAGAAATCTGAGATATAGAGAAACTTAGACCAGACCCACAGAGAACTTTCGCCAAAGCACCCTTAAGAATTTACCTCTTTCCTTAGTGAAAAGAATTTGGGAGTTTATGCCAAGATGGCTTTCTATATCATGAAATTATTTCTTGCCTGAAAGTATAAGTTAACTGGAAGTAACTGGATTGGTCGTATTTTGTAACATCAGGTTAAGCCCTCTTAGTATTCTCCTTTGTTATTCTCATAGTCCTGGGTTACAAGGAACCTGCTGACAGCTATTACTACAGCAAGATACCTGTCCTGAGTGGATCATTTATGACTCTTGCAGTTAAAATCCTGGACTTTCCAGGTACACAAGAACCTTCAGACAATGTTGCCAGGCTGTGCTGATGGTAACAATAGTGAGCCACACCCAGAAAGACAATATGCCAAACTATTAAAATATCCACTCAGGCAGTCTGTCACGTAGAACACATGGTGTGGCACAAATCAGTCTCTCTTAAGGTGTCAGAGCCCTGGAAACATATGATCAGATAGATTCAATACTTGCTTATTGATCTCAACATTCTTTGATTATGTCAAAGATTCCATGGGATTCTACCTTGAGGGACTATATTGAAGGGATGGAACAGGGGCTTTTGGCATCAGGCAGAATGATGTTGAAACCCCATTTTTTCCTCCTCTGATGGTTGTGCTAGCTAGTTGGATTACAGCTCAAGCCTTTCAAAATCTCAGAATTTCTCATCTTGAGAAAAATGACACAGCTGAAGGGCCCCATCCCCCTAGCTGCTCTTCACCTGCCTCTTGTCTCCTGCCCATTTCCTCTGATACTAATTGTCGCTCCATTCTCTCTAGTCCCAGCCATCTGCTCTAGCACCTTAACCTTTTTCTTTGATGGGCACTTTCATTCAGGGACTCTCCCATCCTCTCACCTCACTCTGATAAACAGTGATGAGAATTCCATCTCCCTTAGTTTTATATACATTTCTTTCTCTTTCTTTTTTCTTTTTTTTAAAGTATAACAGATTTTATTGGAAGTTCTGAGGAAGGGGGTAGGGAGTTGGTCAAGAGAGAACACACGCTTCTCCAAGGAAGGGGGGGGGGGGAGAGAGAGAGAGAGAGAGAGAGAGTAAATTTGTCCTCAAGAGAACACAGACTTCTTCATATATACATTTCTACTAACCATTAATCACTTCTCTTTTTTTTAAAAAAAAGTGTGTGTGTGTGCGTGTGTGTGTGTGTGTGTGTGTGTGTGTGTGTTGAGATCATATAGGGGTTTAGGCATTTGCCTTACCTGCTGATCCCATAAGATCCTAGCACCACATAGGGTCCTCTGAGCCCTGCCAAGAATGATCTCTGAGCTCAAAGCTAGGAGTAAACGCTGAGCACTGCCAAAACCAAACCAATAAACAAAAGGATCTGCTCCATCATTTCATGGCTATCCCAAATGACTAAAGCGTATGGCTCCGGATAGTTCAGGCTGTAGCTTTCCTAACCTGGCCCGTACTGCCAAAGCCCTTTCTCATCACACTTCCTATCATTAGAGGATCTGGATTGTGCAGTGGGGTCATTTGTTTTGTGTTCCTATCCTTTGTGTGTATGAGAGGGAAAGCACATGTGTTTCCCCGAACGTGTCTGTTTGTCTCTCTTCAATGCCAGGACCACTTTTTAATCTAGACCCCTGCCTCCCATTTGTCGTCAGCGGCTCAGCAGGGCAGTTCAGCCTGTACGTGCGCCCAGGCTGCCTGTCCTTCCACCCCAGTATCCTGCTCGGGAACTTTCTTTTACGTGGATGGGCTTAATTAACTTGGACTGAGCTGTCTCCAAAGCTACGTGTTCAAATGAAAGGGCTGTGCAGAGGATGAGGCACTCCGGGCTTCCTGCAGCACGACTATCAATCTCTCCCGCCCCTTTAACTTCCAGACCACTTCCTCTGTCAGAAGGCCCAAATCCAGGTTGGATTTTTCACTGCTGAGGTGGAAGCCTCTTGCCTGGGTTTCAAAACTGCTACTTGTCACTCCATCCTCTGACAGGCTCACATAGATTCTGGTTATGTGACCACATGTATCCCTGTGGTTTGCAATTTGTCCCTCACAGCAATATGGCTGAGCAATAGGACAAAGCAACTCTGCAAAGCTTTCTTTGCTGCGTGCTCTTCTCTCTCTCTCTCTCTCTCTCTCTCTCTCTCTCTCTCTCTCTCTCTCTCTCTCTCATACAATAAATGTGGATTAATTATTTTTGCCACCATGGCCTGTCTTAACATTTAGAAATCACAAGATAGGTGATTGGTCCCCTGATGTGAGCTCTGATGAGAACAAGAAGGTAGACGTGCAGGGGGTTGGGTTTTTGAGATGAGGCTTGGCCCCCTGCAGTTTCTGAAAGAGGGGGTTGCAGCAAACTGCAGTTAGGCTATGCAGGACTAAGGCTTGTTTGTCTTTAGCTTCTTCACAGAAATCTCTGGACACATATGGTTGCTGTTTTTGTTTTGACTAATTTTGATTTTCTTTTCAATATCCTAATGGTTAAAAGCAAAAATAAGTCTTTCCAATGACCTAATCGTTGTTCAACATTACTTCATGGGAAATCATAGAAAGCTCAGAGTAGGAGCAGGGCTGTAGCGAGGAGAAGGCTTTCTGTAGTTGAGAATCTTTAAGGCTGCGTTGAATAGCCATTAAAGCACCAAATAATTTGAACCTTGTTCCTCATCCACAAAAACAGTAATTACCACAAGTTGGTTAGGAGGTTTAAACAAGGGAAAACTTTAAAGAGACTTCATGGGGAAGAACTATGTAACAGTTGATGATATCATGAATATAACATAAAACATAGTTAAAAATACAGGTAGCACACCTTTTGTGAGAATCTTCATCCAACTGCTGAAGGGTTCTCTCACTTTCTCTGGCTGACAGAGAAGGAAATTTAAGTTTAGGGGTGTGAAGTTAGAGGGAGAATGGGCATGCTAATCTCTAGAAATTTTGCTTCTTCTACCAGAGTGGTTAAGAAGTGACTATCTAAGCCTACAGATTGGCTTCTCCAAATTATAAACTACACATGTTATTCTTCATTGTTAGAAAAAAAAGCCACAGAAATTTTTAGGGATAGTATCCTCAGAAAGGGGCTGGTAGCAATTTGACAACCATGCATTGGATCTTTTTCTATATCTATGCACTGAGAAATGTGTTTGTTTTCACAGAAGTTAGATCATATTTTGTCTATTGTTCTGCACGCCAATCACATCTTTATTTTAAAATGGAAGTCACGTGGGCTGCTGGGTAAACGCAGGCTATGTGAAAGGAAGCCCTGTGAACCTTCTGTTACTTGATAATCTGGATAAAATACATGTGTCTCTTCATTAAAATGAGTGTCAAGCACCTTATTTATCAGAACACATAAAAATGTATGGAAAATGTCAGGTACACACCAAGTAGTGGGAATCTTTATTATTTCTCAGAAACTTAAATTCTGCAGTATTTTTCATCCATGAGCTGCTCACATACTATGCTTGTCTAAATTTGAATGATTGGTTGTGGTTTATAAAGACACTCTCATACATTCTTAATTTTGATAAGGTCTCTATGGGGTTTATTTCTGTTCTCTTTTCTTAAGTCAGAGGTTTTCAACCTTGGATGCATTTCTAAGGGAATCTTGTAAAAACCCCAAACCAAGCCGCAGGACAAACCAACTGCATCAGAATGTCTGTGGTTAGGACCCACTGTTTTCTTAAAATTCATAATCTTATACATATTAGCAAGGTAGCAACAAAGGGTCCCAGGCAGCACAATTAGAGAACTGATCCTCACAATTGATTTTGTTGGACCGGGGAGGGTGTTAAAGGGAGGGTGAGAGTATTGAAAGGAATGTGTTGAAACAAGGTGTCCTTGGGGGAGGGAGGTGGGTACACTGATGGTGGATGTGGTGTTGGAATTATGTGCATGAGAAATCATTATTAATAATGTAACCACAAGGGCCAGAGCGATAATACAGCAGGTAGGGTGCTTTCCATATGCACAGTCAACTGGGTTCAGTCCCTGACAACCATATGGTACCTGTCCACCAGGAGTTATCCCTAAGCACAGAGCCAGGTGTAAGCCCTGAACACGTTTGGATGTGGCCCCAAACCAGACCAAAAAGAAACAATACAAGCACAGAATCTAAAAAATAAAAAGAATAAAATCCCCAATCTTAGTATTTAAACAAAGAAGAAAATTGTGACTGTATAGGATGTTCTGTGTGTTCACAAGAAATCAACATATAAATAGGAATGAAAAAAATTTATTTGCTGAATGTGTTTGTCTTAATTTAAGAGTCATTACCTTTCCCGTCTCAATGGAGAATAATTAATATTTAAATAACCAGGCAGAGTGAATGCCATGTAAGTCAAATCAAATAAATTGTTGTAGTGGGTGGGCGAGAGTGATAGTACAGTGCATAGGCTCTTGCCTTACACAAAGCTGACCATAGTTCAATACCTGACACAATATATGGTCCTCAAACCCTGCTAAGTGTGATCCCTGAGTGCAGAGCCAGGATTAGCCCTGAGCATAGCTGGTGTGGCCCCAGAACAAAAAAAAGTGGGTAAGCCTATATATTTTTATTTTAAAAACATATTAAAGAATATTTAGGAAAAAAGGAAAACAATTCACAATTAGTCTACCACTTTTATATACATAAACTTCTGTTGGTATATTCGAAATCGTGGATTTCATTTTAAAAATAGATTTTAAAATTTGTGCTTATCTAATGTCATAATTAAGTTTCCCTTTTTTATTAGTGAACAGTTATAGTGAATAACTGCATTATAGAAAAACTGCCTCCAGACTCTGAGTCAGCAATCTGGAAAGGCCCTATCTCCAATCATAGTTCCTTATAACCGCCCACAATGAAGACACTGCATTCCTTCAAACCATATGTGTGACAAATTCATTTTCTCTTTCCCATTGGAATCACTCAATGAGAATGTTGGGGTGTGGCAAGGATTGACTGGAATCAGGTGAAGAAAGATTTTGTTACACATATAGGTATAACTCTGAATTATAGGGATTTATTGTCTGCAGTCAAAGCCTTGCTGATTAAGAATCTCTTCACAGAACCTCTGGAAACAACCAGCAAAACACCCTATGGCATTTCCTACCTCATTTACTTATTCTTTAATACCTATAAATTCTCTCTGTTTTCTCTTCTCTGGGACAGGTACTGTGTTGGGTGTATTTATGTCTGTGTTCTCGCTTGCCTTATTAACACAGCTTCCTTGTAATAATTATTGTGCAAATAAACAGTCAAACAGAGCATTTTACTTAATTTGGGGGCCACACTTGGAGATGCTCAGGGGCTACTCCTATCTCTGCATTCAAGAATCACTTCTGGTGGTGCTCAGGGGACCATATAGGATTCTAGGTATCAAACTCGAATTGGCAGCATGCAAGGGAAGTATCCTATCCACTGTGTTATCACTCCAGCCCTTGAACAGACAGCTGTAGACCTCTGGAAGTTGATTAATAAGTCTGTCACTGGTACACAGAGGAGCCCAAGGACAAACAGAAGACAATTTACTCCAGGTTAATCAGAAGGCAGGTATATTTTAGGGAACATGTCAGAGGAATATGCTTGAACTAGGGATAGTGAGACAGAAATCACTCTTCTTAGAGAAGATGTTCCATGGAAGATGGGCAGGAGTCCAGGGGTCATTTCCAAAGTACAAGAGAAGTGTGTGGGCTGTGGCAGAGAAAGCAGGTCTCTGCTTCCTACTCAAGAGAATGCCAGGACCAAGAGTCTGATGTGTCAGCACTGCCTGGTCTACTTCCTCCTGCCTCATCTCGGATTCCCTTGTGACCTGTTCCAAGCCATTTGAGATGTGACATTCCAGACCTTGCATGTACTCACTCTCCTTTACTCCTGGGTTTGGCTTACCCAGTCACTTCTTTGAAACCTGCATCTGAGTGATACACCCTTCCTGTAACCTTCTGTATATCCCCAATTTCACTCTTGGCACATTGAAATATAATTGTGTATAATATCTCATTTGACCTCCATAACAATCATGTTAATTTAATCCATGGAAATCATTTGTACTATTGTTCTGTACACTTTTCTTTTGTCCCAAGTCTCTCCCTAATAAGGCTATCATCCTCAGTCCATTTTGAGCCCCACAGATCATGAGCTTCCTTTTCACTGTGGTTTTTTAGTACTGATCCTTAAGGCTTGATCGCAATCCAAAAGGGAAAAACAGGACAGTTGCCACCATTTGATTTGAAAATACACTCATTTGAGATCAAATCAAATACAAATCTGAAATCAGCCACTGTATCTTCATTTTTCTGCAGGTCTATAGCATAATTACCAATGAACCCAATGTGTACTCATTAATTCAGTAAATATCTATTGAGTACCCATGAAATCTTAGGCACTGCTTTAGGTTACCAGAGTACAGTAGGAACAAAATAGGTAAGGGCCCTGCTTTATGGAGTTTTGGTGAAAGTGACAAGAGCTCAGAAATTAGCAGATAAAGATTTGACTCTATGATGGGTTAGTGTTATTAAGTCATCGAAAGTGAAGCAGGGAAGGTAGAGAGAGGGAAATAGAGGTTGGGAGGCTATGTGAGAGAAAGTGGCCAGGAAAATCTGCATCCTGAAAGCACAATGTTTTATTATTGGGCCAGAGGAATTTGGGAAACAAGTCAGAGAGATGCTGGGTACATAGGACTCAGAGTGGGAGAAAATGCCAGTACAAAGGGCTCAAGGCATGAATATGCATACCTTGTTCCAGAGGACGTGGAAGAGAAGGAAGCTGGCATGGCCAGAACAGAATGATTCAAAAGTGTAATTTCCATGAATTTAGAGACTATTTAGCACTACGACTGGCATTTGTTTTCAAGGTACTGCACTGAATCATTTCTCAGAAAACCTTTTCCTATTTGTCTCATTCTGTCCATCAGGACTTGAATGGTTTAAACAGGGAGGCAAAGACTGAGACCTTGACCAAGGGCTTGCCTGGGAAATAGAGGCACTAGGTAAATAAAACAGGAAAACCAAAGGGTTGAGGGCTGAGACTAAATCTCTCATCTCATAGCACCTAGACAGGTCCTCTTAGATGCTCTAGTGATAAAAGCTGAGTATGGGAGAGAGGTCTGGTTATCATGGCTTGTAACTGTATCAGGTCATTAGAGTTACACTCTTGGGCTGGAGAGAGAGTACAGCAGGTAGGCCATTTTCCTTGCACACGACCAACCTGGGTTCAATATCCAGCACCTCATATGGTCCCCTGTGCCCACCAAGAGTGATCCCTAAGCACAGAGCCAGGAATAATTCCTGAACACTTTGGAGTAACCCCCAAAACCAAACTAATAGTAATAAATAAAGCCACACTCTGAGTCACTAGTGACTTCATACCAAATAAGTCCAATATCTTTGGAGCTGGAATGATAGCACAGTGGGTAGGGCGTTTGCCTTGCACACAGCCGACCTGGGTTCAATTTCTCTGTTCCTCTCGGAGAGTCCAGCAAACTACCGAGAGTATCCTGCCTGCGTGGCAAAGCCTGGCAAGCTACCCATGACGTATTCAATGTGCCAAAAACAGTAACAAGTCCCACCATGGAGACGTTACTGGTGTCCGCTGGAGCAAATCAATGAACAACAGGAGGACAGTGCTACAATGCTACATCCTTTCCTGTTATATAGTATCTTATAGTACCTAGTACCTTATAACTGTATCACTGTATCACTCTCATCCTTTTGTTCATGGATATACTTGAGCAGGCACCAGTAGTGTCTCCATTCGACCCAGCCCTGAGATTTTAGCAGCCTCTCCTTACTCATCTTTCCCAACGCTGCCATATTGGAGGCTCTTTCAGGGTCAGGGGAATGAGACCCGTTATTGTTACTGTTTTTGGCATATTGAATACACCACGGGTAGCTTGCCAGGCTCTGCCATCACCTAGTACCTTATACTACACTAAATGTTTTACATGAATTAAATTAACATAATTGCTATGGAGATCAAATGAGTTAATATCTTTATTCTGTAGATAAACAAAGTCACATTTAAAGGAGTCAAGTGACTGATCTGAGGTCATACAGGACACCCAAAACACTTGGTGGAGGTAGACCCAAGCTGTAAATTCTGGAGATTCCACTAATAACCCCATTGTCAACAATACTTCTCAAAGAAGGTGATGTGATGACTGTGCAGAATGAAGATGTAGAGACTGATTTCAGATTTGAGTTGGGTTTGAGCTCAAATTAGTGTATTTTCAAATCAAATGGTAGCAACTATCTCATGGGTTTTCTGTTTGTTTGTTTGTTTGTTCATTTGTTTGTTTCTGGATTGGGATCAAAACTCCAGAATCAGTATAAGAATAACTACAGTGAGAAGAAAGTTCATGACCTGTGGGATTTGAAATAAACTGAGACAGTAGCCACATTAGGGAGAAACCATTAAGGAAAGAAAAGTGTATTTAGCAACAAAAGCTCTAGAAGTTTTCATGCTAAAGGGCAGCATCCTGCTGGAAAAACTCTATTCCTCTCTCTCTCTCTCTGTAAGATACAGATGAGATGAGTGAAACTCCCAGTGGGACAAGTTCTGACAAGATTTCTGGAAGCAGGGTGGACAGAAGCAACACCCCGCCCCTGCCACACACACACACACACACGCACGCACGCACGCACACACACACATCCAAATAGAGATGTTGTGCCTCCAAAAACAACCAATGATTCATTGGTTTACAATGTAAAGAACACAATGGAATGGTTTGGGTTGTTGCTACGTGGCTCCACATTTCAAGTCTTACAGTACAAAATAGGAAGGAAATGGTCAAGTGTGCTGATCACAATCCCATACAAAGTGTATCTGAGCCTTTTACCATGACTAACGTAAGCCTGTGAAGAAGAGCAAAGTCCCTAAAGATCTATCAAAGTAGCAACATGGACACTTCTGTCTCTCTTCACTTCCCTTGGAGATCCTAAGAAGAAATCAAAGAGACTGAAGGCAGGAAGTGAACCCTATCCTGTGATCTCACTACTTCCTACTTGGGGCTTCAGTGCCCAGAGGGTGGCCTCTTCCCTCCAGAGATAAGGAGAGCTGCTTTCTGGATATCTGAGTGGTCTCTAGCGCTCATAGCAGTCATGTCAGCAGGACACTGTCTGCTTGCTCAGCGGCCTAAATCACCATCTCCAGGACTCTCCTAAGATTCATACTATGAAGAAGTGGCATGATGACCCAACAGATGAATCCATCCCCTGGATTGGATTGGAGGAAAATGTGTGTGTGTGTGTGTGTGTGTGTGTGTGTGTGTGTGTGTGTGTAAGATGCCTGGATCAGTCGCTCACAGCATCATCAAAGACTTCAGAACACCAGATTAGATTCTTTCCGCTCTTGAGTTTTCCTGTATTTTCTGTGAGATTGTTGATATCTTTATCAGGAAAAGGGGATGCACAGGCTTCAATCGCTGGGAGGAAAGAAAGCCCATTATGACACATCAGAGTTAAGATAGAACACATTAGAACAAGTGCTAATGGGAAAGTGACACCAGCTCCCTATAGCTGGCCTGAAGGCTATATGGTTCAACAGCATGTGACACCATCATTTTGAGCTGCTATCTAGAAATTCAGTCATTGGTCTTCATGACCCATAGCATAAACTTTAATGTATTTGAGAGCTCCACTATTGGCTCTTTTAAAATACTGTGAATGAGGTCAGTTAGATGTTGAGAGTTACTGCCAAGAAGCCAGATCTCACTTCCAAGATAACACAATGGTTTTGTTTTTGTTTTTGTTTTAATATGGTTCCACTGTGCCTTGGCAGCAGAAAGTTTTCAACAGAGTTTAGAAACCTGGGTCTGGTTTTGGTTTTGGTTTTGTCACTAACTAGATGACCTCTAGCATTTCAAGTCATTAAGCATTTCAATTCAGTCATTGGGGATTTTTGAGCCTATGACAAGCAAGGCCTTATGTCAAATCTAAGGCCCCTTCCCTAAAGGAAAGTATCCAAATTGAGAATTAGAAAATGAAGAACCAGAGAAGAGAGGGACAGATGAAAGGTACTGTAGGATAGCATTGATTTATCCTTTCAGCCTTGCTGTAGGGAGTTTAGGTTTATTGAATTACTCCCATCACAGTGCTCCCATTCCTCTGTGTTTATTTGTAATTTCTTTCTTTGTGCTCTGTTAACTTATAAATATTGTTTTTCTCTTCTACTTAAGTCCTTTGCATAGTTTATTCAGAGCAATGTTCTTTTTGTCTGGACACAAGAAGACAGTTAATGCTTTAGTAAATTGGGAGTCAATTGACTCTAAATGATATTTTCATCCTGGGCATCTGTTCTCTCAACTTAAGCCTCAGTTGCCCTTGCTTCCTAGCACCCCAAAAGCAGAGTCCCGAAGAGGGGCTGGACAGACCCAGGGCAAGCGGTGAACTATGTGCTACACTGGCATCGAGGTGGGCCTGGCTAAAGTGCCTAATGCTTAACTGTAAGTTAAGAGCTTGGTCATGGGCAAATTCTTTCATGACCCAAAAAGTAATAACTAGATTCAGAACCTGCTAGGGTTAGGAATGATTAATCTGGCCTGAGCACTGTAGTCTGAGTCTGTGGCAAGAGGTCTGAGTCTGCGGCCTGAGGTTCCCCCGAACATAGGCAGCAAAGGAGAGAGCCGTCAGGGCCCTTCCCTGGCCGCCCTTGGAGATTAAACAAGGTACTGAAACACAAGTCTGTGTTCATGCAAAGGAGGAGATTGACTTCATCTGCACAGATTTTCTTTGGGGCCATTCCCAGTAGTACTTAGGGGTCCAGACCTAAGTCGTTTCTAGGGATGCACCAGAGCCACACACATTACAGGAAGTGGGCATCTGGAACTGCGTATCAAATCCAGGACCGCACACAGTGCATTAGCACTGATACCACATCTCTAGTCCTGCACAAGATATAGTAGGCCATAAGTGGAAGACAAAGTAGGTAGGAAAAAATAGTATTGTTTAAAAAAAAAAGTCATTTCACACCATTGGGAAGATAACTGAAAAATAAAACAAGTAAGAATAGTGGGTCTTCTGTTGAAAAATTGAATGTAATCAAAGTAAAGAGAGAGTAAAGTGAAAATCATCTGCCACACAGGCAGGGGGAGGGGTAGGATGGGGGGTATACTTGGGCTCTTGGTGGTGGAACGTGCTCTGGTGAAGGGATGGGTGTTTGATCATTGTATGACCGAGACGTATCTCATTCCTACTTTGGACAAACTGGCAGGCTACCGAATGTAACCTGCCCACACGGCAGAGTCTGGCAAACTCCCCGTAGCGTACCCAATATGCCAAATACCAGTAACAATGATGGGTCTCATTCTCCTAACCCTGAAAGAGCCTTGAGTATGGCACTTTTTTAAAAATCTCAGGGCTAGGACGAAGGAGACGTTACTGGGGCCTGCTCGAGGCAATCAACGAACAGCAGGATGGTGGTGATCTTGATCCTGATGACCGAGACTTAAACCTGAAAACTTTGTAACTGTTCTCACAGTGATTCAAGGTAAAGGTAAAGGTAAAGGCCCTCCCGTTGTTCGTTGATTTGCTCGAGCGGGCCCAGTAACGTCTCCATTGGAGATTTTGTTGTTACTGTGTTTGGCATATCGAATACATCACGGTGGCTTGCCAGGCTCTGCCGTGCGGGCGAGATACTCTCGGTAGCTTGCCGGGCTCTCCGAAAGGGGCGGAGGAATCGAACTCTGGTCGGCCATGTTGGCTGCGTGTAAGGCGAACGCCCTACCCGCTGTGCTATCGCTCCAGCCCACGGTGATTCAGTAAAAAAAAAAACAAAAAAAAAAAAACAACCAAGTGTAGGTTGTAGGATAACACTGTTTTTTCCTTCCTCTGGCAGCTTAGGTTTATCTGGTCACACCCATCCCAGTGCTCCCAAGTCACTCCCATTCTTTCGTTTACTTATAACTACTTCTCTATGCTCTCTTCCCCAAGCAGTTAATCAACTTAATCCCCCAATCAGTTTCTGTTAATTTGTAAGGTCAGATCTTTCTAGGACACTGAACTTATACTGTAAATTAATATTGCCTTTCTCCTCTCCTTATGTCTTTTGAATAGTTTACTTTAAAGCAATGTCCTTTTCTATCGACACAAGAAGACAATTAATATTATGCTTTTGTAACTTGGGATTTAATTGGCTTCGAATATTTTTCATTCCCGGGTATCTGCTTTCTCAATTTAAGCCTCAGTTGCCCTCACTTCCTAGCACCCCCAAAAGCAGGGTCCCGACGAGGGACTGGATGGAACCAGGGCAAGTGGTAAGTGCTACCCTGGCATTGAGATGGGCCTGGCCAAAGCGCCACAATCCTTAACTATAAATTAAAAGCTTGATCATGACAAATGCTGTCATGATCCAAATGTAACGACAAGACTAGGACCCTGCTAGTGATTAGGAAAGACTAATCTGGCCTGAGCACTGTAGTCTGAAATTGGGAAGACCCCAGGAGAGCAATTCTATAAGCTTAATGCATCTGTTACTGTGTCCATACAAAATGATTAATACCATGAATGCTTATATGTTTGTTGGACAAGGAGAGGAGAAACACTCATGGGATTCTGCCCTTGGGTGGGTCGTCCTGCTGAAAGAGACTCTGTCCTAGAAGCAGCATATCCCTGAGGGGAAGAACTTTAATCCTATTGATTGTGGCCACACCTATGTGTGATTGTTAGCCCAACCCCTCATGCTAGGGGATATAACTAGACTGGAAGAGTGGACTGGGGAGCCTAGGAGAGACAGAAATGAGAAGATCGGAATAAACTGCAACCAAGACCAACCAGCCTTGCTCTCGCTTCTTCCTTCATCTACCCTTGGCCAACTGCCATCCCAACCCAGACCACATACAGCGGCTCTAGGGCACCAAACGCAGGCGGTGAGATAGAGCCGTCCAGAGAGCCCGCAAACATACAACCTTCTGCGTGCATAGTTTTTCACAGTAGGTGAGGATGTAAAGAAAGTAGAACCCTTGTGCATGGTCAGTGGGAACATACCATGATATTACAATGACTCTGGAAAGAAATAGGGTGTTTCCTTCAAAAATTAAAAACTATTTAATGTGATGCAGCAGTTCTACTTCTGATATATTCCACTTCTGAATATATATATATTCAAAGGAACTGATGCATCAAAGACATAGTACAAGAGTGAATGCAGTTGTCTTGCATGAGACCACCCCAGGTTCAATCCCTGACCATAGTCCCCTGAGCATAGATGGATATGGCTTTTGAGCACCACTGCAGGACTGAACAGTATCTGTTTTGTCCCAGAATCAGACCCAGAATTGCTGGGAGGGACCTAGCCGTTTTCTAATCATCACTTGGGATTCACCCCTAGGAAAAGAATTAATAACTACGTTTATAGCAGTATTGTTCCTTTCTGTTGTCTTTAAGGTGGATAATGGGGGTTGGGGGTGATTGGGTGATACCTGGTAGTGCTCTGGGTCCTGTGCTCAGGAGTCTGTCTTGGCTGAACTCAAGGGATCATATTCAAACCTGAGACTTAAACTGGAATCAACTACATGCAAGCTAGTGCCTTAACCCTTATACTATTTCTCTGCCCCCTTAGCAGCATTGTTTGTAATAGTCAAAAGATAGACTCAAGTGAAACACTCATTGAATAGGTAAACCATAAGATATTTAGAGATATAGATAGAGATACAGATATATATATATATATACACGTATATATAATTTGCAATGGAATAACAGCACTGTAGCATTATCCTCCCATTGTTCATTGATTTGCTTGAGCAGGCACCAGTAATGTCTCCATTGTGAGACTTGTTGTTACTGTTTTTGGCATACTGAATATGCCACAGGGAACTTTCCAGGCTCTGCCAAGCTGTGCTGTGTAGCTTGCCGGGCTCTCTGAGAGGGACAGAGGAATCGAACCCAGGTCGGCCACGTGCAAGGCAAACGCCCTACCCACTGTGATATCGCTCCAGCCCTATGGAATAATACTCAACCTAAATAAGAAAGGAAATGTCAACACATGATGGTGAAACATGGAGGCAATTTGAGGACATTACGTAAATGAAATAAGTCAAATACTGTTGGATTTCACTTGTGTGATGTATTCAGTATAGTCATATTCATAGACACAAAAAGCAAAACAATAATTGTCAGGGGCTGATGTGTTGTTTCATGGGCACAGAATTTTCATTCATTTCATTTTGCAAAATTAGAAGACTTCTGTATGGTGGTGATGAGTGTTCAACATTATGAGTGCACTTAGTGCTAATGAAATTTACACTCAAAAATGGTCAGGCCAGAGAGATAGTTCAAAGGGCTGAGCACATGCGTTGCATACAGGAATCCTGGATTTGTTCGCCAGCACTGTGTAGGTCTGCACAGCTGCCTGTGATGCCTGGACACAGAACTGGGAGTAGCCACCATGCAGATATGGGTATAGTCAAAAAAAAAAAAAACCCAAACAAACAAAATGGCTATAAGTAAAAACGATGTAGAGATGTCTATGTCCATTGTAGCACTTAGTACAATAGACAATAGCCAGGATACGCAAACAACCCTATTGCACAAATGGCAGATGAATGGACAATGGAGTTATATGTGTGTGTGTGTGTGTGTGTGTGTATTATATATATATATATATAGGAATACCATGTAGTCAGGAGAAAAGGTGAAATCATGCAATTCACTGTAATCTGATGTAACTGAAGATTAATAAGTAGAGGGAACAGAACAAATACCAAATTATCTCACTCATTCATTGTATATTGAGAGACAAATGAAAGGAATGGTATTGAATTATAATAAATCCTTGAACGTTGATTACAAAACTGAGGTTACTGAGCAGTGAGTGAAGGGGTATTAGGGAGGAAGGAAGAGGTAGACTAGAAGTAACACAAGAAGAGTGGGTACTTTAGTAGTGGTGAAGGTACAGTAACTATATCAAAACCATAAGCATTAACATAATTATAACCATACTACTTAAACTATAATAAAAATGTTAATGATAATGAGATGGTAACTTTTGTTATATATTTAATAAGCCCCTCCTTTCACTCCTGTCTCCCATTTAAAACCCCAAAATGAAAGGCAGGATGGATTTTAAAGAAGAATCCTTGAACAAAGGAATTAGGAGCTATATCAGCAGATAAAGGCAGACCAAGTGTTAAGCAAAGCCAAGATTATTTTTTATCATATGTTATTTGATGAGAGGAGAGAAAAGGAGAAGGAGAAATCAAGATTTGTAATCTCTGGGGAGAAATAAAATTGGTCTTGAAAATTATACAGTCAACATCATGGTCATGTTTAGTATAATTGCGTTTTATGCTTGTTTGCTCTAATGTGGAATTTGGAACTCTTTCAAAGTCATTCCTATACTTGGGGAGGAGAGAGACAGAGAGATTCTTATCCCTCTAGAAAATAGAGGTAAGGTCCTCTGTTTAGAGAAGTCGTACTGAGCCATGCTATTCTCCGTGCTTGTCACCCAGACAAGCAGCTTTCTAAATGTGTTGCATTGGATGAGTATTTCAGCAGGTACATCTAAATTAGGATAAGTTGGGGAGAGTTGACCCAACATGTGGGTGAAGTGTATGGGAGTAATGAGAAATAGAGCAGTAGTCTAGAGCCATAGGAAACAGAGGAAGCATCTGCTGAAGACTCTTACTGCCCATCCTTTACCTACAGGGCAGGGTGAGGACTGGTTCTAGAAGGAAAGAAGTTCAGAGGTAGCACTGAGAGGACATGCACTATCTAGCCAGTCCTAGATAATCCCACAAGGAATAAACCTGGAGCAAAATACCCTAAACTCTCCCCCTTTGGGGTCTCCAGCTAGATTACACCATTGAACAAGGCCCAACTGAAAGCCAAACCTGAGAAATCCCTCTAATATCTTTCAGTATCTAACTTTACCAAACATTAGCATTGTCAGGAAGGTCTAACAAGACAGATTCCTGGACCTTACCTCTGTTTTCTAGGCTTAAGATGGTGGCTGATAATTTGCATTTTTAACAAGATGCTATTGCTGCTGGACAATCTACAGAACAAAGGACCACATTTTACAGCACAGACAGGTAAACCTGCCAGACAGAGCGAGGTAGATGGAAGTCAAGTGCCTTAACCACTGTACTATCTTGTCCTAAGTGCAAGACAGATGGAAGGTCGGTCTGGAAAGGCAAGCCTTGTGTTTAGGTGTTGCTGGACTTTCGGTTAATGTCACAACACATGCAAACCTCTGCATTGTTCATCTGGGGGGGGGGGAGAGAGAGAGAGAGAGAGAGAGAGCTCTGAGGTTCTTGAAAGCTTATTTTGCAATTGCAAATATGCAGAGCTGTGAGATCTAAAGTCACATGTTTTGAGTTATCATTTCTTACAGGCAAAACAGCTGCTATAGTCGTGTGGTCACTAGTGCAATGAGGTAAATAGATAGATAGCTATGCATAGTTTCTAATTGCTTTCCCAATTGAAAGTTGTTTAGCAAAGAACAGAAATGCTTGGTTTTTCCACATTACTTCTCTATAGATGAAGTGTTCAGTACATACAAATCATGCAATTTGCCATCACATGGATAACCTAGAGAGTATAATGCTGGGTGAAGTCATTCAAAGGAGAAAAATACAGAATGATCTTGTCTCATATGCGGGATAGAGAGAGACATATTAAAGGACCAGCATATGCCTGAAGGTGACAGAACTGGAGATGATGTACAGAACTGAGTCAAAGGGGAAGGGTGTTGTGGGAAAGATCCCTGGGACAATGGTGGAGAGAAGCAGGTTCTATGGTGGTGGGTGTGGTAAGGAATGATGCAAGCAGGACACTATCACTGACAGTACTGTAAATCATTGTACTGCATTAAAATTGGTGGGTGGGTGCAGTGAGGGATCCAACTAGATTTGCAAATAGAGAGCATTTGATTTGTGTGAAATCAGATATCAAAGAAATCTTTGGGTTTTTTTTAAGGTGAATTAATAATTTTATCTATTTACTCATCCCCCATTTAAAATTTGTTTTTATTTGTTTACAATGTTATGGAATTTGGGGGCTATAACTTAACATCTTTACAGGATTCAAGAACTTCCAGTACGATTCTGATGTCAATGAAACTCCAATTCTTCTCACCCCAACCTTTCCCTTTAAGGGGGATATCACAGTTTTCATTGAGTCTAGCAATTTAGTTGTTTGTGGGTTCAGTTTTTTTTTGGCCAGTCTTATTTATATTTATTGTTTCCTTTGTTAGGTATATTCTACATAGAGTAAAACCATTTAGTAATTGTCTTTTATTTCATTCTTTCATTCATCATAACACCTCAAGTTTCCTCCATTTTGTCCCAAAATGCAGTTTCATCTTTTTAAACTGCAGGGTAATATTCCATCAAATATATATTACTATTCAAAAAATATAAATATTCCATGAAGAATATAATTTCTTTTATCCAGTATCTGTTTATGAGCTTTTTGCTTGAGTCAACATTTGGCTTTTGTGAATAATACTGCTCTAAACATAGGTCTACAGAGATCTTTTTAAATTAGTGCTTTCATATGTTTCAGATAAATAAATAAATACATGTGATATTTACACACTTATGCTTTGGTTTATAAGCCACACTCACAATGCTCAGGACTTTGTGCTCATGGAATCTTGGGGAACAAACTTGAGCTGGTTGAGTGGAATGCAAGCACCCTACCCACTGTTTATTGCACCAGCCCCAAACAATGTTTTCTTTGGGAAATAATTTGTTAATTTTTACTTTTTATGATTAAAAGAATCTGGCAAACTCCCCGTGGCGTACCCAATATGCCAAATATCAGTAACAATGATGGGTCTCATTTTCCTAACCCTGAAATAGCCTTGAATATGGCACTTTTTAAAATCTCAGGGTAGGATGAAGGAAACGTTACTGGTGCCCCTTCGAGGCAACAGACGAACAACAGGATGATCGTGATCGTGATGATTAAAATTAATAATGTCAATAAAAAGACGATAAGCTGAGTGAATGAAATTGCCATAGTTGTTTTCTTTTTCCATTTCTCTAACTAATATCTCAGAAATTATGTAATATAGAGCTATCATGTATCTTTGAGATGTAACACATAGCAGAATGTTATTTTCTACTATAAAGCTCAGGAAGAAATAAAGTTTTTATAATGTTATTTGGATAGTGGAAGAGGGGACGGCAGGGGTGCAATGAGGCCTTCTTTCCCAGGAAACAGATTCTGTTCTAAGTAGTAATGCCATGCAGGGTGAGGGAGACACACCAGGGAAGAAGATGAAGTGGAACCATGATTCTGTTGTAAAAGAGCCTCAGTATAGCCTTTGGAGTTGAAATAACCCTTTAGCTATGTTGTGAGGTTTGTCCAGAGTTGACCTTACCATATGTGAGCTATGCCAAGGAGAGGGGTGCCCATCTGAGGTGGAATAGTTTTCTTCAGTGAGAGCTAGTGTTTAAAGAGGAACTCACTTATGAACCCTCAGCCTTAGTCACCTTGGCATCTGGAAGAAAGAGAAAGAGTACCTGAGTCCTGAAAATTTGGTCAGCAAATTACAAGCAGATCACTGAAATCATTACAGGATTCTCTCATCTCTCTCTCTCTCTCTCTCTCTCTCTCTCTCTCTCTCTCTCTCTCTTTCTCTCTCCATTTCTCTCTTTCTCTCTGTCTCTCTGTCACTATCACTGTCTCTGTCTCTGTCTCTCTGTCTCTCTTGTTTCTCTAAATAAAACTACCATATTTCAAAAATATTTCAGGAGAATCCACCTAATTAATAAACATTCATGGATTGATGCTAATGTGCCATGACTTTTCATGGCTAATGACTCTTCAGCTAATGTAGGAAACAACACTTTTCTTTTTCTCTAGAGCTTGTTGGTTCAAATCAAAAGACACCAGTTGTCTCTTGGTTGAGCTTGGGTATACATACCAAATGTCTGTGCATCTGTCTTTGGGTGTTTGTTTTTGTCTTGTATATTTACAGTGATGCAGATGATACAGTCATGACCAAAAGGGTCCAAAGGATTCCAATCTGGTCCTTGATGACCCTGTTGTCTTCATTCAATTTTTAGTTCTTAAATTCTTACTTCATGGCTGGTTAAAAATAGTTTCCCTCACAGTGATGCCATACTTGGAAACACTAGGCATTTTCAAACAACTTTTGAGCAATCGTTTGGCTTTTTCTTTAGGTATTTCTGACCCAGAGTGGGAGCTACTCTTGGATGATGGGTTCCTGCACTCACTCACCAATGGGGCTGGCTGGGCGGGGTGGGGTGGGGCGGGGGGGGGGGCACAAAGTCCATCTGTGACTAAAGGAGGTACTATAACATGTTGGGGAAGATGCAGCAGAGAAACCGGTGTCCCAGTTGGAGAGCTTTGACTTTCTTTGAGAGAGATTGTAGGAGCTTTCAGAGGCTTGGGTCATGCACTAACCTGCTATGCTACAACCTGCCTAACATTTTGCCATTTAACAAACTTGGGAGAGCCTCTCTGGTGTCTGCAAAGCTGCTTTGGTGCACTGCTAGTTCCTCGTGTCCAGTGAAGATACAAAACACTATGCTGAGTACTCCCTATGGGCTCCCCAGATTTCTGAGAACAAACAACAGGTTGTTCATTCCAGAGTGTTACCTGACACATTCTGACTGGGTTCAATAAATATTTGCTGACTGGTACAATAATAGAAAAAAAATAACTAGAGAAAAATGGAAATAGTGCTAATAATCTTGCCTCTGTGGTCTGAGTCATCTCTAGCTCATGAGGAGAAAGGCACCCTCCTTCTTCCTTCTGAGGAAGCCCATCAGCTGCCCACACACACTATAGGTTCTATTTGTTTTGGAAAACAAACAAAGTAAGTCAGACAAGCCTGGATTCTGATCTAAATACATTACCTCAGCCTGTTGGAAGCATGAAACTGTCGATAAAGTTGATTCCTTATGAATCCTTCTCTGAGGCTTGTTTCACTGAACTCCAAAATGTGATGGGAGAATGAAGTCAAATATCTTTTCCACACACTCATGGTGGGACAGGGAGGGTTCAGCAGTGGGTCACTTGCCTTACAGGCTTGACACCTCGAATTCAGTCTCTGCCTCAGCCAACTACCATCCCCACATGCCAAGTGTGCACATTCTTAGTGCCACCCTGATTTCAGGTTTGGAATTCCTGGGGCTGTAACCAAGAACATCAGCACCAAACCAAGAATGTTTAGTAAGAACAATGAAAGGGCAAGGAAAGACGTTAGTAATATATAAAAGTTTTAAACCAACTGGTGGGCTGGAGAGATAATATAGCAAGTAGGGCGTTTTCCTTGTATGTGACTAAGCTGGGTTCAGTCTCCAGCACCCGATATGATCCCCTGAACCTCAGCAAAAGTGCTCACAGGGTGAAGAGCTAGTAGTAAGCCCTGAGCACTGCCAGGTGTGGCCCATCCTCAAAAATCCATATGCAAGATGAAAGGACCTCAACATCACTTTTCTGAATGTTATAGAAAAGGTATCAAAACAACTACTCTCCCTCCCCTTCCCTCTTTTTTCTTTGTTATTTTCTCTTTGGCTAGACTGGAGGTTGGGTAGACCATCAACAAGCTAGAGGTCTAATTTAAAGAGAAAAAGTCCCAATGGGTTTCCAATCTTCTCAAAATGGCCTAATGTTGGATTAGGAGGACCAGGGGATCCTCTTCAGTCCACTGTGGGGATAAGAATGGAAAAAGGGCTAAAAGACTGCCCATTGAGGTTTTCTTTTCCCCTGATTATTACAAGTTGAAATAGACTAAAAAACTAATGGATCTGGACTTATATGTCGGCTGGCACACATAAGAGAGCAATTGTTGACATTTTAGGAATTGTGTATCTATGTGCAAGAGAAACAAACCTTTATTAGAAATTAATTCAGGGGCTCTAGGGATAGTACATGGGTTAAGGCACTTTCCTTGCATACAGTTGGCTCTGGTTTGATCTCCAAGCATTCCCAGGAGTGATTCCAGAGCACAGAGCCAGAAGTAAGCTCTCTGAACTTCTGGGTGTGGCCCCCAAATGCTCTCAAATTAAAATTAATAAATAAAAATTACTTCCATGGACTTAAAATGAAGTAAATTACATTAAAAACAAAGGTATTAAATGCTTAAAGCTTTTAACTTCCAATGATTTCCAATGATTTCGAATAATACATTTTGCTACCTGTTTTACTTTTTTGTTGTTGTTTTGGGGTCACACATGGCAGTGATCAGGTCTTACTCCAGACTTTGTGCTTAGGAATCACTTCTGGTGAGCTCTGGAGATGATATGTGGTACTGGGGATCAAACCTGGGTAGCTATGTGCAAGGCAAGAGCCCCACTCACTATTCTCAGCCCTGTTTGTTATGCTTTGAAGTTTGTTTCTCTATTGTATAAGTATGATGGATATGCTATTTGATAATATTTTACTGCCCAACTGCATTCAGCTCTACCATGTAGTTTGAATAATCCATGATAGGAATCTTTATACCAGGGAAATTGAAAAGTATACAGATTAGGGATCCCCTAACATCCACCATCAGCAATTATTATTAAACATTTTGTAACATACCACCACAGGAGACCATCTAAAGATCTTAAGAATAGATTTGCTCATGTCTCCATAAGTCTTGGGATGCTGTGAACAGTGTGACCTATGAGGAAAGGTATCTCGAATAATATTTGTTGGATCATAATATTGAAGTTATCATGTACAGTTTAATTGTCCTGTGCTAGGACATAATATCACTTTACTGTTGGAAAATATATTTACATAAGCAAATATCACATAATCCAATTGAGGTAAAACTTACATAGCATACAATTCATCCATCAAAGTCTACAGTTCAGTGATTTTTTGGTATGTTCACAGAAAATATGCAAGCATAATTGCAATCAATTTTAGAGCACAATTGAAAAAAAAAGATATCTTGGATCAGAAAGACCATACAGGGGTTAAGTTGTTTGCCTTACACACAGCCAACTCACATTCGATCCTTGGCACCATATGTGATCTCCTGAGCATCTCTAGGAGTGATCTGAACACTCCTAGGTATGTCTTCCTAAAAACGAAATCCTAAATCTATTATAAGTCTTATAAGTCAGGCCTTATCTCTCCCCAGTTTTCCCTTTCTCCTCCAAGTCCCAGGAAATTGTAAATTTTTTTCTGTCTCAATAGATTAGTCTACCTATAAATTTCATGTAGAACAGGGTTTTCTGTCACGGCATCTTACACTTAACATGTTTCCAAGGTTTATTTGTGTTTCACTATGTATCGGTACTTCTTTCTTTTTATTTTTTTAATCAAAATCATATCTCAACATGTGGATCTGCCACATTTATTTATCCTTTCATCATTGATGGACATTTGGCTTGTTTCTGTTTTTTGACTACTATGAATAATGCAGCTGTACAGGAACATTAACATACAAGATTTTGTGTGCAAATAAAGGTTTGTTTCTCTTAGCTAAGCACATAGATATACAATAACTGAGTCATGTGGTAATTTATGTTTAACAATTTGAGGAATGTAAACTGTTTTCTGAAAAGGCTGACCCTTTTACATCCTCACATGCCATATAGGAAAGTTTCCGTCTCTTTTTTTTTCTCTCTCTCTCTCTCTCTTTCTCTCTTTCTCTCTCTCTCTATTCTTACTAACCCAACATTGTCTTTGGATGAGGCGGTTGTTTCAGGATATACCCAGAAATGCTCAGGCACTATTCCTGGCTCTGTGGTTAGGAGTAACTCCCTAGTGATTCTTGAAAAACTATGTTTTGTGACAAGGATTTCAACTGGGGTCAGCCACATGCAAGACATATATCTTACTTTCTATACTGTCTCTCCAACTCCAGCTTCTCTCTTTTTTAAAGAAAAATATGGAAAGATAGTACAGGGGGGTAAGGTGCTTGCCTTATCCAGATTTGATCCCCAGAATCCGCTATGGTTCAGTGGGCTCCAGTAGGACTGGTCCCTGAGCTCAGATCCAAGAGTAACCCCTGAGTATTGCCAGGTGTGGCCCTAAAGCCACCCCCTCCCAAAAAAAATCTATGCATGCATAATTTAAAGTAATTACAATTTAAAGAACAAAACAAATTTTATTGGCAGCCCATTTCAAGAAAACATATTATCAAACATATCGTCAAACATATTCTTCCAGGTCTTAACAAGTCTGTTTTTTTTTTTTTTGCCTTTTTAGGTCACACCCAGCAATGCTCAGGGGTCACTCCTGGCTCTGCACTCAGGAATTACTCCTGGCGGTGCTTGGAGGGCCATATGGGATGCTGGGGATCGAACCTGGGTGGTCCGCATGCAAGGCAAATGCCCTACCCGCTGTGCTATAGCTCCGGCCCCCTGTCATTACTCTTATATACAGTTAATTATTATTACTCTTATATACAGTTAAGATTAATGCATTCTGTGTGCTATATAAGATGCTCAGGGAATCAATTCTTTACCAAGTTTCCATCATTTAAGTTTTTAATCCTTGGTTCTTATCCATATTTATAAAGTCTCTAGCAAGAAATTCCAGGTTTTCAGCATAGATTTTTATGTATGTAACAATTTATTGAACAGGATTGTGACAAAGGGGGCCTGTACCATATGTGCATCTGGGTAGACACATGTCTCCTGTGGCCAAACATGGCAGCTTCACTCTTGAGCAGGGATCACCTTCTGGATTATCATTTTCATTCCCTTTTTATACCGTGCAAAACTCCCTCCCTGAGAGCTTGTTTGCAAAAATTTTAGTAAGCAGAGAACCATGTGATCTGTCCATACTTGCTGGATGATTGGATGACACGTGGACATAGGTGACCAATTGTAATGCACACTGACATTCTTATAACCCATCAGAAGTTACTCTCTACTTTCCTCATGAATTTGTTAGGACACACTTGATGTATACTGAACAAATCCCCACACCTCAACAGCCCACATCGTCCAGGTTTCCTTCTCTCATGACATCTAATGTGGGGAGTGGGTTGTTCCTAAACACTCAAAATACAGCCTTTATCCACCTAGTGGCTCTGTGATCCTAGGGTTTCATGATTCTTCCCTGGAACCTCTGAATCTGTCAGTAGTCAAGGCAAAAAAGACCGTAAAGGAACTGGAACAAATTTGGGCAGAGTCAGGAAGTGGCTCACATCATGTACTCCTGATTACTTTCCATTTCTCACATCCTCACAGATGGCTGCAAGAGGAATTGAAAACTCAGATAACTGTTTTCTGATTAAGAGGAAGGAGGGGCAAAATTCAGTGAAGATATAGCAGTCTCCACACACCCTCTATCTTAAGAATTGCCTCTGTTTGTGGCCTGGAGCAATGGTATAGTGGGAAGGACCCTCGCCTTGCATGTGGCTGACCCAGGGTCAATTCCTGGCACCCCATTTGGCCTTCCAAGTCCTTCTGATCACGATTCCCTGAGCACAGAGCTGGGAATAACCCCTAAGTATCTCTGGGTATTTCCTCACCCCCCCACCCCAAAGTTGCCTGTACTTGTATGTTTATTTCTAAGTCCTAAGCAGAACATTCTACGTCTTGCATGCTGAATATTCTGGGACAGGAAAATACCTCTTCTCTCTGGTGGCTCATACTCAGTGTTTGAAACTTTGGGAGAATAGCTTATTGGTTTAAAGAAAGGCAGATTTATCTGAGCAAAAGCAGAGTGAAACTGCTACTTAATGGGTAGGGAATGAACTAAGACATAAAATTCAAGAGAGAGAGCTTATTTAAACAGAACAGCTTATTTAAACAGAAACTAAAAGGAATCAAAATCCATATCATGTCAAATCCCTGGGTTTGGAACACACTAATATTCTGCATATGAATTTGGACCCCCCCAAATGTTTGATTATTGAATGTATAAACTGAGGAATCATGAACAAAAGTGCCATGAAGACAAAAGGGTTTTGTTCTCTTTAGAAAGAAGTCCTAGAAATTAAATTTTACAGCCCCAGATCAAGCTCTTTTTTATTTACTTATTTATGCTAGTTTGGGTCATATCCAGCATTGCTCAGCGCTTCCTCCTGGCTCTGCAATCAGGAGTTACTCCTGGTGGTGCTCGGGGGGGACCATATGGGATGCCAGGGATTGAACCTTGTGGGCTACATGGGTGGCAAATGCCCTCCCTGCTGTACTATCACTCTGGCCCAATCAAGCTCTTTTTAAATATCATAACCCTATGAATCACTTATTTCTCTTCCTCTCTTTTGTGTTCTGATGAAACTGAAAATTTTTACTTTCATTCTCTCATTAATGGGAATGTCAAGAGGCAATCATGCTATTCCTGAAGCAGTCTTTAAGAAAGACGTTTTTCTCTTCTTATTATTGATACACTATGATTTACAATACTGTTAATGATAGTTTTATACACATATTGTTCCAACACCACCCCCACCACTTTTTTCCACTGATGACCCAATGACTCCTTCCATCCAGTGCCCAAAGCAGTCTTTAAATAAATGTATCCTAACCAATCTTCTCTCCCAGTTAACTTGTCCTGACCCCTTTTCTAATGAGGACTTCAATTTCTAGATTTTTGTAGAAGGGCTCCAAATTCCCTGCACCTTGCTTTGCATTGGACCCCCTGAAAAACCAGTGCCCTTGGATATATTTTACTGCATTTCTAAGAGTCACTTAGAAGCTACGCATTCTAATCCCATGTACTGCTTCCTGTGGGTTAGTGACTGACTCCTTCATTACTGATGTTAAACAATATTGGTTGTGTTTGAATGTTTTCTCTATAACAAGAGCATCTTAGTGACCTTTGAATTCTGTCACTCCTGGTAACTGAAACATCCCTCAGGCCTAGCTCAAAACCCCCTCTTACTGATATTCAAATAATGTTTTAGTCAGACTTCTCTAGAAACTTTCCCAATCAGTTGGTTCAAAATGGTGGTTTCCTACACCAACCCCCACCAAAACCCATCTTGTCTATACTTGCCATTCACAAATCAGTCATTCATCACACAACCAATTCAGAATTCTTTCACCATTTCTCTATTTGTTTCATTTATTAACACATTTTTTTTGTTTTAGGTTGGCTTGTCCACTTATAGTTGTTTGTTGGAATCATTGAGTTCTAATTTACACTGCAAATTTTAGAAAAATGAATCCCCTCATTATAGTTATTAATTGCTCCCTTAATTATAGTTATTAATATAATGTTCTGTTTTGTACGTCTGATCTGGGTTCTGGTCTATGGTCTCACAAAGGATCAAACTGAAACAATACCTTTACCTCTCTTAGTTCAAGTGTTAACTAAAGGAAGGGAAAGGAAATTTGAGTAAAATCAACATTCACTAAAACCCTGTGTCATGTCTTCTATCATGTGTTTGGTGGCTTAAACATCAATATTAGAGATTCTTACTTGAACCTGAGGAGGATAGCCCATTTTCTAAAGTTTAGGAACTATATCTAAAATCAAGTCATAAGTTTTGAAATCAGTATGCAAATTCATGTTTATCTGAATGTCTCTGGATTTTACATTCTCCTTTAGAATGTATAGCATTTCTGAAGAGATGGTACAGAGGAAAGGTGATTGCCCTGTGCATAGTCAATTTGGTCCCCAGAATCATGTATGGTCCCTCGCATACTGCAGGACTGATCCCTGAGCACAGAGCCAGGAGAAATCTCTGAGCATCACCAGACATGGCCCAAATCTCCTCTTTCCCAAGAATGTATGGCAGGTGCTACTACAAATTATACTTTTTCATAAGAAAGATTTTGATGCTTTTTAACAAATGCATGGATTGATAAAATTAGAACAGAAATGAAAATGCAACTCTTCTACTAAATGCTATGCTAATGAGAGGTGAGCAGTTTTAACTAGCTACAAGAAAAACAATGTTGTCTTTCCCTTCCATCATCCCTCCACTATAATACTAAGTAATATTTTCATGGAGAAAAGCTATAGCTCATATGAATAAATTTGGAACCCAGTTCTTTCCTACATGATGAGAAGAATGATAAGCTTTGGGGGGAAATAGTAGGATATGATATAAGGACTTGAGAGCTGGAGAGATAGTACGGGGGTAAGGTGCTTGCCTTGCACATGGCTGACCTAGATTCAAACTCTAACATTCTATATGGTCCCTCAAGCTCAGCCAGAAGCAATTTTTTTTTTCTTTTTGGGTCACACCCAGTGATGCACAGTGTTACTCCTGGCTCATGCACTTGGGAATTACTCTTGGCGTTGCTTGGGGGACCATATGGGATGCTGGGAATCGAACCCAGGTCCGCTGCATGCAAGGCAAACGCCCTACCTGCTGTGCTATTGCTCCAGCCTCCAGAAGTAATTCTTAAGCACAGAGCCAGGAATAAATATAAACACCGCTGGTTGTGCAACCCCCCCACCCCCAACAAAAAAAGGTGATTTAAGTACTCAAGAGCCTCTATAGGTCTCCTTTCTCTGCACATTCTTGGGTATGTAAAGTTTTTTGTTTTTGTTTTCTTTTGTTCTGATTTGTTTTCAGCTTATAGCCTACAGTGAACCCAGATAGCATATGAGGTAAAGAAAGGGCTTTAGGAAAGTTCCTTTCACTCAAGAAAGAAACTTTCACAGAGATCAGGGTGACTGAAAGGCATTTTGTTTCCTGATTATTAGCACCTGAGAGCACAGGATATGCAGATGGAGTATGCGTCGTTCCAGAAGAGACCAGCCTATCATCAGTCAAATCTCCCAGCTTTGACTACAGGGTGGGAGGAGGCTAAGGGAGGCTAGGATAGGACGGCTTGTAATTTCAACTTTCAATCTTTCCTAAAATCTCCTTTTTATTTAAAAAAACAAAAGTTAGGTAAGACTCTTAAACCTTGTAAAATTTTGCATGCAGTGTGAATATATTTAGGCCTTTCCTTGACAAAAGTATTTTGATGGGAACCGGGGATATTGGCCAGGGACAGGGATATAGAATGTTTGCATTTAAGTGGGGAGTGGAGGTGGGAGTTAGAAAGCAGCCTTGAGGCCTGTGGCTTCAGTTTTCCTTGATTCTTGGCCCAAAACACTGGCTGTGGCTGAAAACTCTCCCAGTGACCAGGTAGGACACTGTCCAATAGAAATAGAACATGTGCTACAAACCCAAGCCAACTGTATAAAGTTCTCTAGAAGTCACGTTTTCGAAAGTAAACAAAAAGCTGATAAATGTAGCAGCACCTCCTTCTGGGGGGTTGGGGTTCCCGAGGGGTTTCTGCTCTCTTCCTTCTAGAAGGTTCTCTGCTCCCTATAGCTCTGCAAGGGCACCATGGCTCATTGTGCCAGTAGGGAGCAGTTCTCCCCTGGCAGCCACCTTCTCCCCTCTCCTCCCTTTCTCCCTGCTGGTGAGCTGGATGGGGGTGTCTGCTGCACATTTCTTTCTACCTCAGGTTGGGAGGGGTGTCCTTTTTTCTCTTTCCTTTCTTTTATCTTTCTCTGGAGAGTTCTACTCAGGTTCCTTCCTAAACCCCACCCTGACTCCTTGACAGATGCATTTTTAAGTTTAGTTATGGTAATTTGAGTCCCAAGCTTTCAGTCATGTTGGCTCCAGTGATTTAGCTCTATGTAGGTACCAGCCTCTGCACCAAGGACAAGCCCAAGGCCCGACCTTTGCCCTCTGTTGCTTCCAGACCTCTTACTGTGAAAACAAAGGTTTTCACATACCTGATTATATAACTGTCACAACATAATCTAACTTTGAAATGTCTATCAGTAGTAAATAATGGGATTTGTACCATGTATTTGCTTTTACAGTACTCAACCGTATAAGCTCTAATTTTATGTCTCTCTTATTTTTCTTTTTCTAGGCTTTATTTTTGCTTTTAAGAAGAATCTATCTTTTATAATTCTAGTGTTCTTTTCCCCCTGAAATACAGACTTTTAGATCTTGAGAAATTAGAAGTTCAGTTAAGACATGTATGGCTATGCAATAATTGAAATATAATCTTTCTCTGGTTGGAGAGAAAGTTCAGTGGGTAGGGCACTTGCCTTGCATGCATCCAGGTAGTCTTTGATCCCTGGCATCACATAGGGTACCTGAACCCCACCAGAAGTAATCCCTGAACACAGAGCTAGTATAAGACCTGAGCACAGGTACAGCTGACAGTGATTCAATTTAGGGGAAAGAAAAAAGAAGCAGGGAGGAAGGAAGGAAAGAAGGAAGGAAGGAAGGAAGGAAGGAAGGAAGGAAGGAAGGAAGGAAGGGAGGGAGGGAGGGAGGGAGGGAGAAAGGAAGGAAGGAAGGAAGGAAGGAAGGAAGGAAGGAAGGAAGGAAGGAAGGAAGGAAGGGAGGGAGGGAGGGAGAAAGGAAGGAAGGGAGGAAGGAAGGAAGGAAGGAAGGAGGGAGGGAGGGAGGGAGGGAGGAAAGAAAGAAAGAAAGAAAGAAAGAAAGAAAGAAAGAAAGAAAGAAAGAAAGACGGAAGGAAGAAAGGGGAAGGAAGGAAGGAAGGAAGGAGGGAGGGAGGGAGGGAGGGAGGGAGGGAGGGAGGGAGGAAGGAAAGAAAGAAAGAAAGAAAGAAAGAAAGAAAGAAAGAGGAAGGAAGGAAGGAAGGAAGGAAGGAAGGAAGGAAGGAAGGAAGGGAGGGAGGGAGGGAGGGAGGGAGGGAGGGAGGAAGGAAGGAAGGAAGGAAGGAAGGAAGGAAGGAAGGAAGGAAGGGAGGAAAGAAGGAAGGAAGGGAGGAAAGAAGGGAGGGAGGGAGAGGGGAGGGAGGGAGGGAGGAAGGAAGGAGGGAGGGAGGGAGGGAGGGAGGGAGGGAGGAAAGAAAGAAAGAAAGAAAGAAAGAAAGAAAGAAAGAAGAAAGAAAGAAAGAAAGGGGAAGGAAGGAAGGAAGGAAGGAAGGAAGGAAGGAAGGAAGGGAGGGAGGGAGGGAGGGAGGGAGGGAGGGAGGGAGGAAGGAAGGAAGGAAGGAAGGGAGGAAAGAAGGGAGGGAGGGAGAGGGGAGGGAGGGAGGAAGGAAGGAAGGAAGGAAGGAAGGAAGGAAGGAAGGAAGGGAGGAAAGAAGGGAGGGAGGGAGAGGGGAGGGAGGGAGGGAGGGAGGGAGGGAGGAAGGAGGGAGGGAGGGAGGGAGGGAGGGAGGGAGGGAGGGAGGAAAGAAAGAAAGAAAGAAAGAAAGAAAGAAAGAAAGAAAGAAAGAAGGAAGAGGAAGGAAGGAAGGAAGGAAGGAAGGAAGGAAGGAAGGAAGGAAGGAAGGAAGGGAGGGAGGGAGGGAGGGAGGGAGGGAGGGAGGAAAGAAAGAAAGAAAGAAAGAAAGAAAGAAAGAAAGAAAGAAGGAAGAAAGGGGAAGGAAGGAAGGAAGGAAGGAAGGAAGGAAGGAAGGAAGGAAGGAAGGGAGGGAGGGAGGGAGGGAGGGAGGGAGGGAGGAAGGAAGGAAGGAAGGAAGGAAGGAAGGAAGGAAGGAAGGAAGGGAGGAAAGAAGGGAGGGAGGGAGAGGGGAGGGAGGGAGGGAGGGAGGGAGGAAGGAAGGAGGGAGGGAGGGAGGGAGGGAGGGAGGGAGGGAGGGAGGGAGGGAGGAAAGAAAGAAAGAAAGAAAGAAAGAAAGAAAGAAAGAAAGAAAGAAAGAAGGAAGAGGAAGGAAGGAAGGAAGGAAGGAAGGAAGGAAGGAAGGAAGGGAGGGAGGGAGGGAGGGAGGGAGGGAGGGAGGGAGGGAGAGAAAGAAAGAAAGAAAGAAAGAAAGAAAGAAAGAAAGAAAGAAAGAAGGAAGAAAGGGGAAGGAAGGAAGGAAGGAAGGAAGGAAGGAAGGAAGGAAGGAAGGAAGGAAGGAGGGAGGGAGGGAGGGAGGGAGGGAGGAAAGAAAGAAAGGGAGGGAGGGAGGGAGGGAGGGAGGGAGGGAGAAAGGAAGAAAGAAAGAATTCCTTCCTTCTATAAGCAACATTATTGCATTTCTCAAATGCTCTTTCAATTCTGTTGTGAATAACATTTTTTGAATAGTACTTTCTTTGATAAAATTTAACCAGTGTTAACTGTGTAGAGATTTAATACTTATAAAAACCAAGAATTTCACAATTGCTAAATCTTATTCACAAAGTCAGTAATTTTTAACTTGAGTACTTCATATACATATACAAATACACATGTACACATATATATGGTTAGAATATATATGTAGATATACGTGGATATACACACATCCATGTGTATGTATGTATATATTCTACCAAATTATATATTACACATATGTATTCTAAACCAGGTGCTATTTTATTATCATAAGCAGTACATAGAGATTAGAACTCAGGTTTCCTAGAGTCAAATAAAGCTAGGTTTAAATTCTGGCTCCAACATTCACTAAAGTAAGTTCTTTGAGCATTGTTTGCCTCTTCCATCAAGGTAAATAATAATGCCTGTCATGTGGGATTGTTATGAGGATTGCAAGAGGTAAAATATATTGAAAGTTCTATTTTTTATCATGTTGATTTCAGTATTCTGTCTCGATCTTTGGATTTTGGATTTTGTCATTTTGAGTAAAATGTACCTTGAAGTTTTCCTACTTAAGTCTGTTTTTCTCTGGTACCCTTCAGGCCTCTTGGATCTTAGTGCCTATTATCCGTAACTCTGGGAAATTCTTAACGATGATTTCTTTAACTGTTGTTTTTTTTATCAAATTTTCCTTCATGTTCTTCAGAGAACATGACCAGGTAGCCCCCGACCAGGGCTACGGCAGCCGAAGACCTCCAGGACCAGCCACCACCATGCTGAGACCACTCTCCGCACACCTGAAGGTACTGGCAGAGGGACAAAGCCACGCGGGTTCCAGGGCCGAGACCTCCAAGCCTACTCGATTTGGAGTCGAGCATCTTCCACCCAGATCCTCCAAATTCCAGTAGGCGGGGGTCACACCCACCACCTGGCCCCCTGGCGCCGTGTAATCCCATCAGCGGCCAAGACTCAGAGACTATAAAATCCAGATCCCGGAACCGCGCGGCCGCATTCGTGGCCGCGCGACATCTTATTATCTCATTCCTACTTTGGACAAACTTGCAGGCTATCGAATGTAGCCTGCCCACAGGGCAGAGTCTGGCAAACTCCCCGTGGCCTACCAAATATGCCAAATACCAGTAACAATGATGGGTCTCATTCTCCTAAAGAGCCGTGAATATAATCTCAGGGCTAGGATGAAAGAGACGTTACTGGGGCCTGCTCGAGGCAATCGACGATTAACAGGATGATGAAATGAAAAAAATTTCCTTCATGTTCTTCAGAGATTCTGACAATTCTTATACTGTTTCTCTTAAAATAATTCCATCGTTCTCTAGTATAATGTTCATTTCTTTTTGGACAGTATTCCATCTTTTGCTGTTTCCTAGCAGTTTCTTCCTTCTCATCTTGGACCTTCTCAATCTTTTGCTCAATTTCTGTTATTCAGAAACTGTTCAGAGCTTCTATTAAGCTTTTTATGTCACTATATTTTCTGTTTCTGTCATCTCTGATTGTAGTAGTTTTTTTCATTTTTCCCTTATACTTCCTTGTGCTTTGCTGAATACCTGTGCTATCATTTCTTTAAACTCATTGAATATCCTCATCATAGTGTCACTAAAGACACCGTCTGAGGATTTACTGGAGTTATTTATGTCTTATGTGATATTGTTTTTATTCATTGAGCTTGGTTGGTGTCTATTTGTTTCTCCTATTAGTTTCCTAGTGTTCTTATAGTGCTAGGGGGTGAGTCTTTGTAGTTAGAGCCCCGAAAAAGCTGAGGGAAAAAACTGAGGTTGCTCTTTGTCTTCTCTGCCCCCTTCCCCAAATGACAGGAGAACAACTGAGCAATGTTTATTTTTTGATAGAGCTGTCACTTGAGGAGTTGTAGTGTGAACCCATGTGTACAGCACAGGTCAGGTATGAAGGCTGCTGGAAAAAATACTTTTTTAATAACAAATATATTTGAGTTCTGTATAGATTGCCTAATATTAACTTTATGTTCCTGGGAATTATTACCTCTCTTCCTATCTGTAGAAAGCCCCAAAGAAGTTGAAATGTTTCATTAATTTTTAGAGATCTTTTCATAAAATTCAGGATCATTAAACGATTCAATGGGCAAATTCAAGTTACAATTCTTACATCACATGGGACCTTAGACCCTCTCTCTTTGAGGTACTTACATTAAGAGAACTTGATTGCAGGTTCAGTCTAACTATATTTTACATAGGGCTCTCTTTCATTTATTTGTTCATTCACTAAATGAAAAAGCAAGATATCAAGAAAATTGATTGTAAAGAAGAGACATGTTCAATTTGACCCCAAACACAGCCTCAGTTCTACATTTTGTCTAAAAGTTGGCCAGACATATCCTGATGTCATCTGGATGTAGAGGAAGGGGAAGTGAGGAAAACATCACATAAAGGTGTGTAACTACTACTGGGAAGCCTTTGTTTCATCTGTGCAACACAGAAAGAACACAAGAAATGTCCTGTGGGTTTGTAGGCAGTTCAGTGGATAGCTGGGTTTATATTATCTTCAGGTATTCCCTCAGGTTAACTCTAGGAACTGCAGAAAGGACTTTGAGTGGTCCACTCAAGCTTGAGCCCAAGCTGGACATCTCAGGGAGCTGGGGCAGTAGAGATGGCAATCTGAAGGCTCATCTGGAGCAACCAATATGACAGGAGAGAATTCATCTGTCATAACCTCTCCGCAAATGCTCATACTGGGTGAAGAGACTCTAGTGATCCAAGAAAGGAGGCTATTGCTCATCCCCACATGCTAAGTCCTTCTGCCCTGACCTTCTCTATAGGAGAGAGGGAAAAGTAAAGTATCTGCTGCTCACTCTGTCCCCTGCACCAAACTGCAGGAGAGAAAGGGAAGGGGCTCTAAGTGAAATATAATGTTTATGTTTGGTGAGAGGGGTCTCCTCAGCAGGACTCCAGGGTCTGGGGACCACTCCTGGTCATATTCTGTGGTCTATGCAGTGCCAGGGATCAAACTCAGGCCTTGGGATCTTGAGCGTGCCAGGCATGTGCTTCAAACTTTTTTGTTATCTTCCTGGCCCTAGATTAATAGTTTTTTTTTTAAGATTAATAGTTTTAAAAGAAAATTTTTATTATGGGAAATGTCAAATGAAGAAAGTATAGGAATTTCTATAAGACAGTTTTGATTGATCGTTATGGACTCAACCAATCTTATGTAATTTTTTCTTCTTAAAAAAAGTTTTTATTGAGTCATCATGAATTACAAATTTGTTCATGATTGAATTTCATGCATACAATGTTCCAACACCAATCCTTTCAGCAGTGTCCAATTCCCTCCACCAATGTCCCTAATTTTCCTCCCTGCCTTCCTCTGTAGAGGACACTTTTTATTTTGCTTTTCCTTTTCTGTTAGGCTTTGTGGTTTACAATACTGCTATTGAAAGTGTATCATGCGTATCATTTTAGTGTTCCCTTTCCTGTCCTATTCCCCACCCCCACCCCCCAACTTCCAGCCCAGAGGCAAGCTTCCTATTGAAGACCAGTTCTCATGTACTTTGTTTCTATTGCCTTTGGGTACTTCTTATCTCATCTAAACCCTCATATTTCCCATCCTAAATGATTTTGACATCTCAGATATTACACTATTTTACCCAGACATATTTTAGTAGATTTCTCCAAAAAATGAATTTTCAAAATACAAGTCTTGAATACATTGATTGTCATATGCTTTCTTGAAATTTTATTCTAATTAGGATTCAAATAATTCTATGCATGGTAATTGGCTTCTATGTCTTTTAAGCCTCTTTAATCTGTGGTTTTCTTCTCCTTCTCCTTCCCCCCACTGTAAGGTATTTACTGAAGAAATTTTTCCTGTAGCACTTTCCCACAGTCTGGATTTTGCTGATTGTTTCCATGTGACATGTTACCATGTTTCTCTGTCCCTATAAATTTACAAGATTTGATAATTTGGTGAATTAGTTCAGAGGCTTGATCTGATATAACTTGGTTGAATTCTTTTAGTAAGGCTGTTTTATAAATGATTGCTTATCATTTTTCAGGGGGTGAAACATATCATTCTTTCCCTCTCTTTTAATTTTTATTGTACTAAAATTAAAATCGTGCAAAATCTGCCATTCAAACCATGGTTAGGTAGTGTTACTTTCATTCATCTTGTGCACCCAACTTCCAAAACTTTTCAGTTTTGCAAAGTTTAAGCACAGGCTATTAATAACTTCCTTGAGTCCCTCCTCCTAGCCGTTGATAATGCCCATTATACTGTCTGTCTCACTGAATTTGACTGCTCTGAATATCTTATATACTTGTCTTGTTTTGATAGTTTATTTCACCTGGACAGTGTTGTCTAGGTTCATCCTTACCTGTCAGAATTTGCTTCATTTTCTGAGGCTGAGCAAGATTCTGTTATATTTACTGGTCTTATTTTTATTTGCCCATTTCTTTGTCAATACTTGGTCCTTTCCACGTTATTGCTATTGTGAATAATGCTGCTATGAACACAGGTGTGCCGAGATGTCATTCTGAGATATATGTGCCAAAGTCAAGTTGATGGATCAGATGGTGATTCCGTTTTTAATTTTTCTGAGGGACATTGGAGCTGTTCTCCATAGTGACCGGGTCCTTTAACAGTTCCACTGTAGCCAAGGGTTCCAGTTTCTCTGTAATCTTGCCAACCCTGGGTATTTTCTATATGCTTGTTTTTGTTTTCATTTTTTTTATTTTGGGGGGAACTGCTTCTGCCGGTGCTCAGGGATCTTGGGATGCCAGGAATGGAACCCAGGACCTTGAACATGCAAATTATGTACTCTATTACTTGAGTCAAATCACCAGCCCTGCTTAATTTTCAAAGTAAATATCTTGATGGGTGTGTGGTGATATCTTGTTGTAGGTTAGATTTGAATTTTCCCAATAATTAGTGGTATTAAGCATGTTTTTATGTGCCTTTCGGCCATTTATGTGTTATTTGGGGATGTTTAGTAGAACCTAATCAGATAGATGGTTTGCAAACATTTATTAGGCTTTCTTTTCTCTGGTTTTTGTGTACTTTGAAGCTTAGGCATTTTTTGGAATATAGTCCATTTTTAAAAAATTGGGTCACCTCTGTTGCTTGTGCATTTTTTGAAAAAAAAAATCTTAGCTGAGAAATTCTTTTTTGTTTGTTTTTGTTTGGGCAGGGTCACACCTGGTGGTGCTCAGGGGTTACTCCCAGCTCTGGACTCAAGGATCACTCCTAGTGGTGTTCAGAAAATGATATGCGTGCCGAGGAACAAACCTGGCTTGGTCATGGGCAAGGCAAATGCCCTCACTACTGTATTCTCACTCTGGTCCCTTAGCAGAGAAATCTTTAAAATTTACAGTCATTATAAGTGTCACAAATCTTTTCCTCTGTGTTTTTTTTCCTATGTTGTCTCTCTTTTAGTCACCATTCATAATCATTGACAAGAACAAAATAAGAAATTTTATTGGTCAACTACTTGATTACCACAAGGTTCATTTTGAACATGAGAAATGTATTCTTTCTCTTCAAAACAATGTATTGTTCCCTAGTATGCACAAAAGATGTGCCTGGGGATTTGACTTAGGGATAGTCTTGCATGTGTGAGGTCCTGAGTTCAATTCCTGGCACTGTACTCCATTGTGAGTGTGATCTTCAACACCATAAGAATATCTCCCTACCCGAGCCCTGCCCATCCCAGCCACAATAACAAAGATGACAAACGAGTTCAGTTTCATTTGTTTTGTTTTGGTTTAAATGTTTGTGGTTGTTTGGGGCCAAACAAGCAATGCTCAGGATTTTCTTCTGGCTCTGATTCTATGTTCAAAGATAACTCCTAAAATGGCTTGGGAGAACTATGTGGTGCTGAAGATTAAATATGGATCGGCCGAATGCTTGGTAAGCACCCTACCCACTATGTTATTACTCTGGCCCCAAAGGATTGACTTTAAAGATTATATTTAAATATGAACAGCACTGTAAATTTAACATCTAGAATAATATTCTGAGTTATATTTTTTATTGGGCTGGAGCGATAGCACAGTGGGTAGGGCATTTGCCTTGCACGTGGCCAACCCGGGTTCGATTCCTCCGCCCCTCTTGGAGAGCGTGGCAAACTACCGAGAATATTTTGCCCACATGGCAAAGCCTGGCAAGCTACCTGTGACATACTTGATATGCCAAAAACAGCAACAACAAGTCTTACAATTTGTTGTGAGATGTTACTGGTACCCGCTCGAGCGAATCGATGAACAATGGGAGGACAGTGCTACAGTGACAGTGCTTGATCACTTGATCACTTGATATCCTGTTACTCATCAATTTGTTCAAGTGGGTGCCAGTAACGTCTCCATTTGTCCCTGTCGCGTGCTAGTGTAGCCCAATGACATCTGCTAGTTCTAGGAACACGAAGAGCCTCAAACCAATCGTTCAGGGTCTTGACAAAGAAGTTTGACCATCTCATAGGTGAGCGGCCACGTGGCCTTTCGATGTCCCCGTGGAATCTAGTTGGTAATGGCTCTAGTCCAGTGGTCATCTCTAAATCTCATTACGTGTCCAGCCCATCTGATTTTCTACACCTTGGCAAACAAGACAGCGTCCCTGATTCTTGAGCATTGATGGAGGTCGGAACTTCGAATTCTTTCTCTCATTTGAGTGAAGCATGATACTCCAAGCATAGCTCTTTCGATTCCTCTTTGAGAGACCCAAATAGCGTTCTCATTCTGTTTTCATAGGGCCCAGGTCTCTGAGGCATATGTTAATGTAGGAAGAACAGTGGAATCGAAGAGATGTTCCCAGAGCCAGAGATTCTTCGTCTTAGCTATTTCTTGGATTCTCCTGAAGGCGTTCCAAGCCACTTTCTTCCTCCTGCGCAACTCAGGTGCCAGGTCATTCATGATGTTGACTTCTCGACCTAGGTACACATAACTGTTGCATTCAGAGATGGTCTTTTTGTTGAGAGCAAATGGAGCGTCAGGAATGAGGCTGTTTCTCATAAACATTTTCTGCATGAAATTTAGCTGTAGTCTGACCTTTCCACACTCACGGTCAAAGTTGGCCAGCATTTGTACTGCTTGGTTAACTTTTGGTGTTATTAGAATGATGTCATCAGCAAAGCGGAGGTGGTGTAGTTGCCGACCATCTATCTTCACTCCCATTCTAGTCACCCCATGACGTTCTCGAGGGTGGCACTGAAGAGTTTCAATGAAATGGTATCACCTTGCTGAACCCCTCTCTTGACATCGATGATCACTTCTTTGTAGAATGGTGAGATCCTGGTATTGAATCCGTAATACAGCTCACGGAGGATCCTGATGCATTGAGTTTGAACACCCTGATTGGCTAGGACTTCGATGACAGCTTCCGTCTCAACAGAATCAAAGGCCTTCTTTAAATCAATGAACGTTAGACAGAGCGGCATCTTGAACTCCCGAGAAACCTCAATGAGCTTGGTTATTGTGTGGATATGGTCGATCATGCTGAATCCTTGCGGACCCAGCTTGTCCTTTATCTAGTGTTCTGCCAATCCTATTCAGGATGACTCGAATGAACAGCTTGTAGATGACAGACAATAGGCAGATTGGGCGATAGTTGCCAATGTTGTGGATGTCTCTCTTCTTGTATAGTAGTATAGTCCTGCTGGTTTTCCATTGGTATGGAACCTTGCATTCAGACAGGTAGCGTATGAAGAGCCGAACCAGTGTATTGATGAGTACTGATGGTAGGTTCTTTAGGTGTTCAGGTCTGACCTTGTCTGGACCGGGTGCTCTTTGTTTCTTTACAGAGGAAATGGTGTGCCAGATTTCAGAAGGAAGAACATTGGGATCGACATATCCATCCTGCGGAATTTGGTATGTGGACATGGCTATCAAAGAGATCTAAGTAGAAGTCATGAATAATCTTCTCCATTGCCCTTCTGGAAGATGTGATAGATCCATCAGGACGTCGGAGGGTAGTCATCTTGGTCTTGTAGTTGGTGAAGGACAGGTGGGCATTACGAATGCTTTTCCCGGCTTCTGCGGCATCTACCACCACTGCTGCTCTTCTCTCTTTGAGGTCTTCCTTGATTGCTTCTATGCACTGCTTTGCAAGCTCGGACGTTCACTTGCGGTTGCCTGAGGCATGCACCAAACCATGTTGGCGAATAAGCTCAAGAGTTTTCGAAGACAGGCTTTTTTTTTTTTTTGGTGGTTATCTCTCTCTTGACATTCCTCGCACAATCACGGAGGTGATGAACCAGTCGATCATATTCCTCGTCAATATTGTCAATGATGGCATCTTCCCATGTTGCTGCAACAGAGCCAAAGAGCTCCCAGTTGATGGTCATTCTGGGAGTTCTCTTCTTAAACTTTGCAGTCCTTTCTCCCCGCTCTGTGAAGTAGAATTTTGCACAAAGGAGATGGTGGTCCGATCCTGTTTGGAATTTTGGGACCACAGTGATATCGGTCAGGCAAAACTGTCGATTGAATATGATGTGGTCAATTTCATTGTGGAATTGTCCACCGGGAGACTCCCATGTCCAATGCTTAGATTCAGCCTTCTGGAACAGTGAGTCACCATGGATGGTCTTGGTCGACATGATGAACTCAGACAGTCTCTCACCCTGTTCGTTCCATTCTAGGCCATGGGTCCTGATGAGGAGTTCTTCGGCTGATCTTCTCGGTCCTATCTTGGCATTAAAATCACCAACAATGATCTTGTAGAAGGTGTGGTCTTCTTTATAGAACTTCTCCAGCTCCATGAAGTACTTCTCAATTTCTCCTTCATCATAATTGGATGTTGGTGCGTAGACAACAAAGATATAACTGCCAGCAGAGAGCTACATCTATTCAAGTGTAATCCTCCAATTCGGGTTGTTGGTCATCGAATGAATCAATGCTCATGGCAAGGTTCGTGTTGACATGGACACCAACACCACTGACGCCTCTTTTGTCGCATGTTCCAAGGAACAGTTCCTCTCCAGTGTCAAAAATGACATGATGTGATTGATGTCTTCTCATCTCGGTCAGACCAATGATGTCATACTTGATCTTTCACGCTTATACCATCAGTTCCTCGATGGATGCATCTGATGCCAGCGTACATGCATTGAAAGTACAGACAGTCATTTTTGTCTTTCTTCGTTTTGGCAGCCTAGTTTGGCTTTGAGATTTTTTTCAACCTCTCCTTCCACATCCTTCTCAACGTTGCTGTATTGGTGGATCCTTCAGGGTCAGGGGAATGAAGCCCATTGTGTTTACTGGATTTGGCATATCGAATGCGCCATGGATACAGTGACAGTGCTACAGAATAAAAATGCTTTAAGAATCAGAAAATTGTGTAATTAAACTATCCCCAAATGATCAAGTCTTTAGAATAGCGTAATTGGGGCAATCATGGGAAAACATGAAATTATCTTTATTTATCCTTGCAATGATTTGAAAATTCTGAAGAAACTGACTGGAAGCATTCAAGTGGAGAAGTTTAGGAGGTAAGTGCAGACATGTGTTGAGAATTTAGTGAATGTCTTGGCAGAGATTACAAATTTGGGAGTTATCCAAATAGACTTATATGTTTGATCCTGAGAACCCCAGGACATCCCCTCCCCCCAGTAACTCTCTGGAAGTAGTCCTTGAGCAGTGCAAAATGTGCCCCCCCAATAAATCAATAAATAAGTAAATAACTAATATTTGTATAATCAAGTAATTATCACTTTTTATTTTTTTTAAAATGGTAGTCAGAGTTTTAACTCTTTTTGTTTGTTTAGTTATCTTTTTGTTTTGTGTCCCTACATGATAGAGTTCAGGGATTATTCCTGGATCTGTGCTCGAAGATCACTCACTACTGCATAGGCTCTGGGGAACATGGAGGTTCTGGGGATGGGACCTGGGTCAGCTGCATGCAAGACAAGCAACATACCCTCTGTCCTATTGGCTTCATCCCTGGACCCCAGGGATTTAATGTGTTTTTTTTTTTAAGTTTAATTTACTGAGGTCAGAGAGATAATACAAGACTTATGCTCTTATACACCACTGCCCTCCGTTGAGTACCTGGTACACATATAGTACCCCAAACACAATCAGGAGTGATTTGTAAGCACAGAGCTAGTAGTAATAGTCTCAGAGCATCACGAGATGTGGTTCAACCTTCCCCTCTGTCTCTCTCCGCAAAAATTTGTCTTCCTTACTACCCACCCTCATTCCAACCTATCCCTACCCAATATCTCCATTTGATCCAAAGGAGTATGTTTTAGTCTGTATTTTCCATCTGAAGAAAAGTGCTTCTTTATCATTCTTGCCTGACTGCAATGCACAGGTAGGTGAGAAAGAAATGCTTTTGTGAGTAGATTTCAGAGCTAATCCAGTCTGCTCAGTTTTAATTTTTTTTTCTTTTGCTTTTTTGTTTGGGAGTCACACCAGGGGATGCTCAGGGATTACTCCTGGTTCTGCCCTCACTCCTGGTAGTGCTCAGGGAATCATATGGGATGCATAGTATCAAACCTGGTTGGTTTCATGCAAGGCAAATATCCTACCCCACTGTATATCTCCCTGACCCAGTTTTTAATTTTTTAACCTTAATTTATCATTCACATCAATTTTCCTTGATACATTTTAGCTCCTTCTGGAGTGTTAGTTTGGATCTTTCATTCCCAGCCAGGGACCTGCTTCTGCCTTTACCAGCAATGACCCTACAGTCCCACTTCCTGACTCAAACAAGGTTGTGCTTTGCCCTTTCCACCTAGCTGATGACAAATTTCCCCAGCCTCTCCTTAGCCTACTTCATCTGTGACCTTCTGCTGGTTCTGCTTTGTGTCAAGGGTGTGAGAGAAAAGAGAAGAAGATGAGTTATGAGGTGGTGGGCAGGAGGAATGTGAGAAAATAAACAGCAAAGGCCACAAGAGAAAAGATTCCACTGGGTCACATTGTAATTTTCTCCTGTACCCCCTCCAACCCCCTGGCTCTTACTGCTGGCCCAGGGAATCCCCCTGTGCTCACCAGAGACTTTCTACAACAGGAATACCTGGTGGCATCAGCAACATGAGTCTGGCACAGAGCAGGACATTGGAGTCTGGCACAGAGAGGGACAAGGGGTGGCATTTTCCATCTGCACAGACACCCCCATGGGCAACATCTCAGGCTAAAAATGCTTCCTCTACGAGGTCAAACAAGAACTGTCAAAGGGTTTCACAAACCAGGAGTAATGTACAAGTCAGTATGGACATTTTAATCAGAATGGAGTGCAGTTAATCCACTTCTTAATCATGAGTATTGAAGAAACATGTTATTCACTGTTGTAGCCCCTCCTCCAATGTACCACTTCCTATTCAATGCAGCCCCTGGGGCCTTGTTCATTAAGTGTAAGTAGGTTTCCATCTGTACCCTAGCAAAATCCCAACAGTTCACTGTGGTATTTGCTAGTTTATTGTCTGTAACTTATACCCTGGGGCATGGTGGTGTTCTGTTTTTTGTGTTTTTTTTTTTTAAGTCAAATAAACCATTTTCTGTCTGCACCTAAGTCTCTTTTAGCAGACATGTAGGTGGGCGTGTAAGAGAAACACAATGGCTGGATGAAAACCCTGTACTGCGTAGCTCTTTAGAGCCCGCAGAACCAGCCCTCACATCATGTTTTGTCACAATCCTATGGCAAAACTAACCTCATGCTTAAATATACAAAATACAGCCTAAAATGGCAAGGATTGGAACCAAAGCCTCAAAACACTGTACATCATTTTAACAAGTTCAAATGTATTTTATTGAAAAACTGTGTAATCACAAATTAACTGAGTGAAGGCAGCAATCGGTGGCCATGAGCCTCTTCCTTCACTCCAGCCTGCAGTCACCACCAACAGACACATGAAGGAGGGAACAGGGCCTCCAGGCTGGCTGGTGATCAGTTGCCATTTATTTCGTTCTCCCCAGTGGAGAGCAGTCTCACTAAGCACCCCATTCCAGTCTTACACTGCCCCTCATTCCCATCTCCTCCTGTCCCCATGCTAGTCTTTCCACACTCCATCTCGCAGGTCTGTCTAGCCCCAACCTCCAAGCATTGGGGATATCAACCACACCTAAGTTCCATGTGGTTGATCAACATATGAAAGCCCTTCCTGATCTTGAGCAGCCAGGAGATCAGTTTAAGGGTGTGTTTCTCCTTTCCTTAGTCCAACAACCATTGAAACAGTCATATTAATTCTACTTCTTAATATTAGTCATCTTGTATGGACACAGTAAGAGATACATTACACTTGTAGGGTGGCTGGCCTGGGTAAATCTCGCTATAGATTCCACACTACAATGCTCAGGCCAGATTAATCTTTCCTAAACCTACCAGGGTCCTAATCCAGTTTTTACTCTTTGGATCATGATAGAATTTGTCCATGACTGTGCTCTTAACTTACGGTTATTATGCCTCTTAGCCTGGCCCGCTTTGATGCAGGGTAGCTCACAGCTTGCTCTGGGTCCATTCAGTCCCTCGTCGGGACTCTGCTTTTGGGGTGATAGGAATTAGGGAACTGAGGCTTAAATCAAGAAAACAGATGCCCAGGAATGAATTTTATTCAGAGTAATTAACTCCTAAGTTACAAAAGCATACCATTGATTGTCTTCCTGTGCCTATACAAGAAGGACATTGCTCTGAAGTAAACTGTGCAAAAGGACATAAGAGAAGGATAAAAGCAACATTTCACTTACAAATACAAAATCAGAGATTTCTGAGGAATTTGGCTTTACAAGTCGCAGGTACTCGCTTAGAAGAAATGAGTGATTAACAGGTAGCAAAAGCAGAGCACAGAGAAGTTAAAGATTAATACCAAGGAAATGAGAGTGCTTCAAGAGCTTGTGCTGTGATGGGTATTACTCAATAAACCTAAGCGCCTTGTGGCAGAGGAGAAAGCACAAACCAATATTATCCTACAAAAAACTACCATTCATTTGTTGAGAGTTGGAGAGATCTCAATTAGTAGGATGTAGATTAGATAAAAAAGACAAGAAGGAAATGTTTTTATGTTAAACCTATTAGATAAGCTGGATCTACCTTTGTCAAGATCTTTAGAACAGGAAAAAACAGAAGAGTTCACAAATATTACCCTCACGAGCCTGCTCCACTTTCTAGATTCTTCTGTCACTCTCGCTGTCATCTTTGAGGCCTATCAAGGCTCAGGAAAGAGACACCAAGGGGAAGGAGGATCTTGGTCATAGAATAAATTGAGCACTGCTCAATCAAAATTCCATCCCATTCCCTCTTCTGCCTACTCTTCTTTCATTTCCACTTTAGCATTTTCCATAACCTTTAATATGTTTTCTACCCAAAAATATTTACAACAATTCCATCTCTCTTCCTTGCCAACAATATCGTCAGGAATTGTGAAGTTTGCTACCAATGCCATAAGAGAAATTAAATCATCATAGAAGATGTGCTTGACCAAGAGATTATTAATGGAAGATATCTTTGTTATAATGTGTTCTCTGATCTCTTGGAGTTCATATATTGGGATTTGACTTGAAATCATCCTAAAATGTGGCATCGGGTTTGTTTTACGGTGTAAATTCCAGAAAATGAAAACTCACAATAGACACAACACACACTTTGGAAGGAAATACATGCATCTTGAGGATGTGAGCCATGGGAAATCAACTTAGGTTATCTTTATTAACCCACATCTTGGTACAAAGCACTGTGGGATAGGATAAAGCATTTTCATTCCTTTGTTCATGCATATTTATATTCTATATGTATTGACTGTTTGTAGTTACATTCCATGCATAATGAGCACTTTCTGGTCAGGTTACTCTGCCAGGTGCTGAATGCTCAAAAGGCTGATTCCCAGACTTGGAACTGACTCAACATAGACTTAGTGATGATATTGAAACATGAGCATGTCAGACAGAATGGGGAAGGTGTCACAAAAATTTATAAACATGTAGCCTGTACTCAGGAGTAGCCTAGTTCCCCTTTAACTGGTCTGAGTGAGGCTTTGCAGATGAGTTACTGCATCTTCTGGGACATATGGAATGAGGAAAGGATAAGTGGAGGCCATATCATTCTTCCAGAGGAAATTGGCAAGAGTGAAGGGGAGAGGGACAACAAGAAGAGAGATCACAGATGATGCAACTAGGGATTCCAAGCAGAGTGAGAAAAGATATGATTTCTATAGGATAGTGGATAGGGTGTTTGCCTTGCATGCGGCAGACCTGGGTTCGATTTCTCCGCCCCTCGGAGAGCCCAACAACCTACCAAGAGTATTCCACCCACACGGCATAGCCAGGCAAGCTACCCGTGATGTATTTGATATGCCAAACACAGTAACAACAAGTCTCACAATGGAGACATACTGGTGCCCACTTGAGAAAATCTATGAACAACGGGAGGACAGTGCTACAGTGCTATCATAACAATATTCATTAGTGACTATTAATTGGAAAAAGAGAGATAGTACAGAGGATAAGACACTTGCCTTGCATATGGCTTACCAAGATTTATTCCCTGGCACCACATATGGTCCTTGAACACTTCCAGGAGTGATCCCAGAGCACAGAACCATGAGGAAGTCCTGGGCACTGCCAGGTGTGACCCCAAAACAAAAACAACAATGACCATGTATGTATTGAACATCTGACTCATCCTAGGCACTTCACTATTTTTACATGAATTCTAAGAAGTTCTCCCCACCCAAGCCCAGTTTATAGATCAGGACACTGAGGCTCAAGTTACTCAGTAACTTCAAGCAAGAACTGGGATTTAATCCAGAATGCCCGACCCCAAAGACTGTGCTTTCTTTGTTCTTCTATGTTGTTAAGTAGCCACGAGAATGTGATTTTGTGGGAGACTCAAGAAAAAAAGATGGATCTTAGCATATTCATGGTATAGGTTTCTTCACATATGCTTTTCTTTCTTTTTCGAGTTCTTAGTAGTTACAAAAGTAACCAATCATAGCAGCTTTTCTGAGTTTTGAGGTCCCCATTGATCCAGATTGCCAAGTACATACCTAAGTGGCAGTCAGCTTCCCTTACTGCCAAGTACTCAGAATTGTTTCAACCGGAAGTGCTGGACACCCCATGTTTGCATGCACAATTAGAGTGACTGGAGCATTTCAGCTCCTCTATTCTTCCCTTGATTCACTTCCTCTTCTTAAGCACCCATGCCTTGAATTCTGCATCTTGCTTTTCACACTTCCTGAGAGCTGGATCTTGTACGAGGCCAGAATCCCAGTGGAATGTTCTCTTCTGTCTGCCTCCCAGGCTGTGTCGGACAGGGATTGCTTCACTTTATGTCTGCAGAATGGAGAGTGTGAGCCAGGAATTCCTGGTAAACTTGCCACCCAGCAGAGCCTGACAATCCTAGGAAGGTGATAAGACCCTCCGCAGATTGGGGGTGACACATTGTCTTATCCACAAGTTGCTTTTCTTGTTATTCCCAGACAGCTACCTGAATGTTTCTTATCCCGGTGTGGAATCTAACTCATCTCCTACTCGAGCATCATTGCATAACCTTCTCTCCTCCTGGACCCAGAACTCCTTGCAGAGTGGACTGTTTCTAATTTAGCTGAAAACCTTGGGTCCCAGCACAGCATTTGGCACCTCGTGGCATTCCATACATATTTGCTGAGGGAATAAACAAACACGGAGTGTTCGGTGAGGTAAGGGTGAGTCCTTCCAGAGGACATACTTGCAGGCTGTTTGGACCCATGCCACTTGAACTTTGGAGAAAATTCCACATAGGGACAGAACTTTGCAAACACAAATATTGAGACACTATCTTAACCACTGAAGGGAAAGCCAGTGAAGAAACGAGAGTCAGACCTTCCCAGGATAATCCAGAAAATGTGTACATTTAAGCCTTTCTCGATTTTTAGAGTTCAGGATATCATGTAGATTATCCAAGAAGCTGCAATGCAAGGGAAGGATTTCTTTTACAGCAAAATTTATAGGTTAGTGCTTCCCTAAATATATTTTCTGGGGGTTCAAAAATAAGAAAAAATATGAATATGTTTAATCTATACTGGGAAGAGGAAATGCCAAAGGACTCATAAGGATGGAGTAAGCAATTCTACCACAGACTTTTTCTAACCCATTTTATGGCATCATTGGAAAATTCATTGAGGTGATTCTGTTATCTTCATTTTATTCTTCATTGATCTATTTTTGTGTGGATTGTGTGGGAATCAAAACCAATGCCTCACCTATGTGAGCCTTGTTCCCACTTAATTCTTTTCCCCCATTGTCCCACTGGTTGCAGATTAGCATCTTCCACTTGCATGATCTCACAATCAATGACACCCAAGGCTGAGTGCTGAAGCCTTATGTTAATGTTTCCCCTACAGTACTTTTATTCTCAGCCTCTCTCCCAAATAAACACAAGAGGAAACATCTTGTCCCATCTTACTCTCTGTGAAATTTGGATTATTCAAGCCCTACTAATATCAATTTTACTTTTAAGAGAAATAACATACCAACCTCCCAAAAACATCGCTCTGTAGAGTACTGAGAGCCAATCTAACAGCAGTGTGGACTCTGCTCCCCCAGAGGTGTTCAATCTATGTCAGAAACACCAACAACCCTTCCAGTTCCTAGGGGAAAGGATTTCACCTAACATTCCCAATAAAATCTAGTAAATACGGTGTGAGTCATGTCATTGAGTCCTCTGAAGAGAGGGTCACAAATACTCTTTTATGAGTCATCTAGTTATGCTGCTAAACTAGAACCATCTGAAGCCATTTCCACAAAGGCAATGTGAGAAATGTGTTAAATGTTTCCCTTTCCTTGAGAACATGTGTTGAAGAAAGTCCTTGCTCTGTGTCATGTGGTAGAGGGACACTTGACTGTTCATCCTGGGTTTCCTTTCTAGTTGGGATCCAGGCAGCCTCAGCAAGGGCTCTATGGAGAACTGGAACCTCCTCCAGGAAGGTTGGAAGAACAACACTAGAAGAAATGACACAAAGGGGGAAAAATAGAGTACTGAGGTATCAAAAAAGAGCCATTCCAGGGGCTGGAAAGATAACTGAAAGGGCATTTATCTTGCATGCAGCTGACCTGGGTTCTATCCCCACCATCCCATATGGTCCTCTGAACACCAACAGGAGTAATTCCTCAGAGCAGAACCAGGAGTAACCCCTGAACATCACCAGGTTATAATATTTAACAAAAAAAACAACCAAAAACACAACCCCGAATCCAAAAGACAGTAGCAGAGAGGCAAGGGGAATGGGAAGGTTGGGAGTTTTGTTCTCAACCTTTTCTTGGCCCTCCAAGATTCTTCTGAGGATCTCCTTTCATCCCACCTCTTCACACTTGCCCAAAATTTTAGGACTTGGTAATTAGGCTCCATTCTGACACCAACAGAAAAATAAGACACATACATATGTAGGAGAGGAGCAAATCTTAGAAGACACCCTCAATTGTATCTAGAGATTAGGTAGGCCATACCTAGAATTATCAAAATGCTGAAGTAAAAAGAATGGAAGTGAGAGACAGACAAGCACATAGACACTTAGATATATAGACAGAAACAAGGACACATGACAGAAAATGGTAAGAGAACAACACAAGCATATAAGAATTTGAGGTGACTGTTCCAGTGGAAAAATAGTGTCTGAATTCCAAGTCCTTAGTGAGAACTCATCTCTCTTTTCCAAGTTATATATATATGTATATGTGTGTGTGTGTGTGTGTATATATCTATATCTATATATATATATATTAGCACACAAGGCTCAACCTATAACAACATATTAGTAATCTCTTATACAAGGACTTAATGGCTCCAGGGCGAGATGTAACCATCTTCACACAAATTCCTGTAAGAAACTTTTTTGGATCATTTTTAGCAGGTTATTCATAACTAGCAATACAAAATAAATTATTTAGGTCCTGCCTTGAGGCAGGTTTGGGGGAATGGAAATATTCGAAATATGGTGGTAGAAGGTATAACGATAGTGAAATTGGTGTTGGAATATTGAATATAATAAATTATTGTGAACTTCATAAAAATAAAATAAAATTAAGAAAAAATATTTTTAAAAAATTTTTAAATAAATGTAATATACACTTCAGAAAAAAAATATGTAGTGCACCTCAGATGACCAGCCCACAAGGGAGTTTATTGTTCATATTGGCATCCACTGGTCTGGAACCCACCCTTCCCTAAAAATAAAAAATACTCCTTATTTTTCTCTTTTAAAGCCCTGTCTTGTCACCTGAAGACAAGATGGTTGCTTCATAAACTGAGTCTGTGATCTTTCAACATGCTAGTTTGTTGTCAATAAAGCTTTCTCCATTTGTCACCAAATCTCTGGTGTGACTGACCTCTGTGTTTCACAGCAGTAGTGGAACCAGACTTTTGAGTGTTTTATTTTATTTTTACTTGGTTTTTGGGTCACTCCTGGCTCTGTGCTCAGTGATCATTCCTGGACAGGCTCAGGGAAACCTCTGTGGTACTGGAGATTGAAGTCAGTTGGTCACATCCTAGGAATGTGCCTTACCAGCTCTACTATCTCTCTGCCCCCAAAGCACCTTTACTCTACCCTTCTTTACATCCTGGATTTTTCCCTCTACCTCATATAGATGTTTTCCCCTCACAACCCCCATTGTTATGTAGGTGTATTATCTAGCTTCAGAACAAGGAGGCTGAGAATATGTGCTTGGGGGGAAGGTGGGATGGGCAGAAACTGCTGACTCTGTCATTCTGATGTCAGTGGACCCCACGGGTGGCTCATGTAGAGTGGGGAGGAGAAAAACTGTCACTTTCTCCCAAACCGTCTCTGTCACATGGGACCCAGGGTTACTGGGTTCTTGTCTCTCTTAGCAGAAAATAATTTCAAGAGTAGACAAGCAGTGAAGTAAAACAGATTTTATTTGGAGAGCCTTTGAAGTTGTAGGGGGGATATGGGGGAGGGAAGTTGGCAGAGAGAGAGTAACGCACTCAAGAGAGAACGCGGGCTTCTCCAAGGGTAGAGAGAGCCCCTACACACACCCCAGCATTTGACATGAAAGCATGAAGTACACATCTCAAGAGGGATGAGATGCGGGCGACACATGTGCCACATGTGCTCGGTGACGTGGGTGCAAGCAGCACATGGGCTCGGGCAGCATATGCACACCCTTCCTTTGTTCAAGGTGGCCTTTATAGGGTTTCTCCAACCTGCCCCCGCGTGGGGCTTCTACCTAGGACAAAGTCTGTTGCTAAGGAGGTTACCAGGGGGGTTGGGAGTAGTGGTCTTCTTTGAAATTCCTTTCCTGGTCTTGTTTCTGCAGGATATTCTCTGGGTCTGTTGCTGGCGCCAGGTGAGGGTCTTATCAGGCCTTAGTTCCTGTTTTTTTCCTGTTTTTCCTGTTTTCTGCAAGGTTGGCTTTTGCCATTGCCTTGGGAAGGGTCCTTCCCTATCTACCTGCCTGCATCAATTTCACTCTGGACTCATTTGAGATTTTGTCTGGCATCAACTGTCCAAGTCATCAAGTGGCTATTGAGGGACAATTTTGATGAGATAAGTAGATTATGTACTGGCACAGCAGAAAATTCCTCTCACATTACATTCAGAAACTAATCAGGGGTTCTACCTCTTTATAAATGATTTTTTTCTTATTTCTATCTCAGGTGCTCAAGGTCTACCTCCTCTCTTTAACAAATCTAAATTAGTCTTTCATTTCCCATTAGCCATTTTGGGTTTACAGTGTCACTAACAGTGGTTGGGATACCAGAAAAAATGCTTCTCTTTTCAGTTATTGTGTCAAACAGACACTGTGGATACCAACATTTCTGGAAAATGTTAAGAGTAGTGAGGTGATGCATTCCCCATATCTTTTTGGACAACAAATTGACAAACAAACAACAAAGTGTCATTTAGAAAAGAAAACTGGGAAATTTAAGGGATTATTCACACAATCCTGCTGAAAAGACAGAATAAGAACAAGGATCCTTATTTAATAACTCCCAATTCAAAACCTCTTCCTATGACTTGGCAAACCTGGAGGAGAAAGAGGCATAGGAGGGGGTGGGAGTTGGAATTGTCATTTTGGGATTCTTTGCTGGGCTGGGCTGGCATGCCTCATTGTAAAGGGGTAGTGAGAGAGTGATATTTGGGCAAGAAGGTGATTTGAGTCTGCCCCTGTTCCTTGTGGCATTTTTTGTATGCCATTAACGCCATTTCATGAACAGAGTTTAGTCTACAACCAATATGTAAGCATCAACTCGCGTCAGAATGGGGTTTCCCAGTTGGGAACATGAAATTAGAGCTGAATGAACTGGGCAGGCCATCTCCTGGGAGACTGCCTTGGAGCTGCCAACCTCCTTGCTGGTCTTGGCCAACACCAAGTTACTCATTCAGTAGACAGGACCTCCAATCTGCAGGGCCCATGAGGAAATTTGAGTTTGGGGTTCATCTTCAACTTAGTCTTTCTGGTTGTCTGCCCAAAATAGTTGCATCTGTGGTCTTTAGATCACCCCTAAATCTAGTCATTTTCTCACAAGTCATGCACAGTCAGAGAGGAGAGAAGAAAGAGAGAGCAGGGATAATTCTGTGGCATCTTTCTTGGTAACGCTTGGATTCTGAGCCAGGGGGTTGGAGTCGGAGAGACGTCTCAAACCTTCTGATCCCAGAGTAGCTCTAATAGCCTTAAATGCTTTCTTTGAAAGCCAGAGCACACTTCTAAACCGTTGCAGTGGGGTTATCTTAATCTGCTAGCTCCAGGCAGAACTGACCTCTAATAGGTCTATAGGAGACATAATAAACCAGCTGGAAGCTTGATTTTAGATAGCAAGGATGTGGCTTCTTGGCAGGAATAGAGGGCTTTGCTTAAGAAAGGGGGGGGGGGGAGTGGAGAACAGGTTTGCCTGCAGGCTAGATGATTTGACCTAGAAGGAGACACTGAAAGCTCAGAGAATCTGGCAGAATTGGTTACAGTGGTGGCATATAGGAGTATGAGTTTGCGGGAGGGGGTTGGTGATTCCCAGGGAAGGCAAACCACTCCTAGAGTCTCAGTTGATGCTCTGCCAGCGCCCAGGTACGGGAAAGAAACAAAGTGCACAAAAAGCAGGATGCTTGTCACAGGCACTTGTAGGAGACTCTAGAGACCCACCATCAGAGTTAGTACCTAGTTCAGTGAACCACAGGAAGTCCAACTATAGAGCATAAGAGTCCTTATCACAGGCACCTCAAAACCTAATCACAGTTGAACTATTGTTTTCCTGACTTCCTCCAAGTCCCTGTCCTGGGGAAAGCAGAACATATATCCCTAGGTACTGGAATATATCACTATCACTCTTCTTCCTTTCTCCTGGTCCCCCAAGATCATCAGACATGGTGATCCATTGGTGTCTCTTCACTTCTCATCTGTGTCCCCACAAAGATTTCCTCATTTCAAGATCTTTTACCGGCCCCTGTCCTAACCTCACAGTAGTAGTCACTGGCTGGGGAAGTTTTGCAGAGATGCAAAAGTGATCAAGTCATTCCACACTTAAAATTGTTTAAAAGTTTATTGCTTTCCAGGTGAAATATAAGAGGATTTGTCATGGCATTCAAGGCCTCTCATGATTCTATCCTTGATCAGTCAAACTCATTTCTTTTCTTTTCTTTCCTTCTCTTTTCTTTTTTTCCCTTTCTTCTCACCAGTTTTATTGAGAATTAATTGCTATTCATTATCAATATTCATCTTCTGATGTAGAGAAAATTAAGAAACAATAAAAGAAAAAGAGGGAAGTAATTTCTCCTTGTCATTAAAATGCTTAGGATTTGTTCTCTTAACAACTCTCCATATACAACAGTGCTGGCTATGATCACTACGTTTTAATACATTCCTAGCATTCATTTAGCTTAAGATTGGTAGTTTGTGTTTTGACCATCTTTTTTATGACCACCTTCCTCTAATCCTCAATTCTCCCTTTTCTTCCCTTATCCTCTACCTCTGGTTAAATCTTAAATCTGGTCTCTTGTTCCATGACTGTTTGTTTGTTGTTGTTGTTAATTTTTCTTTTTCTCTAAGACTTCTCATATGTGCCACATCATTCAAAAGTTCTGAATTATTTTACATATCCATCATGTTGTAAACAATAGGGTTTCCTCTGGCTTTATGGATGAATAGTATTCCACTAAACAACAGAACAACAAAAGATAGGAGTGCAGATTTATTTCCAAGTTAGACTTTCTGTTACCTTTGTATATAATGCCACGAGTTGACTCTCTGGGTTATATGGTAGTTAGAGTTTAAATTTTTTGAGGAACGTACATACTGTGGTCCATAAATGGCCTTATTAATTTTCATTCCCACCAACTGTGTAGAGAGTTTCTTTTTCCCAATTCCTGCCAATATTTCTTATCTCTTTGTCTTTGTCATGAAGGCCATTCTAATAACCATGAAGGGTTATTTCATCTTGCTTTGCATTCCTCTATCTCTAGTCACACGGAGCATCTTTCTATGTACTTAATTGGCCTTTATTGTAATTTCTTTGGAGAAATGTTGATTCAAAGTCGTTGCCCATGTTTCAGTTGAGTTATTTAGTGTTTTAATTTACTCCTCCATACCACCATGAACATTTTCAGGGCCCATAGCATGACTAGACCCGAGCAAGGAACTGAGAGATCAGGTATCATTAGAATGGACCCTGGTCTAGTGAGCACTACTGGTGAGATCCCTGTGTATTTTTTTTTATTAAAAAAATTTTTAATAGTGAGACATCATGAGGTACAGTTTCAGACTTGCACATTTTTGTGCTTGGGTTTCATTTATACAATGATCAAATACCCATCCCTCCACCAGTGTCCATTTCCCACCACCATGAATCCCAGTATCACTCCCACCCCCCATTCCCCCCATCCCACCCTGCCTCTGTGGCAGGGCATTCCCCTCTGTTCTCTCTCTCCTTTTGGGTGTTGTGGTTTGCAAAAGAAATATTGAGTGGCAATCATGTTTGGTCTATAGTCTACTTTCAGCATGCTTCTCCCACCCTGGGAGGATCCTCACAACACATTTATTTGGTGTTACCTTCTCTATCTGAGCTCCCTTTTCCCCTAGCATGTGTGGTTGGCCTACAAGCCATGGAGTAAAATTCCTGGTACTAATCTCAGCCATTCTTGGGTATTAGTCTCCTATTTTGTTACTTTATGTTCCCGAGATGAATGCAATCTTTCTATGTCTATCCCTTTCTTTCTGAGTCATTTTGCTTAACATGATACTTTCCATGTAGTACCACTTGTATGTAAATTTCATGACTTTGTCTTTTCTAACAGCTACATAGTACTCCATTGTGTAAATGTACCAAAGTTTCTTTAACCAGTCATCTGTTCTCGGGCACTCAGGTTTTTTCCAGATTCTGGCTATTGTAAAGAGTGCTGCAATAAACAGATAATTGCAGATGTCACTTCGACTATACTTTTTTGCCTCTCTGGGATACATTCCCAGGAGTGGTATTGCTGGATCAAATGGGAGCTCAATTTCTAATTTTTTGAGAATCGCCCATACTGTTTTCCAAAAGGGCTGAACCAGTCGGCATTCCCACCAACAGTGAAGGAGGGTCCCTTTCTCACCAAATCAGAGCCAGCACCGGTTGCTTTTGTTCTTGTGGATATGGGCCAGTCTCTGTGGTGTGAGGTGATATCTCATTGTGGTTTTGATCTGCATCTCCCTGATGATTAATGATGTGGAACATTTTCTCATGTGCCTTTTAGCCATTCGGATTTCTTCTTTGTCAAAGTTTCTATTCATTTCATCTCCTCATTTTTTGATGGGGTTGAATGTTTTCTTTTTGTGGAGTTCAACCAGTACTTTGTATCACTTAATCACTTAATGATGAACTCAGACAGTCTCTCACCCTGTTCATTCCATTCTAGGCCATGGGTCCCGATGTGAAGTTCTTCAGCTGATCTTCTCGGTCCTATCTTGGCATTAAAATCACCCACAATGATCTTGTAGAAGGTGTGGTCTTCTTTATAGAACTTCTCTAGCTCCATGTAGAACTTCTCGATTTCTCTTTCATCATAATGAGATGTTGGTGCGTAGACAACGAAGATAGAAACTGCAGCAGTGAGCCACATCTATTCAAATGTAAACGTCCGATTCGGGTTGTTAGGCATTCGAATGAATCAATGCTCTTGGCCAAGTTTGTGTTGACAAGGACACCGACGCCTCCAACACCTCTTTTATCGCATGTTCCGAGGAACAATTCTTCTCCAGTGTCGAAAACGGCATGGTGAGATTCGTGCCTTCTTGTCTCGGTCAGACCAATGATGTCGTACTTGATCATTCGCGCTTGTACCATCAGGTCCTCGATGGATGCATCTGATGCTAGCGTACGTGCATTGAAAGTACAGACGATCATTTTTGTCTTCCTTCATTGTGGCAGCCTAGGTCGGCCTTGAGATTTTGTCGGCCGCTCCTTTCTCATCCTTCTCAGTGCTGCCATGTCGGTGAAGCCTTCAGGGTCAGATGAATGAGACCAGTTGTAGTTACTGGTTTTAGCATATCGAATACACAGCGGATAGCTTGCCAGGCTCTTCCTTGCGGGTGGAATACTCTCGGTAGCTTGCCAGTCTTTCCGAGAGGGATAGAGGCTTTTGGGGTGACCTCTAATCACCCTTGTAGGTGTTACCATATTTGAACCCTATCAAATATGGTACGACAATTCCGGAAGATGGGTATTTAGTGTCTTATGATGTGTTGTGCGGTCGCTTTGCGGCCGTGTGGGTCCAGAAAGCGTCCTGAAGTGTGGCGACGGCTGGGTAGTGGAAGTAGTGTCGAGAGTGGAAGTCTGCCAGTGGGGTATTTATCTGGGTAGGATGGGTCTCCTGTGCACAATTCGATCCCTGGGTGGTTGATGGAAGCAGACAGGGCAGGGTAGGGTGGGGCTCCTGATTAGAATCTCTTTGTCACCTGTGGTGGTGGGAGCCAGCAGAGAAGCTCTGTCCCTGGGTCCGCTGAGCCTGGAGTCCAAGGTCTCAGAGAGTTCCGCTTATCTTGTTCCGTGGGTCTTCAGTTCTGCGTGGGTCTCGGCCAGAGCTGCCACGCGGGTCCGGAAAGCGTCCTGGAGTGTGGCGACGGCTGGGTAGTGGAAGTAGTGTCTGAGTTCATCATGTCGACCAAGACCATTCATGATAACTCACAGTTCCAGAAGGCAGAATCTAAACGATGGACATGGGAGTCTCCCGGTGGACGATTCCACAACGAAATAGACCACATCATATTCAATCGACGGTTTTGCCTGACTGATGTCGCTGTTGTCCCAAAATTTCGAACGGGATCGGACCACCGTCTCCTTCGTGCAAAATTCTACTTCACAGAGCGGGGAGAAAGGGCTGCAGAGTTCAAAAAGAGAACTCCCAGAATGACCACCAACTGGGAACTATTTGGTACTATTGCGGCAACATGGGAAGATGCCATTGTTGACAACATTGACAAGGAATACGATCGACTGGTTCAGCACCTCCATGAATGTGCGAGGAACCTCAAGAGAGAGATAGCCACAAAAAATCGCCTGTCTTCGAAAACTCTTGAGCTAATTCGCCAGCGTGGTTTGGCGCATGCCTCAGGCAACCGCAAGCTAATGTCCGAGCTCGCAAAGCAGTGCAGAGATGCGATCAAGGAAGACCTCAAAGAGAGAAGAGCAGAAGTACTGGTAGATGCGGCAGAAGCCAGGAAAAGTATTCGTAACGCCCGCCTGTCCTTCACCAACTATAAGACCAAGATGACTGCCCTCCGACGTCCTGATGGATCCATCACATCCTCCAGAATGGCAATGGAGAAGATTATCCATGACTTCCACTCAAATCTCTTCGATAGCCATGTCCACTTGCCGACATATCAAATTCCACAGGATGGATATGTTGTTCCCAACGTTCTCCCTTCCGAAATCCGACACGCCATTTCGTCTGTAAAGAAACAAACAGCACCTGGCCCAGACAAGGTCAGACCTGAACACCTGAAGAACCTGCCGTCAGTACTCATCAATACACTGGCTCGGCTCTTCACTCGCTACCTGTCTGAATGCAAGGTTCCATCCCAATGGAAAACCAGCAGGACCGTACTACTGTTCAAGAAGGGAGACATCCATGACATTGGCAACTATCGCCCAATCTGCCTATTGTCTGTCATCTACAAGTTGTTCACTCGAGTCATCCTAAATAGGATTGGCAGAACACTAGATGAAGGACAACCATGCGAGCAAGCAGGGCTCCGCAAAGGATTCAGCACCATCGACCATATCCACAAGATAACCAAGCTCATTGAGGTTTCTCAGGAGTTCAAGATGCCGCTCTGTTTAATGTTCATTGATTTAAAGAAGGCCTTTGATTCTGTTGAGATGGAAGCGGTCATTGAAGCCCTAGCCAATCAGGGCATTCAAGCCCAATACATCAGGATCCTCCGTGAGCTGTATTGCGGATTCACTACCAGGATCTCACCATTCTACAAAGAAGTGATCGTTGATGTCAAGAGAGGGGTGCGGCAGGGTGATACCATTTCACCAAAACTCTTCAGTGCCACCCTCGAGAACATCATGCGACGACTGGAATGGGAAGGAATGGGAGTGAAGATAGATGGTCGGCAACTACACCACCTCCGCTTTGCTGATGACATTGTTTTAATAACACCAAACATCAGCCAAGCGGCACAAATGCTGGCCGACTTTGACCGTGAGTGTGGAAAGGTAGGACTACAGCTGAATCTTACGAAGACAATGTTTATGAGAAACAGCCTTGTTCCTGCCGCCCCATTCGCTCTCAATGGAACGACCATCTCCGAATGCAACAGCTATGTGTACCTAGGTCGAGAGGTCAACATGACAAATGACCTGTCACCCGAGCTGCGCAGGAGGAAGAGAGCGGCTTGGAACGCCTTCAAGAATGTCGAAGAAATAGCTAAGAGGACGAAGAACCTCCGGCTCCGGGCACATCTCTTTGATTCCACTGTTCTTCCTGCATTAATATATGCCTCAGAGACCTGGGCCCTACGCAAACAAGATGAGAACGCTATTCAGGTCTCCCAAAGAAGAATAGTAAGAGCTATGCTTGGAATATCACGTTTCACTCAAATGAGAGAACGAATCCGGAGTTCTGACATCCGTCGACGATCAAGGATCAGGGACGCTGTCTCATTTGCCAAGGTGTCGAAAATCAGATGGGCTGGTCACGTAATGAGATTTAAAGACGACCGCTGGACTAGAGCTGTTACTGATTGGATTCCATGGGATGTCAAAAGACCGCGTGGCCGCCCACCTTCCAGATGGTCAGACTTCTTCGTCAAGATCATGAACGATCGGTTTGAGGCCCTTCATGTTCCCGGAGCGAACAGATGCCATTGGGCTACACTAGCACGCGACAGGGACAAATGGAGACGTTACTGGCGCCCACTCAAGCAAATCGATGACTAACGGAAAATTAAGTGATTAATTTTTTAATTAATTATTAAATAAATAAATAAATAAAGTAACGTCTCCATTTGTCCCTGTCGCATGCTAGTGTAGCCCAATGGCATCTGTTCGCTCCGGGAACATGAAGGGCCTCAAACCGGTCGTTCATAATCTTGATGAAGAAGTCTGACCATCTGGTAGGTGGGTGGCCAGATGGTATTTTTTATATCCTTGAAATTAACCCCTTATCAGATGTGTAGTTGGCGAATATCCTTTCCCATTCTGTAGACTGCCTTTGTATTTTGGTCACTGTTTCTTTTGAGGTGCAGAAGCTTCTTAGTTTAAGATAGTCCCATTTGTCTATCTCTGTTTTCACTTGCTTGGCCAGCAGTGTGACATCTTTGAAGACACCATTAGCTTCTATGTCATGAAGGGTTTTGCCAACATTTTCCTCAATGTATCTTATAGATTCCGGTCTGATGTTGAGGTCTTTAATCCACTTAGATCTTACTTTTGTACATGGAGTTAGGCAGAGATCTGAGTCCATTTTTTTGCATGTAGCCGTTCAGTTTTGCCAGCATAATTTGTTAAAGAGGATTTCCCTGCTCCACTTCACTTTTCTTGCCCCCTTATCTAAGATTAGATGCTCGTATGCTTGCGGGGGGGACGTCAGTATATTCAACCCTGTTCCATTGGTCTACAGCTCTGCCTTTGTTCCAGTACCATGCTGTTTTAATTATTACTGCCTTGTAGTAGAGTTTGAAGTTGGGGGGGGGGTTGATCCCTCCCATTTTCTTTTTCCCAAGAATTGCTTTAGCTATTCGTGGGGGCTTATTGTCCCATATAAATTTCAGGAGTGTTTGCTCCACTTCTTTGAAGAATGTCATGGGTATCCTAATAGGGATTGTGTTGAATTTATACAGTGCTTTGGGAAGTATTGCCATTTTCACAATGTTAATTCTCCCCATCCATGAACAGGGGATATTTTTCCATTTCCTCGTGTCCTCTTTTATTTCCTGAAGTAGCGTTTTGTAGTTTTCTTTGTACAGGTCCTTTACTTCCTTAGTTAAGGTGATTCCTAGGTACTTGATTTTCTGGGGCACAATTGTGAATGGGATTGTTTTCTTCATGTCACTTTCTTCTCTTTCACTCTTTGCATATAGGAAAGCCATGGACTTTTGGGTATTGATTTTATAGCCTGCCACTTTACTATACAAGCCTGTTGTTTCTAGAAGTTTCTTGGTAGAGGTTTTAGGATTCTCTAAGTATAGTATCATATCGTCTGCGAATAGTGAGAGCATGATTTCTTCCTTTCCTACCTAGATGCCCCTAATATCTTTTTCTTGCCTAATCGCTATTGCAGGTACTTCCAGTACTATATTGAACAGCAGTGGAGAGAGTGGACATCCTTGTCTCGTCCTTGATCTTAGATGGAAGGCTCTCAGTTTTTCGCCATTGAGGACGATGCTTGCTGTAGGCTTGCGGTAGATGGCTTTAACTATATTGAGGAAAGTCCCCTCTATCCCCATTTTGGCTAGGGTTTTCATCATAAATGGGTGCTGGATCTTGTCAAATGCTTTCTCTGCATCTATTGATATAATCATATGATTTTTATTTTTCTTTTGTTGATATGGTGTATTATGTTGATTGATTTCCGAGTGTTAAACCAATCTTGCATCCCTGGGATGAATCCTACTTGGTCATGGTGTATGATCTTTTTGATGAGTAGTTGAATTCTATTTGCTAGTATTTTGTTGAGAATCTTCGCATCCGTGTTCATCAGGGATATTGGCCTGTAGTTTTCTTTTCTCGTGGTGTCTTTGTTTCCTTTTGGTATTAGAGAGATATGGGCTTCATAGAAACTGTTTGGGAGAGTTTCCATTTTTTCAATTTTCTGGAAAACCTTGAGAAGGATTGGCAGCAGGTCCTCATTAAATGTTTGGAAAAATTCGCTAGTGAATCCATCTGGGCCCGGGCTTTTGTTTTTGGGAAGACTTTTGATTGCAGTTTCTATTTCGTTGATGTTAATAGGTCTATTCAGATACTCCAGATCTTCTTGATTCAGCTTTGGGAGATTATGGGAGTCCAGGAGTTTGTCCATTTCTGCTAGGTTCTCTTGTTTCGTGGCATACAGACTTTCAAAGTAGTCTCTGATGATCTTTTGTATTTCTTTGGTTTCTGTTGTGATATCCCCCTTCTCATTTCTGATTCAGTTTATTGGGTTCTCTCTCTATGTTTCTTTGTGAGTGTTGCTAGTGGTTTATCTATCTTGTTTATTTTCTCGAAGAACCAGCTCTTGGTTTCATTGATCTTTCGGAATGTTTCTTTGGTTTTCATGTCATTGATTTCTGCTCTAATTTTTATGATCTCTTTTCTTCTGCCTGATTTAGGCTCTTTCTGTTGATCCTTTTCTAAGGTCTTGAGCTGTGAGGTCAGGTTGTTTATGTGCATTGTTTCTACAGACCTAAGATATGCTTGCAGAGCTATAAATTTTCCCCTTAATATGGTTTTCGCTGCATCCCATAGGTTCTGGTAGCTCATGTCTTCATTCTCATTTGTTTCCAAGTATCTTTTGATTTCGTCCTTGACTTCATTCCTGACCCACTTGTTGTTCAGCATTGAGTTGTTTAATTTCCAGGTGTTTGATTTGGTTCTCCGTGTCTGTGTGTGATTCACTTCTATCCTCAGTGCATCATGGTCTGAAAAGATGGCTGATACTATTTCTATCTTCCTGATTCTGTTGAGGTATGTTTTGTATCCTAGCACGTGGTCTATTTTGGAAAATGTTCCATGTGCACTGGAGAAGAATGTGTATTCTTTCTTTTTGGGGTGTAAAGCCCTGTATAGGTCTATAAGCCCTCTCTCTTCTATTTCTTCTTTCAAAGCCAATGATTCCTTGCTGGGTTTTGTTCTTGTTGATCTGTCCAGACGTGATAGGCAATGTTGAAGTCTCCAAGTACTATTGCGTTGCTTGCAATGTTCTCCTTAAAATCTGTTAGCAGTTGTTTTAAATATTTAGCTGTTCCCTCGTTAGGTGCGTATACATTTAAGAGTGTGATTTCTTCCTGTTGTATGTATCCCTTGATGAAGAGAAAATAGCCTTCACTGTCCCTTCTAGTCTTTTTCAAGGTGAAATTAATGTTGTCGGATACTAGTATGGCCACCCCAGCTTTTTTGCAGGAGCTGTTTTCTTGCAGGATTGTTTTCCATCCTTTGACTTTGAGTCTGTGTTTGCTCTGAGTGTTGAGATGAGTTTCTTGTAGGCAACAGAATGTTGGGTTCTGTCTCTGTATCCATTTTGCCACTCTGTTCCTCTTAAATGGTGAATTTAGATCGTTGACATTGAGAGAGAGTATGGTTATGGGGTTTTGTGTCATGTTTCTGTGCGGGTGTGTTGTGGTTGTAGGGTTTGTCTTGTCTTATAGTAGCCCTTTATGCCTTGCTTTTGGTTTGGTTTTGAGTCTATGAAGTTCCTGAGCTGCTGTTTATCTAGAAAATAGTGTAGTGTTCCTTCCATTTTGAGTGAGAGTTTAGCTGGATAGAGTATTCTTGGTGAACCATTCATTTCAGTGAGTTTTTTCACTATATCTCGCCACTGCCTTCGGGCTTGTAGGGTTTCCTCTGATAGGTCTGCTGTGAATCTCAGGGGTGCTCCTTTGTATGTGATTTCCTTTTTTGCCCTTGCTGCTTGCAGTATTGTGTCTCTATCGGCAGCATCGATCATTCTAACTATAATATGTCTTGGAGTGTTTCTGTTCGGGTCTCTTTTAGCTGGCATCCTTCGGGCTTCTTGGATCTGAATGGCTGTATTGTGGAGCTCTGGGAATTTCTCGGCGATGATTTGTTTAACCATGGTTTTTTCATTGGGATTGTTTTCCTGAGCTTCTGGTAGTCCAATGATTCTAATGTTACTTCTTTTGGAATTGTCTCGTAGGACTCTGATTCTCTGTAGAGCTATTTTGAGGTCATTTGCCACTGTTTGTTGTTGCGTGTTGGCTTGGTGCAGCTGATCTTCCAGATCACTGATTCTTTCCTCAGCTGCAGTCATTCTATTTTTGAGGGCACAGAGTGAGTTTTTGACTTTATCTATGGAATCTGTGATCCATGCCATTTCTGTGCGAAGCTTTCCAATTTCGGCTCTCATTTCTTGCTGTATTTTGTTGATTGTGCAATCGATTGTTTCTTTCATGTCCTCTTTCAATTTAGCGTATATCTGTCTGACTGTTTCAGTGAGTTGATTGAACATCTTAATGACTTCATATCTGAATTCCTTGTCAGAGAGGTCCCTAAGGTGGCTAGCACCTACTGAGACTTCTGGACTTATTTCCTCGTCGTCTCGCTATGGTGGGGATTTGCGTTGTTTCTTCATCTTGTTGTGTAGGTGTAGGGGTCAGATTTCTTGATTGGAGTAAACTACCTGCGGCCACCTAAGCGGTTGCCCGAAAATTAGGCCATGCCCACTTTAAAAAGCCACGCCCCTTCTAAAGTGGCCACACCCCCATGGATACCTGGTGTGTGTCTGGGGAGTAAAGACTGGGTGGGGAGAAGAGACCAGCTCGGCGTGGGCTGTGGAAAGGGAGAGGCAGAGAGGCTAAGATCAGCTTTGTCTCCTAGCCTCCGGGGGACGCCTCAGGGCTTGCACGGTGGAATTCAAGTCCGGAGTCAGAGAAATGGCGCAAAAACTGACCTGGGGATTGGGGAGGAGAGACCAGCTCGGCTTGGGCGGTGGAAAGGGAGAGGCAGAGAGGCTCAGATCAACTTTGTCTCCCGGAGTCCGGGGGACGCCTGGGGGCTTGCACGATGGAATCCAAGCTCCCTGTGTATTTTTAAAGTAAAGGTAAAAGGTAAAGGCCCTCCCATTGATCATCGATTTGCTCGAGCGGGCCCAGTAACGTCTCCATTGGAGACTTTGTTGTTACTGTGTCTGGCATATCGAATACTCTCAGTAGCTTGCTGGGCTCTCCGAGAGGGGTGGAGGAATCGAACTCGGGTCGGCCATGTTGGCTGCGTGCAAGGCAGACGCCCTACCCGCTGTGCTATCGCTCCAGGAGAGCCCGGCAAGCTACCGAGAGTATTCAATATGCCAGACACAGTCTCCAATGGAGACGTTACTGGGCCGCTCGAGCATTTTTAAAGTAGATTTCTGAAATCAGATTCTCTGCTTTCAAGTCATGCTCTATCATGGAATTGCTGGAAGCTTTTGTAATTTGTTTCTGTATCTACAAAATAAATATAACACAGTGCTTGTTTTTTAGGATTGTGAGAATGAAATGATTCAATATACATTAACTAGAGTAAGGCATAGAGTAAATATAAAGTTATTGAATATTTTTGAATATTCAGATTATGTCCTATTATTTCAACATTTAAAAGTTCTTTATTTCATGAAATGATGAAATAAAAGTGGCAGTTGTTTGGGGTATGGTGCCGCCAGCAGGTCAATCTGTACCTGTGAGGCAAGTGCATCAGCAGCCTGATGGAACGTTCAGACTTCCAGATACCCCAAAATTGCTGCTGACCAGACCCCAAAAACTTGGGGCAAAGTTTACCAAGAAAGTAAATGGTCAAAAGTTAGGTATGTGGGAAACACACCCACAAACCACCTCCGGCTCAGCTATATAATTGGAGGCACGGCCTCTCTGGTTCCTGGTCAGACTGCTTAGGCCATTATCCCAGAGACTCAGAAACAAACAAACAAACAAACTAACAAATCTTGAAACCCAGTGGCTTTTGGCAAAGATGCGCCTGGACCCCGCAGTAGGTGACTGTCGCTGGGCCACCTCATGGGGGGAAAGGGTGCTGTCCCTCCACCTGCTCCCCCTTGGCGTCTCGGTGGCCACCATCCGCCAAAGGCCATTGGACAGTCAGGTTTGGACCCGCAGTGAGGAGACACGCAGGCCTCACGGGATGGGGTGGAGCCGGCCTTTCTCCCCATCCCAACAAGACTCCTAGTCGCCACCCACGAACAGCTTCTCTGGCTCCTGATCAAGCTGCTTAACGGCCATGATCCCAGAGACTGAGAAACAAATCTTGAAATGCAGAGGCTTTTGGCAGAAATGTGCCTGGACCCCGCAGTAGGTTACTGTCACTGGACCACTCCAGAGGGGAAAGGGTGCTGTCCCTCCACCTGCTCCCTCTTGGAGATTCGGAGGCCGCTATCCTCCAGAGCCATTGGACAGTCAGGTTTGGGCCCTCAGTGATGAGACACGGGGGGCCTCATGACATGGGGGTGGAGCTGGCCCTTTTCTCCCCATTCCAATGAGACCCTGAGTTGCCGCCCACAAATGGCCTCTCTGGCTCCTGATCAAGCTGCTAAATGGCCATGATCCCAGAGACTTGGGAACAAATCTCAGAACCCAGTAGATTTTGGAAGAGATCACTCCAGATTTAATTGTCAAAATTTCAGAATTTCAAAATCGCAGGGCTACTACTGCAGCTGCATGACATCATATGTTATTCATAACCAACAATAGAAAACAAATTGTCTACTGTTGCCTTTTTGGCAAGTGTTGGGGTAAAATTCCAATTAATAATAGTGGGTCAGGTGTCAAAATATGGAATGTAATCAAAATAGAGAGAAAGTAATGTGGAAATCATCTGCCCCACAGGTAGGGGGAGGATGTGGGATTGGGGTATACTGGGGTTTTTGGTGGTGGAGAATGGGCACTGGTGAAGGTACGGGTGTTTCATTGTATGACCAAGACTTGAAACTAAAAGCTTTGTAACTGCTCTCACAGTGATTCAATAAATAAAATTATAAAAAATGAAAAAAAAAAGTAAGGTGGAGTTCATGCCCAATTCGATCAGCCTAATCAGTGGCTGAATAAATTAGCAGTACTCCTACATTTAAAAAAAAAAGACAGTTGTTCTTTTTACTACTTTCACAAACCAAAATAGATCTTATTGAGACTCACAAATAAATCTTGAAAGAGATCAACAAGCTGCAGAGATGCCTCCAGACCTCAAGCCAGGTTGAATCTCACCTGGGTCACCCTGAAGGGGCAGGTGAGTCCACCACCCACAAAAACATCCCCGGCAGCTAATCACTACCATGCTCCAGAACCTAATCACTATCATGCTCACAGTTGATTTCCACAGGCTCAGGACAAGCCTCATTCATGAGTGAATCTGCTAAAAAGCTCAGTGTAGGGAATGAGTGACATTTCCCTATATTTCCCTCAGCTCTTCCAGGAGCCTGGCAGTCATGCCCATGCACTGCTTCTGGCGCCATATAAGCTCATTAACGGCCATAATCTAGAGACTCACAAGTAAATCTTGCAAGAGATCATAAGCTGCAGAGATGCCTCCAGACCCCAAAGTCACCATCCAGTTAAAAATTTAACTCCAGCTGTATCACCGTATTTATTTATTTTTTTCTTTTTCTTTTTTTTTATAATTTATTTCTTTATTGAATCACTGTGGGAAAAGTTACAGAGCTTTCGGGTTTAGGTCTCAGTCATGTAAATATTAAATACATTTCCCTTTACGAATACTTATTTTTAACCGCGAACCCCAATAGAACCCCACCTCCCACCCCTCCCTGTATCACCGTATTTAAAATTTTAGAATTTCTGGAGCACACAGCTGCAACATCTTATACTTTACACCACTGATGTATTAGGAGTAACACACCACATTGGATGGGATGTAAAGTAGAAGGCAGCCCACCTCAGTTTATTTTTTATTTTTTTCTACCTCAGTTTAAAAAAATATTGTAACAACATGTTAGTAATCTCTTACAAAAGGGCTTAATGGCTCCAGGGTGAGATACAACAATCTTCACTCACTTCCTTCTAAGGAAACTTTTTTGGATCATTTTTAGCAGATTATTTATAACAAGCAATATAAAGTAAATTCTTTAGGGCCTGCTATTTGGGAAGACTTGTGTAGTGGTTGGGAAAATTCCAAATAACGATGGTGGGAAGGTGTAATTGTAGTGAGATTGGTGTTGGAATGTTGAATTTAATCAATTATTTTGAGCAACTTTATAAAAATAAAATTAAAAAATAAAATAAACATCATTTCACTTCAATTTACACACACACACAAAGATCTTGTTTCCCCAGGAACTTTTTGAAATGTGCCTGCACTATGAACAAAAGTTAAGATACACCTGGGTATTGCCCTGGCACCCAGGATATTTCAGAGTTGTTCTATCCTTATTAGCAAACAAAACTGGTGTCTGAGCCAACTTCCAGGAAATCTAACATACTGTGAAAACCAGGGTCTTAAAAGCTATCCAAGGAGAGACAGGTGAGCATGCTAGGATGAGGAACTAGATGAAGGCAATTTATTCTGTTTGTTTCTCTAACCAAACACATGCTCCTTGTCCTTATTATTTGTAGAGTGGAAAATAGACCAAATAAAAACAATCAGGTGTGGGAAAGGGCAAAGAATGGAAAGAAAACACAGCAAATATTTGTTTTTACATTGCTTGGCATTTTGAAACCAAGTCTTATCAATTCTCCTTTCTCATGTAATCATTTAGGTTCAGGAATTCCTTCATTCCTAAACATGTATGACAAGCTTTTTTTCTCTTCCTTCTCGTTTCTTTTGTAAATAACTTTTCACAAAACTAATAAAACCACATAAGGAGAAAATCTCTCGAAATATTGCCAGAAAGTCTTTGGTATTTCTCTTCATGCCGTGATTATGACATCATCCAAGACATTTGGTTACTCAGCAATGTACTTCCTCTTGCTTTTAAAATTCCTTATATATTAAGAGACATTTCTAATTATATTTCAAATAAGAACCAGATGTTTTGAACACTTTACTTTAAAATCTCTTCCCAAATCTTGTTTCAAAACTATTAAGTGGGGGGGGGGAAGGGATGTGCACGGCATTTTGCCTCATTCTTCTCTCAGGCTTTCTGTGTATTTTACAAAGATTTCATGTCCTCAGACATTTTTTCTAAGAATTTCTAAATTTGCCTCTAATGCAAATTTGTTTACTATGGGTAAGCTTTCCCAAAAATGCAATGGTGAGTATTAAGGAAAGTGGTGATATTACTAAAATTTTCTTTTTGTTTTGTTTTGTTTTTGATCCACACCCAGCATGGGCTCAGGGATTTTTCCTAGCTCTACACTCAGGAATCACTCCTGGCAGACTCAGGGAACCATCTGAGATGCTGGGGATCCAGCCGCAATTGGCAGCATGCAAAACAAAAACCTTATAGCAAGTGCCCTATCCACCGTACAATTGCTCTGCCCCACTAGAAATTTCTTTATATTATAAAAAAAAAGCTTGCCAGCAGATTAGCATCTTGTTTTTGTCAGATGAAGTTTTCACCTTTCTTGCAAATTGAACAGGCCTGCTTTGTTTTAACACTTCAACTCATGCTGTATCTTGTCTCAAGCGTGCTTACTATTCCTTACTGTAATAGGGAAGTGCAAAATAATACAGAAACAATTAACCTTAACTTAGAATACAAACTCTTCCTCCTGGGAACTTGCCAAAGCACTACTGATTGGAGATCCAAAGCCTAGCTTAAGTTTTGACACCAAGAGAGTCTCTGGCCATGAGACTATGCATGAGAATCTCACTTTTTATGTGGACAATTGCTGGGGTTTGATGAAGTGCAGTGCATCCAGTTCAGGTAGGAAGGCCAGAAATGAAGGCTTCCTGTTTCCAAAGGTCTAAGTGCTGTTGTGTTTCTTATCCTCACCCATTAGCTGCTGAAAGATATAATCTGACAAAGAGACAGCAATGTGGGACTGACGGCTGGTTGGTTACTCTGTACAGAGGCTCCCCCAGTGGGTCCCAGGAGTGGAAAAGACATCTTGGTTGAGGCATGTTGAGGCAGAAAGGATACAAGACTTTGCTCCTCCGCCTGGTATAGAGTCGAGTGAGTGGCTTAAGTTTTGTGCTATTTTTCTTCATCAAACATGCCAGTACAAAGTAAAATCTGCCCAGAGAAATATCCAAGGGTAAGGTGCTGCCTGCGTGCAGTTGACACTGGTTTGATCCCTGGAACCATGAAAGATCACCTGAGCACTGCCAGGGATCAGTCCTGATCACAGAGTCAGGACTAACCCCTGAGCACTGCCAGGTGTCACCCAACACCCTCCTCTCTGCCCCACACAAGTAAACTGTGATGCCTAACTAACTTATTTTACAACTTCACCCTGTGCCTTGTTCTCTTCCACTCCTCCAGTCTATTGTCTTACATTCAGGTTCCTTTACTTGATTTGCTCATTCATTCGACCAGTGTTTACTGAACACCTCAACTGCTCAGCGCCACATGTATAGTTGCAAACAAGTCTAAGAAAGCCACTGAGCTCAGTCAAGGGGGGCGGGGGTGATGGGGCTATGTTAGCAGGAGTCTGAAAACTGCGGAAGATTAGAATCAGTGGGATTTGGGGTGTTTCAAAAGGATCACACAGAGCCTACTTTCTCACTGGGTCTCAGTTTTTTTCCCTCCACCCTCTACCCAAACAATTTATTTATTTATGTTTGAGAAAATTGCAAAATACTGGGCCCGCTCTAGGTAATTCTGGCTCATAACATCATATAAGTTGCATATGTTCAATTTCTCTTATACTTTGATCACATTGATACGTACCTTGCAGGGTTTGAGGTTTGAGTTTATTTGGGGGGTGTTGTTGTTTATTTGTTGGGAGTGGTGCTCAGAAGTTACTCCTTGCTCTGCACTCAGGAATTACTCTTGGTGGTGCTCAGGAAACTATATGGGATGCTGGGAATGAAACAAGGTCAGTCACATGCAAATCAAATGCCCTACCAGCTGTACTGTTTGTCTGACCAATGTAGTTTAAGTAAAGTGTAGTAAAGGCAAAATAACTGACAAATGTCAATTACTAGATTACTACTTAAGAGTTACAGTATTTCTTTTGAACTCCTTTGATCTATTTACAAGTTGGAATGTGTGGACTAAAATTAAGAAGTGTGTAAATACTTATAATATGTGTTGTTGCCAATAAATGAATGTACTAAATTGTTCCCCAGAAAATAGGACTACCAACTCCCTTTTCCCATCTGCCTTATCAAGTCATGAAGAGCCACTAACAGGAAAAGATCGGATGGGACCCTTGATTCTCCCTGTCTGTGCTCAGATTTGATCCACATCTACCTAGATGAACCTGTGAAGCATTCGTCTTAAGTAATGAGGATGAAGACCCCATAGTTGGACCCGTCTCATGCTGTGTTGCAGACCCCCTGGAAGATAATCCACCCGAGAGAAGGATCTGATCTAAAGTCCACACCAGGTACCAGCCACCAACACAGGCCCCACAACACAATCCCAGCCCCTCCACCCTCCGCTACACTCCATGCAGCTGTCTGGGGTTGCAACTCCTTTCTGCTATGATTCTTGGAGCCCATTGTATCAAATGCATATCAGCCAGCTCTCTGCTTCCATGACTCTGCACCTTAACAGTGAGAGAGGAGATGAAGTATCCTTTGCTCTTCAAGGAAGATGTATTGTCCAAAGGATATTAGGCTTGTGCCTCTAGGTAAATTCACTCTCAGTTTTGTTGTTGTTTGTTTTTTCTCCACCTAGGTGGGAGAGGGGCTGGAGCGATAGCACAGCGGGTAGGGCGTTTGCCTTGCTCAAGGCCGACCTGGGTTGGATTCCTCAGCCCCCCTCGGAGAACCCGGCAAGCTACAGAGAGTATCTCGCCCGTTCGGCAAGGTCTGGCAAGCTACCCATGACACATTCAATATGCCAAAAACAGTAACAACAAGTCTCACAATTTGTTGTGAGATGTTACTGGTGCCCACTCAAGCAAATCGAACAGGAGGACGGTGCAGTGCTCCAGTGCAAGTGGGAGAGGATAAGGTTGGAGCTAGATATTTGTCTTCTCCAAGCTAATAATAAAAGCCCACCAGGTTAGGTGCTGGCTAACTTTTTTTTCCTGAAGGGGGTCTCTGTAAGAGCAAAGTGCTGGTGTATTTCAAACCCTTCCCCTCACTGAAAGCAAAGGAGGATTTTCACTGATGTTCCCTATGAGAAGGACTTGGTAGAACACCTCAGAGTGTAGAATTCCCACTAGAGATTAGGTGCCCTTGGAGTTTTTTGTTTTTGTTTTTTCACAGACTTCTTCACATTAAGACTCTAGCAACTCCTCAGTTACAGTTCAGATTTGCCTATCCTGATCTAGTTCCCAACAAAGGTTCCAAGGGCACTTGCAACCCCTTTAAATGTGACTGCCCAAATTACTGTCTTTGTGAAAATTTGAAAAGACATCTTGATTTTTCAGGTTTTTTTGTAAGATCGGGTGTCAGATCCAAATACATTTAACCCAGAACTCAAAAGTGTGCAAATCTTCTGCCTCCCTGCAATGCACTCTGAATAAATATGGACATTGAAACCATTGAAATTTTGGTCAAGGCTCCTTTCAGATAGTCTTAGAGGTCTTTGTGATTCAAAAGAACTTTCAAGGCGCATATGCTGCCTGAGCCCATGTGCTGCTTGTGCCCACATGGCCTAGCACATGTGGTGCCCAAGCATATGTGTCGCCCGCACCTCCCCTCTTTGGCTGTGTACTTTCATGCTTTCCTGTCTAATGCTGGGATGTGGGTAGGGCTCTCTCTGCCCTTGGAGAATTCTGCATTCTCTCTTGAGCATGTTACTTACTCTCTCTTTCTCTTACTCTCTCCCCCTCCACACCTTTAAAAACCTTCCAAATAAAATCTGTTTCAAAAAAAAAACAAGAACTTTCAAGAAACAGTTGTGTATTTCAAAAAGATCTGAGTTTTCCAGGACTGTGGAAGAGATGGGATCTCAAATCCTGCAGGTAGAAGATTTACCTCTAGTTGAGCCTCATGATAATAGTGCACCACCTTCATTCATTTACTTTTTAAAAATTGTTTTTGTTTTATGGGGTCCATGCCCAGAAGTGCTCAGGGATTACTCCTGGTTCTGTGCTCAGAGATCACTCCTGGTAGGGCTGGGGAGCCAGGGATCAAACCAAGATCAAATGTGTTCAAGACAAGTAGCTGATGCTTGCACTATCTCTCTGGACCTTTAAAGACCATATTTCTTAATCTAGTATCTACATACAAGTCTGGCCATAAACAAATTTTCTGTTATTTTTTGGGTGGGGGGAGAAGGAAGGGACCACCAAGCTGTGCTCAGGCATTATTCCTGGCTCTCTCTAGGAAAGACTCCCCGGACAATATGCTGGGGATTGAACCCGGATCAACCACACGCAGGAATGCCCTACCCCCTGTACTATCTCTCAGCTCTTTTGTTACATTTTGAGCCTGAGTAGTTGGCATTTCTGAAGTGCAGAACATAACTGTGATCTCATTAACCACCCTGCTTTGGCTGCTCTTATTCACCTTGTTCTGTTCCAAACCTACTATTCCCTTTGACTCACCACTCAAATTCCACTTCCTCTAAGATTCCTTCTCTCATTTCTTGGCAAGAAATAATGCTCCCTTCTTTAAATTACCAAAACACATGGGCTTATTTCTATCTCTTATCATGTGTGTTTCATATTATAATGACTTATTTACAAGAACTAATGCTTCCCCCTTATTTCCCTGCACCCCCACCCACAATAAAACCCTTTATTGTACCTTGCATACACACTCAATAAATGTGGATAGAAAACTTGGTGGTCAAAACAAATTCGATTCATGGATCTCAAACAATCTCAAAACAAGGGATTTTCTGCTACAACCAGAAATACCTTATCTTTTAGGTACTTAAGATATAGTCAGGCTTGTGAATGTAGTAAGTGGGGTCAGGCAGTAACTGCACCGAAGGAAGTGTTATTTGAGATGATTATTATCCTCCAATTGTTTAATACCTTTCAACAATTTGATTAGGGACCCGATGTTCCTTTTTCTAAAGCACAGGGCCAGAGAAATAGCTCAAAGGCTGAAGCAAAGCCTCTGCATGCAGGAGGCCTGGATCCAGTCCCTGGCGCCACATGCTTCCATGAGCACCGCCAGGAGTGACTCCTGACATAAACCCAGGAGCCACCCCCCCAGCACTGCTGGGTGTAGCCCCAAAACAAACAAAGCTCTAAAGCACAAAAAATTAACCAGAGAACTCACTTGGTTTAAAGAATGTAGAACAAAATGTTCACTTTAATGATACCCACATCAAACTGACGCCAAATCATATTTCTTATCAACAGTTTCTGTAACTTTGTTGCACTTCTTATTTGAATAATTGTTACACTGAATGTCACCATCCCGAAAAAGAGAAAATCAAAGGCAGAGAAACCATCTCTCCAGTTTCCAGAGACTAGAATCTAGAGATGGAAAATTCCAGCCTTGGTCACTGAACACCTGAAATTGTGTGTCTTCAGTCAGCAGAATGTGCTATTACCTGCCCCCTGTCCCCGCTCTGAAATGGGATTCGGCAGCAATTACACAAATCGAGCAAAATGCATCATCAGATTTGATTGATTACTAAAACTCTTTTGAGTTCTGTAGAAAAATATTTGTGGTCAATGGATTTCCTCTAGAGTTCTCTCAAAAGACTCCAGGTCTGGGCATGGCAGAGTGGGAAATTGTTACCTTGCAGGAATAGGCCCATGTCTTCCGTTCCTGCCCACAGATGCCCAGAGCCAAGTCTGGCAACCCTGTCGTTTGCACTGAGGGTGCCACAACAATACATGTTTTAAAACCACAACCAGGTGACTCCCCTGCCCTCAGCCCATCATTGGGAATACAACAAAAAAGGGAAACGGAAAATTGTCAAAACTTAAACAAAAATGACAATTTTTAATTTTTTTTAATTTTATTTATTTAATTTTAATTGAATCATCATCAGATAGTTACAAAGTTGTTCACGATTGGTTTCAGTCATATGATGTTCCCACACCCATCCCTTCACCAGTGTATATTTCCCACCATCAATGTCCCCAGTTTCCCTATCCCCTGACTGCCTTTATGGCAGGCACTTCTCTTCTCTCTGTCTCTCTCTCTCTCTGTGTCTGTCTCTCACTCATTCTGTCTGTCTATCTGTCTGTCTCTCTGTCTCTGTCTCTGTCTCTGTCTCTCTCTTTCTCTGTGTACTTTTTCACATTATGGTTTGCAAAATAGACTGAGAGGTTATTATGTTTAGCCCTTTACCTACTTTTAGTACTTAATTCTTTTCCAGAGCGATTATTTCCAACTATCATTGTCATTGTGGTCCCTTCTGTATCCTAATTGCCCACCACCTTGTCCCCACTCTCCCTCACCCCCCGCACACAAACTTATAGCAAGCTTCCAAACATGGACCAGTCCTCTGGCCTTTGTTTCTACTATTCTTGGGTATTAGCCTCATACTATGTTTTTTTAATATTCTACAAATGAGTGCAATCATTCTATGAATGACAATTTTTTTTATTTTTTAAAAAATTTTATTAGTGAAACACCATGAGGTACAGTTGTAGACTTACAAATTTTTGTGCTTGAGTTTCAGTTATACAATGATCGACTTTTATTTATTTGGTTTTTAATTTTTTTTTTATTAGTGAAACACCATGAGGTACAGTTATATACTTACAATTTTTTGTGCTTGGTTTTCAGTTATACAATGATCAGGTACTCATCCCTCCACCAGTGCCCATCCTCCACCACCACGGGTCCCAGCATCCCTCCCACCCCCCCCCCCACGCCCCCCACCCCCGTTCCCCCATCCCACCCTGCCTCTGTGGCAGGGCATTCCCTTTTGTTCTCTCTCTCTCTCCTTTTGGGTCCTGTGGTTTGCAAGAGAAGCATTGAGTGGCAATCATGTTTGGTCTATAGTCTACTTTCAGCATGCTTCTCCCACCCTGGGAGGATCCCCACAACACCCTTTATTTGGTGCTCCCTTCTCTATCTGAAAGCACTTGTAAAACAAAGCAGGATTCTCACTGGCTATTTTTACTGTGAATACTACTACATGAACCAAGGAGATTAGATGATCTAGAATGAATGCTTTTTAATCTCACTTTTCAACAGAAAAAATTTGGAGTAATCATAGAAAATACCCTTGGATCCAATGTGTTTTAAATTGAGTTGACAATTTAAAATTATTTTTATTGATTTAGATTGTGTGGTTTACAACATTGTTATAGTTTCTTGTGCAAAAAGTCTAACATCATGTCCCTTACAGTGTACCCACCTCCCTCCTCTAAGGACCCCAACAACACCCCCCCCCAACTCAATTGTGTGGATCAGTTTTCCCATTGTGTTGCCTTTGGGCCTTTGTTTGCTATGTATATTTAAGCCCACATATATGAGAGATCATCCCTTTCTTTCAGACTGATTTTACTGAGCATGATATCCTTTAGTTCCATCCAATGTTGGAACAAATTGCATAATTTTGTTCTTTCTTAGACATGAAGGTATTCCATTGTGTATATATACCATAACTTTTTGATCTATTCCTCTGTAGTTGGGAATTTGGGGTTGTTTCTATATCTTGGTTATTATACTAAGTGAGGCAATGAATAAAGATGTGCATATATTCTTTAGAATTAATGTTTTTGTGTTTGGGAATCGAGGCTATAAAGTGGTTTCACTGGGGTGTATAGCAGTTCTATTCCTACCGTTGGGATAGATCTCCATCTTGCTTTCCATAGAGAGTGAGCCACAAAATATTACCACCAATAGTGGGTGAGGATTCATTCCTTTCTCACTAGAACCCTGCCAATACTGGCTGTTTTTATATTTTTGATATATGCCAATTTCACTGATGTGAGATGATACCTCATTGTTTTGATTTGTATTTCCCTAATAATTTGTGATGATGAGCATTTTTAAATATGCCTGTTGGCCATCCATATGTGTTCTATGGGAAAGCGTTTGTTATCTCCTCACCCCATTTGTGAATCGGGTTGTTGGATAGCACAGCTGTAGGGCGTTCGCCTTACAAGCGGCCAACATGGCCGACCCGAGTTCGATTCCTCCGCCCCTCTCGGAGAGCCCGGCAAGCTACCGAGAGTATTCGATATGCCAGACACAGTAACAACAAAGTCTCCAATGGAGACGTTACTGGGCCCCCTCGAGCAAATCGACGATCAACGGGAGGGCCTTTACCTTTACCTTTATCATTCTTTAAATCTGATGAATTTTGTACAAATATTTTCTCCCATTTAGTAGGGTTTTTTAAATTATTATTATAAGTTACATTTCTTTGCTCGAGCGGGCCCAGTAACGTCTCCATTGGAGACTTTGTTGTTACTGTGTCTGGCATATCGAATACTCTCGGTAGCTTGCCGGGCTCTCCGAGAGGGGGCGGAGGAATCGAACTCGGGTCGGCCATGTTGGCCGCTTGTAAGGCGAACGCCCTACCCACTGTGCTATCGGCGCGGGCCTTTACCTTTACCTTTACATTTCTTTAGAGGTAAAGAAGCTTTTTTTTTCCTTTTTGGGTCACACCCATTGTTGCACAGGGGTTACTCCTGGCTCATGCACTCAGGAATTACTCCTGGCAGTGCTTGCTCGGGGGACCATATGGGATGCTGGGAATCAAATCTGGGTCAGTCACGTGCAAGACAAATGCCCTATTCGCTGCTCTATGCTCCAGCCCCTATAAAAAAAGCTTTCTAATTTAATATAATCCCAATTTTTACTTTTGTTTTTTGTTGTCTTTACCTCTGCGGTGAGTTGCCCTGATAATTAAGGGGAAATTAATCCATAAAGTATGGGCTAGAGTAATAGTACAGTGAATAGGGTGTTTTCCTTGCATGTGACTGACTCAGGTTTGTTCCCTGGCATCCCACATTGTGCCCTGATACCTGCCATGAGTAATCCCTGACAGATGCAGAACCAGGAAGGAGTAAATTCTGAGATTAGGAAAACAAAAAGAAAAAGAAAAAAGAAAGAAGGAAGGAATGGAGGGAGAGAGGGAAAGAAAAAAGAAAGGAAGGAAGGAAGGAAGGAAGGAAGGAAGGAAGGAAGGAAGGGTTTCATACAAAAGATACTTGAAATCAAACTTGAGAGAAAAATTCCCAAGGGCTGAAATAACCATGAGACTCAAAATTTATTTTGGAAGCCAGAAATCTTAAGATCCCAAGAGCTCCTAATTGGAGGAATTAAAGGCTCAGCAATGGGGGGGGGGGGGTGGGGGTGCTTGGTATAATTTCAGTCTTAGAGGTTAAATCAGGCAATGTCTCATGGAATCTCAAGGCAGACATTTTTTGATAATGTTGGGATATGTTAATATGGAATGTGTCGTATTCAACCAAGGTTTCATGCCTCAGATCTGTTCTTATCACAATCACTGCCAGAAATTCAAGCCTCTTGGGCCACCTAGAATTGTACCTCAAACTTTGTTGCCCTAATGCCCAATTTCATCTCCCAACCTCCAATGTGTATGCACACACACACACGCACACACACACGTACACGCACATGCACACGCACATGCACATGCACACACACACTCTGCACTTTATATTCAGTAAACCCTTCCAACTCCAACTCTGCTACTGTGACACTACTGGGAATATTCCAGCCCAAGTAGGTGGTCTATTATTCACAAACTTATTGGATTTTAAAGCAGAAGCAAACATCATTTTTCATGGGCTAAGACTGTCACAGACCATATCTCTCCTCCCTGTGGCATAAATCCCAGTTTTTTGAGGCTCTGACCTCTCAGGCACCACCTCATGATAGATGTCATGCACAGACTTCCAGAAACTTCCCTCTGTACCACTCATATATAAACACAATTCTCATGTATGAAGTCCTGAGCACCTGCCTACTACCCTACTTCTCCATCACAAGTCTGGCAGCATTTTTGCCCACTTCAACATCCACAAAGATAAACGTCCATCATGTTGACCATTTAGGCCCTTAACTACACAATAGTTTCAATCACAGCCTCTCTCAAGCAGGTCACACCCTACATAAGGTTATCATAACACAACCCCACCCCCCTGCAACATCACCACCACCACCACCACCTCCATCACTATCACCATCACCTCTACCACCATTACCACCACTCAATCCTTCTCAACCACCACTCTTTCCTATCCTGCTAATGCCCCTATTCATATACTCAACTTCAAAATCCTTCCACTCCATCAGCATCCTTCACCTTCTGTTCAGGGCCATGTCTCCTAGTTCACTGAGAGAATAGGGGTCTTCAAAGGTTGCCTGCACTCCTCTTCTTTGCCCTACATTGTTTGACCTTATGTCAATTCCTCATACCTTCTTCACCCCTCTCTCACCTTTGGCTACCCTTCTGTTGTCCTGGAATAATTCCCTCTTTCCTCAGTATCATTTCCAACACCTGACCTCTATGTCTGAATATTCACCATCCTGACAAAGAGCCTCTCCTGAAGGCAAGGCAATCACATGCTGGCTCACAGACTCTGAGGAATTCAGGAAGCTGCTTGATTGTAGGTTGATAACTTGATTCTAGGTTGAAGTTGGCTGTGCTGAAAGTGTTTATCCTAAGACTGGGGAAGATTTTTGGTTTTCCAGGGCTGGATGTTAAAGACCAACACAGCACTGTCTTATCCCGCAGCTTCCTCTGTTGGTTAAGATTTTTTAATCTTTTTGTTTTGCAATAGAATGGCAGTGTGGGGGCTCACATCTAGCAATGCTCAGCTCACTCCTGGCTCTGAGCTCAGGGATCACTCCTGAGAGGGCCTAGGGGGACCAAATGGGGTGCCAGAGATCAAACCTGGGTCAGCCTCTTACAAAGCAGGCCCTACCCACTGAATCATCACCCCAGTCCCTGCTTCCTCTACTATCTACAAGTTTCTCCCCCAGTCCACCCACCTTAGGCTCTGATGATGCAAAACTTCTCAAGAGCTTTCCACAGCTCTCTCTCCCACTTGCTCCTAAAACCTACTTCAATCAAGTTTCTGTCCTCAGAACTTCCCCAAAAGACGCCTGTCAAAGGCACTTAGCACCTCCACTTTAGAAGTCCAAGTAACACTTACTTTCTTGGTATCTTATTGGCCTTTGCCTTTAGCTTACCTACCCGCTTCCTCATTCTTAAGACACATTATTCTAGCTCCTCTGATTCTGCTTTTTCTAGTTTCTCCCGCTTCTCTTTCCTTTCTCAGGACCTGTGCAGACTTCTCTCTGCCTCCCTCCAGACAGGCACAGCTGTAAACTGTCAGTGTCCTAACCTTCTCAGTTCCCCACTCTCCCATCTAGCAACCTATTTAATTGCAATTATGTAATTTCATTTGCATAAAGCCCTTGCCTAAAAATTTCTGAAGTGGAAATCTTGATTCTTTCACCTCTGAGCAAATCAGTTGGTCTCCACAGTAATCCCTCTCATTAACTGGTGACTCCTCAACCATATTTTCCATTCAGAAATGTTGCCACTATCTAAAATTCCTCCTTCATTAAACCCCCTTTCATATCCCAGACTTAAGTGAGGCCTACTTCCACCCCCAGATATATACACATCTCACCAGCACCACACCCACGTAATCTTTCAGCCAGCATCATCTCCTGCCTATCTTCTCCCAATGACCTAAAGGTTCATCTCAAGTTCACTGTTACCTAAATATACTCTCTACAAAACAGCCAGCAGAGAATTTTTTTACCATTTAATCACCATGAATTAGAAAGGTACAAAATTCTTCATAATTGGGTTTCAGGAGTGCGATGTTCCAATACCAATCCCTTCACCAGTGTTCACCTCCCTCCACCAATGTCCCTAGCTTTCCTCCATTCTCCCAACCTGCCTCTATGGCAGGCACTTTTTTCACTATCTTTTTTCCTTTTAGGCATAATGGTTTACAATAGGGTATCATGCATATCACTGATAGGGTATCATGCATATCACTTTTCCTCCTTTCAGCACCCAGTCTTCCTCCAGAGTGAACAATTTTCCCCTATCCTTGTTGTAGTGGTCTCTTTCCAGACTAATCCCCTCCCCCCCAGCCCCCTCACAGTGCTAAGATTCCTACTGAAGACCAGTTCTCCCGCTCTTCTACTGCCTTTGGTCATTAGTTACTCCTCTATTATGTTTCTTTATATCCCACATGTAAATGAGATGATTCTGTGTCTGTCCCTCTCCCTGTGACTCATTTCATTCAGCATGGTACTCTCCAGATCCATCCAGGTACCACAAAACTGCATGATTTTATCCTTTCTTACAGAAAAGTGGTATTTTATTGTGTATATGAACCAGAGCTTTCTTATCTAGTCATCAGTTCTCAGACACTTGGGTTGTTTTTCCAGATTTTGGCTATCGTGAATAGTGGACAGAATGAACAGAAGAGTGCAGATGCTTTTTCAGCATTGTGGTTTTGGGCCCTTGGCATGAATCCTAGGAGTGAAATTGTTGGGTCATATGGAAGCTCAATTCCTAGTTTTTGAAGAATGTCCATATTGTCTTCCAAAAGTCAACATTACCACTAACCGTGAATGAGGACCCTCTCTGCCCCACATAACATTGGTTGCTGTTGTTCTTTCTGCTGAGTGCCAGTCTCTCAGGTATGATGTGATATTTCATTCTCATTTAGATTTGCCTTTCCCTTATCATTAGTGATATAGAGCATTTTTATATGCCTTTTCGTCATTTGTATTTATTTTTTGATGAAGTTTCTGTTCATCTCTTCTCCCCATTTTTTAGTGGGATTAGAGGAAATTTTTAAGAAACAAAGCACTTGAAATTATGATAGCTTTTACCAACTTCCAAGACGCACCCCAAAAAAGAAACGATTTTACTATTGAAATGACTAATTGCAAGACTACATTTAAAATAAACTGCCAATAAAATCATATTTTAGGAACCAGAAAGATAGTATAGTGGTTATTTCTTGCCTTGCAAGCAACAAACCCAAGTTTGACACCCAACAACATCTATGACCAGTCCCCTGAGTTCCACCAGAAGTGAATCAGGATTAAGCACTGAGCACTACCACATGTGGCCCCAAAACAAACAAATACATACACACAATTTTTAATGGCTTGTACCGGAACAATTTTATCTGTGATTTCAAGGAGGAAGTATAAAAGAAAATGTGATTGTCTCATATTAGAAAAATCACAGGAACAACTGAATAGAAAAGAGGGCTTTAATGACCATAAAACAACTTCAGTTGGGAAGGATTTCCACCAGCTTGAGCTTGAGAACAGCTTCAAGCAGAGGGAGTTAGTTGGGGGTCTGATTTTATGCCCAGCAGAGGTAGAGTGAAGTAACAGTTTCTACGTATTCTAGGTGTTTTTCAGGAAATTCAAAAATATTCATGAGGTAGAATAGCAAGCACATGCAAATGAGGAACATACAAAGAACATACACTGCATGTACAGAAAGAAAATGGAGAAACTAGCATCAAGGGTATATAGTTTATGTGTTAATAAATTCCACAACGACCAAAGGTTGAAACGGGCTCTACTGTGCAGTCTCCACTGGCAGAACTGACCAAACAGTAACTTAGGGTTCTGATCAACCAAAAGGTTTCTGAAGGTTCCTCTTTGCCCTGATCAGAGTCAATCAGAGCCAGTAGAAAGTCATAGGGCAGTTTCTCTCAGACAGAGGTTGGGACAAGCGACACACTCTATAAACTACAAGATTCATCCTGATCTTTCTTAGCTCTTCTTAACCCCAGAGAGTCCTATATTTTCCAGGAAAGAAAAAGGGCAAAATCACACACACACACACACACACACACACACACACACACACCACTTTAACAATGGAAATTAGTTTAATAAAAATTATTCATCTTTTCATTGAATGGAATTTGTGTAAACACCATTTTATTTCCCTTTGTGTAAAAAGCTATTTCCTAGTTTTTTGGTTTTCAAGCCACAAATGGTTGTGCTCAGGGCTTACTCCTGTTCTGTGCTCAGGGATCACTCTTGGCAGTGCTCAGGGGACCAGATGAAGTGCCAGGGATCTAATGGGGTTTGATTACATGCAAGGCAAGTGTCAACCCCTGTATCATCTCTCTGACCCCTTGAAAAGTATTTCTAATACATTAATTTCGACTTTTGAAATAGTTAAAAATTTTAAAAATACCAACATGTGCAAACAACTTTATAACCATAGGCTTAGCACGATCCTTGCAAATGGTCACCAAAGCCTTTCACACAGTAGCTATATGTAATATATAGCTGGACATGTAAATAAATGGTAAAAATATGTGCCACACATCACTGAACCCTTGGGATGGATGTCTGGTACCACAAAATTTTAAATACCCTAAAAATCCACTGAATATAAGGTCTGCCTGAAATTACTTAATCAAAAAAGTTGTTCAGCTAATGTTCAACCTTTGCTACAGTATAAAAAAAGAAAAAGAAAATGTTACCAGGCTTTTTCCTACCTACCAATGGAATTTTGTTGATTTACTTTTGAAAACATAAAACAATCTATGAATCCAGAATCCTATATCATCACCAGAATTAAAATTACTTTTAACAATTTCAGAAAAGCATGGGAAAGTAATTCTTTCCTTTAGGATTCTCAATATATTTTCTTTCAAACTCAGTTTTTCAATTAGCATGAAAGACTTGAGTCAGTTAATCTTTTCTAAACAGAAAACAGATTGTTTTATCACCCCCCAAAACCTGCCCATCATATCTCAGATAAGACCCACATGCCTTTCCCACAAGGCCATGTCTGGTCTGGCCCTTACCTTTCTGTCCACTTATCCCTCCTTTTCCGCTTCCTCCACAGGCAACCTAATGGGCTTCCTGGGGCTTCTCTGTGGAGGTGTGGAGCTCTTTTCTTTTGCCTCCAGACATTTACACAAGCTCTTCCCTCACTCCCTTCCAGTTGGCTGACTCCCTCTAATCTTTGGAGGCTTCCCTTAAATACCACCTTTCTAGAGAAACCCAGCTGGCAGAATCTGTTTAGGAAGGGCAGACTGATTGTAGGCAAACAGCTAAGAAAAGCAATATCTTCAATTTACAACCTGATTGGTGGAATAATATGCTCCTGTATTTGTCATTCATTCATCAGTTTCTTGAACGGATGGCTTTGATTGGTCAGTGTTCGCTTGTGCGTCCAGGGAGCCATCGTGATTGGCAGAGAAGGTGTAGGCGGTGTTTAATAAGCCTTTTCAAATTTTGCTTTTCCGCGAGAGGAATGGTGGACGTGTCTCACCCTTACGTGGGGATTCCAAGAAGTTGAAACGAAGGTTCTGGTAAAGTTGATATGAACATTCCGGTATAATTGGTATAAGTGATATCTGGGAGAATGCTCTCAAGAGGACTCTGAAGGGAGCTGAGGGAAGTACAAAGGAATGGGGAGCTGCTTAAGTGGTTCTGGCTGAAGTCTAGTCTGGACACGAATGCGCTGTTTGGAGCTGTTAACTTCAAGAAAAGATCTGGACTTTTGTACCCTATATCAGTCCATCATTCCCTGAAGTTGCCATGTTGGAGAGGTAACTGGTTCCAGGTAACATCACAGACATCCAGGTGGTGCCTGTGGGTGCAGAGAGCAGCGACTGTTAGTTAGCAAACACTAGGCAGGTAAGGCTCTAGTGTGTGCTCCAGGCAAAAGAGATCTGGAAAAGGAATACAAAGTCCAGCACCACTGCCAGGAGTAATTCCTGAGTGCAGGGCCAGGAGTAACTCCTGTGCATCACTGTGTGTGACCCAAAAAGTAAAAAAAAAAAAAAAAAAAAAACCTCAGGATCCCCTTAAGGCAGGATTTCTTGCTGTTCACCAGATGAGGAGAGTATTTCTTGGCTGGGGACAGAGGGAGGATGCCAGGAGGGAGGTGAAAGTGCCCTGAGCATGGTATGTAACCTGATTATCAGCTCTCTGTCCTCTACCCACTAGATGCCTGAAGCATATTTCCTCCTTCACTCAGTCTTAGATATTGTCACTTGTCCCCTGAGGTTCCAAGTTGTTTTCTTAAAGGTGTCATGTGAAACAAAACAAGCCAGAAGGAGAAGGACAAATACCATATGATCTCATTCATTCATGGCATAGAGACTAATTGAAGGAGGCAACAGACACTATCAAACATTGGCAAACACTTGATCCGGTATTAAAAACTGAGATTACTAAAAAGTTTTAGAGTAGATGAGGGGGATGATGAGGTGGATGGGAAGCCTTGGAAGGACCATGGAGGGTACTTGGTAGAGGTGAGGTGAGGTCCTGTATGCATTAATACAATGAGGCTGACACTATTGTGAGCATGTTACCTAAACAACAAAAATACAAAATGAAAACCTCTGTAGTTAAACAAACATTATAAACTTTGAAATTCATACATCAAGAGAGATAATACAGGGGTTAAGGTACTTGCCTTGCACACAGCCCACCCAAGTTCAATCCCCAGCACTACATATGTTTTCCAGGTCCCATCAGGAGTGATACTTGAATACAGAGCTAAGAGAAAGTCCTGAGCACTGCTGGGTAAGACCCAAAACAAAGCAAACAAAAGAAAAAAATGAAAAAAAAGACAAAAGAAAGCGAAAGGAAAAAAGAAGAGGATAAAATTAATTCATCTAAAAAATCAAATATATTATCTTCACAGTGGATAATGTTTTACATGACTTGTTAACAAAAGGGGCTCGAGCCATAGCATAGTGGGTAGGGTGTTTGCCTTGCACTCTGCTGACCGGGGTTCAATTCCTCCATCCCCCTCTGAGAGCCCGGCAAGCTGCTGAGAGTATCCTTCCCGCACAGCAGAGCCTGGCAAGCTTCCCTTGGCGTACTCGATATGCCAACAACAGTAACAAGTCTCACAATGGAGATGTTACCGGTGCCTGCTAGAGCAAATCGATGAACAACAGAAGGACAGTGCTACTAACAAAGGGCATATTATGAAAAACCTATTTGTTCAAATACTTCAAAGCATTTCTATCCATAGATAAAGAAATTAAATGTATATATTTTTAAAATTTTTATTAGTGAGACACCATGAGGTACAGTTGTAGACTTACAAATTTTGTGCTTGGGTTTCAATTATACAATGATGAAATACCCATCCCCCCACCAGTGCCCATTTCCCACCACCACGGATCCCAGTATCCCTTCCACCCCCCATTCCTCCCCCATCCCACCCTGCCTCTGTGACAGGGCATTCCCTTTTGTTCTCTCTCTCCTGTTGGGTGTTGTGGTTTGCAAAAGAGGCAATGGGTGGCATGAACATTTCATTTTCTTTCTGTTTATTATAATGTACATATATAAAAGATATAAATAATATACCAGCATTTAAAAATGAATAAAACCCATGAGTTCTTCTAGTAATTTTTCATAATATAAGCTATGTACATATGTTAAAATTTTGCTTCCAGGTGAAGTCAATGCTGAGTACATTGTTATGATGATTTCTCTGCTCACCCAGCTATTCTTTTTTGGAAATAAAAACATATTTTATTCAGAGGTTTTTGAGGAAGGGGAGGGAGGGAAAGAGATAGAGTAACGTACTCTAGAGAGAACACAGATTTCTCCAAAGGTGGAGAGAACCCCAAAACACATCTCAGCGTTAGACACCTCAACTATTCTTTACAGGGCATTTTGAAGCTGTTGAATAAGCTTCAAATTCACTGTCATTACTATGATATTTGAATATGACTAGATTATTTTTGAAACAGTTTTTTAAAATTTACCATTGGTTCACAGTGTTATAAAGTTTGGGGAGTAAAACTTCACAGATCTCACTCAAATAGGATAAATGCTGTGGAACTCAAATAGGAACAAAAGCACCAAGTTGTCCTCCCATTCCCATCAGTCTAGTGTTCGTGTGCGCGCGCGCGCGCGCACGCGCGTCATAGGAAGGGCAGTGAAAGCAGCATGGAGACTCCCTTTGAAAAGATAGTTAAATATAGCAGCTGGAGAGATAGTGTAGAAGATAACGTGCTTCCCTGGCATCTCATGGTCCTCTGAGTCTGCCATGGTAGAGCCAGGAGTAAGCCATAAGCACCCTTTAATTAGTTACGTGTAAACATTTTTCTTAAAGGCACCCCTCCCCCTCCAGGAAGAATTTATAATCTCCTTTGGCTGGGGGAAGGGGCGGAAGGGGCTCAGTGTGCTCAGGGCTTACTCCTTTGCTCTGAGCTCAGGGATCTCTCCTTGTGGGGTCAGGATTTCATATGGGGTGCCAGGTGTTGAACCCAGATTAACTGTGTACAACGCAAACACCCTACCTGCTATACTATTGCTCTGCCCCCTACTATCTCCTTATGCCTTTCTTCTTACTCTTTTCAATAGACAGGGTAGAATTTGAATCAGCGCTTCCTTGTTTTACTCTGCATTCTTTGGTAATTTGAATGAGTCATCTCTGAGTCATCTGCTCTAGCATCCTCTGCCTTAGTCTATGTAAAGGTGTAAAGGTGGTTACACAGTTAATGACTGAGTGAATGTGGGAGTTAAGGAAGCTTCTTGCCTTTGGAAAATGCAAAGACTGAAGCAAGGGGAGAATGGTGAGAGGAAGAAAGGATGAGGTAAATGCACACATGTACAATGGAGTACATGTTGTGGAATCCCCAGTGAATACAAATGCACAGAGAAGACAGTATGCGTTTGCGTGCTGTGCGTTAGAGTCCTTCAGGGAGTGCTGATTCAAGTTCTACCTTTTAGAGCTGGTCTGGTTTGCTCAAACTGGGAGTCAAAATCTGCAGTTAATGGCAATAGAGTGGTTGGCAAGGAAGAAGGTCTTAGTGAGAAAAGGAGGGAGCTAAAGGCAGAATAATGGGAACTTCTGCTTTTTTATAAGGGGTAGATGTACTGTAAGTTAGTTCCCAGAGATCTAAGAAGGTATTGCTAGAGATCTAGGAGGAGAACTAGCACTGGGAGTGAGAGTTATGAAACCATAAATCATGGGGACAGGCAGGAGAAACTAAGCCACTATCCCTTGGCCTATCTCAAGCTCTACTCCCCAATTAGCCTTAGAGTTCCAGCCAGATAGAGAGCATTTAGGTGCTGGATAGTATAGGGGTTAGGGCTCGTGCTTTCATGAACCTGATGCAAGTTCTGATACCACATATTTTCTTGAGCATTACCTGATGTGTCTCTGGAGGCTCCTGTATACAGCTGGGTTGACCCTGCTAGTCCTCAATACCACAGGGTCCAAGCAGCACCTCAGCATCCTTGGCCTTCATATTCAGCAACTGGCCTGATTGGCAGAGAACCACAGAGAGTGATCCCCCCGAAACAAACAACCCCTCACCTAAAGTGGGATCCAGGCAAAATATTAGCTTGTGTTTCTTCTACATATTAGAATTTTTATTTCAGAAAAACAATTTGCATCTCTTTTGCTTTTTTATTTTGTGTTTTTTGCTTTTTGGGTCACACCCAGCAATGCTCAGGGGTTATTCCTGGCTCTGTACTTGGGAATTACTCCTGGTGGTGCTTGGGGAACCATATGGGATACCAGGGATGAAAGCCTGGTGTAAGACAAATGCCTTATCTGCTGTACTATTGCTCTGGCCCCCAGTTTGCCTTACTTTTGAATGAGCACATAGGGTCATATAGCAACAACATTTTTATCAAAATATTTTAGAGTCCTTCAGGATGTAAATGTGACAATGACCAGGGAGTGGAACTTTTGTATCTAAACTTTCATTCCTCTGTCAAAATCTGGTTTGTTCATCACCAAATATGTGCTTGCTCTTCACAATATTCTAAACCTGGAGCTAACCTAAACACCACTGACAAATGGTAGGATGAAGAAACTGGGCTAGGAATACTCCATGGAATCCTACTCAGGTATTTTAAAAATGCAACATAAATAGAACTAGAGGTGATTAAGCTAAAGAAAATAGGTCAGATAGCAAAAGACAATGGTTTCGCCCTAATGTGTAATATAAATAACCAAAGCAAAAGAAGTTGGAAAAACAACAGAACTGTGTAAAAAAGAATGGTGGTTACTGAAGGGAAAGGAAGGGGGTGGGGAGAATTGGTAGAGGGATCAATCTGACTGTGCTATGGCTCTGGAGAGTTGGGGGTGGATTGACATAGCCTTTTCAAGGTCAAGGTGTGAAGCTGTTTACTGTAGTACTAGGACCCGGCAATAGTACAGCAGGTGGGACACTTTCCTTGTATGTGGCCGATCAGGGTTCAATCCCGAGCACTCCATCTGGTCCTCTGAGCCCCAGCAGGAGTAAGCCCTGGGCACATCTGAGTGTGGCACCAAAATCAATATGTTTATTTATAATTTCAAATCAATGATAAAATCAATAAAAAGGGGGGGTGCTTGGATGAAGTGATCTCTTTTCTACTCTAATGTTCAAAGACTATTAACATTTACTAATATTTGTTACAAAAATAATTAAAGAATTTCATCTTTTGTACATCAAAACAGTGATGCACAAACCCTGCATTGCATCAGAATCCCCCAGGGAGCAGGTTCAAAACCAGGCTCTGTTACAAAAGATCTGTTGCTCAGAGAACCTCACACTACAACTCACAAAACAGAGAAAACAGTTGAAAATCCTATGTCTGATAAGTGGTTGCTGAGCAGAACGTGCAAGATTTATATTTCTTAGTAACAACAATGAAAAGCAGCTTCATTTAAAATTGAGCAAAGAGATCTGAAAAGTTGGTTGAATAGGCTTACATGCTGGTCCCCCAAGCACTGCAGTGAGCAATGCCCCAACACAGAGCAGAATACAATAACCCCTGGGCTCCAATAAGTAATAAATTGAATTAAGTTAATAACATATTAAATTGAGCAAAGGACTTGAATAGGCAGTTCTTCAAAGAAAGTAAACAATACCAATAAGTCCAGAAAAGATATTCGATATCCCCAATCATCAGAAAAATTCAAATCAAAACCACAATGAAATTCGACTTCAGAACCAATTAGGATGGTTACTATTTTAAAAAGAAAGAAACAGCAACACAAATTCAAAACCAGAAAATAGCAAATGTTTACAGGGATGTGCAGAATCAAAAATCTTGGCGCTTGAGAGATAGTTACAGTGGGTAGGGAGTTCCTCTTGCATGTGGCTGACCTGGGTTTGATCTCTAGCACTCTCTAGGGTCCCGAAAACTTTGCCAGGAGTGATCCCTGAGTGCAGACCCAGGAGGAATCCCTGATCACCACTGAGGGTTGCCCAGAAATCAAATGAATTGGAATGAGGGTTTCAAAGATATCCCATCCTCACAGCAAGATTAATCAGATTAATCAAAATACTGAAGTGACACAAGTCCACTGAGAAATGAGGTTATGATGAACAAACTTATTATTGAACCTAAAAAAGGAAGAAAATTCAGATATAAGCTATTATATGATGAACCTTAAGGATATCATAGTAAGTGAAATAGTAAGCCAGACACTAAAAGACAAATATTGTTTGCTCCCACATGTGTCAGGTATCTAGAATAGTCAAATTCATAAAAATTGAATGATGGTTGCCCACAGGTAGAGGAGAGGGGGATAGGGAGTTGTTTAATGAGAACAGAGTCTCAGTTTTGCAAAATAAATAGAATTTTGGAAACTGGTTGCATAGTGTTGTGAATGTCCTTAGCATCATTAATCTGTACTCTTAAAATAATTTAAATGATAGGCCAGAATGATAATACAGCAAGTAGACTGTTTGCCTTGCATGTGGCTGACTTGAGTTTGATCCTCAGCATGGCATATGGTCTCCCAAGCTTGCAGGAATGATACCTGAACACAGAGCCAGGAGTCAACCAATAGTGCCATGAGGAGTGGCCCCAAACCAAACCAAATAAATAATAATAAAACAATTGAAATGATTAAAAAGGACTGGGGATGTGGCTCAGTAGTAAAGTACATGTCTTATATACATAAGACCTGGATTTAATCTCTGGCAGCACCCTCCCCTCCAAGTAAATAAAATTATTTTTTAAACTTTGATTTATTGAATATGTGGGACCAAATCGGTGCCAGGGATTGAACTCAGATTGGCCACATGCAAGCAAGCCTTCTACCAGCTATATGATCACCCAGCCCCTAAAATGGTTTTTTAAAAATATTGTGAATTGTTTGACAAAATAAAAGTAAAACAATTGAACTATAAATATCAACTAATACAGTGAGGGCTATTGGTCCATCAAAGTGGCACTTTCAGTTCTGGAATGCTTGTCTGCCCTAAGACAGGGACTCTTGTATTGGTCCCCAGCCAGGCCTGGCTCTGGGAGATCCGCAAATGCTGCCTGGTGCTTCCATATAGGGTTGTCTTCTGGGAGTTTCATGAGTGAAGTTCCCAGTTCCAGATAAGTAAGACTTTCTCAGGAAAACTGGCCTACTAGTGGAGATACTGCTTCCTCTTAGCATCAGTGAGTATGCCCATGCCACCTCATCATAAGGGATCCTGGAGGGGATGAGAATCGGAGCATTGTCAGAAAGTAAGAGCGCTTAGCGTCTACCAATTTCATTTCTGTACAGTGTACAAGATTTTCACTATCAAGCAAAGCATCCCTGCAAAGTTAGCAAACACATACCAACTTTATACAAGTCACCAGGCGATAACTAATAAAAGTGAGGACAGAGCCATTTCTTTTCTTTCCATGCAATTCTATTCATTTTTTCTTTATTTTCTTGGTTTTACAGCCACACCTCCTGGCTCAGTGCTCAGGGGTCATTAAGGAGACCATGTGGTGTCAGAAATCAAGCCAGATTTCCTACATGCAAAGCACATACATGCTCCAGTCTATAAAGTTCTTTGCCTAAAAGTTTTTCCTTTCAAAGTCTATGTTATTGACACATCATTTACATACAATAAAATCCACTCTGTTAAGTGTATAATTCCATCTACTTGACAAATATCGACTACCACTACCAAATATCATATAACCACCACCACAAATCAAGATAGGTAAAGGTAAAGGTAAAGGCCCTCCCATTGTTCGTCGATTTGCTCGAGCGGGCCCAGTAACGTCTCCATCGGAGACTTTGTTGTTACTGTGTCTGGCATATTGAATACATCACGGGGAGCTTGCCAGGCTCTGCCATGTGGGCGAGATACTCTCGGTAGCTTGCCGGGCTCTCTGAGAGGGGCAGAGGAATCGAACTCGGGTCGGCCATGTTGGCTGCGTGCAAGGCAAACACCCTACCGCTGTGCTATTGCTCCAGCCCAAATCAAGGCAAACGCCCTACCGCTGTGCTATCGCTCCAGCACAAATCAAGATATAGACTACTATTTCTACAACCCTAAAAAGTTCTCCTTGTAGCCAAGTCCTCTCCTCACCAGAGCCCCTTGCAACCACTAATCTCACTTTAGTCTATGGTTCTGCATTTTCCAAATGTCGAATAAATGAAATCATATAGTAATGTTTGTGTCTGCTTTCATTCACTTAGCATAATACTTTTGAGAGTCCATCATTTATTTTCATAGTCAGTAGCTCATTCCATTTTATTACCAAGTAATATTCCATCATGTGGACGTGTAATCACTTATTCACTCACTAGTTGATAAACACATGCCTTGCAATTTTCTGCAGGATAAATAAAGCTAGTGCAAGCATGTGTGGTTCTAGTTTTCATTTCTCTTGGGCAATACGTAGGGATGGAAAATTTGGGTCATTTGGAGAGTGTTAATAAGATACTTCTCACTGTTTTCTCAAATGACTATATCCCTTCGCACTCCTGTCAGCAGTAATATGAGTTCCAAATGTTCTGCATCCTCACCAATGCTTTTTGCAAATATCAGCATTGTGTGTGTGTGTGTGTGTGTGTGTGTGTGTGTGTTGGACTCTTACATGTGAATCATGTGCTCTACCACTGAGTCTAAGAACAGCATCTTGATTATTTCAAATCTGTAGTAATGGTGACCATCATAATTGATTGTATGGTATGGTGACATCTTTCAATTTTTAATGCTGCAAGCTGAGGTTCAGGGATCTTTTCTGTCTAGTTGTTTCCATGATAGTTTTGGTGTTATATGGTTTTTTTTTTTACCAAAAAAAGTATGAAAGTGCTTTAATTATTTTATTAGGTTTAAGAAATGTAAGGTAGAGTTAGTCCTTAGCAAAATTGACATAGATAATAGAAGAACACATGCTTTGTGTTAGAGGCGATACTGAATGTCCATGGAATGCTTGGATTCATTCTGGCTGCAATAAATTCAAATTCAGTTTGTTCTGTACAATTGATCCTTCTTGGGGAAATCTTACTTCCTCCTGATTGAGATTGATCATGAATCTGTCTGTTACCAAAAGATACAGTCCCGAGAAATTGTCAGTTGTGAAACTCAACTCTTTCCTGGCTGGTTGGGTTCAGTGGTCTTTGTTTAGGGTAGAGAAACTGGCATAATTCCCAACTCTTACTTTTTTCTGAAATCTCTTGAAAGATTTAAAAGGCTCCCATCTCTCCCAAAAATCTCCTCTCTTCCAGATTAAACATCACTAGTTCTTTTGACCATCTTTACATGTGACAGTTTTGTGTTTCTTCTCCAGCCTGCCTTCTCTCAGAGGAAAATACTGTATCTAATCTCTTGCCCATATGGGAGGTCAGTTCTGAACCCAGTACTGATAGATAGTAAACAGAGTGGATTCTGACCCACAGTTTCCACATTTATGCAGCTGATAGTCATGTGAGTTTTGGGGTTTTGTTTGTTTGTTTTTTGTTTTCGCACAGAGGTCCCTGGTGCTTTGTACTCAACCTGTGAAGCTGAAGCTGGTTACTTGGTCATTTTTTTCGTTCTTTCTTTCCCCATTTGTATTTGAAGAACCAAAATTTGGCAAACGCAGGGGGCGGACATTAAGAGTGTGTGTGTGTGTGTGTGTGTGTCTTGGGGCTGTCTTGTGTGTATGTGTGTGTGTCTTGAGACTGTCTCTGTATGTGCTGGGGATAATGATCCAACCTTGTGTGTGTGTGTCCGTCTGTCTTGGGTGTAAAGGACAAAGTTGCCCGTGTGTATTGGGGGTGAAGGACAGTGTGTGTCTGTGGGGTGGATCCGGTTTCCCCCCTTTGGGGGGGAAGGCTGTCAGGCCCCCTGGAGTCTTCTCTTGCTGTTGTTTACTTACTTCTCCCCGAGTTTCTGTGCCGCCCGCCTGGGGAAGCTGCGCCACGGCTCCTCAGATGTTATTTATCTTTTCCTGCGAGAGACTTGTGACAGTGCAGGGTGTTGTGTATCCTGTGAGATTGTTTATCACCCAGCCCATGCGGTGGCCGGAGCGGCCTCCTCGCCAGCACTTCGTGTCCCCGAGTCCCGGGACTACGTGAGCGAGCGAAGGGCGGGGAGGTTACGTTTGGGCGCTGGGGTGAACCCGCGCCCTCTGGAGCCCGCGGCGCCGTGTCCTCAGGCCCCGGCTCTGACCCCTGCGTGCCCAGGTGACACTCAGACGGCGGCGCTCGGGCCCCGGCGCCCCCCGCCGGCCCCGCGGAAGTCACCTCCGCGTGCCACCAGCCCGGCAGGCGTCGCCCTGACCGCCCGGGGCCCCGGCGCCACTCTGGCCGGGCTCGGAGAGGGGCGCTGCGCCGCGCTCGCTCGCAGTCCCAAGTCACCTGCGGGTCGCCGCCGAGCCGCTCGCCGACGCCTACGTGAGCCGCTGCCCGGCCCGCTCGCGCACCTATAAAGCTCGGCCTGGGCGAACGCAGCCGCCACTTGACACCTCCAGGAGTTTGCACGTCCTGGAGTTTGCACACCCTAGAGTTTGCACGCCCTAGTTTGTATGCCCTGGAATTGACATTCCCTGGAGTTTGCATGACCTGGAGTTTGCACGCCCTGGAGCTTGCAGTCTCTGGAGCTTGCTTTCTCTGGAGTTTGCAAGCCCTGAAGCTTGCATTCCCTGGAGTCTGTACCTCCTGGAGTTTGCACGTCCTGGTGTTTGCACCTCCAGGCTGGGATTTCCCGAAGGAGCTGCGGCGGGTCCACGGAGAGGAGGGCTGGGAAACTCGATTCGGAATTTCGATTCGCCTGGTTTGGGGCCGGAGGAAGATCTGAAATCAGCCCAGAAAGGGATTTAGGGGTGAATCTTGTCTTTTTTCCTTTCCCGTTCCCTTCGTTCGTTTCCATTATAGCCCTTCACCTTGCCTTTCTTTACTTCTTCAGGTTGCCTTTGGGAGGTTTTTAAAAAGGCCAGAGAGCTGATCATTTTAGGAAGGTTCACGGGGAGACTAGAGTGCACGCCCAAGGGCAGACTCCTGCCTCTACCAGCCTGACTGACCTGTTCCCCTCCAACACACACACACACACACACACACACACACACACACACACACACACACTTACGGGGAAAGATCAAACACTCCCTGCGGTCCGAGGTCTGTTTTCTCAGGCGTCCTTCCCCCATCACCACATTGTTAGCGGGACAATAGGCTCCTGTGTCAGTCTTGTTGGCACCAGTTTTGTACGATGCAGGAAACAGCATTTCCTCTCGACGCTGGAAAATTAACTTGGATCGTGCTTTTCCCTTTTTATTGAGAATTCGCACACACCCCGGGAAACCCGAGCTCCCGGGGAGGGGAAGGAGCGGCAGCAACAGACATCGCCGAGTCCTGCCCGGTCCCGGCCCGGCCCCTTCCCGCTCAGCTCACCGCTCCGGGTCGCTGCCAAAGGAGGAAACTCCCGGCGCTGAACAATGAGATGGGGCTGGATGTCTCAGCAGTGACCCTCCCACTGGGAGCCCTTTCTGTTGGGAAGAGGAATTTGGCAGAAGGAGCTTCTAACTGCCTCGAGACTCCCACCTCTGTCTGCTCCGAGTTGTCCAACCTTGGGCAACGGGACAGTTGCCTGGTAGGTCCCGAAAGATGAACCATTGTTAGAACCGCAGAACTACGAGGAAACAGTATCCTGGTCCCCTAGTACTTCCTTTCTGGTATGCATCCCGTCTTGCTTTGAATTCTAGGCTATGCACTCATCTCTTGCAATAGTACCAGACTGCAAAATCCTGGTGGCTGAGGGCTCGTCGGCATTGATCCCTGCTAGTGTTCAGTAACGTGTGTGCATTTGTGCCTCTCCTTGCCACCCCCTACCACCATTTCCTATAGTTCACAGTAGGAAAAAGGAAATACTGATTGCCCAATATACCCATACAATTCGCATGCATACAGAATTGAGACACACTTTTCTCTATACTCACAAGCAACGTTGACTGGACAACTTCTTCAACACATGCAGAAACATGGAGAGAATACAGTTTCAGCTCTGCCAGCGGGGACCGTTTACCCCTCCTCGTTAATCTTTTGCCACAGCTCTTTAAATATCTTCATGTTAAATGTAATTTTTGAAATGCTCTTTCTCATCACATTTTTAATTCTTATTTTAATCTTTTAATCTTATTTTTAATATCTTTCCCCCCAAGCAGTTATGTTTTCATGACAAGATCAGACACAGGTGCAGTTTTCTCTCAGCCCACCTTGCCCTCCCGCACAGGGAGACTCACTCCCCTTTTATCAGCACCCCCTACTACTAGCATGGCACATCCTCTTCAATCCCTGATTCTCTCCATCCATCCATTAGGTCCACCTGCAGTCAATAGTTTACATTAGGGTTCACTCTTGGTCCTGTAGATTCTGTGGGTTTCGATAAATGTACAGTAACAGAGCCATCATTAAAACAATCACAAAAGAAAAGATGATAAATGCTTTGGGAACTTTCTATGCTATATGAGTGGGATATAAGTAAGAGTTACAGGCATTATTGACTTATTTTTGGCATTAGCCTCTCATCCTGCAGGTTTAAACCTGCTTTTTTTTTCCTTGACCACCCACATTTCTCCCTTCCTCCTCCTCCTCCTCCTCCAGCTGCAAGAGTTAATGGTCTGTAAAACAATACTTAAATATTTAAATCCTCTTGGGATGTACTAAAAAGAACCCCCTTGGGACTCTTTGTAATGTGAAAATCATCCTCTAATTGCTTAGTTCTTAATGCTGTCTGCCCAGCAGAGCTGAATCAAGCCATGGGTGAAAGCCAAGGCTGCCTAGTGCTTCTTGACCAAATGAATGATTCATCATAGTCTATTTTTTGTTTACATGTTATCTTATTTATAAACTTAGAAAAAGGAGTATAGCTGTGGCCTACAGAAGAAACTCTATTTGGAAAGAAGTAGGTGGAGCAGTTCCTAAGAAGTATACATTGGGTACTTCCTAATTGCTCAACAAACACTTTTTATGATGAAAAAGTTGGCTCAGTCCTATACTTAGCCAAGATGAGGTAGTGCTGAGGGCAGCAGATTATACAAAACCTTCTGCTACCTATTTTTAAGAGGGTCCCAATGCTTTTACAAAATGCTACTGCCCATGAGCACTTTATTACTCCTTGCCTTACCTATTGCAGTGAGTGTTTATCTTTTTCCTTCTTTCTTTTTCTTTTTTATTTTGTTTGGGGGCCAGACCTGGCGATGCTCAGGGATTACTCCTGGCTTTGCACTCAGGAAATAATCTAGGCAGTCCTCAAGGGATACCATATGGGATACCAGGGATTGAACCTGGGTCAGCCACAAACAAGGCAAAAGCTCTCCTGTCTGTACTATATCTCTAGCCCTGTTATTCTTTTTTGTGCTGTGGTTCAACTATACTGTCAGTCCCTTATGGACTGCTCCAAGTCTGCAAACCTACCACACTGGCTGCTTCTAGAAATAGAGTGATAAAAGTTTGATAATGCTCATGGGGATAAACCAGGGTAAAATCAAACCAGAGGTCAAAAGTCAAAGTGTCATAAATGAAATGATATCTTATACCCTTCAGTGGCAGTTTTCGAAGGGCATGCCATGTTTTAGGGAATCCATTAAAATGGATCTTCCATGAGAATCTTTGAGATTCTATTATTTCAGATACTTTTGTAAACATCTCAGAAAAAAATGACAGGCAAACACAGATCACACTCTTCTAAGCTTATTTGGTGGGAGTGATGATTTTCAAGATTCAACTTTCCTGGACATCAATCCTTAAAAAAAAATATTTCTGGACATGCTCTCTCAGGAAACTTTCAGAAAAGAAATGCTCAGAGCGTGGGGGGAAATGAAGGTTTTAATCCTCTCTTCTCTTCAATAGAAATTGGAGTCCGTAGCCAGCAGCTCCAGATTTCCAAGGCTCCATTTGTCTACACTCCCTGTTGTGGTTTCTCCCTCACTCTTATTGCTGCCAGCTGAGAAGCAGGTTGTTCCCCCACGATCTTCTCACAAAAGGATTAGCTTGAATTTAAACTAAACAAGTCAGGGGCTTATTGAGTTGTGTAACTTCTTTGATAACCTTCAGCTCGGAGGATTTTAGGGCTCCTTAGCAGCTGGTAAATAACAGAAAAGTTGCATTAAAGCTCGCCTTGCAACGGCTATTCATGTTGGCTTAACTCGTGTAGATGACTAGAGATGAATCTTTTATGTTCTTCATGGACTGCTGCAACATATTAGGAAGCGCTTTCGAGTCTCCATTAAGCAAAGACTTTGTGAAAGAAATTCATTCAGCGAGTTAACAGGGAGTCCCCTCTGGCCTCTGCAGGTGACCCACCTCGACCCTCCATTCTCCGCTCTCTTCCTGAGCTTCTGATGTGCTGATTTTCAACATTGCCCTCAACACCATACTCAAATTCCTCTGCTGATCTCTTGCCTCTCGTATTTCCCTTCTAGGACTGTAGCCAGGTTCTGTTTTCTAGAACTCAGTCCCACGTTCACAATCTGGATGAAAGTGCCCCTCTCCAGTTGTCTACTACCTTTCTGTGAAATATGTCCCCACATTTCTTATTTTGATGCTCTTTTCATATTTCAGATTATACCCTTTCACTTCATTTTACGCTCCATTCTCCATTCCTGATTCGTTTCCTGAATTTGGACTGAAGAATCTGATCATCTGTGTATGCCTTTATGATAAAACATTTCTGAGAATGGTTGACTCATTCAACCTTCCATTCCCTATGAGAATAAATTCCCTGGAGAACCTTTTCTTCATTTCTTCAGCTTACTGGAAATCTCTGGTCATTTCCACACCCTAGTCAATGAAAATTCAAAAACTATTTGAATGGCGAGAGTTTATAGTTTTAAATAATAGAGTAACAGGCTACAAGGAAGAAGAAAGAAAGAAAGAAAGAAAGAAAGAAAGAAAGAAAGAAAGAAAGAAAGAAGAGAGGGAAGGAGGAAGGAAGGAAGGAAGGAAGGAAGGAAGGAAGGAAGGAAGGAAGGAAGGAAGGAAGGAATGAGGAAGGGAGGCAGGCAGGGAGAGAGGGAGGGAGGGAGGGAGGGAGGGAGGGAGGGAGGGAGGAAGGTCACAGAGTAGGTTGACACGATTCATTTGCATGAGAAGTCACCATGAGCACTTACAACAAACTGAGGTTGGCATGAAACACCACTATATGCGTTTCCTTATTACAACCCAATGATGTACACACAGCTTTGATTCCTATTTTACAAATGAGGAAACTGAGGCTCAGAACAGCTGTGGTCCTTGCCAGGATCACAAAGCTCTGAGTAGTAAAGAGATGGTACCCATCATGTGCTCATTTCCTGGGAGTGAAGGGGCAGCCCAGACCCCTCTTTCTGCAATCTGTGCTTGTCCTTTCCTTGGCTCCCTGGAGATCTAAGTCCCTACACCCTGGTTTCTACTCCTTTCACCTGATCAAGTTGTTCAGGCCTCCAGGTGGGCTCAGAGAATCCTTCAGAGAGTCTGGTTCTAGCTTGTGTTTACAGGCTAAAAAAATATTCTTAAGTTTTTGGGATTTGGTTTTGATTTTTGGGTCACACCTGGTAGTGATCAGGGCTTATTCCTGTTTCTGTGGTCAGGAATCACTCCTGATGGTTCTCAGGGGACCATATAGGGTCCTGGGGATCAAGCCCAGTTTATCTGTGTGCAAGGCAAATGTCCTCTTCACTGTACTATCTCTCCAGCCTCCTTCTCTCTTTTTTTACATGTGCCTAAGCATATAGATTAAAAAAAAAATTCAAGCAAGTTTAGGATTAGTACTTTTGAAAAACACCCAATGAAGAAAATGACTGAAATGAGTGAGGTGAATACCTCTAGCTAATTCGGTGGAAGTGGTACTGAAAAGGTTATAAATCAAGATATTTTCAGTGTTACTCCACATGTCATCCATGAATAATAGAACCATAGTTATAGAACTATGGTTCTATTATTCATGGTTCTCAACTTCTCAAGTTGCTAAGTTACTCACCACTTTTAAGTTAATGCCTTCCTCTTTTTATATGTGTCACTTCCATAAATGCCTTCTAATAATTTTTTTAGCACTTTTTTTTTTTTTTGGTTTTAATTGTCATTGATTCTCAGTTCTTGGCTGAGATCAAGTGTGGCTTAAATTGTCATGGAAGCCACACTTGACTATGCTGGGGCGGGGGGTTGGGGGGAGCAGTGTTGCATGCTGTACCAGACAAAACCCAGGACCTGGAATGTGCAATCTGGTATCCCTCGGCCATATACCCCTGGACCTCTGAAGTTTCACATTTTAAATAGGTTTAAAATTTTGTTTTTAACAGACGGTTTTCTTTTCCTTTTTTTGGGGGGGGGTCCCAACTGGTGGTGCTCAGGGGTTACTCCTGGTTCTGCACTCAGGAATTACTCCTGGCAGTGCTCCAGGAACCATATGGGATGCTGGGGATCAAACTCAGGTTGGTCGCACACAAGGCAAGGGCCTTATCCACTGTACTATCTACCAAGCCCCTTTCTTTTCATTTTCTGGAGGGGTTTGGAGCCACACCCAGTGGTGTTTGTGGTCTACTCCTAGCTTAGTGCTTTAGTGATTCCTCTGCAGTGATCAGGGGACCATGTAGTGCTGGGAATAGAAGCAGGGCCACTATAGAAGCAGTAGGCATGCTCAGCCCTTTGAACCATCACCGCAGTCCCATTTAATAGACTGGGTTTTTTTGTTTTATTTTTTGGTAAGTTCACAACTGGTAAGTTCAGGGGTTACTCTTGGCTTTGCACTCAGAAATTACTCCTGGTGGTGCTCGGGGCACCAGATAGGATGTCAGGAATTAAACCTGGGTGGGCCACATGCCAGGCAAGCGCCTTACTCGCAATACTCTTGCTTTGGCACCTAGACGTTTAGAATAGTTTTAGGTTGACAACAAAATTGGAAATTGAGTTTCCATTTACCCTAGAAGTGACAGTTCTTCTTTTCTTATTCCCCACACTCAATATCTCATTTTTTATTTTAAGTTTTAAATGTCATCTTGGCGTTTCTTTGGTTTGTTTGTTTGCTTTTGCTTCTTTGGGTTTGGGCAATGCTCAGGAGTTACTCCTGCTTCTACACTCAGGGATCACTCTTGGCAGTGCTCAGGGGTCTCACTAGGAGTCCTACTATATGGAGACTTTTCAGGGTGCCTTCTTTCCTGGAGTAAAGTTGACCTTTTACATCAACCACAGAGTCTCTTTGTATCAGGCTCTACCTTGGTGTTTTGTGTCTTGAGGCTTGTTTTGATTGCTTTCTTCTGCCCTCTGATGGTTGGACACAGATACCCACATCACTGTTAATGTCTCTGGCACATTCTTCAGAAAGATTGGAATGCCACAGCTTTCTATCTTGAATTATGTAGCCTGCAAAGGAAGGCATTCATAACAAAAGACACTCTGGCCTCCACTTAACCAAACTCAGGTGATATGGACCCACTGGGAGACATTTAAAATGTATATCTAGATACCTGGGTCCAGCAAAATCACTACTATTATTTAAGAATTATGAATACCTTGCAAAAATCAGTTCGCTTCATTAACCATACTGATAGAATTTCGTTTAGCACACACTGCCTATCCAGAGTAATTAAGTTAGACAGTATTTTGTCTTCTTCTTCTATCTTGGCCTTAGTTTTTCAAGCAAAATCTCTACCACAATAATAAATGGCCATTTCCTTAGGTTACCACGGGGTTTCATGATTTGGGAGGAAAAAACAAAGCTGCTCTGGAGTCTCTGACTCCTAGGGCCCAAACCCTTCTAACCGGGCTTCTCAGGCAAATACAGATCTTAGCTCCAAACTCTAGGGTTTCTTTGGGCTACATAAGAAATGACACATTAAAATGAAACACCACATTTGCTGACAATGCCCATGGTCATGATAACAGCTAACATTTACTGTTTTCTATGAGACACTCACTGTTGATGATCTTGTATAATTCTCACAGTGAGATAATGCTACTTCAGTCATGCCTGTTTTACAGAGGAGAAAGCAGCAGATGAATACTTGACACCTAGCAGAGGCAAATCAGAGTTTGCAGAACCTGTTGTGTATGTGATTTTAGAGCTTTCCATTAAGAAAAGGAACACGGCGGTCTGGAAGATGACTCAGTGGCTAGAGATATTGTCCTGCAAGGAGGAGTTTTGTTTGGTTTGGTTTGGGGGCCACACTTAGAGGTGCTCAGGAATCACTCCTGGCTCTGCACTTAGGAATTGCTCCTGAAAAACTCTGGGGAACAAATCGGGTGCTGGGAATTGAACGCAGGTGGGCTGTATGAAAGACAATTGCCCTACTTGCTGTACTATGGCTCTGGCCCCAAGCACGAATTCTTGAGTTCAAACCCTGGTGCCATTCTCAACTCTGCTGTTGGGAATCCCAGTGGAAAAAGAAGAATCGGTAAGTGGCTCAATGGCTTAGAAAACTCTAGGAAAAATGTAAGTCCCCAAGGTTAAGCCCTGTACTGACATTCACCACGGGAGTCTAACCAGAGGGAAAGGTTAAAAAAATGCAAATGCATGCAACAAATTGAGAGGGGGGGCTTGGTGAGGGGCCCAGAAGGTTGAGCTCTTAATGTCATTGGCCTCTTGCCGAAGAGCACTAAGTTAGGACATGAGAGAACCAAGACAAAAATCACGACTCTAACTTTTGTTCTGCAGTCTTTAGTTGCGAACACAAAACTAGGGACACATAGTTTTATGTTCAAATGTTTTATGTTCAACAGCACACACTAACCTTGTGTGTGTTACTGGAGAGAAGTATAAAAGTTATGATAAACATTTGAGATAAAATTTCTATACAGAGCAAGATGCACCTTGAATGTAGCATTTTCTGTGTATTTCTGTTCAAGACTTTAATCCATTTGCTGAGTGTCAGAATTTCAGAAAAACAAAATTTTGATCTAGTCAAGAAAGAACACTTGCTACTTGGGTTTTTAAAGATCTTGGGAAATACAAGATTCATGGGAAGCATTCTTATGTTTGGTGAGTTTATTACCTGCCCAATATTTTTTTTCTTTTTTTGGGGGGGTCACACCTGGCCATTCACAGGGGTTACTCCTGGTTCTGCGCTCAGGAATTACTCCTAGCAGTGCTCAGGGGACCATATGGGATGCTGGGAATCGAACACAGGTCGGCCGCGTGCAAGGTAAACACCCTACCCGCTGTGCTATCATTCCAGCTCCCTTCTTGCGCAATTTTTAAGAGCTGGGGATGTGGCCTAGTGAAAGAGCATATGTGAGGTCCTAGGACTGATCCTCAGGGAAGGAAGGAAAAAAGGAAGGAAGGGAGGGAGAAAGTTCTGTTTTAACTTAATTCCATGCCCACCTCCAAATAGAATCCCTAGAATGGAGAATATATCCAGCACCCTGACAATAATTTTCTGAGCCTTTGCTGCTTAAAACCTATAAAGATAAAGATGTCCTATGTGTCTGATGCATATCTACTCAAATTCCAAATTTAAAGTGGCAGAGGCACTTGCTGGCTTGTAAGAACTCAGCCAATTACCTACTGGCATGGACTTAGGAGAATTCGGAGAAATGTGCTGTGGCTCTTGGGCCCCACCATAGGTCAACCAAGGACAAAGAACCTGGCCTCAGTTTTTGCCCTGCCACTTACTTATGCAAATCACTTCCCTTCTCTTGGATGAAGATTTTCTTTATCTCTTAGTTAGGCCTATAGAGTTCCGGTTTGGTGTCAAATACCTAAGTGGTATTTCTCATAGTTGCACCCAATAACCTTTGTTATCAGAATAGCTTTGAGACTCTGCCTACCTAACATTTCCGAGCTAGGCATCCTGTATATTCATCGTTAACATGGAGTGTTAATGTTTGATTTGGCAGCGCCATGCCTGGACTGGACTAGACTTGAGCCGGGCATCCATCCGCTTTGTCATCATGGGAGACTGAGGGTTGGGAGCTGGTGGTGGGAACTTTGACTGCTGCTTGGGCATGCCTTTCATCCTCTTCCCCACTCCCATTGTCTAGCTTTTGCGCTCCATCAGGACAACGCTGCATAGTTTTTTTTGTTTTTGTTTTTATTTTTTTGTCTTTTTCTAGGGACAACACTCAGCAGTGCTGGAGGCGACTGAACCACTCATACGAGAGTTTTGCCTGGCAGAGGCCAATGACATTCAGTTCAGTGGAGCTAGGGAACCACCAGACCCACCCATGTGCCAATGGGGAGGGCGGGGTGTGCATGCTGCACCCCCAGGATCAAACCCAGGGCTTTGAACATGTGCCCTACCACTCCAGTGTTATCCTTAGCTCCTTCATAGACTTAAAGAAAACTTGTTGGGGGAAGCAGAGAGATAGAACAGGGGTTAAGGTACTTACCCTGCACATAGCCGATCCCAGTTCAGATCCCTGCACTGTTTATGGTCCTCTGAGCACTGCCAAAGTTCACTCCTGAGCACAGAACCAGGAGAAAAACTTTAAAGTTATAATTGATACTTATATAGCATATTGTGTTACACAGATAACACAATGATTAAATCAATATATTATACATTGAGAAATTATGACCACAATAAGTCTAGTTAGATTTATCCAGTCACAAATATTTTTTTTGTGATGAGAACTTTCAAGATCTTTAGTTTTAATTCCCCTCCTTCCCTGCCTCCCTTCCTTCCTTCCTTCCTTCCTTCCTTCCTTCCTTCCTTCCTTCCGTCCTTCCTTCCACTCTCTCCTTCCCTCTCCCTTCCTCCTTCTTTCTTCCTCCCTCTCTCTTTCTCCCTCTTTCTCTTTCTTTCTTTTTCTTCCTTCTCTCAGACATTCCTGGCAGTATCTGTGGGACCATAAAGTGTTGGGGATCGAAACCAGGTTTCCTGCTGCAACCCCCACTGTAGCTGCCTTGGGCCCCACACCAGCACTTCTGAGCAGAAGATGGCTGTGACTTCTATGTATGCTGAGCTTGGCAAACCAGCCTGGGATGTCTTCACTAAGGGCTAAGGGTTTGACTTAATAAAACTTGATTTGAAAACAAAATTTTAGAATGGACTGGAATTTACAAGTTCAAATTAAGCCATTATAGGGACCATCAAGGTGATAGACAGCTTAGAAACCAAATACCAGTAGACCAAGTAGGGGCAAATTTTCTTTATCTCTAAGTTAGGCCTATAGAGTTCCAGTTTGGTGTCAAAGACCTAAGTGTCATTTCTCATGATTGTGCCCAAAAACCTTTGTTATCAGAATAGCTTTGAGAATCTGCCTAGCTAACTAACCTTTCCAAGCTAGTTATCCTGTATATTCTCGGTCACAAAGAAATAAGGCATGAACAACACCTAGGCACCAAGATCACAGGAAGAACATCTCACAGGTGGTCTTCTCACACTATGACCAAGGCTGCCCTGCAGCTGTCCTTTGAGTCTTCCTTCTCTCCAAACACTGCAGTGGGGTGAGGGTGGGGTGATGGGGGAAGGGGAGCATAGAGGTGGCACAGGGAATGCTAAACAGGGTGGGGCTGAAGAGATGTTATAGCAGGGCACTCACCTTGCACACAGCCAAACCAGGTTCAATCCCCGGCATCCCATATGGTTCCCAGAGCACTGCCGGAGTAATTACTGAGTGCAGAACCAGGAGTAACCCCTGAGCATCACCAGATGTAGTCCCAAAACCAAAAGAATAAAATAAAATCAAGACAAGAAAAAAAATAAATGAAATCAAGACAAGAGCACATCACCCTGGGCTGTGATGTGGATTTCAACATTGCCAGGCTGGGGAGCCTTAGTGCTAGGCTATGAGGGCAGGCTGGCCACCAGATGAACTTTGAGACTGTCAAGTTGATGGTGCCAAGCAGTGTTGCAGTCAACTACAAAACTGGTGAGTTTCAGCTTCACATAAACATGAATGATGGGACAGAGCTTGGAGGCTCCATTTACACAAGGTGAATGAGGAGTTGGAGGTGGCTTTTAACCACAGGCAATACTGACACTCGCTTTGGAATAGCTGCCCAGCATCCGATCAACCCCGATAGTTCTCAGCTATCCTGATGAAGTTTGAGGGGTACACTCAGACCCTAAAGCCAGGTATCAAACCGACACTGTCAGCTCCGGTGGATGGCAAGAATGTCAACACAGGTGGCCACAAGCTTACCCCAAAATCAAATAGGGTGAAATGATGAGTACCAAAAGTAGATATACTTGCAGATACAGAAGTCTTAAACAGTTTCTAAACAATAAAATTGACATTGATCATCAAATTGCCAGTTCAAAATGCCTGGTTTTCTTTCTTTGGTTAAGTGACACTTCTTGAGAATTTATGGATCTACTGATCATCTGTGAAGTCAGATCACTAGTGCACTATTCTTATTTGATTTTGGAATCAAGTGAATGGGAACCAGAGAAAATCTTCTGTTTCAGTTTTCCATGTCAGTTTTGTGAGGTAGAGTAGATTTGGTTCTGGAAGATTTAGTAAGATGCTATTGGAAGCCTTATAATAAGTAATACTTGTCGTGGAGGTGGAATGAGGATGGGGTCAGGGAAGCAGGAGTAAAGTATTTCCAGGGTAGTTTCTTTCTAAGAGACCATTGGCATGCCATCCTTGAGTTCTTATTTTACCAGATTTGTGGTTGTATCTGAGATGACAGCCCACAGGACTCACACCTGCTGACTGGAATGGCGGGGATAGTGTGGGATTGGCTAGATGTGTCCAGGGTACTTATATTCGTGGCTGGAATGTGCACATTTCCCTCCAGCTTGTCAATTGTAGCAAATGCAAGAAAGATAAAGAAATGGAAATGGGCCAGAGTGAAAGTACAGTGGGTAGGGTGCTTGCCTTGCATGCAGTTAACCTGTGTTTGATCCTGGACATCCCTTATGGGCCCCAAACTTCCAGGAGTAGTTCCTGGGTGTGGCCCAAAAACCAATTAGAAAGAAAGAAAGAAAGAAAGAAAGAAAGAAAGAAAGAAAGAAAGAAGAAATAAAAACTGTCCCCAGTAATATGACCCAAGATTCCATGAATGCAGAGCATGACCTTGACTGCATTTAACATGCCATCCTTGAGTTCTTATTTTACCAGATTTGTGGTTTTATAAAAGTACTTTCCTGCAGAGAAATCGGGAAATTTTCTTTATGGTTTTTGGGGCAGACCTGGCTACGCTCAGGGCTTCCTCCAAGTTCTGGTATAAGAATCACTCCTGGTGGTGCTCCAGGGACTATATCTGGTACTGAAATCAAACCAGGGTGGATTTGAGGCACATGCAAGGCAAGTGCCTCATGCCTTATATTATCTCAACAGTCCTAGGCAGAGTTTACTTTATCTGAGTTTTCTACTAAGTTAAGTTCTTTGCCAAGCTGTGCTTCCTTCCTTCTTCCTTTCCTTTTGCCATGCCTAAAGGATGAGAACAAAAAAGGAAGGGATTCCTTTTCTGAGAGTATATTTACATAGTTTTCTCACTGTTGTTGATCAATTGGGTTTAAACCTTCTATTTCCTCTGATGCAATGTAGATGGCTGTTTCTTTTCTGGGATAGAGGCCCCCTCACCATCCTTAGTCATTCCTAGATGTGCACACCAAACAGTTGAATGTTTGAGCGGTGCTGAGCTACTCAGGTCTGGTGGTGCTGGGGACCATTAAGGCCATGCCTGGCTCAGGGGCCCATTTGTCGCCAGAAGTCAAACTAGGGATTTCCACAGGCCAGGCACACACTTCAGCCCTCTGAGCTATCTCAACTTGCGTGACTAATTTTTAACACCATTTCCACTGGATCTTTATCCTCCATGTTATAGTTCCTGGGTTGAATATTTCCTATTTTATTGTAAAAATAGGAATAAGGGAATGGGGCAGAGTTTTATTTGTGATGCTAAGCGATATTTCTTAGGATAGCAATCCTTCACTCTCTTCTGAGATTTGGTTGAAATGTCTGTGCCAAGATTTACAATAGCCATGGGAAGAAATTCTCTGTTTTTGGTCTTTTTTTGTTCCCTTCTTTCTTCATGGTTGCTATTTGTCAGGCAGAAGAGGAAGAAGATGGCAGCACCTACAAAGCTTGTACCTCCCCAGTGGGTACAAGCTTTGTAGGTGCTAGGTACTAAGTAAGGGTACTAGTAAACAGCATGAGATCAAAGAGTACAGGGGA